>NW_022681472.1:48984174-49590674 GCF_009764315.1 Trachypithecus francoisi
TGACCCTCTGAATGTCTGATTCATTCCCCTCCCCCTGCTGACCCATTTCCTCCATTTTCTCTGTCCATATGGTTAGAACCACAGTCAAGGACAGGTTCTAATCTCTAATTTTGTTATGGCATGGACAATTTCGTGTTTTATTGCCTGATATAACTATAGTTTAGAATAATCCCATGTTTAAAAGTCTCATATTTTGCTGTTAGGAAATCATCAAAGTTATAAGCCTAATGTCTGTATTTTTGTAAAAGAGGTCTAATTTAGGAACCATTACAGGGAATGAGTTCAGCGAACTCATCAGATCACTTATTTTCCAATGGAACCACTTAAACATACCCCATTATCTCTGAGAAATCATGAGATGCAGGGACGGGCCTTGTTTTTAAGGTATTTTGGGTATTGTCTGCTACCTGGCTTAACAGGAAGTTCTATGAGAGACTCAGGAACTATATGACTCCATGTGGTTATTTTGCTTACTGTGTTAACCTCAGCACTCAAAACCTGCTGGCCAGGTGGATGAACAAACAAGGTAAATGAAAATGAAAACATGAGAAAGCTAAATGTTGAGATGTGTGCTACATTCTCTGTAGGTCCGAAACAGAGAAGGAAGGGAAGTGTGAGGTGTACTGTTCCAGGTGAAGACTCACAGGCCGTCAAGAACAGCTATAGCATGGGAAGGGGAGGCTCATTTTTCGTCTACCTCACTCAGTTTCCGACTCATTGTACTATAAGGCAGAGCATAAAGCCCAGAGTATGTAGATAACGGAACTGGCGTTCACCAGAAGGTAGTCCACTAGCATACCCCGCCCCTGTGTTTTGGTATTCACACTCCCCAAGGATATGGAACAATGGCAAGGGAGTCACGGCTGGGCCTGCCAGGCCTGTTCTCTTCTTGACCACCTCCAAGTATCTTCTATTTGAATGTGTTCTTTTGAAAAAAAAAAAAAAAAAAGTAGATTTTATGAATGTTTTCCCCATTATGTAATTAAACTTAATGAAAAACAACAGGCTGGGCACCATGGCTCACGCCTGTAATCTCAGCACTTTGGGAGGCCAAGGCGGGCTGATCATCTGAGGTCAGGAGATGGAGACCATCCTGGCTAACACGGTGAAACCCGTCTCTACTAAAAATACAAAAAACACTAGCCGGGCTGGGTAGTGGTAGCGGGCGCCTGCAGTCCCAGCTACTCGGGAGGCTGAGGCAGGAGAATGGCATGAACCCGAGAGGCGGAACTTGCAGTGAGCCAAGATTGCGCCACTGCACTCCAGCCTGGGCGACAAAGCAAGACTCCGTCTCAAAAAAAACAAAAAGAAAAACAACAACAACAACAACAACCAGGCTGAACCTCATTTTCATTTGCTTTCCGAACTCTTTGCCTATTTCCTCGCGGCTTCTCCTTCTTTAGCCACCCGGCTCTACCTCGTCTCGCACACAGATTTCTACCGGATCCTTCCACTCTGGCAGTCAGCAATGGGCCTTAATTGACACATCATTAAAAAATACTCAGGCACCATCTGAACTGGAATAAGAATAAATTCCAGACAAAGGGCTCAAGCCAGCCTTCCAGATTTCAGTGTCAGAGAGCCCTCTCAGAGAAGGCAAAGTCATTTTTTCTGTCGTCTTTCTCCAGCATTGTAGCGATTCTAAACAAGCCAAATTGGAATAAACGCTCCATGACACTACTCACCGCCTTGTGTTTTCATAGGGGCCTCTGCCTAACAGTTTACGCTGAAGTATTTAACACTAGCCCATTTGCTCTGACAGCTCTTTTATTATAGATGACCACCCCGGGCCTTGGGAGGTTCACTTTGTCCAATATTGGTTTCATTTGCGTATGATCATTTTGTTCGGAGTTGTTTACTGAGCAGACTGCTGCTAACCTCCTCCTATCATTGATTGCCTACCAGGAGAAGCAGGCCAGCTCAGTTTCCTGGTTCCAAGAAAGAGAATTCAGCAAGATGAGGGTCAAATTACCCCAAACTCCAGATCATCTCTATCAACAATTTCATATGTGTCCAGGAAAGAGAAGCTTTATTGTTTGTCTTGCTCTGTTTTCTGAAGCTAAGAAGACAATTGCTTCCTCACAAACATGGACAGATTAAATACGCTACATTCTGTCCTTTTCACCATCTGCTTCTTGCTTATTTTATTTTAAGCTGCATGACTTAACTTTATTATCTGACGGGTGAAGGTGGGCCCTGCTGCTGCTGTGCTCTACTCCTTGAGGCTTGGAATGAATGCAAAGTTGCAGGGCTGATCTGCAAAGGGGTGAGTCAGAAATCAATCGGCCACTGTGCAATTATCACTCGCTGTGTCAAATGCCGAGACATTAGCATTCTAAGATTCCTCTTGACAAGATTCACAGCAGGGGGAACGGAGTGATGGAAGGGGAACAACAACAACAAAAACCTAGTTTTGTTTGATTCCTCTAAATATCTATATTTGCATAATATCCCTTCTCTTTGTGCTTCCCTACAAGGGCTGTAGGACGATTCTGTTAGCAAGCTCTGTCTCTTAAACTTCTCCTGAACCTCCTGGGGTTTCTAGTCTCCCTACTAACTACCTTTCTTATTTCCCAAAATATGTTAAAGCATTCTATCACCTCTATCACCACAAGCCTGCAGAATCCTCCTTGGAAACTCCTGACAATTCATTTAGAGCCCCCATTCACTGTGATTTCTTCCACATTTAATCAGATTTCTAGGACAGGAACCAAAGTAAGGCAAGATAGTCACTCACCTTGAGTACTTGGGTATAAAATTTAAGAGAGCATCAAAATCTCAGTAGCCTAGATTAATATTTCAATGCCATATATTTTAACGTTTTTTTAAATTAAACTTTTATTTTGAGATAATTATTTCATATGCAGTTGTAAGAAATGATACAGAATAATTTCCCCACCACTATCCTTTACCCAGTTTCCCCCAGTGGTATGATCCTGCAAAACTCAAGTATCACAACCAGGATATTGACATTGATATAGTCAAGATGCAGAACATTTTCATCACTCAGGTATTCCTCACATTGCCCTTGTGGTCATACCCCTTTCCTCCCACCCCCACCATTCTTAGCCCTAGACCATTACTAATTTGTTTCTCATTTCTACAATTGTATCCTGTTGAGAATGTTATCTAAATAGAGACATATAGTATATAACCTTTAGGATATTTTGGTTGTTTCACTCAGCATAATTCTCTGGAGATTCATCCAGGTTGTCATGTGTATCAGTGGCTTGCTCCTTTTGGTTGCTGAATAGTGTTCCATGGTACGGATGTGCCATAGTTTGCTTGTCCATTCACTCACTGAAGGACATCTGGATTGTTCCAGTTTAGGGCTATTTACCCATAAAGTGAATATAGTTTTATTTATCTGGGATAAATGCTCAGGAGGGCAATTGTTGGCTCATATGGTTGTTGCATGTTTTCAAGAAACTGCCAGACTTATTTTCCAAAGTGTACCATTTTACATTTTACATTTCCACCAGCGATGTACGAGTGATCCAGTTTCACCATCTTCACCAGCATTTGGCTTTGTCATTATGTTTTTATTTTAGCCATCCTGATAGGTGTGTAATGATATTTTATCGTGATTTTAATTTGCATTTTCCTAATGGCTAATGATGTTTAACATATTTTCATAAGCTTACTTGCCATCTGTGTGTCCTCTTCAAAAAAAAAGTCTCTTTATATCTTTTGCCCATTTCTAATTGGATTATTTGTTTGTTTACTAGCAAGTTTTTAGAGTTTTTTATATATTCTATATACTTGTCTTTTGTTGAGTTTGTGTTTTGCAAATGTATATATGGGTGTGCATTCACATGTATGTGTTGACCAATTATTTTTTACAATTTTAAAAATATCTTTATATAACTATAAGGGAAGGGTGAAATGTAAAATATCTAAAACTTATGGCATGGAAATCATCCACCAATCATAATGGATGCTGGCCTGGAATGACAGGTAGGCCTGTTGTTACATGAATCAGCACAAAATCTCTCTTATCACTAGAATACATGTAATCCAGATATAATTCTAAAATATGTTTTTTGCTTTTACATTATGCACATAGAAACTTCAGAGTTACCTGCTGAAATTTTTGTCTAAATATTCATCAATGTCATTTATAACCAGTTAGCAGGTATTTGTTGCTGGCGATGTTCAAGATGCTCACATACATGTAATTAATTAAGTAAATCATTTCTATACTTTGACAGGCATTTCTGAAGGACAGAAAAATGTGAGAAAATCATTTATATTTGTTTCAAAATTAGTATACTTTATTGTAATAATAACAATTATTTTTATATAATTTGGATATTTGAGGTATTATTTCCTTATGCCAATATGGATCCCAATGGACAAACTTACTAGGTGACTTAAATAAATCATCTTAGCAATCCTGAGAAGTATTAGCATTCCCTTTTTTTCCAGATGGAAAAATTGATTACCTTGAAAATGGCAGAGCCTAAACCAACAGCCATGTTGTTGTTGTTGTTTTTACTGTAGATCCTGTCCCATTCATCACGTGTGTAAAGAAGCTCTTTGAAAATGACAAAACTTTATATGAATTGCAGATAATTTTATTTCTACTAAAAATGAAATATTCTTCTGATGAAAATGTCTGAGGAAAGTGGTTTATGGAGTATATCTTTGAATAGATCCTCAATTCTAAAAGACGAGTAATCAATTGATTGATAGTTGGTTTTACTTTATTTTTCTTTAATGTCCAAATTCTCTTTAGGCTCCAGGCAGAGCTACAGACTTCACTTTTTTCATGTTGGGGTTTTAAATTTTTTTCTAAAGAGTAGTTTCCTTAAACCAACCAGTCTATTGATTTGTTAGTTTTGTAGAACAGCAAATTTCTTGCTCCATAGGCCAATTTATTAGTCTAATAATAATTAGAATATATATTTAAGATATTAGTCTGACATCTAATGTTAGCATTCCCTTTTTTCAGATGCAAAAAGTGATTACCTGGAAACAGTCTAATTATTAGTAGTCTATATCATTAAGATATTTGTCTAATATTATCAGTATTACTGAGTTCAAAAGTCGAATCTCATGTTCTCTGTGAGAATTTGGATAAAGGGCAGGACTTCCATTTTAATTGTATTTGAAAAATGAAACCAGGCATGCAATTGGTGCTCTGGAAAAGTTTGTTTGCCCCCCACTAGCTGAACATTTTTCTATAATAATCTTAAGGTTATCTACGTTATTTTATTTTTTAAAAGTCTCAGGACTCCTATTTTGATAAATCAGAAAACTCCGTACCATTAGGAGACGTTGACTTGTCGAAGACGGATGGAAAGCCGAGAGCCTGCCCACCGCCAGACCACCAGCCAGCACCAAGGGAACACGAAAGAGGAAGTCCTTCTCTCAGCCAAGGCCCAGAAGCCCTAAGAAGTGTCCCAAAATAGCGAAGAAAGGAAAAGCAACTCGTCGAGGGAGAGCCAGGAAGAAAAGTGCTCCAAAAAAGACCTCGACTGTAAGAACACCTGAGGACGGGAGCGGGCCAGCACCATCAGGCCCCAGTGGCCCGCTGAACCAGGAGCTCCCTCAGCATGAGCTGCGGCCGGAGCTACTGAGTGCAGGGACCCAGCCAGAGGAAAAACTGAGTGAGGGCAACCAGCCGGAAGAGCAAGTGAATGAAGGGGCCTAGCCCGACCCACGGAGTGAGGGGACACAGCCGGACCCACTCAGTGAGGGGACGCAGGCGGCGGAACAGAGTGAGGGGACACAGCCGGACCCACTGAGTGAGGGGACTGCAACCGTCTCCACTTTCTTCCTGAGCAACGAGTAACTTCAGACGCAGCCCCGAGACCTAGGAGCCATCGGAGGTCTGACCCAGAGAACTCGCCAACAGGATGCACCCCGTGATGAAAATAAAATGAATCTGTTAAAGAGAGAGAGAGAAAAAAAACTCCGTCACCACTTTTTTTCCCTAAGTCCCCACCACTTCTGACACTATCTTTTTCTCTAACGTTCTGCTGTTGTGGTCCCTGGTGCGTGCCTGTTTCACAAAACGCCAAGAGTAGATCAATGGATGTCACTGGGGGGGCGGAAAAAAAGAAAGAAAATAAAAAAGCCAGAAAGTTTACTATTTCTCAATGTTTACTACGGTGACATCCTAATAATACACTTTTTAAGGCAAAGCATGGGGAAGAACCACATGAGTCAGCTAGGAAAACTTGCCAAATGATTCAATTAAGTTGGAAATATTAATTTAGTTGAGTGGACATCTGTCAACCTTAATCTGGTTCAGTGCAATGCTAATTCTACACTGACTTCAATTTTATGAATTTGTTGTTGGTATAAGACTATAGGCTTACTAATATTCTCATAAATGTGGCACATTACCAGGATATTCCTCTTTCAACTGTTTCAGTGATTAATGGAAAGAAGTTGTTTAGAGGGAACAAAATATTCATATAAAATTAGCAACAGGAACCATTTGCACAAATGAGCTAAAAAGTATACAGAGGAATAAAAAAGAGCAAAAAGATTTGGGAGGTCCAGCAGGGTGGATCACCTGAGGTCAGGAGTTTGAGACTGGCCTGGCCAACATGGTGAAACCTCATCTCTACTAAAAATACAAAAAAATTAGCTGGGTGTGGTGGCAGGCACCTGTAATCCCAACTACTCAGGAGGCTGAGGCATGAGAATCGTTTGAACCCAGGAGGCCAAGGTTGCAGTGGGCCGAGATTGTGCCATCGCACTCCAGCTTGGGTGATAAAATGAGACTCTGTCTCAAAAAAAAAAAAAGCGGGGGGCGCAAAAAGAGAAGGCCAGGGACTGGCTGGCATCCATAAGCAGAGAATAGAAAAGAGTCAAACAGGTAAATACATAGAATATACTAAGAAAGGAATGGATGCGTCATCAACAGAGGGTCAAAAAAGTTTTCAGATGGATACAGAAAGAAATAACAGCTTTCGAATTTAACCTGAAGAAAGTTATTGGTGATTCTAAGGAGCACACTTGTGTTTGTTAGTCAAGAGACCTAGGGCATTGCAGGTAGTATGGAGGAAATAGAGGCAGCTGGTAGAGCTGTAGCAAGTAATCAGTTATCTGCATTTGGAGGTGTCTATTAAGAGGAAAGTTCCCAGGGGAACATGGTAGGACATAAACCATTCTATCCTCATATGCTTCCAGGGATATGGCCAATGTCCCTTCCTCCTCTGAGCTCTTGTAGTTTATCCATCTGTGACCCTCATTTGGCACTTAGGACCTGCTGGCTTGTATTGTTCTTTATTTCTTTAGGAGCTGTTCTATTTCCAAAACAGCCTGTGAGCTTTTTAACAATTGCTTTATATTGTCTGCCACAATGCCTTGCACGTAATGTTAGTGATCGCAATAGTTGTAGAGGTGGCAGTAGTAAAAGTAGTAATAGAAAGAGCTGTTACTATGACTGTGTCAAGTACTTTATATATCTTACTTCATTTAATCTTCTTCCTAGGGTAGCTAATATTATTATCTGTCATTATCTCCAATGTAAAAGCGAGGACACTGAGGCTCAGAGAAGTTCAATAACTTGGTTCTACTCAGCTTGTAGATGGCAGAGTTGGGATTCAGATTCAAAGGTTTCGGATCTCAGTTGCCAAAGTTTGACAAGGAAGATTTGGTACACGCTATCTCATTTCTTTTTTTTTTTTCACTAACATAAAATTTTAAACAGTAAGGTTTTATCAGACACTCAGTGCAATAAGTTGTTTTATGTCTCTCACTGGAATTTTCAATTATCTTGGCTTTTATGATTTATCACCAGAAGCAAAATGGTTTATGTCTGGGAGAACCCTGCGGCCATGATGGCTCTGGTGAATGTGGGAGCCTGAAAAGCACTGCATCTCTGGCCAGAAAGAGAAAAAATAGTACAGGAAACATTGTCAAATAAGCCACTCACAGAAACAATGGCCAGGCAGAGGCCAGATAGCACTGCCAGGTGAAATATAAGTACCTGGCTAATTTGAATTTCAGATAAACAAGTTTTTCAATATAAGTATGTCCCAAATGTTGCATGGAATATACTTATATTAAAACAGCAGTCATTTAAAAATCTGAAATCCAAATTTAACTGGAAATCCTGCATTTGTACTTACTGAATCTGGCAACCCCAAAACCAGAACACATTCTCCTATCTTTTGATATACTGAGGAAGTACAGGTCTCAGCCGTAAACCACCAAGGGAGAAAGGAACATTTCTGTCATTCTTCTGCAGATCAGTCCTATTGCTTAAAATAAACCTGACCAACTTTAAAGAATTAAAAGTTTTGTTTGGTTTTAAGTCTGAATCATATTCATTCAAAATGCAGAAAATCATTTAACTAAAAAATGCTCTGCTCTTAAGTTCTTTGCACTTTTCTCTCTCTCTGTCTCTCTCACACACACACACACACACACACACACACATACATGAACTTAGAAAACAATGATTTGAACCCCCGTCTTCTTGCAATAACTGATTACTTTAACTTCATGGATTCTGCAAGGCAAACACAGAAACCGGAGTTCTAGTTTCCTGTATTCATTCAAAATCCCCAAAATCATTCTCTATTTTACCTCAGGTATTAGTTCTGTGGGTTTTGAACTGAAAAAGAACTTTGTATGAATGCTTATAGGAGTGGATGATCTCAGTCTGTTCATTCATGGGTCAATCAAAATTCTGTCTTTACCTGAATTAGTCAGATAATCATATTTCTGATGCTCCATCTGATCAAATTTGTGCTGAAATTTAAAAGAAAGTGTTAGTCCTTGACCTAGCCTAGCTGATTGTAGCCAGCACCCAGGCACCTAGGCACCCTGGCAAGATCTGGCAATCTCTGATACTTCTTTCAAATGGAGTTGGATAACTGCTTGATTTCCAGGGGCTGCAGTTTCTACAGAAGGTAAACTTGGACTCACTTTCCTTTATTCTCTCTTCTTGCCCCTCATCTCCTATTTTCCTCCACCAGCCTACTTTACTCTCAACATTCAGTGCCCTGGACAGGGACTGATATGGTTTGTCTGTGTCCTCTGCCAAATCTCATCTTGAATTATAATCCCCATAATCCCTACGTGTCATGGGAGGGACCTAGTGAGAGGTAATTGAATCACAGGGGTGGTTCCCCCCATGCTGTTCTTGTGATAGTGAGTGAGTTCTCATGAGATCTGATGGGTTTGGTTTTATAAGTGTCTGCATTTCCTGGTGCTCATTCTCTCTACTGCCGCCTTGTGAAGAGGTGCCTTCTGCCATGATTGTAAGTTTCCTGAGGCCTCCCTAGCCATGCAGAATGGTGAGTCAATTAAACCTCTTTTCTTTGTAAATTACCCAGGCTCAAATATTTCTTCATAGCAGTGTAAGAACAAACTAATACAGGGACATTGCAATTTCATTCCAAGAGTCATAGGGACAAGTTCTTCTCATAATGGGAAAGACATTCTAGACCAAATGCTTCTATCATAGAAACATTTGGAGGCACAAGGAAGCAGACACTGGTAATTCATATTTCTTTAATTCACCAGAAAGTGTCTTCCTTTCCTTCTACGTTTCTTAAAATTTAAGAGTAAATTATTCATTTAATACCTGAAAGGTGACTAACTACGTGGTGCTAACATTACCGAGGGCATGGTTTCATTACAAAGTTCTCCATTTTGTCAATCTATATTGCTCATGATGAGTTATTTTCCTAATCATAATGTGAGTCCTCTGAACTTCTTTATCTGTTATCAGTCCACACAAATCCCACTGAAAATAAAGTGATTCTCATCTGATGAAACCAGGTTCTAGAAGGAACACTCTTAAGACAGCAGCCAAATTTCTTTGGGAATGGATGGCTCTACTATATCTACAGTATCACCAAAAGTTGTGAAATACATTGTCATTTCTATCGGCTATTTATTTTAAAGGAAAAAAAAAGTAAGAAACAACAAAACCGAAGTGGCCAGAAATCCTTAAAACTCTGAAAACAGATACCTAACTAAGTAGGAAAATAATATTGACTGAATTTCAGAAAAGACCATCCAATTGCTTGTGATGAATGACAATGATTCTAAATATGGATGTATGTGACTATAACATTTGCTTTTAAGATGTTTTTGTCCTCACTCAATTTTATTGTTTCAAAATGAAGTTTTGCTGCTATCTAGGTTATAAAATGATTTATTTTGAAACGAGCCAAGTTTTTACTTTGAAAAAAATAGTAATGTGCAGAGATTACTTTGTTAGTATTTCAATTTTCTGATTGTCAACAGTCAATTTAAATGTTCCCCTGAAGTTCTTTGCAGTACTGAAAATTTAAAGACAAATCAAAGAGTCGGGAGAGTCAGCGCCAAGGCCCATGTGTCTGACAGTAGCTTCATCTCTAACGTGGTTAAAATATTCAAGATGCCAGGAATTTCACAGGAATGCGTGAGCAATATTAGGAATGTCATGGATTCTGAGCATGAAATTTGTCTTCAATATACATGTCTTTTTTATCATACATTGAATAAATTTGGTATTATTTTCTCTTACAAATTAGCTGTAACTTAACGTTTCACTCTACATTCCTGAGAAGGAAAAAAGCATGGTGTGGGACATTATATGATCCTTGGGTATTCCGTAGGGAGAAGACTTACACTCTAATGTCCAGCAGCTGATTTCTCAGCTTGTGGAAGATTTTGGACTGCTTTTCTGCAACAGTATCTGTTTTGAGATTATAAAATTCTCGTTAACATTTTCACTAGAACAAATAAGGAAAGGTGCCAAAATGGAATAAATTAGTGAATTTTTCTTTCTTTTACAGAGCAAATAATTGGGTACAGTAATGACTGTAAAATGACATTATTAAATTGTGTGAATTTTTAATTGATTTTTTTATTTGAAAAACCACGACTGAACAACTAGTATGAAGGAACGATGCTAGGTGCAGTGAAGAATATAATGGTGAAATGGATACAAAAATGAAACAAAAAAAATGGCTTCATAGTCTTGATGTAACCTGCTCACACTCAAAGATAATTGGGAGTCAACACTTTTGGCCTTACATGATGAGCACTTTCATGAGCTCTGTGTATCTGTAAGTGGTGTGTATATTATGTGTGCATTTGAGTGTGTATCTAAAAGTGTAACCTGGGCCTCAAATCAATTGCTCTGGTTTTATGCCTCCAGATTAGATTACCTGAAGGAGCTGGAGCCCATCTTAGGTGCAATTTCTGTTGCTCACCCTCAAGTACTCTTTGCAGTGAGGTAAATAAGAAGTAAAGAGTTGTAGCATTCTCCATACCCCCATCTCCAACATTTATAACTAGTGCTGTTACAAGAAGTGATGTGAATAAACACACAAGTTGCTGAATTATTTATATATCATTTCTATTAACTTAGTGAGATATATTTTGTAAATTACAAATAGTTTCCAAAAGCCGAAAATCATTTAGACTAATTGGTACATTATACAATCTAACTGTGTAATTGATTTTTAAATGAATTGGTCCCTAAGTGAGTTTTGAATATCCTATAATAATTGGTTTCTAATAAATGGTATGAATAAATGAGTGATTAATGCATTTATATAGAAAGCAGCTGATCGGTCTTTAGTTCAACTGAAAGGCCCAGTACACTGGTGCAGAAAGTCCACTAGAGAGCTAAGCATGACTTACATCAGCATACCATTATTACAAACTGGAAATTGTAGACTGTAATGATAAATGTCCATCTTCCATTCTTTTATCATGAAACCAGTTTAATAAATAAGAGATATTTACTTTAAATGTAAGTTTTACTTAATCATGAATTGTGAGGATTGAGCGATTCTAAATATTTGGGTTCCTAGTGATAATATCAGTGATGAATGAAGAGATAGCAGTTCTTACAACAGAAGAATGTTCAGTTAGATTACAATTTACAAAAGCATATTAAATGATGACTGTACTGGGGTTGTTTTTCAAGCTGATTGGGAAGGACACTCTCTCTTTTAAGAAGAGATATATGGCTGCCTATAGGAGACCTCATGGTCACTTGCCAAATGTTAATGTTCAGCACTTAGTATTTCTGGCTCAGACCCAGTCTTAGCATCTCAGGATCTGTTAAGTTGTTCCTTCTTCTAAAAGGCAATTGGAACTTGAGAGGAATTCTGACATCCTTTGTGCAAATGGATACTGCAAACCAGAAAACATAGAAAGAAACACAAGGAACTATTGCATACTTATATTTATTATGTAAATATAATAATACTTCTGTATTATTTGCTGCTGTTTATTCACAAATGTCAAAATGCCATACAATTTGCAGGGAACATGTTGGTTAGCCCTATAATTGGTTAGCCCTGTAAAGGCCATAATTGGTTAGCCCTGTAAAACCAATTCCCTCCTCCTTTGGGAACTAGACCTCAGTTTCCTTTTGAGGGAAACTGCACCTTTGAATACAACTTGATGGTACTCCTGCCAGTCAAAGAACCCTGTTCTTTCCTTATCCAAGCAACAGGCAGGTGACCAAATTCCTACCTCTGAAATATAAATCATAAGTTGAATGGCAGAGAATAAACATGTTTGCGTGTGACTCAATCCTGCAATGGTGCCTGGAGAAGACCATCAAGTAATTCATGTAGTGATGTTCCTGAGACCCTAGAAGCTGCCTGTCTCCTGCCCTTTCCTGCTTGATTTGCAGCCTCTGCTTTGATCCTAAAACTTTTCTATCATCTCTTAACAAATTGCCTTTTTTTTAAGTTAGCTAAATTCTGCTTTCTGGTGCTTACATTCAAAAACTGCAACTGACAAAGTTCTTTTACTTCTCTTACTTTTTGCTTATGGAGTTGAGGAATATATATATATATTTTAAAACCCTAATGTTTAGTAACTTGTCTGTGGGTACCTTAATCACTGGCCTGAAAGTAGAAGCGAGTAATATCCAGATTAATACAATAGGTGGTGTCATTCTTTTCGAACATTGCATTATTTACTCCAGTGTAATCCACCAAGCATTAGTACAGCTAGTGAGCTCAACAAATTCCAAGACTATTTTCAACCAGTAATCATTGATTTGTGTGGCATTGGTTGCTATTTTTTTAAATATTAGATTATAAGCTTTTCCAGGGTTGCTTTGCTTTCTGAAAGTAAGTTTTGAGTTTGCTTCCCCCTAAGTCTTCCTTCTGACAGCTGTTATATTTAATCTTCCTAAAAATACTGTTTTCAGGAGGTGAAGGAACCAGGGTGAGAGAATTTCTTTCTCTAGGATCCACATTATCTACTCACTTTGTGTTTCACCTTTATGTTCTTCTCCTTCCTCAGTGTAGTATAATTGGTTTCAAGTCTTGGAAGTTGAGGAGGAAATGTATGTGCTAAGTCTTGCTTTTTCCTATCATATATTCACTTGGAATTATGTTTAAGTGCATAAATCCTCCCTGTTTGCTTGAGACTTAAGATTCTGAAACTCATAAGCCAAGCAGCCAGGGTGAGCACTAAATATACATTAGTTAACATTTCAAAGTATTGCTCGGCCATGCTACAATGAATTTTTATTGTTCAAGAGGTCAAAATTCATTATGTGGAAATTCATATTTTGATTCCATCTGATTAACCTTATTCCTAATCAAACACAGGAAACTAAAGGTTTATTGGGTTGTGTTTCTGGGAGATAAAAATGTCTCTACTAGGGTTTGTCTGTTCAGTCTAAACCTGATGTCCCCTGATGTGAAAAAGATCTCATCATGGAAAGAGTACAAAATTTTATGGGAGTAAAGCCAGGTGCGGTGGCATACGCCTATAGTCCCAGCTACTCAGGGGGCTGAGCCAGGATCCCCTGAGGCTAGGAGTTCAAGTCCAGCCTGGGCAACATAGTGTGACTTCATCCCTTAAAAAAAATAATAAAAATATTTTAATGTGGTAGTCATCCTAGTTATATTCTTCATAAAGGAGAGTCTTTCCTATGCATGAATTATCATGAATAGAGAAAATCGATATTCTGTGAGATATATTTTTACAGACTTTTTAGAGGAACAGAAACCAACAGTATGATCAATCCTGTCAATATAAGCCAAACCTCTGTCAAAGGACCTCTGTGGCACAAGATTTTTATGTTTCTTCACAGTAAATTTCTTTTCCCAACTATATTTGGCTTATTCTTATTATTTGATGTTTGAACACTGACCGCTGGGACCAAAGAAAGATGAACCAGAGTGTCGAGGGGAATTCATGCTGGGATTACAATTTTGACCAAAGATGATGAGCTTGCACATGTGTAATGTGAACACAAGCTGTTATTCCCATGATAACCCCTCAGAATGTGTGGTACATAAAACTTCTCCTATACAGTGAAGTCTTGGCTGAGACTGAACCAGAAACTGCTATACTCCCTGCATCTGAGATGCTGTTTTTCAATAATATTGACTCTTAGAAAAGAAGAATATTAAACTCAGAGAATACATATCCAAGTTGTTATCTCAACTTCAACATTTAATGGAAGTTGGATTTAAACTCAAAAGCTCTCATCCTACCTCTTTCAAATGATTGGTTTGAGGATCGGATACCATAGTGTACTTGAGATGGCTTTGTAAAGCACAATGGACCGAACTAATGTAAATTCTAATTTTCATATTTATCTAGGTATTATTTATCTAAATAAATTTGAAACTTAAATTTACTGAAGTTTTGATGAAGAGGTAGGTCCTTATAATGCCTGATAAATGCCATCAAAACAATGACATTTAAAAGTAATATTCAGTAAAAGCCACACAGAAACTGTGCTTATCAAACTCTTCACTGGTTAAAAGGGATATAATGTAAATAGAATTCTTATTAATATAATGTTTAAGGATACAGATGTTACATTAATAAGGCTGTGAATACAGGTAATTATCACCAGCTAAGAGGAAAGCCTAGTTTTCAAGGTAAGTAGACTATTTTCATTCCATGCTCATTTTGAGTTTCATTCTGCTTTTCAGAGTTTAGGAAAACAATTCAATAAAATGTTTGTCTTACAGTTTTGTAATGCCCCATGATGTTATATAATTCTTAAAACTTAAATCAAAGAAACATTCACTTCAAGTCAATAAAATATTATAAAATAACTTAATACAAATTAGCACAGTTTGGGGCAGAAGATCCTAGGAGAGAGTCACTCCACTCAGCACAGGAAGGAAAAAAGACAAGCTATGCACTCCTTTTCCCTGTGGGTAAGTAGAGCCTTGATAGATCAAAGACATTGAATAAAATAGCTCTAACTCTATAGTGAATTATTTACTTGGTAAAGAGGGAACCCTGGACCTGATAACAGTATGGGTGATGGTTTTCATGTGACCACTCAGATGAGCACTCTCCTTCTCAGTCCTGCAGAAGACGGAGAAACTATCCAATGAGCAATGGGTGGAGAATGAGCTGGGCATGCAGTAAAACTGATGATCAATGTGCTGTGAGACTCAGTACTACACTGGCCACAAGTAACAGGCCCGTAGAGCTCCCCAAGTCCTAGATGGTCTTTCATTTCCAATTCTCATCACACATATTCTTAAAATAAGTCTGCTTTTCCTTTCAGTGGCTTATTTGATCCCAGATCGTGGCAACCAAGATAAAGAAAACTAATTAAACTTTTTGGCACAACTTTCACCCCAAGTACATCCCAGTCCTTGGCTACATTGCTGAGGTCACAATGGAAGACACCCATAGGGAGTCTGCTGCAAACCTGGCATTGCCAGGGTGACTGAAGACACCCCTGCTCTTTGCCTAAGTGCACTATTCTACATGCACGTGTACCCCACGTGACACTGCTCCACATCCCACCTCCCAGCAGGGGCAACATATGTAAGTAGAAGCATCACCCTGCCCTTATGTTATTTTAAAAATCATGCTGTCACAAAAGAAACAAATAGAAGTAGGCAGAACCTGAGCAAATAGAGTTATTTGTACATAGTGTTCTCATCTCCCACCAGGAAGTGTCTACTTTCCATGAAACGTCTGAATCCCACAGAAGTTTGGGAAGCTCACTCTGCGGGGTTTACACTGCTTTCATCTCCCAGAATGTCCTTGTTTCATTTGGCTAATTTCTTGAGGTCTACTCCATACTCCTGTGGGGCAGAGAATAGAATCTTGTGTCCGGCAAAGAAAGGAAAGAAAAATACACACACACACACACACACACACACACACACTGAGTCTTTATTGACTAAATGCTACCTGGACTATTAAAGGAGGACAGTGAGTGTTGAAATGCATTACTTATATGCCAGCAGCAATAACTACATTTTGCTTTATAGCATTGGTCAGAGTTGTACCATGCTTAGGGAAATTATCATTTATGTATATTTATAGGGAGCATAGGTAGGACAGAGTGTGATTTATCAGCACTTCAAGCCAATAACTGGTAGGAGAAAGCACCTAGATGATGGTATTGTTACAGGATCTTTGGGGTGTTGTTTTTCTGGCTGAAAACCTCTGTGGCCAGGGGTGCCTTTGCCTGAGCTTTGCTCAGGCCCTCTGGGCTTGTTTTGCCCACTTGGCCTGGCAGGCTGCTCTTGGTTTACGCTAACAGCCTGGGTCCCATGCCAAGGGTGAGTCAAGCATAGAACCATGAGGGGTATGTGAACTAGCATGGGTCCAGCCACTGTGCAGTCAAACATGTGAGCTGCTGCAGTGGGGCAGGTAGCTCCAGGTGCCGGCACAGGTGCTGGCTCTCTGCAAGCTTGTGGCCAGACCAGGCACACCACAAGCAGCTTCCACAGCTGGCACTAAGGAACATGGTGGTGCCCAGAAGCTTGGAGACACCAGGAACCGCACAAAACACCATGACACCAGAGTCTGAAAGAGGGAGTCACAGCTCTGGCTTGAGGAGCTCCTAAGTTTGGGCTCCCAGAAGGGCTGCAGTTTTTCTTTTTTTCTCTTCACCCACAACATGGCAAGCAAGGGGTATGTCTCAGCCCTGTTTGTGTTACAGCTCTTTTAGCCTCACCATTGGGTGGGTCCCGAATTCTTGTCCTGCCAGGAAGAATGAGGTATGCAGACAAGTGGAGGGTGAGCAAGATGAACAGGAGCTTTATTTAGCAACAGAACAACTCAGAAGAAAGCTGCAGGGGGCAGCTGCTTTCTGCAGCCAGGGTGTCCTGACAAGTATTCAGCTCCTAGCAGAGACCGTAGCTCCTCTCTGCAGCTGGTTGTCCCGTCGTCTATGCAGCTCTCAGCAGAGAGAAAGCCCTAAAGTGGATGGCTCCTCTCTGCAGGCAGATCATCCCATCATCTTCCCATCGTCTCTCCCTCGTCTTTTGCAGCTCTCAGCAGAGAGGAGTTCCTAGAGTGGGTTGCTCCTCTCTGCAGCTGTCTGTCCCAACATCTTCTCAGCTCTGGCTGAGCCCAAGGCTTTTATGGGCCTTAGAGGGGAAGAAATGCACTCCAATTGGTCCATGGGCAGCCACGGGTGAGCCCAGAAAAGGCACCACAAGTTCCCACTCCAGTCCAAAGGACTGGCAGCCTGGCCCCCAGCCTTTAGGCCTCCCACTCTAGACTGAAGATGAGGACTTACCGGGGACCTGCCGTCTTCTGCCCAAGAACCTGTCTGCCTCCTCATGATGCCCAGGCTGTAGGTGCTGAGAGGCACCTGTAGACCAGCACTGAGCTGTCCTCAGCCCCATCTCAGCTTCCCTCCTACGCTTGTCAATGCCCGAAGTCCAGAGGGTGCCAAGACAGCAAGGGGCTGGCATGTTACCACTGCCTCAAGCATGTGCACACCCGGCCAGGCTGTGACAGTGCTTGGGCTTGGCCCTGACTTTTCTCCTAGATTGGAGCAGGTGCAGACAGCAAGGAGAAGCCAGGCAGCAGGAGCAGGCACTTCTGAGCCTGTGATGATTTGAAGGGGGGCCTTACAGGGCCCCCAAGATTATAGAGATGCCTGGGCCCACAGTGGCTGTTTGAGTGGCTACAGCTGCACCTGGGGGGTGCAGGGCTTCTACCTGCTTTGTGGAGCAGGAGGCCTGGCTCTGCAGCTACGGTTTGGGTGACGGTGGCTGTACCCAGAAGGTCAGGGATCCTGCCTGCTCCTGGGCACTGAGAGCACAGGGATGCCCAGGTCTGCAGCCGTGGCTTGGCCAGCTGCAACAGCATCCAGGGAGCTCCCACCCCAACTTGGAAGGGGCAGGGCTCCCGCTTGTTCCCAGCTTCCAGCTCCATGGAGCATGCAGCCCCAATCATCCCTCCATGATGCAGCAGGTATGATGGTCCTGGCTACTCCAGACAGCCCACCGCTGCCATCAATGTGTCCCAAAACAACCCCTAGTTGTTGAAACAGACAGAGGCCTTCTTTATGACTAGGAATAAATGGTAGCGTGAGGTGGGAAACATGGAGTCCCAGACCTCCTTATCCCCTAGGAATTTACTGCAATTTGATTGGGAAAAACCTCTTCTAACAGCATCACATGAAAGGAGCTGCTTTGTTGGCAATGGGCTTTTGCAGTTCACTCACTCTCTTCTTATGAAACAGTACTAGGCCAAAAGAACACATACTTACCAGTTCTGACTCCTCCCTTGTTTCCAGGCATTGGGGTACTGCGTCTGGTCTGCATGCATACTGCTGTGTGCCAAAATATCTTCTGTCTCATGCCAGTCTGTCAAACCAGCAATGCTAACCAAGTTTGAGTTGGTTGTTTCCAGTTGTTTCTTGCCTTTGAGAATTCAAGGAATGCCACCAGGACTGCCTTGGGGCTCTCTCTGTTAGTAGTCCCTTTGGGGGTATGGCTGTGGTCACAAGGGTACAAATGGTGGATATGCAAGCAAGCCCAGTATTTCCTAGTCCCACCAGAGTACTAAAAACTAAACAACTCTTCAGCCCTGGAATTCAATATCATTTTCCATATGGGTTACATGAAGATTTCACAACAAACTTTTGGAGTGGAGAGAGATCATTTTAAAATTTCAGGTTGAATAAATTTACCATATGAGTCAACAAGTTCACTCATAGAAAATTACCAAGGAGAAATGAAAACATATGCTTACAAAAGTACATGTATGTGAATGCTTATAGCAGCTTTAATCATAATAACCAAAAAGTGGAAACAATCCAAATGTTCATCAATTGGTGAACAGATAAACAAAGTATGGTATATCTACATGATGGAATACTATGCAGCCATAAAAAGATTTGAAATTCTGATATATGCTACAATTTGGTTAAACATGAAAGATATTGTGCTAAGTAAAAGAAACCAAACACAGAAGACATCATATTGCATGATTCCATTTAGACGAATGGACCAGAAAAGGCAAGTCAATAGAGACATAAAGTAGATCACCTTGCCATTCTGATTTTTGAAAAATTGTCGGCCGGGCGCGGTGGCTCAAGCCTGTAATCCCAGCACTTTGGGAGGCCGAGGCGGGCGGATCATGAGGTCAGGAGATCGAGACTATCCTGGCTAATACGGTGAAACCCCGTCTCTACTAAAAAAATACAAAAAAGTAGCCGGGCGAGGTGGCGGGCGCCTGTAGTCCCAGCTACTCGGGAGGCTGAGGCAGGAGAATGGCGTGAACCCAGGAGGCGGAGCTTGCAGTGAGCTGAGATCTGGCCACTGCACTCCAGCCTGGGCGGCAGAGCGAGACTCCGTCTCAAAAAAAAAAAAAAAAAAAAGAAAAATTGTCACAGTGAAAAAGTAGACAAAACATGAACTTGGTATCATTAAACTGTTTTTTTATTTTTTGCCTAGGTCTGGGAGTGGGAACAGGGATTGGTAGCAAATGGGCATATGGGCTCTTTGAAAGTGATAGAAATGTTCTAAAATTAAATTGTGGCAATGGTTGCCCAACTCTGAATTGTGAAGTTAAAAAATGAATACATTGTATGATACGTACATTATACCTCAAGAAAGCTATCAGAGAAAAAAATTTAGGTTGATCATTCAACTTAAGCAAGACAGGGTAAGGGGAAAAACAAGACTGGACTGGAAGTTTCTCATGTTCGTAGAACTCACATGAGCCTCTTTTTGCCAGTTGTGTATTTTTATCTCAATCATCCCATATGAGTGCCCAGTAGGTACTGGTTGACTTAAGTTACCTTATCTTAGGTCTATTTCTCCACCTACCAAATGCTAGAGAATGCTGAAAGAATTGGAAAAGAGAAATAATCACCTTGACCTCCCCATTTTTTGAAAAGTCGTCACACTGAAAAAGTAGATAAAACATTAACAGGTTTCATAAAATTGTCCTTTTAAAACAAATTTTTCCTCTAAAAGGTATTTGTGCAATCATTTCTGTAACCTAGGCTGGTAGCCCACAAAAAAAAGAAAAAACATGTTAAATATATATATGGAGAGGAGATCACTCCTTGTATGACCTTTGGCAGGATTGGGAATATTATAATTCAGCAGACTTTATAAAGTCAACTGGAGAAAAAATTATCCCTCTTGCCGCCAGGAACATCTGACCCATAGCAGCCATGATGTGTAGCTTGACTAGCACATGTTTACAGATTGGTGAACATCAGATACATTCATTTTATTAGGTAGTTGCATAATAGCCTTTTATTTTTGATTATTTATGCATTAGCAGCAAGCAATGGATATGTGCTATGTAGGAAAGTTATTATTTGCTAATTTGCTGCTTTTAAAATACATGGCACACTATCTATTATGTATCATGCATTACAATTACAACAACAGTTTAATTAATCACCAGCACCCTGTTTTGTACCAATCTACAGCAGAATTCTGGGTAATGGTGTTGTTTACCATTTAGCAAGTAGCAACATTTCACTCTGTTTCACTACATTAAACTGCTCAAATAAAGCAAACGGATATTGAAAGGAGTTGGCCATCTGCCTTTATTTTCTTTTACTTTTGTTTAAAAAAAAAACTCTCAAAAGAGAAAGAACACAGCCATGAAACTGATAGTGACAAAAAGCACTCTCTTTTTTCTTTATCAGGTCAGACTCTCATCTGAATGCAGTTCTGATGAATAGTTTAAAAAATAAAAAAGAAACCTGCTTTGTGGATTTGGAGTGGGTCTCAAGACCAGTCATGAAACCTAATGATTATTTAACGGTGCTGCACTCGAGGCTGGCTTCTGTAAGCCTCCTTTCCCCGCTTTAAGAGTTTGATGAATAGGTCTTGTGACAGCCATTTAGGAATAAACAAGAATTCATCAGTCTGCATAAGAAGAAGCCAGTTTATAGATTAAGTTTCCTGAGGTAATTCATGAGGTCAGTCCCATTTAGATGGAGACTATTAGGGCCTGGCTCTCGAGAGTGGCCGTAGAGGGGAGTCACTCCAAATGGACCCCGCTCACACAAAGCTCCCTTTCAGGGAGAAGCCTGCCATTTTTATGACCCTGCTGTTAGGACGCACATCAACTTGTCACTGTGCAGATCTGCTAGGGCAAGACCTCATCACTCTATTAAAGAGCTCTGTGACCCTATTGATTTGAAGTATTTAAAGCAGGGGTGAAGTTCAAAGCAATTTCTTTTCTATACTATTACTCAGTCTCTCTGTGTCTTGGCTCTAAAACATCTGCTGTCAGTTCCTTTCTGTTGTCTGATTCTGGAATCTGTCACTGGAGAACAGAGTAGTTTTATTTAAAATAAATTGGATTCCTTTTCAGTTTTCAGCATTTCGCATTGTGATCAATGGTTTATGCTCCTTCATCTGCCGGGAGACTTAACTGCAAGTGTATCCTTTTATGTCTCTTTAGGGCAAGTCTGAAGCAGCATTAGCTTCTGAGGTTTTATAATAGTCAAGTCTTAGAAGTAGGTAGCAGCTACCGGCTCCTCTAATTGGCCAATCAACAAAAATAACAACTTTTCGTTAAAAAAAAAAATACAGCAAGAAAGAAAGGGAAAAAAAAAATCCATCTCCAGCTGTGGCTCCAGGACTCAAATGCTAACAATATCATTTTTACTTTTATTTGCTCCAAGAAATGAAAACAGAGTAAACAACTCAGTTATTTTTAAATGTCAGCAGGTAAGGCAAAACTGGGAGCCGGTTTTGAAAGGTGTTTTGCAAAACAATGCAGGCTGCCATACTTGTTCTGTGGAAATGGCAGGAACCAGAGTACATTTTGAATAGTTAATAATACATTAGGTATTGTGCATGCATTATCAAAGTGATAGTGGGAAACTCATAGCCTTTCGCTGGCTTCCTTGGGATGCTGGCCCAGCTCTTTGGATGTGTCTGTCCTCATCCAGTGTTACTGAGAAATTTATTTGAAATACCGAACCTGAGTTAAAACATTACGTTAAAAAATACTCAAGAAAAATTTTTTTAAATAACTATTTTTAAAATCCTGGGCAAAGGAAATAATACAAAGTTCAGGATTGGTGCACAGTTTAACATTGTTACCTACCAACTCTCTGAAAAGTCACTTAAAATCATGCATGCCCCTTGTTACTTCACGTAGAGACTAGAGCTCAAATGTTTATGTTCCAATGATAATTGAAACGCAAAGCATTTCACTTCTCCTGAGATTCTTTTTAAAAAACACCTTCTATTATTCCACAGGCTTCAGAGAGGACAGTATTTCTGTAACAGGAAAGATTCTCTGACCCATGACTCAGTTCAAGGATCAGTCTTACTCCCCAGGAGATAACTGATAACTCTGCTTTGAGACTATCTATTGTCAACTATTAGGGTTTTGTATTTATTTGTAGGAACTACCTCATATAGAGTCGCTGAAAAAAATGCGTATTTATTAAATAAATTAATGAACAAATGAGAAATGAATTATAGCAATAGGAAGCAGAACTAAGTCGTCCCTTTTATAATTTAGGATGATGCAGAATTAATGCCTCAGTTCAATAATATAAGCTTAAAAATGATTATGTTTACAAGATTTAGCCCATTTTCAGTATTAATACGATTTAGTATGAATATTTTTATGTTTAGGCCTATAAGAAAATAGTTTACTTTTATCCTAACTTTCTTCTTTGTAAATGTTCTTTTGTTATCCCTGATACAGTTTGGCTCTGTGTCCCCACCCAAATCTCATGTCAAATTGTAATTCCCAGTGTTGGAGGAGGAGCTTGGTGGGAGGTGATTGAATCATTGGGGCCGACTTCCCCTTGCTGTTTCAGTGATAGAGTTCTCACAAGATCTGACTGTTTGAAAGTGTGTAGCACTTCCCACTTCACTCTCACTTTACTGCTGGCCATGCGAATATGTGTCTGCTTCCCCTTCACCTTCTGCCATGAATGTAAGTTTCCTGAGGCCTCCCTAGAAGCAGAAGCTTATACAGCCCACAAAACTGTGAGCTGATTAAACCTCTCTTCTTCATAAATTACCCAGTCTCAGATGTGTCTTTATAACAGTGTGAGAATGGACTAAATCAGTCTTCATTGGCTACTATGACCTAACTATGACAATTGCATTATTTACTCAATGGTATTTTTTTTAAACTAGTTATGCCTCAGACAAAGCAATACGTTGAGTTCTTGTAAATCACATGGTGTAGGCTGCTTTTTTCTTTGTAACTCAGAATGTGTGTCCTTTCCAGCTCTTTTATGCTTTACATTTTTTCAGAACAGAAACTGTACTACCATAGCTATGAGGTCAACAGTAAGTACACTGGTTCAGGTCTCCCTGAGAATTTTCAATAAAGATAGCACAAAAGATTTGAAGGAGATAATAGTTTCTGTTCAGATCTTCCGAGAAAGTAATAAATGACATTTGACACCATTTCTTATACCTTTAATTCAGAAGAAAAAGAGAGAGAAGAAACTCATGGATGTCAATAGAAACAGAACACTGTAACAAGTTGATATCATTTTGATTGGGGAATGCTGAATATGTTGGAATTTATGGCATGTATCCACAGGGCACATTTCAGAAAGGAATTTGAATTTGATGGACCAAAATATGTTCCATCCAAAGAAAAATAAGATGATAAAAGAAAAAAATTCTATCCTCAAAGAACTGATGGTTTCATATTCAAGTACCTTTGTTATGAAAGTCTAAATGATAAGACTGCCTAACTTCTAACACACTCCTTCTGTTAATCTAATACCTAACACATTCTAGACCAGGAATAAAAGGATGTTATTTTTCACAAAATGATTTCAATATCAGAGTACACAGAGGGAACTTCAAATATGGATATGTCCTATAGACTCTCTTTTTATTTTTGTATGTACATATAAAAAGACATTGATGAAAGGCCAGAGAAAATACAAACTTTCTCCTTTAAAAAAGATAAAGGGCACTTAATGAATTAGGTGGAAGAAAGTTATATTTCTTGGTAAATCTCCCAAATATCTCATCTTAAATTCTGCGATTATACATGCTGATCTTTCAGCAAAACCCTATGTATTTTTCTGTAGAAAATCTTATCCAGGATATCTATCTTGTGCAAATGTATATGGTTTTGTAATTCTAAATATTCAGTGCTTCTGTTATCTCCAAAAAGATGATGTCTAATATATTTAACAAAATCATAAAAACGTTTTCTCTATTTTTGAGAATAAATGATTTAAATACTTGTAAACTTAACCTCAATATTTTCTTTGAAACTGTTAATGAATCACTAAGAAACAAAAACATACATTCATTGTCATTTTACTAGTATAATTCAAACATCTCAGAATAGATCTTAGTTTTTCTTTTAAAACCTTTTTAAAAAATAGAGATGGGGTCTCGCTATGTCGCCCATGATGGTCTCAAACTCCTGGCTCAAATTATCCTCCCTCCTTGACCTCCCAAAGTGCTGGGATTACAGGTGTGAGACACCATGCCTGGCCAATCTTAGTTTTTTGTTTTGGAGATTTTTAAAAAGAATATTGGAGAAATAATACGGAAGAACATTCAGAAATTATAAAGTATCCTTTTGTTTACATTTTAATTCAAAATGCTGTTGTTTTACTACCTATCTGGATTATAAGCTATTCATGGTACAATGGATAGTGCTCAGTATGTACAGGTTAATATTCTATCATCCAAACTTTTAATATATCTCTATTTTGTGTTATTGGTATGATTATGTTTCAGATTATGTGGGAAGCCTTGGAAAAAATGAATAAAATTCCTATATTCAAGGAACTTAAAGTGTAGTGGACAGACAAAAAGATAATTTATAAATTTAATTAATAAATTTGATCATTTTCCTTTTATTGGTGTAGTCTAACAGGCAACACACAAATGCACAGGTTTGTTAAAAAAAAAGTGATCTAAATCAATTGAGTGTACTTTGTTAGGAGTTGTTTTTGAATGCATTTATTAGACATGACTATAATGGCTAAACCAAATAGGTTTTATTTTAATGCATGAAGGCTGGTGATGAATTCTTTAATGTCATTGGCATTCCAGCATTCTTTTATGCTTCTGCTGTGTTCTCTTTATCATGTGACTTTCATCTTTGAGCTCATCTAGAACTTTGTTTATAAAGATGCCATTCCACTTCCAACTTCACGTTTCTGTTCCAGCCAAAAAGAAGGAAGCACCAAGAAGGGAAGAGCAGAGATTACATCAAGAAAATAAAACATTCACAGAAATGCCCAGAAAAGTTTTACTTATATTTTATTGGGTAGAATTATATCACATGGACCACCCCTAAATGCAAGGTTGTCTTGAAGATACAGTCTCTGGCCAGGTGCAGTGGCTCACGCCTGTAATCCCAACACTTTGGGAGGCCAAGGCAGGTGGATCAGTTGAGGTCAGGAGTTCATGACCAGCCTGACCAGTATGGTTAAATCCCATCTCTACTAAAAATACAAAAATTAGCTGAGCGTGGTGGTGGGCATCTGTAATCCTAGCTACTGGGGAGGCTGAGGCAGGAGAATTGCTTGAACCTGGGAGGCAGAGTTTGTAGTGAGCCGAGATTGCGCCACTGCAGTCCAGCCTGGGTGACAAGAGTGAAACTCTGTCTCAAAAAAAAAAAAAAGAAAAGAAGATATAGTCTCTAAGTTAGGACCACTGCTTCCCTAAACAAAATGAGGGTTCTACTTATACGAACAAAGAAAATATGGATATTAGTCAAATGGCAAGAAGTCCTGCCATTGAAATTCACCTGTGTGAATTACTTAACTTCCCAACTCTTACATTCTCCCATATGCTCAGAATTCAGTGTATTAGACTCAGCCAGGAGGAACCCTGTTCTGGGCCTGGGACTTTAGAAACCCTACTCTGTCCCTCCAGAGCCATGTCCCTCTCTAAGGGCCAAGGGGAGATATCTACACAGAAGCCATATTCCCACCCATGTCAGATCATCCTTCATATGCAGGCCAAGGGATTACCCGCCCAAATGGTTGAGGAGCCTCTTCCATGGCCTGGGTGGACCTTTGTCCTTGGGTCAGTTCTTCTGAAGTCTGAATTCATCATTGATGTGAATGCCTCTATACCTGAGGGGTGACCAAGGGACAGCTATTTACACAGGATTTAGACAGAGCTTGGATATGTGAGCAGGGTATTTATTTATAAATGTGTATGCAAAGATCCTCACAGGTCAGGACAGAACCAACGGTGGGGAAAAGGGGTAGCATGCTGTGAGAGGGGAACATAAGGAACTTGAGAGGACCCTCTACATTGGGGTATGAACACTGAAGAGTCCAGGAATTCTAAGTTCAAACCTGATCACCATGAGAATATACTTATTCAGGTAGCAGGATAAGATATATTTTATTGAACTTTTTGGTAACTGATGGATAACTTACATTTAAACAGATGATATGTGGGCCTCCATTTGTATTCTTACCCTCAGCCATACAAATATTGGGAATACGACATGGCCAAAAAATCATGGGTTCTGGGAGAATAAGTCTTTATCTCCAAACTGGCATTTTGTGCACACTTTGAAAAGTTAGACATTGGTAGAACTGAGTGTAGTTTGATATACTTATAAATACTTAGTTAAATAATAAAACCAACGGCCCTATCTAACCTGACTGATATTTTATTAAATCCTGCTAAATATGCTTATTGACTGGATATTATTCTTTTTCAATTCTTACTATCTCATGGAGAAGGAGCATGCCTCCCTTCAGTAAGTTAGTTCAGCCTAGTACATGGAGTAGTTCAATTTACAATTTGATCTTTGAGCAACACAGGTGTTAGGGGCACTGACCACTGCGCCCCCACCCCCATGCAGCTGAAAATTTATATCTAACTTTCGACTTCCCCAAATTTAACTACTAATAGCCTATTGCTTACCAGAAACCTTGTCAGTAACATAAAGTCAATCAACCCATACCTTGTATATGTATTATATACTGTATTGTTACAGCAATGTAAGCAAAAAAAAATTAGTAAGAAAATAATAAAAGAAAATATATATAGTGCTCCTCAAGTGGAGGTGAATCATCCTAAAGGTCTTTATCCTCACTGTCTTCACACTGAGTACTCTGAGGAGGAAGTGGAGAAGAGGAGGAGCTGGTCTTTCTGTCTCGGGTGTGGCAGAGGCAGAAACAGTGGAGGAGTTGGAAAGGGAGGCTGTAGAGCCAGGCATACTGAGTACAACTTTTATTGAAAAAAATCTCCATATAAGTGGACCCATGCAGTTCAAACCCCTGTTGTTTAAGGGTCAACTGTAATTTATTTAATTAAAATAGCAAATAACATTCAAACAAGACAATCGTCATCATAATCAAAGATTCCATCTTGAACATTTGTCATTCATTTAATTAACAAATATTGCATAGGTCCCAAATATATGCCAGAAACTGTTCTAGGTCCATGAGATACAGTTGTAAAAAAGGTAAGGTGTGTTCAAGAACAGCTGATACCTTGTACACATAAATGCATCTCCCAGTTAACATTAGAAATTCAGATCTTGTCCATGATAGGGCTAAATAGAAGCCTATTTTTCACTATTTTAAGTGAGAAAAATGCCTTTCAGTTTGGCCAAACCCCTAAACCAGTTTCCCATATTCACTAAAAATAATAAAATACTTATAAAGAAACAAAAGCTATCATATTGGAATGCAAAGTACTGAAAACATCACTTCATCATCAAGTAATTAGTATGGTTGCTAATGAACAATTTTTTTATCAGCAGTAACAGCCTTTATTCACACATGAACTGGGGAAACACACAACACACAACCCTGTGGTTGACATGGTACACATTTCAAAAGCCAACAAATAATTCTGCTTTCATCTAGCCTCAAACTACTTTTTCACCATAAAGAATAGGAAACTGGATAAAATATATGAAACAACAGTTTCAGACATTTGATAATACGTAACTGTTATTACAAAGCGAAAGGAAACAAATGAGGTGAAACTACCATCCCCACAATCTGCCTGGATGCACTTCTGATTCATGGTGCAGAAAGAAGGAGCCCAAACATAAGACAGACATAAGACAGAAGTCTCACTGAGATGAGGGAGCAGGGATCTGGGTTTGGGAAGCCTGAGTCAACTAAAATGTGTGCAACACAGAAGCAAAGGTGAGGCAACTTCACAAAGAAAGATTTCCAGAAATCTGCATGAGGAACCCTTTAAATCATTGACTGAATATCAATCTGCACAGTCACAGAATGAGACTACAGGAGGCCAAGCAATGAACAACTACTGGGGAAATAGCAACTACCAGGAAATTGTCGGCTGAAGAATTCCCAGAAATCACCTGAGAATGTGAGATGTTCACGTTCTGACCAGCCCGTGTAGAAAGGCTACAATGAACGACGAATGTATTCTGTAATATTTCTATACACTATCTAGGAGCAATAAAAAATTGAAAAAAACTATTTCAATAGCATTAAATATTTGAAATAATTAGGGATAAATTTGACAAAAGATATGCAAACACTTAGAGTGGTTCTTTAGCAATTTTTACACTGAAAATTAAACAATATTAAAGAAGTCCTAAACAAATGAAAAAATGTAGCATATTCTTGGATTGGAAGACTCACTATTGTTAAAATTTTAATTCCCTCTACATTAAACAATAGATTCAGTGCAATACTAATCAAAATATTGGTAAGTATACTTGTAAAAATTGATAAGCTTTTTCTTAATCTCATAGAGATAAAAGAACTTAAAATAGCCAAAACACATAGTAAAAGTAGAATGAAATTGGTGAATGTATATTACTGGATTCTAGGAATCATGACAGTGTAATACTGGAGTAAACACAGAAATATAAACAAACACAACATCATACAGAATCAGTAAGTAGACCCACACATATATGGTTATTTGACTTTTGACAAAAGAGTCAAGACAACTCAATAAGGAAACAAATAATATTTTTCAGTAAATGGTGGTGTAATAATTACAGTTATATGTAAGGAAAATGAATTTCAATCTTCATTTCACACCATACACGACAATTTATTCAAAGTAGATCACAAATGTAAATGGAAGAGTCAAAACTATTAAGTTCTTGAAGAACTAAGGATCTTATCATTCCTTAAACAATGATTTCCTAAATAGAACACACAGGTAGCTCAAACTATAATGTAAAATATTGATTACTTGGACTTCATCCTAATTTAAAATTTGTTCTTCAAAAGACAGTATTTTAAAAAAAGATAGGTGGCAAGTATAGTGGCTCATGCCTGTAATCTCAGCACTTCAGGAGACCAAGGTGGGAAGATTACATGAGTCCAGGAATTTGAGATCAGCCTGTGCAATATAGTGATACCTCATCTCTACAAAATCCTTTTTAAAAAATTAGCCAGGTGTGGTGGTGGGCACCTGTAGTCCCAGCTACATGGGAGACTGAGGTGGAGGATTGCTTGAGTCCTGGAGATTGAGGCTACAGTGAGCCATGATTGTACCACTGCACTCCAGCCTAGGTAACAGAGCTGGACCTTGCCTCAAAAAGAAAAAGAAAAGAAAAGAAAAATATATATATATATATATATATAAAACAGAAAAGGAGAGGGGAACAAAGCTAAAGAAGTAATAAATACATTTAAGAGTCACAAGATGCTAGGCCAATATACAAAAATCAATTGTGTTTCTATAAATTAGCAATAAATGATTGGAAAATGAAATTTTTAAATAATAAGCATTTCCAGTAGTATCTAAAAGCTTAAAATGTTTAGAAATATATTTAACTAAATATGTGTAAGATCAAAATGCTGAATACTACAAAACTCCACTAAGTGAATTTTTTAAAAGACCTAAACAAACAAAGAGAAACAACATGTTCATGGACTGAAAGACTTGGTAAAATGGAGAAAGCTTCTCTTTCCAAATTCATTTATAGATTTAATCCATTCCCAATCTAAATCTCAGGTGATTTTTCTGTGGAAATTGAAAACATGATTCTAAAATTTACACGGAGGAAAGTGCCTAGAATAGTCAAAATGATTTTGAAAAAAAAAAAATAAAGTTAGAGGAGTTCCACTACCTGATGTCAATACTTAATATAAGCTACAGTAATGAAGACAAAATGACTTTGTCGAAGTCTACACCTATAAATCAATAGAGAGATTGATTTATATCAGGAAAAAAGGAAATAAGAAGGTGCCATGCCATAGTGTTCTGCCTGTCTATCTCTTCTAACAGGAATTACAATCATTCCAGAAATGTACTAGATTTCTCTCAGCATTTCAGAAGTGGGTCTCACATATACTCTTAGCCCAGAAGCTACACCTCCCTTCTCTGAGACCAAAGAGTCTTTTCCCAATAAATGATTTATTTTACCATATACATATGACATATTATATAGAATTATATGAATATAAATTCATATTATAAACAGTTTGAAATAAAGAGAAAAAAATCCTCCCAAATAATACCAAAACATGTTGTGTTTGCAAGAAAAAAGTTGGGAGAATATTTTTACTAGACAACAGTCTTCCAAATGTCATTCTTTTGGATATCCACATCACATGTTGAAGGCTCCAAGACATGCTGCAGTATACATACTTCACTTTACCTAAATAGACATTTCTCAAAAGGAGACATACAAATGGCCAAACAGTATATGAAAAAATGCTCAACATCACTAATCGGGGAAATGCAAATCAAAACCATGATGACATATCATCTTACTGCAGTTAGAATGGCTATTAACAGAAAGACAAAAAAATAACAAATGTTGGCAAAGGTTGGGAGAAATGGAAACTCTCATCCACTGTTGGTAGGAATGCAGAGTAGTACAACCATGATGAAAAACAGTATGGAGGTTCCTCAAAAAACTAAAAATAGAACTACCATATGATCTGCAATCCCACTGCTGAGTTTATGTCCAAAAGAAAGCAGATCAGTATGTTGAAGAAGTGTTTACCTTTCCATGTTTATTGCAGCACTATTCACAATAGCCAAGATACTGAATCAACATATGTCAATCAACAGATGAATGGATAAAGCCAATCTGGCACATATACACTATGGGATATTATTCTGCCATAAAAAAGAAGGAAATTCTGTCACTTGCAGCAATATGGATGGAACCGGAGGTCATTTTGTTAAATGAAATAAGCCAGGCACAAAAAAACAAATATTGCATGTTCTCACTCATATTGCATGGGAGCTAAAAATGTGGATCTCATGGAGGTAGGGAGTAGAATGGTATTTATCAGGGTCTGAGAAGGGAAGGAGGAGGACATGAAGAGAAGTGGCTAATGGGTACAAAACTACAGTTAGATAGAAAAAATAAGTTTGATATTCAATAGTACAATATGGAAATTATAGTTAGTTTATTGTATATTTCCAAATAACTAGAGAAGAATTATAATGTTTTAGCACATTACACAAGGGAAGGGACGTGCAGGTCCTGGGCTAAGAGTGTACATAAAACCCACTTCTGAAATGCTAAACACAAAGATAAGTGTTTGAGGTGATGGATATCTCAATTATCCTTTGATCATTACATCTTGTATACATGTATCAAAATATCACATGTACTCCAAAAATATGTATAACTGATATATCAGCTATAAAAAAATATGCTTCACTTGGTTTAATTTATGTTTCCAAAATATTTTAGTATCAAATTTTTTTTTTTTTTTTTTTTTTTTTTTTTGAGACAGGGTCTCACTTTGTTGCCTAGGCCGGAGTGCAGTGGCACAATCACAGCCCACTGCAGCCTTGGCTATTTTTTAAAATTTTTTTCTGGAGACAGGGTCTCATTATGTTGCCCAGGCTGGTTTATAACTCTTGGGCTCAAGTAACCCACTGGGCTCAGCCTCCCAACGTGCTGAAATTACATGCATGAGCCACCATGCCTGGCCACAACTTTTTTTTCACATGATGGTTATACTCTTACCGGTGTTGTTCCACAGAATTTTCCATGAGGCTAGAAATGTTTGCTGTATTTTCACTGTTCAATACAGTAGCCACTAGCTACACTGTGAACCCTTGAAATGTAGCCAGTGCAACTGATAAAATGCATTTTTAATTTTATGTAATTTTAAGTAATTAAAATTTAAATTTAAGTAGTCACATGTGGTTAGTGGCTGTCATGTATTGAATAAAACAGCTCTAAAACAGTATCTATTGCAAAGATCAGATACTTGAAGGACCACTGTAAAACAATAATGTTGTTCTCAGCACATGATGAAAATCAAGTTCAAAGTGATTAAATGACTTGCCCAAAATAAGCACTAAGTGAAAACAGAGCCAAGATTTAAATGCAAATAAAACAAATTAGTGTGTTTCAAACTTCTTGTTCTTTTCATTGTTGTACACTTCCTTAAAGATGCTACAGAGATGAGTATTTGTTGGTAACCTGTTATATTTCTCAATTTTTATGGGGATATATAGATTTACTGTTTCTATTTGCATAAATTTGAATTTTGCCGCATTTGTTTTGATTCTTATGGAAATAATATAGTTCCAGATCCATTCTTTTCAAATGCAATTTTTAAATAGGCAGTAAGTGGATATTTTCATTTGATTGATACAGAAACTGAAACGTAAAAAAAACAAAAAACAAAAAACACCTATACAGTAAATTCTGTATCTGCCTTATATTGAAGACATTTTACAGCTATATAAGGAAAAATAGACATGGAAATAACTTTGATCTTTATATTAACTGAGGAATCTTAGAGGAGTAAGTTTCCACTTACATACACACTAATATTTTTCATCTTTAACATTTTAAATCCAGTCCAAAGTGCAAAGTATTAAAATCACATTACAGAAGTTAAGGTTTAGTTTGTTGTATGGTTAGTAGTATGCGCTTCCAACATCATACAAAAACTGTTGGAAATACTCCTAAGTTTAGCTTTAAGCACTATATTCCTCAGACTGATGAGTGCTGAACATGACCTCTATTGACAAGTTATTATATTTATTGACAATTTGAGGGCTCCAGCTCACCCAGAGAAGACTCTATTACATGTAACCAATGATGATTGTTACGAATGTTTTAAAGGTAATGATACACTTTCGCCAAACAGGAAGAGACAAATAGGTCATGTTAGGTGTAACTTCAGTTTTCTAAGATTGCTTTTTAGAATATTATCTGAAAAATAGTTTATTTCTAAATATTATGAATTAGGACATTTTTGATTTATGTATTAGGTAAATATTTTATAGGCTACAGTGATTATCAATGACTTTCAGTGAAAAATAATACATTTTTAATGTTTTACTTGAAGTATTTTAAATACTACCAACACTCTAATTTTACTTACATGACAGTTATAGGCAAAGAAAAAAATAGATGAAAAATTGTCAGTTGCTACAAATGGTTTTGTCCCAAGGATAAGATTACACATTTTCCTCAGTTCTCCAATTTGTAATATGTTACTCTTATGAAGAAAAAATAAATAAGTATGCAAATACCACATAAAACCTTCAAAAAATTAACTCTAAAGAGACATTTTTTTACCTAAGTACATAAAGTGATTGACCAACTTTTGATTTGATTTATTAAAAAGATAAGTAAAAATGGGTTTTACTTTTTAGAAAGGATTTGCATGGCAAAACAAAGAGAAAATCATGAGCTAATTATGTGGTAAATTCAATTAGTGTAGTCACCTAATCAGAATTATTCAAGCTCATTACAGCTCAAAGAAAGCAAAACCACCCTGCCCAAGATCCAGGCATGTGCAAATAAACATTTAGTAAATCCTGCTCATAAAAATAAACAAAATCAAGAATTTTCCTTCTATTCCAGCTATTTTCTTTTAATGTATGGGAGTATGAGGCATCGGATAATTTCCTCAATAGGTTTATTGTCAAGGAAAAACAAACTTAGAAAGCCATTTCTTCATCTATTGATTGTTGCACATGTAACTCAGCCACAACTGACCATTTTCAAAATCATCTGCATGTGCCAGGCATGGCTAGGACCACAGGGAGAGGGCAATTGCAGAAATGAAGATGATTGTCTTCGTTTCTGAGGCTTATACTATTGAGATGAGAAAATGTATGGGTCAGTATGTAGTTACGGTTTATGTGCAGAGCAGTAGCCTTATATCAGCTTGAGATCAATCCCGTGCTGCCCCAATGGAACACTCTTGGATTGGAAAGAGAAGGGACACCATCTAGGACTTTTGCACAAATGTCTAGGCTGCTAATCTTAACTTTCTTCTTCCCTTGTAGAGAACAATATCCAAGTAATGTTTTGGAAAACAAAAACTCTATATTCCTGACTTCCCTTCTTAGGGAATGGGACCCAGGGACAGCTGCAAGGATCTGCAGACACTTTGCAGGCTCCCCTTAGATTGTTTACTTTCCTCCAGAAGCCAGAAAAGGAAAAGAAAACAAAGCATTGTAATATAAACAAAGGTAATGTTACTGACTATAGTAGTTTTCTGCTGGCACTGTAACAAATCACCATAAATTTAGTAGCTTAAAACAGCATACATTTATTCTCTTATAGTTCTGAAGATCAGAAGTCCAAAATGAGTCTTATACAAGGTTTTGGAAGGGTGGGTTTATTCTGGAGGTTTCAAGGGGGAATCCATTCCTTTGTCTCTTCCAGCCTCTAAGGCTGTAGGCATCCCTTGGTTTGTCTGTATTACTCCAATCTCTTATGCTATCATCACATTGCCTTTTCATCTTCTATAGCCAAATCTCCCTCTGCCTCTTTTGAAAAGACTCTTGAGATTATACTGGGACTCCTGGGTAATCCCGAATAATCTCCCCATCTCACAATCCTTAATTTAATCACATCTGGAAGGTATTCTTTCAGGGATCAGGACCTGGATATCTCTGGGGGCCATTATTCAGCTCACCAGACTGATATTGGTGGTTCTGATGGCAGTGGTAATGAAGACAGCAGTAATGGTACTGCAGATGGTAGCAGAAGTGTTGATGAAGTTCATGGTGATAGTACAAACTACGATGGTGGCAACAGAGGCAACACTGATGTTGGCAAAGGCAACAGTGGTGTTAATGTGAGCAGAATAGCAGGACTGGGAACATCAGCAAAGGGAGTTTATTCTCAATGGTAGTTTAGACGTCACAGTGCACAGTACTCTTGCCCATGGCTCTAAAGGACAAGCCAGAGTGCCCCAAACAGACTAACTACATGCCGTCCTTCAATAAGCAATGTCAGCCCAGTGGGAAGCCAAGACAGTTTCTTGCTTATGGGAGAAAATGATTTACACACAGAAACTACAGTTACACAGAAGTCCACTTCAAAGCATGTAAAAGGCAGAAGGATGTGACCTATGGAAGAATAGCTAGTCACATAGTGGATTGATCTAGAATTGAGGCAAAGCTGGTAGCTCATGAGACTATGATGGTTTGAATGTTAAGCTCATGAAAAGAATTATCCTTCATTTGTAACTTCTCCAGGATTTTCTGTACAATTAATTTTTCCAGTATACATGATGGAAGACTGTCACCTCCAAGGTATGTGTGTGATTTGGGAGCCACTGTGTGCAACCTTCTTTGGAGAAGCAAATGATGTGCTGCATATTTAGTCACACTTCTTAGTGTGTTCTAGTGACTTCAGGCAGTCTCTTTCTAGGACACAGCGCCCTCCCAATAAGTTAATGCCTCAAGAGGCATGATGATTTTTTCTTGAAGGAGAATTTGCCAGCTTGATTGCCTATGTTCCACTTCCTGGAGGCATTTGTGCCTTCTCCTTAATATAAACAAATACTTCCCCGCTGGAGGTAAGGCAGCAGGCATCCCGTAGCCAGGCCATGGATTTTGACAATTAGCTTTCACAATTCCCTGGAAAGAAAACAATTTGTGTACCAGGCTGCCAGTAGGAAAGAGACTTGCTCTGGATACTATAGATGGTTGCGTTGAAACTTACTCCATCTTGATGTGTCGGTGTGTCGTAAATGCCCCCCTGCTCCACCACCCTATGGATTGAAAATAAAATTTCACAGGGAGGAGTTTTCATCAACTACCTCCAGCTATTTTGCAGGTAGAGGCTCTGATCTCTCCCTGTTTTCAGCCTGCTCAGCACCCTGTCCTGAGAAGTCTGTTTCCTAGACATCTATTATAACTGACATATTGTTGCAGTGGGGGTGAATAGATGCATTAGGCAGATGATCTTAATTGGCTTTCTTCCAAAAGAATTTTTTTAAGAAGAGACAGCTGAAATTCATTCACATTTACAATTAGTAAGACTTTCTTTCATTATTGAAAAGCTTGCTAAAACAGCAGCCACATCAGGGTGACAAATCCTGTTATCATGCTTTCTGTAATTGTCTCCCCAAAAGACGCCTATTGAGAGCATTGTCTGGGCTTGTGTATTAGACTGACAATCAAGCTCCAGGCAGAGGGTAGAGGGGCATATGCAGCCCGCTCCAAAATGCTTTTGTGTGTGTGTGTGTGTGTGTGTGTGCGTGTGTGTCTGTGTCTGTGTGTCTGTGTGTGCATTTGTGGTTGTTCAGTAGAGAGAGCTAAAATTCTGGAAAAATATGAAGATGCACTACGCATACTAACAAGATCAGTCACCAGGCATTAGTGGGATTCTCATGCTTTGCGTCTTTGGTTTTCTATTTTCTCATATTTTTCTCTGTGAGCAACCACAGGTGCTATTTGTTTGTCAGACTGTTACTGGGGAAAATAAGAATGGGGGGAGAGATCATTTTTTTTAAGTGATCAGTTAACAGCTGAACTCACATGGCTAACAATAGAATCATGATGAAAGGCAAACAGAAGAGTGTAAAGATTATTCCTTAAGAGTCTCATGGAATGAACTGCTTCCTGAAGGGGCTGGGAAGGAGCTACTTGCTTTGGGCCTTGTGTGCCTTTGTAGCCAGCGCTGGTGAAGAGGACTCCACAGGCCACTCTGGGCTGACACTGGTAGACAGATTACTATGGAGGATGTTAAAACATTTCTCTCACTGGGAATGAAAAAGGAATAGGTAATACCTTCAAATATGAAGCAGAAGGAGACGGGGGAGAGGGAAGAAGCATCAGTGAAGCAATGCCGATCATTGCTGTTTCAGTTTCTCATGAGACCTGAGTCTCATTTTCTTTCACCAAGTCAACTGCCTGAGGGGTGCTGCTTAAATACCTTTGTCTGTTTATTGGATTGTCCAGCATGCACCATGTTGCTCTCTCCCCTATTCATCTTGAACACTGACAGTTCCTTTCTCTTTTGCCAATTCACCTAGAATCACATTGGCTAATACAATCTGTGCCTGTTCCATTCCCAAGAGAGCTCCCTCCCATTCCAAAACTGCAATTCCAACCCAGTGAAACCTGCTGTCCTCACAGTTAGCCTTGCTCTGATTGAGAAAGAGCCATGTGCTGTCATGTTGCTACTGGAGCATATCAGGGAAGAGGCAGATGCACGATGTGAGGTTGAGGGGTGAGGCAATAAATAACATGGCTTGAAAGAGACTAATCGAACTGTAAAAAAGATAGTCTCCTGCCCGCAGCATCCTAAGGTGACAGGAATGACGCTGAACTCTGCATGATATTGTTACTGATATCTTTTTAAGGTTGCCATGCTTCCCCTTAGTGCATCCTGAAATTGACTAGAATCAAAAACTTAAGAATCTTCATAATCAGCACCATCAATGCAGAAACCAATTTCTGTCATGACCATATTAGTATTTCCAAGCTGCATGTGCCAGGCACATAGTAAGTGCTAAATAAATTTTCATTGAATGAATGAATGAGTTGAGCTCAGCTTTGCCACATACCATGTGACATTGGTAAGTTTTCAAGCTACTCGGCACTATAGACAAACAACCGTCACAAAATAATGCCTTTGCTTTCAAAAATCCTAAAGTTGCGTGTAAGAGACAGAACCAAGGGTCCAGGCCTTTGACTTGCTAACCTAAACCTGACTCTGCCTCAACATGGCCATTGCAGTTGGCCCTCCTCACTATGAGCTCACCAGCTATCATTCTATTTGAACTCTGTCATCAGAAACTCTCTTGGAATCTGGATACTAGCCCATTTCAATAGACTTCTTGTCACCATTAGCTAAAATATTAGTCCCACAGTTCTTCCATTTGTCATCCCAAACTCTCTGGCCCTCCCTCTCTCTACATCTATCCAAATGGGCAGAGAAGCCAAAAAATGGATTACATAGGTCTCAATCTAAGTAAACAAGGGATTTGTTCTGCAAATACAGCTTCAAGACAAGTCTCCAAGCCCTCACTTTCAATATATTTTGTATTCATAAGCCTCTCCTTTAGAGAAATTCTAGAACTCCTACTGCTCTAACACGTTTTAATTGAGGCTTCTTCAACTCTCATTTACACCTTCAAACTCATCCGAAGTTTTTCTTAGGCCCTCTCTGATGGAGGCATCTTACTGTCTTGCCATCCATATCCCACAAGAATTAGGAGATTGAACCTTCCAGCCTCACATCTTTTTTCCAACCAGGCTTGACCAATGCTGATCACATAAATATCCTACGAACAGTCACTTACCTTCCTCACACTCCTTACAATGTCAGATCTTAATCCATCATCGGGTCATTCCCATATGTCATCTTCTCTGTTCCTACATTCAGACTGCTAAACATCGCTTGAGACAATCCCAGCAACCATGTGCACTAGTGATACAACGAAATAGGGATCCCCAGCCTCACCTGGACTCTTACTATTACCCGACATTTGTTTATTTGTCCTTGGTTCTTGGTTCAACCTTGTGATGGTTAATTTGGTATCAAATTAGCTAGGCTGTGCTACCCCGGTTGTTTGCTAAAATGCCAATCTAGCTATTGCCGTGAAGGTATTTTTTTAGATGTGATTAGCGTTTAAATCAGCAGATGTTGAGTAAAGCTGATTACCCTCCATAAAGTGGGTGGCCCTCATCCAATCAGTTGAAAATCTTAGAGAAAAGACTGAGGTCCCTGAAAGAAGAAAGAATTCTGCCTAGAGATGGCCTTCAGACTTAAGTCTGCAATGTTGACTCTTCCTGGGTCTGCAGGCTGCTGGCCTACCCTACAGATTTCTGGCTTGCCAGCTCCCATAATCCTGTGAGCCAATTCCTTAAAATAAACCTCTCTCTCTTTCTCTCCCCCCCTCTCTCTCTCTCTCTCTCTCTCTCTCTCACTCACTCACTCTCACTCTCACTCTCTGTCTCTGTTGGTTCTGTTTCTCTGGAGAACATTGACTAACACTAGCACACCCTTCAGCAACTATTAAAAATGCCTGCAGCTGGGTGCATGGCTCACGCCTGTAATCCTAGCACTTGGGGAAGCTGAGGCAGGCAGATTGCCTGAGCTCAGGAGTTGGAGACCAGCCTGGGCAACACACATGAAGCCCCATCTTTACTAAACTACAAAAAAATTTAGCCAGGCGTGGTGGCATGCACCTGTAGTCCCAGCTACTCAGGAGGCTGAGGCAGGAGAATTGCTTGAACCCAAGAGACAGAGGTTGCAGTGAGTCAAGATCACACCACTGTACTCCAGCCTGGGTGACAGAGTAAGACTCCTTCTCAAAAAAAAAAAAAAAAAAAAAGACTTAGGCAATCCAGTCTGACCTGACTCAATTACCCAACATCCTACTTCTGAAGATCTCACATCCAGGTCGCACTGCCTAGGGGAACCCTTTTATTTAACACTTAAAGAAAAAGATTTGAACCCTCGTTAGATACTTTGTGGTGACTACCAAAATGTTTTACCAAGGTAGGAAAGGTTTATGTGTTCCTTAAATCTGTCCACACTTAAAAACTTTCTTTCTATGGCAGAAAACCATTTTTCTTACTAGAGGCTACCATTCTTTTTGCTGTATGACAAATATGTACTCATGGTGTGGGTCACTAAGTGGATTTAGAACAGAAAAATAAAGGCCATTCTTTTTATTTATTTATTTATTTAATAATAATAAATATTTTGAGGAGGAGTCTCGCTTTTGTCACCTAGGCTGGAGTGCAATGGCGCAATCTCAGCTCACTGCAACCTCTGCCTCCCAGGTTCAAGCGATTCTCCTGCCTCAGCCTCCGAGTAGCTGGGATTATAGGCACCCACCACCACACCCAGCGTATATATATATATATATATGTTTTGTATTTTTAGTAGAGATGGGATTTCGCCATATTGGTCAGGCTGGTCTCGAACTCCTGACCTCAGATGATCCACCTGCCTCGGCTTCCCAAACTGCTGGGATTACAGGCATGAGCCACTGTACCTGGCCAATAAAAGCCATTCTTAACGTTGCATATTAAACATCAACTGTCCTCAAACCCATTGGCCATTCCCTATGGTCTGGAGTTTCATACTGGCTGTGAGCCCCCAAAAGAGCAAGCTTGCTGTTGTTTTCTCAAGCCTTTCTCCTTAACAATAACCCACTCTCCAACCTAGCTCTACTGCTCTTTGATAGATTTTCCTCACTTCTCTCCAGGAATGACTTTCCCAAAAACTACACATTCCTCCTACTTTATTTTTTAATTTTGTTTTATTTTTTGTTTGTTTTGAGACAGGGTCTCATTCTGTCACCCAGGCCATTGTGCAATGGCAGGATCTTGGCTCACTGCTGCCTCCACCTCCTGGGCCCAAGTGATCGTCGCACCTCAGCCTCCCAAATAGTTGGGATTACAGGCATATGCCACCATATGTGGCTTATTTTTTAAAATTTTTTGTAGAGGCAGGGTCTCACTATGTTGTCCAGGTTGGTCTCAAACTCCTGGGCTCAAGCAGTCCTCCCGCCTGAGCCACCCACATTGCTGGGATTACAGGCCTGAGCCACCACGCCTAGCCTCATCCTTCTTTGTCACACAGCGCGTTCTACTCTATCTTGACCTAACCATAGAACAGCAGTTCTCAGAGTGTGATTTCGATTCTTCATCTGTGGAGTCACCTTTTTAAGTGGTTTCTAAGGTTTCTAAAAACTATTTGTATACTGTAATTAAGAAATTATTTGCCTTTTTCACTGTCATTTCTCATTCGTGTATAGTGAAGATTCTGGAGCCTGCATGATGTGGGATGTGGCTACAGACTTGATGCAGAAGTAGACATGGGACTCCAGCTGTCTCCTATCAAGAAAGACTTCAAAAACAAACGATCGAAAAGGCCGGGTGCGGCAGCTCACACCTGTAATCCCAGCACTTTGGGAGGCCAAGGAGGGAGGATTTCTTGAGCCCATGAGTTCAAGACCAGCCTGGGAAACATAGGAAAACCCTGTCTCTGCTGCCACAAAATACAAAACATGGCTGGGCATGGTGGTGTACTCCCATAGTCTCAGCTACTTGGGTGACTGGGGTAAGTGGAGTGCTTGAGCCCATGAGGCAGAAGTTTTAGTGAGCCAAGATTGTGCCACTGCACACCAGCCTCGGTGACAGAGACAAACTGTCTCAAAAAACAAATAAAGATTTTAGAGAGATTTTCAAAAATGTAAAACAGTAGCTCTCTTCTGGCTAATTTTTTAGTTTTGAAAATAGTTATTGGCCGGGCACAGTGGCTCACACCTGTAATCCTAGCACTTTGGGAGGCCAAAGTGGGCGAATTACCTGAGGTCAGGAGTTCGAGACCAACCTGATCAACATGGAGAAATCCCATCTCTACTGAAAAAAATATACAAAATTAGCCGGGCATAGTGGCACATGCTTGTAATTCCAGCTACTTGGGAGGCTGAGGCAGGAGAATTGCTTGAACCTGAGAGGTGGAGGTTGCGGTGAGCCAAGATTGTGCCATTATACTCCAGCCTGGGCAACAAGAGTGAAACTCCACCTGAAAAAAAAAAAAAAAGAAAGAAAGAAAGAAAGAAAGAAAAAAGAAAAAATAGTTATTTTTCATAAAATATCTCATTTTGTTAGCATTTGATTGATTTTTATTTTTAAATAAATTAAAAATATATTTAAAGCAATTTCTGTTTTAATTTCTAATATGGGAAACACTTACAACTTACATAAAAAAACTCTTCAGGGTCCTCAATATTTTTTAAGAGTGTAAAGAGGTTCCTGGGGCTACAAGACTTCAGGACCCCCCAGAGCATGCTGCACTAGGCCTCCGTCTTTCACACTCCAAGAGGCCATTAAGGACTTTTCTTCTGAAGATTCAATTCTTCTGATATGAATTATGAAAGTTCTCCAGAATTAATAAGCATTTAAGGCAATTTCCATAAATGTTATTTTTCTTTCTGCTAAAAGTCAATCACATTTCTACATATTCATCCTTTCTTCCCTCCAGACTCATACCACTGGGACCCTCACTCCTATCCGCCTTTGTACTTATATTCTCAGTCTCATCTCATCCCATTCACTTTAATGATCATCTTCAAATGCTTTCTCTTTTTTCTGTTTCCTTCATTTTTTGCTTTGTTTTGTTTTGTTATTTTGACAGGGTCTCCCTCTGTCACCCAGGCTGGAGTACAGTGGTGCTACCATAGCTCACTGCAGCCTTGAACTCCTGGGCTCAAGTGATCTTCCTGCCTCAGCCTCCAGAGAAGCTGGGACTATAGCTGGGAATACAGGTGCAGACCATCATGCCTGGCTAATTTTTTTTTAACTCTTTTTTTTGTACTTTTTGTAGAGACAGAATCTCATTATGTTGCCCAGGCTGGTCTTGAACTCCTGGACTCACACAATCTTCCTGCCTCGGCCTCCCAAAGTGCTGGGATTACAAGAGTGAACCACTGTGCCTGGCCTCTTTTTTCCATTTCTTAAACAGTGTCTTATGTATTGCTTATTCCCTTCAGCCTGTAAATGGGCTTGGCTTGCTCCAATTAAAATATATAGAGATGTAATTTATATTAATATATATGTAATTTTATTACATATAGAGCATATGTATATGGGTATGTGTGTGTATGTGTGTGTTGCTTCATTCCCTTGATAGTTCTACACTATTTTTCAACTTCTGTTTTCAGCCAAGCTTTGGTGAGAAGAGTTAATACTTTTTCTGTCTCAACTTCCTCACACTACACTCACTCTTCAGTTCCTTGGAACTAACTTCTGACTGAATTCCTCCACAGCAAATATTTCAGGGATGGTCTTCCAAAATGCAAAATCCAAGGAACGCCATGTAGCCCTCAGCGAAAAGAATTCTCTGCTGCACTGCACATTGCACACTGCTCTCTCTGACTTCTATGCGCTGTTCTTCTGACATTACTTCCTCTCTGACCATTCTTTCTCTGGTTCCTTTATAGAAGATGCCTCTTAATACTCAGACTCCCAAAATACTGCTTTCCAGATTTGTGTTCACATTTTCCAGAGTTCTGTCCACAAACTGGTTGGATGTGAAAATCAATGAAAGGACTTAAAGAAACCCATCAGATTCCTTATTTTATTAAAGGCTGAAGCCAGCAACTGAATCAGAGAACATGGCCCAAAAAAACATGTTTGGGAGGGGGAATAGGCTGAGTGCAGAGAGGACAATGTTTCTGGTAGCAAAAAGATTGAAATGAATAGATGCACATCATCTCTAAGGTTTCTTTCTCTTCTAAAGCCCATGTAGTTGGATGTATTCTTGAATTAGATCCGGATTATAGCATAATATATAATTATGGAAGCATATAAGATAAGCTACATAGCCATTTTCCAGAAATGATGTTGGAAAAACTGCTTAAACTGACCAAGTAGACTAACTGACCTCAAAAGTCCCTTCTATATTCAGATCTTATGATTTATGAAATATCATTATAGTATTGATCACAGGACCAGAGACTTAAAAAAATTAAGGCTGCTGAAAGTCAGTGCCTAAATCACATGGGAAATCTTCTACAGTGGGCTGAGATGAGGGGATGGAGTCTCTCTTCAGCTTCCCTCTTCCCTCTCTGCCCTGTCCTTCCTCTACCTGGGCTGTCCAGTGTGGCTCTACTTTCTCCTCTGCCTTTTTCCCTGTTAAAAGTAGCTTGGAAGCAAATCTCTCACTGTGAATATAAGTGACAAATTATCTTACCCAGTGGTTTGTACATCTTAAATCTTATTTCTACTTCAAGAATGTTAAGTATTACCTGATGCTGAAGTTACCCAAATCATTTCTCCAGATCAAGCCTGTCTCCTCAGATCCATATAAATATATCCAGTATACCCTGCCAAATGGATGCATTAGGATGCACAATTTCCTGAAGACTTTCTCTGTCTACATTGCCCATGCCTCTCTCCTGTGAGCCATGCTTCAGTTATGGGCACTGCCATGTGTCCATTTTCCTAAGCCAGACCCATGTTGGACTCTTTCTTTTATACCAGATACTGAATAGCTAATTCCTTACTGTCTCAGTCCATACCCTCCTCTTTGGCTCTTGGTTATAGCTACAGAGCAGTTGTCCCATTATCTGCTATTGCACAATTGTAATGGTCTGCAGCCCTGCCATTCCTCCAAGCAGTTCTGCATATTTTTTCCAGAGCCATCTTTTCGAATTGCAAATGTGATGATGTTGCCCCCCCATGAGGCCCAGCCCAACTCTCATTTCACCTTTACCCATTTATCACACTCTATCCTTCAGCCACTCGGAACTCCTTGTTCTGCATACCACTGCACTCTCTCTTCATTTCTCACTTATCTACGATGTCCACCTAGAAAAATCTAATCTTTTAAAATGCAAGGTTGCCTTGTTAATGAAATCTTTTATTTCATCCAGTAAGAATGGGCTATTCCTCTCTTCAGTCTGCCAGTGTACCTTCAGTGGATGTCACTCATAGGAATTTATTATTTTTATTTAGCCACATATTATTATTGCTTCTTGAATACTCTTTGAGATCATTAAATGTCATGGGCATGTTGACAATTATCTCTGCTTCCACAGAACAGAGTAGGCACTCAGTAAACGGTAAACAAGTAAATGTAAAATGCATAATTGCAATAAAATCGTCTATTCTCCAAAAGGATATCAGAAATGTCCCAATAGATGAAACAACTACTGCTACCAAAATAAAATTGCAAATGTGTATCGACTTTGGACTAGAGAAAGACAAGGTGAACCTAAAGGCAGGAAAATGGTCATCATTTTCCATATATCTCACCCTTTGATGAAATCAATATGCTTGCTGCCTTGCTTTATTCTACCTTTATGTGAGAACTTTCTAGAAAGCTGTATTAATGGAGTAAGAGGAGACTATTAGCATTTATTGTGACCCTCACTTCAGTGCTAGGAATATATTGGCCACTTTGATATAAATAATCTCATTTAACCCACACAGCTCTTCATTCCATCTAATATAATCCCTATCACGGCAAATAATAAACTGAAGGTCAGAGAAGTTAGTTGACTTTTTCCAAATTTACATAACCTTTGATCAAGGTAGGATTCAAACCCAAGACTTTGATTCAAAGTTCCATGATCTTTCTATTTTATACTATGAGAATTTGTACCAAGCAGATGGTTTCTCCTTGAACTTTTTAATGTGAAAGTAAAAGGATACAAAGATCCCTAAGAAATAGGCGAATGTATATAAGAGCAGTAAAACTGGTCACATCTTTTGAGATGAGAAATATAATGAGTCAAAAGTAGTTTGCTTGTCTATAAACTTCTTTGGTATTTATTTATTTATTTATTTATTTATTTATTTATTTTTGAGACAGACTCTTGCTCTGTCTCCCAGACTAGAGTGCAGTGGCTCAGTCTCAGTTCACTGCAACCTCTGCCTCCCGGGTCCTGGTTCAAGCGATTCTCCTGCCTCAGCCTCCCAAGTAGCTGAGACAACAGGCACGTGACACCACACCCAGCTAATTTTTGTATTTTTAGTAGAGACAGGGTTTCACCATGTTGGCCAGGCTGGTCTCAAACTCCTGACCTCATGATCTGCCTGCCTCAGCCTCCCAAACTGCTGGGATTACAGGTGTGAGTCACCGCACCTAGCCTATAAACTTCTTAAGTGACATTTTAAAAAGCAGAGAACACTCTTGTAAATCTTTCTTCTTTCTACCTTATGATAAAATTTCTTCATGTATTGATTTCAATGTCTTCTGTTATTTTCACCTGAGGAGGATTGCTTCAGGGTTTAACCTGACAACCAACACTCCAACAGTGACCAGTGATGGCTGATGTGAGATAAATGGATGGAACCATCCCTGGTGTTGTCAGGCAGTTTTCTCATAGCTTGCTACTGACATTGTCGCCCTTGTCAAGGACCCTGGGCATGTAAAGAGAAGTGTTCATTCCCATATCACTCTAACTGTCCTCAAAGGCCACATTCATCGTTGCTTTCTGAATAAGTGCAGGCTGTCCTTGACTCTTAGCCTAGACAATAGCTAGGCCACAGTATCCAAGAGTAGTCCAATTTTAGGATAGAACACATTTAAATATCAGGTTTCAAATAAATGAGCAAATAAAGGGTGAGGAACTAGGGTTGCTAAAGATCATTCACAATGAAGACGAAAAGAGAATGAGGAGGAGGAGGACAAGAAACACTTATTAAATGTCTACTGTGTGCTAAGGATCATGATGACTCTTTCATTTACAAGCCTACAAGCCTCTAACTCCATGAGGCACATATTATTGTCTCATGATTATACATGAGGAAACTGAGGCTTAGAGAGACTAATCTTCCCAAGTGTACACAGATTTGAGCTGCAGACCCTACCACACTGGTTTAGGCTGAGAAAATTAGCAAGGTGGGACCGGAAGTGGATAATGAGTTTTATAGGAGTTTAGGAAAATACTGAGAGGCCTTGCATGCTACATGTTTGAAATTTGCACAATGAAGTCAGTTTCTAAGACCCCTCCACAGCACCAAAATATTGGGAGATGATCGCCAAAATTATCTGCTCTCTGGGTCAGATATGGCAAATGGGAGTGTTTACATACATCTAGAAAAACCAGTTAAAATTATACTGAAATTACAACTCCTCCATAATGTGTTTTTCTGGTTATGAAAAACGTACATGCTGGTGCTGTCATTACCAAGATAAATATTACAGTACTTTGGAAATAACAAGGCATAAGAGAGTGGAAAATACCTCAAATAATAGGTCATTTTAAAGATTTTTTTCATTGTGAAATTTTAGAGATACGCAGTTCTGTCTGTCCTTCGAATGAATATACCCATCAACAGCAGAGCCACCACCTGTAGATGTTAATTTGAGGAGTAGATGTCTTCCATTTCCATTATCACTTTGACCTTGGTTATGACTCTGGCTATTATAATCCTAAAACTATACAACCATGTAGCTTTTGACAGTTTATAAAGTGTCTTCTTTTATATCATCTCATTTATTTATCATAACTACCCAAAAATGTATTTATTGTTAGCCTCTTTTTATAGATGAGGCTCCAAAAGTTTGACTTACTCCAAATCATCTATAACAGGTGAGGGAGCTGAGATTTCAACCTAGGTCTTCTGCTTCCACTATAATATTATGTTTATAATCATATTCATGAGAGCTCATAAAATATTTATTTCCTGATGATAAAACCATTTACATAGATATCTTCTCCTGATTTCCCTGAAGTTAAACTTAATGTCATCTTAATGGTGATGGCAAATAGTTTAAGTTGAAACTAGATTTTCTTAGCTATTTTATGACTTGACATTTTAGAGTTTGCCAGAAACTCTCAAGCATAAAGGAAAAGACTAATTGCTCTTTGAATTTTCCTAGTGACTCTCTAGGTTAGGTAAGGAATGTTAGAGTGCAGATCATTATGCATTTGTAATCTGATAAGCAGCTTGGTAACCAGAAACTGAATCCAAAAAGCTCATCTTGAATTGCACTCTGGCCTGTGATACATCTCTCCATAGATCTGTGTATGTGTATGCAAATGAAAAGTATGTAGATGCACGTATATTTATATCTATACACATATGTATTTATATATACATAGTAATATATAAATATAGATGCCACTTCCTAAATACCAAAACATGCAATCTGAATGAGTTCTGTTACTATGTAGAGTGTGAGGAGTGTGACTCAGATCGTCTACTAAAATGTTATACATGTTATACACAAGACAAAATTAACATCGCTCCCTCACTGAGCTCATTAAAAAAAATGGGAGAATGGAGTCAACTAAAACTTCCAATTGAAAATCGAACAACATATTGGTTTGCTTTCCTCTGAAGGTTTCTTATTGCTCTGACAGAACATGAGACCATTTAAATCACTCTGATGACTATTTGTGGAATTGACAGAAATGTTTGGGGTTAAGTGTCTGTGCTTCGAGAAAGCCAGTGAATACTCTCAGCACTAGCCTTCCCTCCTGGGCCTTCCCTCTCTCTGTACTTGTGCCTCCCTAGCAATCAAGCCAGGGGCCCATCACCAGCTTCCTGCTGGAGCCATGGCTGGGGCAATCTCTGGGTAGTAGATCCAATTGTGTTCCACCCAGGTTACTTGGAGCCTTTTAAACTTCCCTGTGTGATTCTCATTACAATATAGTTACAGGTATCATTAGTATCTTCACTTTATAGAAAAAGAAATTGAAGCACAGAGGTGTTAAGTAACTTGCCTAAGGTCAGACAACTAAGATTGGAAGTCATCAATTTTGGCTTCAGAGTTCATGTTTTTAACTCTTCATCATATTAATTCTTTAAAAATGGTATTTGCTTTCTGAGTCCCAGATCTGATTTGTTTTTTACAAACAATAAGAATTTAGACAAGTTTCTGAACTTTCCGTAACTCAGTTTCTCTTTTTTCCACTTTTTCTGTAAAATGGAGCTTCCTTGCAGCTTGTTTTCACAGCTTTGGAACAAAGGAATATTGTAAATAAAGTCTACATTTATTATTTTACTAAACCCTTAGAAAAATTAAAATGCAGCCACAACTTTTGTAAAAAGTTAAATTATCCCTTTACTAATACAAATCTTGTGATGATTTGGCAAGCTTGCATTATTGCTGCTTTTTAAATTTTTGCCAAAATATTAAACAGAATTCCACTTCCAAATTGCTCAAAGATCCTTCCTAAGATGTTGAAATCATGAGTACATTGCCTCAGTTTCAGCTTTTGCCTTATGTTTGTGCTTCAGGTTTTGGTAACGGAGCTACTAAGTAGGATCATGTTATAATTAAATTCCTTTGTTACAAACTTACAGAAATTTCAGTAGTAGTTATAATGTGTATTGCTTAGTTGTATTACATCCTGGGAAAGTCAATCTCAATAAAATGTGCCGTATTCCTTGCAGTGAATTCTTTTTTCTTTTTCTTTTTTTTTTTTTTTTTTGAGATGGAGTCTCGCTCTGTTGCCCAGGCTGGAGTGCAGTGGCTGGATCTCGGCTCACTGCAAGCTCTGCCTCCCGGGTTTACGCCATTCTCTGGCCTCAGCCTCCCGAGTAGCTGGGACTACAGGCGCCCGCCACCTTGCCCAGCTAGTTTTTTGTATTTTTTTAGTAGAGACGGGGTTTCACCGTGTTAGCCAGGATGGTCTCGATCTCCTGACCTCGTGATCCGCCCGTCTTGGCCTCCCAAAGTGCTGGGATTACAGGCTTGAGCCACTGTGCCCGGCCCCTTGCAGTGAATTCTTAAGTGTAATAGGATGAAGACTCCTTGAAAAATATTTGATCACCAAAGATTTTCCTTTTTTGGTGACATGCATGTGGCACTTAGTGTATGCCGGGCATTGTCTCTAAATGTATTATGTTCATTAATCCAATTAGTCCTTATAAACCCCATGAGGCAAGTACTGTTATTATCCCTATTTTATAACTAAGAAAACTGAGACATAGGAAGACTTATGCACCCTTCCTAAGACCACAAAGCTAGTAAGTGCTGATAATAGAAAAGTGGATAGGACCCTGGGATGTGACTGCAGGGTCTGTGTTCCAACCACCATGCACACTGCCCCATAGAAATGGAGGGATGGCTTGACCTCATTTATAAAGATTAATCCAGTACAGCTATTTTTTGTTTATGCATGTGAGGCAAATAAGTTGCCATCCAAAGGATTTTAGTTACATGTCTCATGGAAAAGGTGGTGTCTGTCAAAATGTGTGTTAATGAGTCCAAAGTCAAAGTAATTTGATGGAGTTAACATGAAATAAATAGAGTGTGGTGTGGGGAATAACAGTTTGAGAACATTAATTCCAGTGGGAAGGTATTGTGGTGAAAGCCAGCCATTAGACAGGCACCAGTGGTTTTCAGGGACTGGTACAGGATTGAACACGTAGGGAGATATTCTTGACTGGTTGTGTGACTGTGGGCAAATTTCCTAATGTTTCTACCTTAGACTCCTCATCTATACATAAAGGGATTAAATAAGAAGATACCTGAGATCTTCTCTAGCTATACAAATCTTTGGTTGTTAAAGCTTGTGAGTTTGCTTTTGTTTCAGTTTTGAGTGGAAAGAAACACTAAGGCCTCCAGTTTCTTAAACAAATGCATATTGGTTTGTGCTTCAGATAGTCTTCCTTGTGGATTCTGATGCTACCTTTCCAATGTATACCCAGGAGGTCCCTGTGATCCATCAATCCATAAATCAGCAGACATGTTTTACTGGTACATTAAATTACAGGGTGCCCCGGAGCAATATACCTGCTGTGTGTCAGCCATTGCCACCTGCCACTGGTGTCTATGGGATTACAACTTCTTAATGAACTGCTGTGGGGTAGGGGTAGTAGGACAAGATGCAAGGAAGAAGGAATTATGATGTAGATGCTACTGGACATGTTTTCTTGGTTGTTGCCTTATAAAAGAGTCACTAGTTTTTCTCTCTGCATTTAAAGTTGGTCGTCTGTCAGTCATCTACCTGTTAGTTTTAATGTATGCAATGAAAGGGCAAGAAAAAACAAGATGGTCTTTTATCATGTGATGTTGACCTGGTTTTTCTTGGGGTGGGACAGAGATTCACACTAAACATCACAAAAGGGTTTGTCCCCTACAAAAGAGAAAGCCAGCTGTGTATGCATGGATATGCACTTTTTTGTACACATGTCCCAATTTATTAGTGCTACTTCTATGTGCCAGAAATTCTTCAAGATATAGGGGCTACAACAAGGAATAAGGCAATGTCCCTCTCCTCATGGAGTTTACACTCTAGTGGGAGAAACACATCAGTAAACTAAAAAATAATATAAATTTAGCTAGTGATACGTGCTATGAAACAAAATAAACAGAGAGAGTGATGGAAGAGAGGATGCTGCTATTTTAGGTAGTGGAGCATGGAAAGTCTTTTCTGAGGGAGCATTGCAGGAAAAACATGAATGATGACAGCCATGCAAAGGCCCAGGGAATAGTCCTCCAGGAAGAGGGAACAGATATAAAAGTCTCAGAGGAAAAATCAGCGTTGTGTATTCCAGCAAAAAGAAGGCTAACGATGGGCTACTGTGCATTGGAGGAAAAGGTAGACAATAGCCACAGCAAAACAGGCAAAGCAAACTCACATAGGACCTCATATGTCAGAATAATGACTTAGAATTTTATTTGGAGGGAAATAGAAGCTGTGAGTTTTGAGCAGGAGAATGACATGATCTGACTTGCATTTTGAAAGACTCATTGCTGTGTGTCAAAGAGGCCTGTGTGAACAAGATGGGAAGCAGGACAACCAGCTAGGAGGATATCACAGAGATCAGAAGGCCATGCTGGGGTCTTAGACCAGGATGATAGTGGAGGTGAATAGAGAATATATTTTTCTGAATATGTTCTTATTTTTATTTTATTTTTTAAACTCAAAAGTTATTACAAACTGAAGTGGAACCAACAGCAATCCACTAGCTGCTAGATTGGATAGAGGGTAAAAGAAAAAGAAGCAGCAATAATGATCCCTAAATTTGTGGCCTGAGCAAATGGTTTAAGGACAGTGTTACTAATTTAGTTCAAAAGATTAGAGAAAACTCAAGATGAAAGGATCCAAAGTCACATTATGGACTTGTACAGTTTGAGATGTTCATGAGACATTAGAGTTTGCCTGAGGAAAGATTAGGGTAAGAGGGATAATTTGTGTTTCCTTAGTATTATGTGATATTTAGACCATGAGACTCAATGGAATACAATCCCTAAAGAGAAAATGTAGATAGAGGAGTGGCTAGGACCTGTGAATTGAGCCCTGGAGAAGTCCATTATTTAGTACACAAGAAGAGGAGGAGGAAGAACCAGAAGATGTCTCAGGAATCAAGAGAAGAATATTTTTCCAAAAAGAAAGAACAATCTGTTTGAAATCAAGAGTGAGCTTTTGAGTGGCCAAACAACACCAGGCAGAAAACAGACTGCTGAGTTTGAGGCATTGAGGCTCCTAAGTGAAGCACAGTAGGGGGAAGAGAACCTGATTGGGTTAGAGGAGAATGAGAAAGCAAAAACTCAGAGTGCAGATAATTCTTTAGATGCCTGCTACAAAAGGGAGCAAGAAATGGGAAATGAACACCCTGTGAATATGGACTAAAATAGAATGAAGTTATTTTGTGTTTTGTGTTTTGTGTTTTGTTTTTGTTTCTTTTATGGAAGTTATTTCGGTATCATTATAGTCTTTGGGGAAAAAACTAAGAGCATAAGAGACTCAGGCGAGGCACTGGAGCAGCTAAGTCCCTGAGTTGCTGAGAGGGAATGGGATACATTAGTTCTAGGAAGGTACAAGGATAGTTCAATCGTTTTGTTTTAATAGGTAGAAAAGCAGTTTATATAGGTACAGATAGAGATTGATAGATCAGGGGGTGGTAAGACAAACAGTCCTTGTTTTTCACTCAACATTCTTAGTGGCACACAGTTGTTGCCACTGCTCAGTTTGACTTTTCCTCTTTAGTCTGTAACGTTCTGATTGTATTTTATGTTTTATACAGTTCCTATATAATCTTGGCCTATGCTGATAACTTTAGACTTTTATCAGTTAGATACTTGCAATCCCTAATTTCTATGTAATTCAAAACTCTAAGTCCATAAAAAAAAAAAACACATAAAATGAACTGTACTTCCTCTAATATACTTCAAAAATACTTATCTGTAGATAGATATTTAGCAACCTAATAAGGAGTTGGTGCTCTGGCTTCTCAGTCAAAAATGTCTTGCTCAACTGTTTAAGGGATGAGTGTACAAAGCCAATGCCATTTATCAGAAAGAAAAAAAAATGAAACTCCTGGATTAGTCTGAGATAGACAAACTAAAAACTCTATGAATGTGTCCTAACTTCAACTCTGCAGCCACTACAGAGTCTCAAGAGAGTGATTGTGATTAACTCATTATTTTGAAAAATACCAGTGAACATAAGAAAAACAACCTTAGAGTCATGATAAAAAAAAATTAATGCACGTGTTTTAACTCAATCTGTCTGAAGCACAATTAAACTAAAAGATATGGTAGGGTATGTCCTATGACTGGGCCAGCACACATGCCTCTGAAGGCCTTCTGAGGCACTAAGCCACAGAGAAATACATTCATGGACTGACCATACATGCTTTGTCCTCTCCAGCAACCGTTAGAATATGGCTGTTTCCGATGAAAAAAAAATTAAAATCCATTTTAAATTGGTATTGTTTTTGTGATAGTGATCATTTTTTGAGCTGTCATTCTGTTGTATTGATTTTTTCAAATAAGGAAAATACTGCTTGGAGGATAAGAGCTACTAAGTTACACCAGCAGACACTTACCAAAGGTCTACTCTGGAAGCAAAGTTCCATGTTAGGTGTCTGTGGGCTGGACAATGGTGGGTGGGGGTCAAGCTGGAAAGTTCCATGGAGCGTTCAAATCAAGTGGGGCTAATTGAGGACTGGAAGACAAGACACAGAGCCAAGAAGATTAATGACAGAAAAATAACCAGTAAATAAGGATATTGTGGATTGAATTGTGTTATCAAGAAAGATATGTTTAAGTTCTAATCCTCAGTACCAGTGCATGTGACCTATTTGAAAATACAGTAAGGTCATTGCAGATGTAGTCAAGTTAGAATGAAGTCATTGTGGATTAGGGTGGGCTCTAATACAGTGACTGGTATCCTTACAAGAAGAGAGAAATTCAAATGCAGACACAGATACACAGGGGAGAGCATCATATGAATTTGAAGAAGGGATTAGAGAGATGTACCTATAAGCCACAGAAAGCCAACTATTACCAGTAGCCATCAGAATCTAGGAAAGAGTCTTCTTAAAAGCATGAAACATTCTTCTTCAGAGCCTCCAGAAGGGACTACTCCTTCCAACAGCGATTACAGACTTCTGGCATCCAGAACTGTGGAAGAATAAATTTCTGATACTATAAACTACCCAGTTTGCAATGGTTTGTTACAGCCTCAGGAAACAAATACAAAGGAAGCTCTGATTAGACAAGAGGTAGCTGAATGTGGAGGTGTTCTCCAAAGACCTTTTAAGATGATACTTTTGGCCAGAGTTAAAACATGTAAGTGTTAGGCTCTAAATCAGTGGTTCTGACTTATTTTTTGTGAACACAGACAGCTAAGGTGGGGTGGAAGACATCATAGTCTACATAGGTAGGCCAAAGACTCATGTCTTCCATTCCTACTTGTTTCTAACTTTCAATGGATACAGAACCCAACAAGTAAGAAAAGAAGATGACAAAATGAACAAGTTAATTATAAGCTTAGACACAGTTTTGTATTATACAATGAAGACTTATAAAGTTAAAAATAATCTAGTACTTTTGATACACTTACTTTGGTAGTACATTTTTAAGTTATTTGAATAGAGCAAATATATAGGCAGCCCCTGAATAGTAAAGGCAACAAAATTTGGCAGATGATGTACGTGCCTGCTTTATCTCTAGAGGTGTAGACAATTCATTCTTGAACTCACCATAGGCATGCCTTAAAATCTGTTTATTGGAAAATTATAAATCAAATTAATATTGATGCAAATGTGCAAAGTTACATATTGTAGGGTTCATCAAACAACCCACATCATGCTAAAATTAGTAATGACAAAGCTAAACTAACAGGAATTTATCATTCTAAAACAAGATTAGCAGCAGTTGAAAATCATAACAAACTGCTGATAACAACATGTCCTTCCTGAAAATCATGGGAAGTCTAATGTGATGTGTATGCCTGTGTGAAGAAGGAGGCTTCATTTATTCAAATCTTTCAGTACATACATACTAGTTAAGTGCCTACTAGGTGCATCAAGCATCTTTCCAGGTGCTGGGGCTGCAGCAGTGAACAGAACAAAGTCTCTCCTCTCACCAAGATTGTATAAGGCTGCATATATGCAATATAAAGTGGCAAATCTCATTTTCTTTTTAATATTAAAACATGATAGGTTTCTATCAAGTAGTCTTGGCCATATAAAAATAAAGAAGAAATGTGCATGATTCACACTCAAAAAATGGCTTATGTTTTAGGACCTGTTTGCAGTCCATTACGAGGGCCACAGCTGCTCTCCAAGAGGCCACATCTCATCCTTGAGAAACGCTTCTCTGAAGATATACTTAGATCATCTCAGGAGACTGCTGGGATAATTTGACCTTTGACTTCCTGAATTAACAGAGTGTCTTATCCCTCTCTGTTAGAATACAAGCAGCACGGCAGCTTCATTTTCATCTGTTCAGTTTTAGAGGATAAGACATGATGGAAGGGTAGCCTATTCTTCAGTTTGCCTAGGAAAACATTAGGAATCAAGTCTGCTTTTCTTTCTGTTTGATGCTTTGTGAATATGGGCTCCAGCCAGCTTCCTTCAGCAAAGAAGTGAGGTCCTGCCCAAGCAGAGATGGATGCTAGCTTAGTATTGAGGCCCAAGTTACACATGTTTAAGGAGTTTATAATGCACCTGCTCTTCTAGTTTTTATTCATCGAGGGCCTTCTCTATCAGATCTGTCTTTAAAATCCTAGCTCAGGTTTATCCATTTTACCTATTCAACCTTCTCAGATATCAAATTTTAATTTTCAAAATAGTTAAAAACATGACTCTTACACAAACAGCACATGTCAAAAATTCATAGAATTCATTAATGAGGCATCCAGCAAGGTGCTAAAGCTGGCTTAAAGGTGAATTTGAGGAGCAGAAATTTATGTAGTAACTCAGGAAAGGCATGTTGAATGAAGTTCGCTGAGTTAGACAAACCTGGCCAATGTCCTTTAAGACGATAACATTATAACATTTGAGTTTATCTTCTCTGTGGACAGAATCATATACATGTCTCCTGAATGAGAATCTACAGCTTAATGTACAGAGTATTGGTCTTAACCAGTAGTAAATAGGAAGTAAAGCAAAGATTTAATTTCTAGGAGGGCCTGTTAAACAATGCACCAGTATGACATTGCAAGGACTTATATTTGCCTTATTTCCAAATTTTGAATAATCTTTTCTAATGCAGAGTTTTTCTTTTTTAAAGAAAAGAATTATTAGCTATGTTTTGAGTACTCATTTAATGCCCACTTTACAAAATATGATGGTATAGGCTGTCTCTCTCTCTGTCTCTCTCCCCCCCACCCCTCTCTGTGTGTGTGTATATATGTGTGTGTGTGTGTGTGTGTGCGCGCGCACGTGTGTGTTTACCTTTCCATAGGAACAATATATGAGATGGATTTTTCTTGTGCTAACATTATTGGTTCCAGGTCCCCTGTCTTCCAGTTAAAATTGCATCCTCCAGGCAGAATAATCTACCAGATAAGAACGTAAGCTTTGGCTTTAGACAGCTCTGAGTAATAATCCTGCTTTTTTTTAATTAACATTGTCCCCTAGCAAGTTAGTTAACCTTTCTGAATCTCAGTTTCTGCATCTCTAAACTAGAGCAACAACACCTACATTGTAAGGCAGATGTGAAGATTACATCTAAAGAGCCTAGAACAATTCTGGCACATAGTAAAAGAATATAGTAAATATTTGCTGTCACTCCCTTTTCTTAACTTTCTAAAACCCTGACCATAGAAAAATAGCATATCAGAGTCTTCGAGATTAAAAAATGTACAATTTAGACAGGCATTCAGGTAGAGTAATTACAACAATTCCATTGTTGCTGCTAGTCTAATTTTAGCAAATCTTAAGTGTGATCTATGGAGTTGTATGTGTGTGTGTGTGTGTGTGTTGTGCTTTATTTACTTTGCCCATAAGTTTCTTTAACTGATTCTGTCGCTTCTCCATGGATCTGGATCTACAAAATGAGTATGCTTTACTTACATCAGTCTCTCCAAATGTACTAGAAGTTCATGGTTACATGTGTTCATAGCATTAGTCCCTGATGTCAGGATGTCCCTGGACCCTTTACCTCAGAGATGGCACTAGAAGGATAGCGTGGCACTCTGGGGCCTTTTTGTGAAAAATAAAAGATACAAAAAGCTTACTCTTCAGGTTTTGTTCTTAAGGCCAAAATATCAAGTTCTCTTCTCTGTGGATCTTGAGAAGTCTCCCCAAATTAGACCCATGAACCATCTGCTCAAATCTGCTACTTGTTGAATCATTTTAGGTAAAGATGTGTTATAGAAATCCAAGCAGCAGTTAGAAGATTACCTCATTCAGCATCAACCTGTCCATAAGAGAGTTTATTTCCTTGAAAAAGCCTGTGTCAGAACCAAGCTTTAATCATATAACTTTTAATTCATTTTTCCATAATAGATATGAATGCCTGTGTGTAGCCTGCCCCAGGGATGAAGAAACCATAGAAGTTAACGTTCTAGCAAGGGACAAGGTTAACAAAATCAGTTACAGATGCATAAAGAAATTCACTGTACTCCAAATTGTTTCATTAATATGGTTGGGCACTGCAGGAAAGGTAGGGAATTGCTCCTTGCAGCCTGAAAGGAGATTTACCCCACTCACCTGTCACCTGATTGGTGAACTGCCTTGAGAAACTGTTAGAAAGAGGAAAAGAAAAAGAAAGAAGGAGACATTCTATTACTTACTTTTATAGGAACAGTGGGTGCTGTATTACTTAGTTCCTCTATAAATGTTTTGCTATTGTTTAAATGAGATAAAGGGCTATGTAAAACACCACAAGTGCGAGGTGTTACAATTATTTCCACAAATTAACATGAAGGCTGGAGAGCTGAGCTGTGTAACAGTGCATTTTCACTGGCGCTGTTGGCAGATACTCTCAGAAGCAGCAATGGCTGCGACACACATGTCAGCATACATTGCCCGTAAACAAGGAAGGCCTGCCTCAGAGTGGGGTTGAGGGAATTGATGCCTCACTTGAGTGCTTTGAGAGGCCAAGATCAAAAGCACTTTTAAGTATATCATATAATTATCATCATTAAGAAGCATGAGGCGAGGAGTCCTAAACTCCCAAATTTTCAAAGCAACAAAAGCAGCACAGCTTTAATGGGACTTTGAAGTCAGATAAATCTCCAGGTATTTTCATTATAGAAACTCACAACTAATTAAGGAAAACCCTATCTGGGCCAGTGTTTAATTATGTTTGCTTGTCCACCTGTGTCATGTACCGTGCTCTGAAAAGAGAGGGGTGTCAATTGGATTGTACCAAAAGACTGTGCTGGGACCAGCCAACAGCATTCATTTTCAACAAAGCATGGCACTGCAAGGTTTTGATCTGTTTTGTCTAAATAAATAAGTTGTTAATAAGCATTGATTATTTTCCTAATAGTCTACATAGCTCAAAGGTTACCTAGAACTTTCTCTGCACAAATCACACCTAGTTTATAATACAGAGTAATGTATTAAACCATCTACATATGAAGATGCTGGAAAAATTCTGTCTTATAATATAACAAAGACAACTAACACTGAACGTATCACCAAGAGAGGCTGTTTATATACAAGGTAAACTGGAACTGCTAACTGGTGACCCATGAGCCAGACCTCACCTAAAGACATGTTTCCTTTGGCACAGATAAGATGGCACACATTGTGTTTTTTCTAAAAATGTAAAATCCTGAAAAACATTTTAAAAATAGGAAATATCCCATAATATATGGATTTCTGGTGAATCTTGAAAAAACTGAAAGGTCTGACAACCTCAGTCCCACTTGGCAACCACGGGCCAGTTTTGACTAAGGAGAAAGGTTAGCCACTTTCCCACAAACCCAGTTGTGATGAATGGATAAGCAAAATGTGATCCATCCATACAATGTAATATTATTCATCCATAAAAAGGGAAGAAGTACATGTACAGGCTAAAACTTACATAAGTCTTGAAAATATTGTGCCATCATGCTTATCCAAGACAAAAAAAAAAAAAAGAAAATATCATGCCGTGTAAAAGATGATAGGCACAAAAGGCCACATGTTTTACGATTCCATTTTATATGAACTATTCCAATTAGGTAAAGCCTTAGAGAAAGAAAGCAGGTTTGTGGTTGCCTGGGGGTGAGAGAGAGGGGAAATGGTGTGTGACAGCTGGTGGTGACACTCTCCTGAAGGTTGGTCTGGAAGTTGCAATTTGAGCAGTGTTTTTGGTATGATGAAGAAATCCTAGAACTAGATGATGGTGATGGTTGTGCAACATCTTGGATGTCTGTAACGGCACTGAATTGTACACTTTAAAATGGTGACGATGGTGAGCATTTGTTATTTACATCTTATCATAATTTTTGAAAGCATAAATCACAGACTCTGCTCATAGTGCTAGCACACCAGGAAGAAGTGGTTGATACAATAGAGGTGCATATGTCCCACCTGGCAACACATCCCCTTTGCTGGTATAAGTGGGACACAGAACATGTCCTAGTCACTCCGGAACCTCTACCTGTTCCACTTGTAGGGTGGCAAAAGGGTCAACAAACATCTTCCTATGTGTGGCAGGGTCTTAAGCATCACTTCCAGCAGCAGGCTCATCAGTACCTGTAGGTGGGTGGCTTCTGTGGTAAAAATCTGCTTGATCACACAGGGCTTCCCTGAGGCCCTCAAAGAGCATTGCTTGTGGAAGACATCTTGGACTTACTCTTCTAGGCCAGCTGCTGGAAAGTATCTCAGATTCTATGGCTCACCCCATTGCTCGTCCAACTCCTAACCAAGCCAGGGTCCTGTAATTTCTGCAGAAGGGATCCCTTAACTATAAGAATTAAAACCATTTACATTTCTCCTTCATCCAAACAGGAGGAACCCCCAAATGATGAACATACAATAAAGTATTGCTCCTTGAGCATTTACTATGTGCCTGGCACTGTTGTAGGCACTTTACATGTGTTTAGTCATTGAATGATCAAAACAACACAGTTGTTTCTTTTGGTGGTTTTACAAGATGAGGCAATAAAGACCCAGCCTTTTGGTAACTTGACCAAAATATTCAGCTGCCTAGTACAAACGTCAAGATGCCAACCCAGAAAGCCTGACTCCAGCACCAGTACCCCAAATCCTGCACTCATCAGCTTTTAAAAAAAAAGGAGCCTGTGGATACCACAGCAGAAGAAAGCCTAAAAGCCTTACCAGGTATTCTCTGAATTTCTCGGGGGTAGTTAGAGGAGCTGCACTGGGGCCTCAGGTGGCTGGTAGTGAGGGTGGCACTGGGGAGTGTGAGCCATCCACCTGCAGAGCACTTACTCCCATGGCAGTGTCCCCTGCAGCAAGGATTCGAGAGGCGCTGCTGTGGGAGGCTTGTGCTTGGACAGCGGCGTGCTTCTGGACCTAGAAGACTGCGTGTCCTCTAACATAAGTGTGTCTTGGCTACCTGGTGAGGTTCGTCTGCATGACTGGGTTGGGAGCAAACTGTGTCTTCACAGGACTCCTGGTATCACCAGCAGAGTACATTTACAAGAAGCTGCATTGTGGCCATCGGAACCAGGTTGATTCATGAACCAGATATTGTGAACACATTCTTTTTCACTATATGCTTCCCTTTCACAGCCCATCCTCTGCATTTCTTACAAAGTGATTTTTCAAAATGGAAAAATAGTTATGTCAAACTACTCATAAGTGTCCTTCACTGGTTCCCCAACTCGTGAAAGCCTCCAGCTCTAATCAGCTCTCAAGCCCCAAAGATCTCTGGGCGATGTCCTCTTCCTTCTTTCCACTGCCTTCATACATCGTAACAGGCTGATCGGCTCTGCCCCATTCACCGACACCTGCTGGAGGGCACGCATGCCAAGCACTATGCCAGGCAGGACACCGACGCTGCCCTGGAGGGCGATATAGGCTGACGGGGGACAGAGAGCCAGGAAAAAAATTCTAAAAATAATAATTTAAGAAAGCAGCACATAAAGGGATTGTAGAAAGAAATAGGAGGATACTCTATAGAGGAGAAAGAGGGTACCCTGCCTAGTGATCAGGGAGGGTGTCACAGAGGAGGTGCATTGTCAACTAAATCTGATTATTTACCTCACGGTATTCACCTAAAAAGCAGAATAACCTTTGCAATAGTCCTTTTTTTTTTTTTTTTTTTTTTTTTGAGACGGAGTCTCACTCTTGTTACCCAGGCTGGAGTGTAATGGCACAATCTCAGCTCACTACAACCTCCGCCTCCTGGGTTCAACCAATTCTCCTGCCTCAGCCTCCCACATAGCTGGAATTACAGGTGCCTGCCACCCGGCCCGGCTAATTACAGAAATTTTTAGTAGAAAGGGGGTTTCACCATGTTGGCCAGGCTGGTCCTGAACTCCTGACCTCAGGTGATTCACCTGTGTTGGCCTCCCAAAGTGCTGGATTACAGGTGTGAGCCACAGTGCCCAGCCCCTTTTTTCTTATAATATGTTTTCAAATATTCAAAATATAGTAAGTATAACTCTCAGCACTGCTTAATATTTCTGAGACTTTTTTTTTTTTTTTTTTTTTTTTTTTTTGGAGACGGGAGTCTTGCTCTTATCGACCAGGCTGGAGTGCAATGGCACGATCTTGGCTCATAGCAACCTCCACCTCCCGCGTTCAAACAATTCTCCTGCCTCAGCCTCCTGAGTAGCTGGGATTACAGGCGCCCACCACCACACCCGGCTAATTTTTATATTTTTAGTAGAGATGGGGTTTTGCCATGTTGGCCAGGCTGGTCTCAAACTCCTGACCTCGTGATCTGCCCTCCTCAGCCTCCTAAATTGCTGGGATTACAGGCATGAGCCACCACTCCCGGCCGAGACTGCTTTTATTTTATTTTATTTCATTTCCTTTTCTTATTTAATTTCCCTGGTGTGTTAGCCCATTTTCATCTCACTATCAAGGAAAACCTGAGACAGGGTTGTTTATCAAGAAAAAGGTTTTTTGGCTCACAGTTCTGCAGGCTGTATGAGAAGCATGGAGTCAGCATCTGCTCAGCTTCTGGTGTGGCTTCAGGAAGCTTTCAATCATGGTGCAAGGTGATTGGGAGCCCGCATGTCACATTGTGAGAACAGGAGCAAGAGAGTGGGGGAGGGGCCATATCCTTTTAAACAACCAGCTCTCCTGTGAACTGGCAGCAGGAACTCACTCATCATCAAGGAGAGGGCGCTAAGTCATTCATGAGGGATCTGCCCCACTTGATCCAATCACCTTCCACCAGGCCCAGTGCCAACACTGGGAATCACACTTCAACGTGAGATTTGGAGGGGACAAACATCCACACCATATCACCTGGCTTTGGAATCAGAAAAGCTTAGATCCAAATCTCTGTTGTTCTAGTTACTAGCCCTGCTTCTTGAATAAATGACCCAACTTCTGTGAGCCTCAGTGTCCTCATTTGTGTAACAGAGGTGATAATACCCACTTCACCTCACTGTCTCTGTTTAATAAGGTAATGTACATAGTGTGCTAAGTGTAGGTCTGGACACATATCAGGGTACCACAGGTATTAGCTGCTAGTATTTGCATTATTAGTACTCATCAAGTGGTTGGGACACAAATCCCATGGCCTAACTATATCCTGATTATAGTAGGAGGTTATGAAGATAATTATCTTTATCCCAACTCTGAACACTTAGAAATCAATGTGCTTATTTCTAATATGGTTCATAAGTGACTCAACTGATTTTAAAAGCTGCCTTCTGGAGCCTATACAAAGTGTGCCCTTGTGATATGTCCCATTGTACCTTTTTGTTTAGCTACACCAACCAACCTCTCATAATAAATTTAGATCATAATATGATGCCACAGATGAATTGTCCAGAGGAATATTCCATGACCACTAAACAGTTCTAACCTGGGATAAATGAAAGAAAAAATAAAAAACAATAATAAACTATTTTTTAAAACCTTAAATATATCCATACGATGTTATCTGAGGGCCAAGCTTAACAGGGTACTTAGTATGCATTTTAGTAAAATGAGTAAATAAACAACGTGGAGAAAGGAGAGTGAGAGACAGAACATCGTACATTTAAGGTTTTCAAGGGATGTTGGGCCTGCATGTTTTTGGAAAGCAACATCTGTCAAGGTTTGCAAACTCACCAGGGTGCACAGGATTCCCTTGTTTAATGTTGGAAGAGATTGTAGAGTCAAAAGCCCCCAGGCAAATTGAGCTGGGCTGGTTGCCCCTGGGGAAAGCAGAAATTTAGCTGAATGCCTGATGCCATGTTGGTGCCAGCTAACAAAACTTCTTGATACTAATGAGACCACACCATTTCAGAGCAGTTACATTAATTAGCATTATTCAAAAAGTCTATCGGAAAATTCACCCATTCTTCTAGAGTGTCAGTCAGAGACTGCTGTGCATGGGGGCCCCTCTGACAGCTAGCAAATGTATTGCTTTCAGGGTCCTGAACCTTCTTGGAGGTTTAGGAATTCCTGCTTACCTTCATGCATCTCAGTCACCTAGCGAAGCTTTCAGTGGTTTGTGAAACATCGGGTATTCCTGTTACCTGTATTAGCAATGGAAGAATAGAACCCAAAACGCTATTATTTGTGCTTACAATTGCCTTGGACATTTTCATGACGGAAATCTCTAGATGCTCCTGGTTCTTTTACCCATTCCAAGTAAACCAGCTGATCAACTCAGACAAAAGAGAACAGTTCTTAACCCCAGACAAAGCCTCTTGTTCCAGGCTGCCCTCCCAGTCTCTGCGCTAGTCCAATGGTTATTGGAAACCAGAGAGCATAATGGGTCAATTTCACAGATCATTATCCAAAAACTCATGGAACCTCAAGAATTTGGTTGTGGGCAAAAATACAAACTTTTTATATGTATCTAAAATTTGAGAAAGTTACTAGCATTGAAAATTGTTGAGCTTTGGTCAGAATTACCTGAAAGGAAATAAGAAATGGCCTTTGCTATATAATATTACTTGTGGTAGTAATTAGGATAGCTTTACTGTTTGCTTAGGAATTTTCTGAGGCCTGTTTGAAGGTAAGAACATGATTTTTGCAGGGTCCCTGCCAGAGCCATGATTTTATGAGTCCACAATCAGGCAGAACAGGGTGCGTAAATAGTCTCCCTAGAAAATTTCTGATCATTCCAGTTTGGCTAGACCAATGTAAAGAGCTCCTTTTTCTGTTGGTTTTCTCCAGGCAGTCTGGACTAAGACAAGCACAGGCCATGGCAGCTGTGCAGATGAAGGCTGACTGCAAGGTAAGAAGTCACTAGGCTCTCTTTAGCTAAACCTCAAAGAAAGGTGCTATTCAGTTCAAATTCTGGGAGGTGTGAGGGTTCCTGTTTCACTGTGGTTGGTTTGCCCATATCCAGCCATGATCAGAGAAGGGAGAGGCTTCAGCCAAGTCTGAAACCCACTCAGCCCCCGTGGGATTTGAGTTTAGCTCTTTTAAAACAACATTTTGATGAGCTGTGTGTAAATGAATCAGAAACATATGGATTCAATTTCCCTTGAAGTGTATGTGGGTTTAAAAATTAAGGGGGGAAAATGTGCAGAGCTTGGGTATGTACCAAAGGCAAAATGTTTAAAAAGTAATGCAAGACACTTTGCAGAACAGAAAGCACACCTTCCTCCTTGAAGTGGAGCAAATACAGCAGGCTGAGAGGCAAGTGCCGTGTTCCCAGGCTTGCTGTTGTCCTGCTGGCAGCCTCCTGTCATGTCCTTGGACCTTGTGAACAACCCCCAGCAAATGGAAAGCAGACACCATCCAACAGGGAGGCCAAATCATACCTAGGCTGAAAATTAAATCGCTAGGCAAACAACAGATTTTTAAACAAGGTATACTTGCGCTTTCTTTTTAAGTTAATTTAATTCTAAATAGAGGACAATCTGCAGACTGAGAAATAAAATAAAGCTGAGAAATATAAACTATGAATTCTGTCTTCTGAACCCTGAAGGTCCTCGGAGCCAGAGGCTATACACATCAGTGAAGGAGACTATTTTGAACTTAAACCTTGCCAGGGGAGAGCCTTGGGTTTCAAATTCATTTATAAAACATTTACTGAGTACCTACGGTGTACCAGGCACTGTTCTCAGATCCAGAAATATAAAAACACATGAGAAACTGTTGCTACCTTCAGGCAGCTTTCAGTTTCTAAGAGAAGGGCATAGATGCATACACAAATTACTGCAATTGAGTGGTCTGGTTACTAAGATAGAAGGAGATACATTATACAGGTTGTGTAACAATGGCCAATTCTACCTTCACTTGATCTCCTTGGTAAAGAGGGTTGTTTGGCTACAGGACCTTATTTGCAGGAGCAGCGTGGGAAGGAGACTTCAGCATTAGGTTAGTTGAGAACCTCTTCATCTCACCGGATATCAAGGCAGCACCTAGTATTTGGCCTTAATTTTAGGCCTTACACCATACTGATACTTGAGAGAACTCTTGGAAAATAAGTGAGTAGCTTTCACTGTAAGTCTGAGCCCTTCAGGGTATGGTGGCATCCCAGATAGAACAGGGAGAGCCACAGTGAGAGCCTACAGGCATAAAGCTGCCTGGAAAATTGGTTAGATATTTTGGGGGGAAAATTAACAATTCCTTTTCACAGATTTGTAGAAAAGAAACCACAATATGTCTTTAAAGTTTATAATATTTAAACATTAGAACTAATGAAAGAAGAGAAGATATTAATTTAGAGCAGCACTATCCAATAGAAATACAATGTGAGCCAGAAATGTGAGTCATTGATGTAATTTTAAGCTTTCTAGTAGCCACACTGGAAAAATGGCAAAAATAAATAGGTGAAATTAATCTTAATGATATACTTTATTTAACTTAATGTATCCAAAATATTATCATTTCAAAATGTAACAATATAAAAAAATTAGCAAGATGTTTATATTCTTGTTTTCTTACTAGGTCTTTGAAATTCAATATGTATTTTTACAGTTACAGCATACCTTAATTTGGACCAGCCACACATTTGAAGTGCTCAATACTCGCATTAACTGATGGCTACCATATTGGACAAAACAGATTTAGAGCATCTTGAAATGAATTAAATTTGGAACAAATGCTATACAGTCTTTTCATCTGTAACTCGGCTGTGAAAATAGCAATATCTCACAATTGAGTATAAATTTTTAGACGAGAGGTGGAAAATGACTGACATTTGTATTGTTACTGCTGCTCAACTTTTTACTGTAACAACAGCATATGTTACTCCTAAATCCCAACACATTTTCCTACTAAGTTTGCAGGCAGCCATTGTGAAAGAATTGAACCTGCCACATAAGGTGAGTGCAAACACCTTCCCTTTCCTAAATATATAGCCACTGCTTTAAAACCACAATGGACAAGTAAACCTTAAGTCTCTATTCCATACCAAGTTTTAAACACTAGGTCTTAAGACACTAGAAATATATGCAAAAAGACGCTATTGAGAGTGGGTTTTAAAAAAACTCTTCAATAAGTATCATTGATTAGACCTTCTAGACGACAATTATAACTTGGCTACTTGATCAAATAACTATATACTTTATACCTAATGTTAAACTCAACCGTCTAACAAACCTTATTTGTTTTTAGAATTCCACAGAGAATGCCCTGATGGTTTTCCACACATATTTAGTTTTCCACACATTTTTACACTGAGTTCTCTGGAATATATACACAATTGTAATAAACTGTGTAGCAAATCCCTTTGAAACAATAATCCAGTGATTCTTACACACACACACACACATATTCTATTGCTATACTTACAAACTATTTATTTGGTAGGCCTGTATTACTTGGAAAACAACATCCTATCTAATTCAATATAGTTTTGCCAAGTCTGAATACTTTGGTTAAGAGATCTGTTTCATTTTGACCATGCATTTTTAAATATTCCTATGGGTTTTCTCCCCAGGAAAAGTATTTTCTCTTCTGGCTGAACCCAGATTTTTCTGTTGTCTTAAAAATATAATTGCCCAAGAATTCACATTTCCTATCATGTATTGCTATATGACATGGGAAAAATCTTCATTTCTGACACAGAGTGATAAGAAAAAAAACTAGGAAAGGAGATGCAAAGATTCAGAAAACTTATTTTCACATTATTCTTAGTGTTTTAAAATTAAGAAAACATTAAGACCAGTTCTTAAATATGTGCCCTATGATCTAATAAGGAAAATATCCTGCCAAAAATGTATAGAATTTAAAGCATAGGAAGGTGAAGGAGGCTGTAGTATGGTCTAGCAAAGTCAGGTTGTGCAGCGAGAAATAAAGCACAGTTTACAGAATTGTTGAAATATTTGTGAGGCAATTCTAGAAAGCTCTCCTGGTGGTTAACTAATAAAATAATCCATAGAACACCGTATGGGTCAAGCCAACTTCACTCTCCTTTAGTACACATTCAAATGGCTTGCTTTCTGATCATATAAAAGGTCACTTGCTTGACTAATCTTTTTCCTATAGAACATGGACATTTCACTCTGAAAATTCCCCCAACCCATCACTTAAAATTTTATCTTTGACATACGTTAGGCAAATAGAGAAAAATTAAAAAGTAATGAGGAGGGGGCCCAAATGCTTTGAGAAGTTCTCACATATGTGCTAATTAGTGATTCCATCTGAAAATATTCCCAGCAAGCTGGATGGGTAAAGCAGACTGAGATAAATAATGCAAAGACCCTGTGGCAGTGTCACAAACACCATAATGAAGGCTGCTGTGAGTTCAGAGTCTCCAAGTGCTGTGGTTTAGGAAAAAGCATCAATGAAGTAAAACTGCTCTAACAGCCTAAGGGTTATCACACTCATCCATACACACACACACCATACTTTATTTTTTCAACCTTTTGGTTCACACTAAGGAACTCTTTGAGTGTTTATATCATACCCATCCCCCACTTTCAGGTCTGTTTTGATGTAAAGCGAAATCAAATTTCTTCCATCTAGTTTGCATTGCTGTTAAAATGTGCAGTCTTCATTCAAACACTGGTCCAGCTACATAAGCACATGGAGATGATTAGCTGCGAAATACGGCAGTAGTCCACAGCCTCAAACACCAAATGAAATACTCTCCGATTATAGGGAGTGCAATCTCTGGAAGTCCCTTTTGTGAAATGACAAGCCTGCTGGTTTAGTCTTCTGATACAATGCCCAACCATGTTTTTTGAGTACAACCGAGTTTCATCAACCAGACCAGAAGTACTGCTGGTTGAAATGCACTCTGTAAAGTCAGTGAAAAAATAATGCTAGTAGCTCCATAAATGAGGGGTAAATAGCACTATTATGGTAATTTCTGGTTTTAATGCTTTCAGCTAACACAAGAAGACTATGATTTGGAAGTTGCAGTGGAGATATTAGAAGAAACACCTAGATACTTCACTAGAAGTACTGCAAAAATGACAGCACAAATTGTGCAATTTCACAACCCTCCAATGACCCCCAATCCCCAAAGAAAAACCTATAAGCATTTAATGGCCTTATGAGTAGGTATGTGACATGTGTATTTTATTAGAGGCGTTTCTCAGTTTCCCTCATCCAAGCTGTTAAGATCGTATAAGACTAAGTCAATGCTGATCCTCCTAAACCCGCCTCTCCGCACAGTCCAAAATGTGCACTCTGTGATCCTAATTGCCCAAGGAAAATTGGAAGCTTGAGCTCTCCTAGCATCCGTATTCATGGGAGCAGCACTTTTGTACTTTGCAAGACCAGAGTGGGCTCCCCACCTGTATTGGTGACCCATTTAACCGGACTGATTTTACTGCTTTGTCAAACTTATTGGGCATGAAAATAAAGTCTGCTCTATAGAAGTAAACAAAGAGCCTGGAAACAGTTTGAAGCCTGCCTGCTAATGAAGGCCCTTGGTCACTTCCTCCTTGAAAATCAAGGCTTCCTGCAAAAAGAATAAACTGCCCTCCATGACAGAGAATCAAGTAACCAGGTATTTACATTTAGACAAGATTGAGTCTCGTCTGGCAGCCTAGAAAAATGCACAGCTGTCAAGAATCAAATAAAGGCTTTCAAAAAATCTTTCTCAAGAACCAAGCATACCATTTGAAGACCAAAGTAGTGAGCAATTTCCACTAACACCACAAGAATTTTGAAAACTAATTCTTTTTGTAAGACACAACCTGCCCATACCCATCAAAAAGTCTATGGTTCTAGCCTTTAAAAAGTTATTATAAATTTTAACATACTAGATTTGTCACTCCTGTATATGTGTTTTTGCTTTAATGAAACAAAGGATCTAGTGTACTTATTTTTCACTATAAATGAAATATTTAACATTTGGTAAAAAAATTTTTTTTGTCCTTCCTACAAATATCCAGGTATATATTAAGAAGTTTGATGAAGATCTCAGAATTAGTTGCTATCTAATTTCAAAACTTGCTATAAAAGACCTTTATTTCTATCATACATGAGAGTTCATTCGTTTTTATCAGTTATAATATACTTGTGGCATGCCCTATGATTGAGGAGTTTTGAGAAATATCTGGAGGATCATGGGGACAGGGTGTATGGAATCATGAGGTTGCTTAGATGACGCTGGGAGCTGGAAACGGATGGGTAGCAATTCTGAGTGCAGCAAGACTGCTTTGGCCTTCTTGGCTGACTAGGTCCTGAGGAAAGGCATATGCCAAAAAGCAGAGTAAAATTAATAAATAAGTGGATAGATAAATGCATCCATCCATCCGTAGATGAAGTGTTCAATCATTCAGTTAGTATTTATTGAGTTCCTGGCACTGATAATACAAGTGTCAGATACATTGAAGGACACAGAAATCCCTGCCCACTGGGAACTTGTAATCCGGTAGGAGTGGGGGGTGGGGGGTGGGGATAGAATATATATAAGTTAAGTATGCACATGTGTGTGGGTGTGCACACGCACGCTAAAGAAAAACAAAAAAGTCAGGGGAGGGAATGTGAGACTAAGGGGGTGTATTGACATTGTAGATAGGCTGGCCAAGCAGGTCTCCCTGAGAAAGTGGCACTTGAGTTCAATGCTGGAAGAAATGAAGAAGATCTAAGGGAAGAGCTTTCCATGCAGAAGGATTCCCAAATGCAAAGGTCTAAGTCAGATCAAGTCTGGTGTACTGAAGGTGCAGCAGGGTGAGTAGGTGTAATGTAGAAGAAGATGAAGTCAGCGTGAAATGGTGAGGCAGGCCAATCAGCACCATGCAGACCAATGTGGCCCCACCTACTTTTACTTGATGAGAAGCCACTGGAGGATTTCAGAACAGGACTGACATGATCTCACTCTTGCTTTAATAGGATCAGCTGGCAGTGTGGTGGAAATAACCACAGGAGGGCAGAGAGCAGCAGAGAGGATTATGAAGAGGTTCCTTCTGTATCCAGGTGTGAAGTCCTGGTAGGATAGACAGCAGGACAGCATTAGGTTTAAGTAAGAGGAGTACCTACAGCACAAGTTTAATTTCAGGAGGCACTCGGCGTCAGGGCTGTTCATGTGTTGTGTCAGCAGGGTCTTCACTGGCATGACTGAGAGTAAAACTTTGTGGCCTATGCACCTCTCGTGCCTCACCTGGGTCTTGGACCTGTTGGACAGGGTAAGGACAGTGGAATTCAGAAGGTGGCGCTGACAGGATGTGCTGATGGTGTGAAGTGTGGATGAAAAAGAAGAGTCCAAGATGACCCCATGTGTTTTTAACCTGCAGAAAGAGATTTTCTATAGAAAGGCCATTTTCTTTTTTTTTCTTTTTTTTTATTTTTTGAGATGGAGTCTTGCTCTGTCACTCAGGCTGGAGTGCAGTGGCGTGATCTCGGCTCACTGCAAGCTCTGCCTCCTGGGTTTACGCCATTCTCCTGCCTCAGCCTCCCGAGTAGCTGGGACTACAGGCGCCCACCACCTCACCCGGCTAGTTTTTTGTATTTTTAGTAGAGACGGGGTTTCACCGTGTTAGCCAGGATGGTCTCAATCTCCTGACCTCGTGATCCGCCCACCTCGGCCTCCCAAAGTGCTGGGATTACAGGCTTGAGCCACCGCGCCCGGCCAGAAAGGCCATTTTCTAACAGCAGTAAACTGTAAGGAGAAGAGGTTTGAAGGAAGAATACCAGAGCTCAGTTTTGGACATGTAACATGTTAGATATTTATTAAACATCTATGTGAAGATACATGAATCTGGATCTTCAATATATACAAGTGCAGGGTATAAGGGTAAGCAAAAATGACAGTTACCTGGCCTAGTGGAACATATTAATACAATCCAGTGTGGGTATGGACAAATAGGGCAATACACTACAACATGCTACTTGCCACGAAATGATACTCTGAGACTGCTATCAAAATTGATAGAGAAATATCCAGCCTGGACTTGAGGGCCTGACAGATAACGGCCACTTAATAAATAGCAGTTGAGGGCCACGCATGGTGGCTCATACCTGTGATCCCAGCAGTTTGAGAGGCCAAGGCTGGAGGATCACTTGAGCTCAGGAGTTTGAGACTAGCCTGGGAAACACAGGGAGACCCTGTCTCTACAAAAAAATAAAAAAGCATGATGGCATGCATCTGGGGTCCTAAAGGCTGCAGTGAGCCAAGATCACACCACCACACTCCAGCCTGGGCAACAGAGAAGACCCTGTGTCCAAAAATAAGTAAATAAATAAATGAATACTGGTTGAATATATGGACCCTACTTATTCATTTATTATCTGTTTATTTACTAATTTTACTCTGTTTTATGGTTGATTTATTTTCCCAAGACCCAGGCAAGAGGCCAAAAAAACTAAGACAGAGAAAAATCCAGAAGAAGAGACATTTTTGTTGACACTTTAAGGAAGGACAAGATGATATGGTTTGTTTGTGCTCCATCCAAATATCACCTTAAATTGTAGTAATCCTCACGTGTCAAGGGCAGGGCCAGGGGAAGGTAACTGAATCATGGGGGCGGTTTCACCCATACCATTCTCCTCCTGGCAGTGAATAAGTCACCTGAGATCTGATGGTTTTATAAAGCAGAGTTCCCCTGAACATGCTCTCTTGCCTGCCACCATGTAAGACGTCCCTTTGCTCTTCCTTTGTCTTCTGCCATGATTGTGAGGCCTCCTCAGCCATGTGGAACTGTGAGTCCATTAAACCTCTTTCCTTTATAAATTACTCATTCTTGGGTATGTCTTTATTAGCAGCATGAGAACAGACTAATACATGAGAGTTAGCTATGTATCAGTGGGTTTGAAAGAGATGGCATAGAAAAGTGGGTTTGGAGGTGATGGTACAGAAAAAGATTTTAGAGGCAAAAATAATATGTGAGAAGGCCCAGGGAGATTGTTGCTGGTATTATCAGAACTATTGGCAAATGATGCATGCTCAAACTCAGACATCCTTTTCTTCCCATGGAAGAGTATTGTAACATCAGCACTGGGGCTTTGGCAGCTTTTGTGAGGATAGCACAACAGTAGTGCTCTGGTGTGTCCCTGGCACAACTCTGGCATGGATATCAGCAGTGGGAAAAGACATGGCTACAAGAGTCAAGGGGGACTAGAATGGTAGATGCCATATGGTAGGGGGTAGAGAACCCTCCTGTTCTTGCAAGATTCTAGAATTCATGGGGAGAAATTGAGTGATCTGAAACTGGAGCTTTTCAAGAGCAAGTTAAAGCAAAATCAGAAAAAGAAATCAAAAACAGAATTGCAGAAGCATAAGTTATAGATGAAAAATAAATGGATTGTACTTGTGTATTTTTTCAAAAAGCTTTCTTTTGAATTGATTGTTTTCTTGATTCCAAACAGGAACACTATAAGTTAGAGAGGGCAAGTGAATGAAGAGGGTCACAGAGTTCATGAATTATTTAATGCTATAGGGATAATTAATAGCAAATGGGGGGATTTGAACACAAGACCCTTAGTAAAGAGTTTATGGCTTTATTTTGTTTGGTTTTTGAGATGAGGTGTCACTCTGTCACCCAGCCTGGAGTGCAGTGGCACAATCATGGATCACTGCAGCCTCAACTTCCCAGGCTCAAACCATCTTCCCACCTCAGCCTCCAGAGTAGCTGAAAGTACAGGCACATGGCCAGCACACCAATTGGTTTTTTTGTTTTGTTTTTGTTTTTGTTTTTGTAGAGGCAGAGTCTCAGTATGTTGCTTAGGCTGGGCTCAAGCAGTTCTCACACCTCAGCCTACCAAAGTGCTAGGATTACAGACATGAGCCACTGCACCTAGCCCAGCTTATATTCTTTTAGACCAATGCTTGAAATACATAAAGGTAGGTAGAAGAAGAGAGGGGAAGAGGAGAAAAGAGCAATGGATATAACTTGTTTGAAGAAAGGACAGTTTGCATCTCCCAGAACAGTAACATAAAAAAGCCATATGTAGAGATATATTTTGATAATAAATTTATTTTCATGCAGTCCAAAATAAACTTAAGTATATTTTTCAAGAAACTGTACTGCTTGCTTGTAGGAGAATAAGTATGAACCTTCCAGTGGTACTTTCTGATTTAAATATCCTTAAAATCAGAATTTTAAGTACTTAAAAGCCTTAAATTCTGATGAACATATCAGTTGGTGTGCTTTGGGCTGTAAGTAACTGAAAACCCCAGTCAAGCTGTTTTGGACACGAGGAAACGGATTGCTCACATAAGTAGATGTGGAAAGGTTGAGCAAGTTGTTTCCTTAATTTAGTCCAGGGGGTCTACTTTTGTTCTTTATGGCTGTCTTTTCCATGTGTAGGCTTTTCCATCAGGCAAAGAATGAGGAGTTCTGGGGTTTCTGAGGTCTCATATCCATACCTAGCAGAGCAAAAGAGGGAAGTCACTTCCGAACATCCTCCCCAAAAATGATGAATAACTTTTTCTGAAGCTCCCAGTAAACTTTTCTTGCTCTCTCAGGATCCCAAGCCAGTCCTGAATCAATCATTGACGAAATATAATTGGCTGCTTAAAGTCACTCCTAGAGTTAGGGTGGGCTCAGTGTCTCCCATGGCAATTGGCTGCATGGATGAGAGGTGGGAAACTAAAGAGAACTGAGACCATTGTTAGGAAAGAGAAAGAAGGGAAAGGATATACTGACAACCAATAATGTCTACTGTCACGGCATTTGACCCCAAAATTTCACATCCAGAAGTTTATCCTAAGGAATTTTAATGCATGCTTATAAATGCTTAATAATTATGAGAATGTTTACCACAGTCTCATTCATAACAATCAAATATCAGATATAACAAATGTTCAAAAATAAGCAGTTGATTAAATTATGATAGAATATAGTGTTTGTAATATTCTATGTATCTATTATATCTATAATATTTCTACATTCATAAAAATATGCTAGAGTTCTTTAAAGACTTGAAAAATGTGGTCACAAGACATTACTACATCAAAAAAGCCTACTTCAAAGAAATATGTTCAGTTTTCATTTGGAAAACTACACTGTATGTTTAGACAAAGAACTAAACAGATATATACTGAAATAAATGTTAACCATTGTAAATTATATTTGAGTAATGGGAAGAAAAGATTTTTTTCTGATATTGGTATTTTCTAAATTTCTTATAATAAGCACAAACTGTGAGGAAAAAATAAAGTTATTATTTTAATGCCATGTAATGATATTTTGGGGTTTTATACTTAAATTATTATATAATTTTTTTTCTTTTTGGCCTGGTGCTTCTTAGTCACTGATGCTTGGAGTTATTACAGGTCAATGGAATATAGCTTAGGTCAACTCACTATGCGGAAAACTGTTCTACTATGCTGCTAGGTGAATTACCACAGCCAATCTAAGTAACTGATGTGAAAACAAGACTTTTAGAGATCCTCAAGTTAGGATCATTCTAAAAATAAACCAAGTTATTTACAGATAATCTAGGCAGTTCACTATCATGTGAGAGGTGAGATTCCTTCAAAGCTACTCATGAATTTACATTTAATGATAATAACCATCATTTGTTGAAATTTATAATGTGATTGGCATTGGGTAAGGACATTTATTAATATCCTTTGATTATATATTATTAACCCCATTTTACTGATGAGGAATCAGGGGCTAAAGAGTTTAAGTAACATGAGATGGTTCACACAGATGGTGAAATCGGAATTGAACCGGATCCTACTTACTGCAAAGCCAGTGGGCCTCTCCTATGGCCTTACTTCTCTCCAATCAAGCCATGTGAAATGCCTTCATTCTACAACTCTCACCCATCTCAAGAAATACCACTTTTTATCACCCTAAACATTCCAACATTTCATGGATATGTTTTGAAAATATATAGATTGATAATTTTATTAATAAAAACATCACATATGCTCAAATTTAAATATTGTTCATAAAAACTGTGGTCCAAAACACATTCATTAAACAGATGTCCTCCTAAATGGACTAATACTCATGAACACATTTCTAATATAGAATCTGCCTTTCAACAGTATGCATTCTTTCCATAGAACAAAACCTGAAGTACAGCTGACCCTTGAACATCACAGGTTTCAGCTGCACGTGTCTGCATATACACAGGTTCTCTTTCTGTCTACCATCCCACCCCAGACACAGCAAGAGCAGCCCCTTTTCTCCCTCCTCCTCAGCCTGCTCAGTATGAAGACCACAAAGCTGAAGACCTTTATGATGATCCACTTCTACTTAATGAATAATAAATATTTTTTCCTTTCCTTATGATTTTCTAACATTTTCTTTTCTCTAGCTTATTTACTGTAATAATATAGTATATAATACATATAACATACAAAATATATGTTAAATAACTATGTTATCAGTAAGGCTTCCAGTCAACAATAGGCTATTAACAGTTAAGTTTTGGGGGAATCAAAAGTTATACATAGATATTCAACTGCATACAGAGCCAGGATGCCTAACTCTCATGCTGTTCAAGGGCCGACTGTAATCCATTATGGAGAATTATTTTCCTAGGCTAACTCATAGCCATATGAGTAAGGCTTCCAATCTAGTCTATCCCATCAGTTATAAACAATTTGGAAAGAGTCTGTGGATATGCTTGAATCAAAGGTCTGAGCCAAGGAATGAGCTGTGGACTTAAAATACAGAGGAAAAATGAAAATGAAAAAAATGCATTCACTTGACCTGTGATATTCCTCTTCTTTTCTGTGGAATATCAAGAAATTTCTGGCAGTTTGCTATCCAAGAGAGATTATCCTTCAGTTCAAATACCCTTCACACATATTCATTATTTATAACAATACTTCACTATAGATTGTTCTGACAAAGTGAAGTATCTTATGTATTAACTTTTTCTGTAGGGAAAAAGCCAATTTACACAAATATATAAAAATCCATATAATAAAAAGTGTATTCTAGTCATTGAGTACTTTCTCACATAGAAAAATAATCTCCCATAAAATATTCCTCTACTGTACAGTATCACATCATTGGAACCTAATTGCAATATATTCATTACAACACTTAGCAGACTATTCTCCCAAGTACTGTCCCACTCATGTTCCTTCTTCATACAGAAATGATCAGTTCATTTAATGATGGAATTAATGTATATTTTTGGCACCTCATCTTCAAGATTTCACTCTTGGATCTTACCTTTTAAAAATGTTATTTCAAGTAGGAAATAAAACAAGGGATTTCCTCTCCTAAGGAAGAAATACTTTGATGATGTTTCCATCTAGTATAAATCAAGTCAAACCTGCATGATATTTACAAAGAATTCACATATCACATTAAGCTCTTTGGTTATTGACTTGTCCCGCTATATCTTGCACAAAAACTTTGTTCTTCAGTCCACAGAATGGAAGCCAGTAGAGTCACAACTTGCATGAAGAGCAAAAACTTCTTTCCTATAGGAATGGGTAAGGGATCCGTATCTCATTCCACAGAAGTAACTGCAGAAGTTAGATAGTCTCTCACTTGGGGATGGAGGATGTGCTACCTGTCAAAGTAAATTATCCTACAATAATGTTGCACTTATTTATTTACATACTTGATTGTACCTATTAAACTAGAATCTCTTTGAGAACAATAATCATGTTTAAATCATCCTTGATCTCTATTACATAGCATGAAGACTTGGTACATTATTTAAATACTCCAGGACAATATCAATTTGTGATCCCCACAAGAAGGCAAAACTTTAGTTGCCACAGGTCAACAAAATGGATCTAGATGTCAAAAATAAGGCCACACCCTTTTCTTCCCCGAAGAATTTGGAACCTTAAAAGGAATCTCTGCAACAAGTTCATTTAACCTTTTACCCAGGGCAAATTTATTTTACAGGTACATGCCCTCTTTCTCCCCAGACTATATACAGACCCATTTATTTCTCACACAGTCAAAGACACTCCCGACAGGGAGTACCCTCTTTGCACCTTAACAACTCCAGTTCTTCCATGACTTGGCACCTGCCTGCCTCTGCAACCACATTCCCAGCTGGTCATCTTTTCAGGACTCAGTTACCTCCTCTCTGCATAGTTTCCAGCCCCATACTCTGTTCAGAAAATTCAATCGCTTCCTTTGTTTAGGCCTTCACTCTTCTATGTCTTCTATCCAGTATATTGCAATAGCTATGATAATATTGTACTTCTTCATTTACTTATTAATGTCCCTATTAAACTAGAATCTCTTTGAAAATAAGAAGCAAGTACTATGTACTTAGTACATAGTACTTACCCAATAGATGTTTGATAAATGAATGATAGATAAATGAGAGAAAGTCAAGATTAGGGAAATTAAACTTGCCCAAGGTCTCAAAGTGCCTGAGGCAGAACTAGAACCTATGATCCCATCTGCCTGACTCCAAAACTCACACCCATTCCACTATATCCAACAGATTGGATTTAAAAAATGATTTTTTTCTTCCACATCAAAAGGATTGCTCAATTCGGTGTTATGAAGTTAAAGGAATTTCAGGTATCACCTGGGTTCAGCAGCTCAGTGGATTCCAGTAAACACAACTCCTTCCTCTATTCCCTCTCCACCCTCAAGATAGCTTTCTTAAGTCGCATTTTTGTGGCGCCAATTGGAGGAAAGCAAGGGCCACAGGAGACAGGCCTGAGAACAACCCCACTCTACAATCCCCGGGGTGGCCACATGCCAGTCCACAGACTGCTGCCCACCCACAGCTCCATTCCCTGTGGTCTCTCCTGCCTATTGCCTATTCTATCACCAAGTGCTGCTTTGTCACCTCCTTGCTCCAGCACCCTGTGAGGCCTCCAAATCTCCTGAGCACTGACTCCTACTCAGTGCCTCCTCCCCCAGGCTTCCATCAATGGCCTCTTTTCTGATACTGCCTCAAGCTCAGCCTGGCCCCTTTTGGAGCCTGGGATTCAGATAGCTGCATTCCCAAATAGACCAAGAACCATGAAAACAAATAACATTTATCAAGTTGTTGGGGTTTTCTTTAGTAGCATTTGAAATATCATTATGTTGTTCTAGCAGACATAAAAATCTATTTCTTTTTGTAAACCAACATTCAAATTAAGAAACAAAGGCATATCTTTTCAAAATCACCTATAACCCCATACTCCAACAGAGCAAAGCTCATTTATAAATATGCAAAAAGACTAAAAGTGGTTGAAATGAGACTTTGACTATGTTCTCTCCCTCCCCCACCAACTGATACTCCAAGGAGAAGCTACCCGATCCTGATGTTTACAGAATGACATCCATCACACAGGTAATTACTCATCCATCTCAATGCTTCCTTTTAAGTTTGCCCTTAAGAAGCCTGTGATCTTCCAAGTCAAGGGCCTCAGTAAAATCAATAAAACCTCGTCCTATCAGGCCACAAGCCAGATCATTTTCCACCTTTTAACAAGGCAGTGGTTATTAAATGCCTTGTTTGAAAACCCAAGTGGGGTGATCAGACTTTCATGATGAGAATAATCCATCAATTGTACATGTGCTATCTTTTCAGTGTCTTTGATATGAGTGATAAAGTAGGTAATGGCATATGGTTTTTCAATATCTGAACATGTTCTCCTTTTTCACATTGGGGTTGCAGCATAGTAAAGGGAATTTCATGACTAGAGGAAGCTTGTTAAGAGAGAAAAGAATTTCACTGCATTATTTCAGTCAATGCATAAGATACGCTATTGGTTCCAACTTTGAAAGCTAAGCTCCAAGCTGTCAGTGGCTTCTTTAGTTCTTAACACAGCTATTCAATGACCAGATTTTGAAACCTGTAAATTTGCACTAGGATATACCTTATCATAATAATTCATGTCATACTTTTTCATTAGTTGGATTCTTGCCCTGAATTTGTAGGGGGATTGAGATCTCAGATCACACAAATTTAAAAGTGTCCATTGATGTTAGATTTTTCTTCAAATCTTCTTCAATACCAAACAATCATAAAATAACAACCACACAGAAAAAGCCATACAAATATAGTTTTTGTGCATGTCTGTGAAAATAAATCTGTCCTTCAATACCTTTCTGGCATCATAATTGCTAAAGTCTCATATTCCGACACTGTCAGACATTGGTGAATGATAAAAAGAATCTATCACTTGACAAATGGAAAGTCTCTTTCTGTTTTCTGTTTGATTTAGTTAGAGAAGCATTTTGGGGTTATGCATTTTCCACTTAAGATCTAATCCTTTTGATTGTTTCACATTAATGATGAAATTAAAAGGAGACTATTTCAAAACCCTACTGTATTATTCCAGATTTACAGAATCAACAAAGTCAAATTTCAATCTATGACCATTTCCAGTAAGAGATGATTACCTGGCATTCTACCAACTAAAAACACGTATTAAGCCAGCACTCCTGCACTTGATCAGGGCCAAGATGACTGAAATGGTGGTGGAAATCCTGAGAAACAGCACCATTTTGAAGTGCCTTCAAATTTATTAAATGAAGATTAAATATACTTATAGAACTTTGATAATTTTAATGTTCTAATTCTTTGAAATTAAGTAAACTTCAAGTGGCTTATGTGGTTATCTCAATTTACCAGATTGTCCCAAACACTTATTTCTACAATCTCGGGGTATAACAGAGAGTGAGCTGTTCTATTCTTTCCTGGCCCCTCAAAAATAAGCTCTGGCATCTGGGTCAAAAGCAATGAGGCCACAGAGTCAATGAACACATGACTGCACTTTGCATCTTCTGCTTAGTCCTGTTCCCTTTGTTTTCATTGGAATTTATTTAGAGAGAAAATGATTTAGAGGAAGAAATAAAATGAGTCAGCTTCAGCCAGTTTACATTCCCCTTTTATGAGTAATAATAGAAGAAAAATAGTGGTGAGGAGGATAATGTGAATAATCACAAGCCTTTTATTTATGGATTTAGGTTTACTTTACAAAGCACTCTCAGTATACTATCCCATTTATCTCTCAAAGCCATGCTCTGGGGTGGGGGATGCTGTGGTGCAGAACACCAGCTCCATGTAGGCACATGTACCTCGTTCCAAATCCCTGATCTGTCACCTATATGACCCTGGACAAGCTACTTAATAATCCTCCCCTTAGTTTCTACTTACTCCATAAGGTTGATGCAAGGATAAGTGAGATTATGATTAGGGCAATTACTAAGGTTCATGGAGCACCGACTGTATGCACAGTGATTTCACGCATTTTCTTATCTAAGCTGTGCATTCCCCAAGAACTACTATTACTGTTATCTCTATTTTATCAGTGTGGGAACTGAGGCATAGAAAAGTTCAGGACTTGCCTGTCATTTGCCTAAATTGGTGGAAGTTTGGATCCTGCACTGTTGGACTGAGACTGATATAGCTCATCTTCCTGCTCCAAGACAATAGCCTTCTTCAAGCCCCTTCCACTCGCTCTCCTTCCTTCTCCCATGAGCCTCTGCACCTGCAGTTTCCTCCCTTCTCTGCCTCATTAGTGCCTACATCTTCTCCGGGTCTCCTTTTGGGAGTCACTTCCTCAGGGGAGTCTTCCCCAAGCTCCCTTGTAGGTCAAATTCTGCATTAGAAGCTCCCATAACACAAATCCCTTTACAGTGGAATGCAGTTCTCTTTGAAATTTTACTCTTCTTTGCTGGATTACAACTGTGATGGACTGCCTCCTCCACTGTCTATAAGTGCCTGAGACAGACCCCATGTGAGTATCCACTTACCGTGTCCTCTCAGCACCTAACACTCCCTGGCACTAAGGAGGGCACAATCATATTTCTTAAAGAATTGTAAATGCGTGAACATACTAAGAGCATAATACATATTGGCTCATATTTTGTCCAGTTTGCTGATGAAGAATTTAAGGCTCAGCGAGGTTAACCAATCTTCCCAAGGTTACCCTGCTGATGTGCTCTAAGTCAGAGTCACACTGAAGTCTTTGGACTCTTTTCAAGGCTCTTATAGTTATACCCAATTATTTTCCAACTAAATAACAAATACAGATGTGACAGGCAGAATAGGCCCCCTCAAGATGTCTAAGGCCTAATCGCCAGAACTGGTGAATTTGTTACCTTGCATGGCAAAATGGACACTGCAGATGTGAGTAAGCTAGGGATTGTGAGATGGGGAGCTTATCCTGGATTATCAAGGAAGGACTAATGTAATTACAAGTGCCCTAATAAGAGGGAGGCAGGAGGATCTGATTCAGGGAAGGAGGTGTAATGGCAAGCAGAGGTCCTCATGATGCCATTGTTAAAAAGAGACCAGGAGCCAAGGCATGTGGGAAGCCTCTCGAGGATGGCAAAGGCAAGGAACAGATTCTTCCCTGGGGTCTCCAGAAGAGAGGCAGCCCTGCCAACACCTTGCTTTTAACCAAATAAGACCTAACCTCAGACTTCTAACCTACAGAACATTAAGATAATAAACTTATATTGTATTGTTTTGGGCCACTAAATTCGTGGTAAATTGTTAACACCAGCAATAGGAAACTAATACAGATGTTAATGACCTTGAATCCATTGGTAAGGTTCTCTGCGTGGTAATGTAATAATAAAATGTCATGGATATTATGCTGCAAGCTTAAACTCAATGGATAGATACAAACAATACACTACAATAAAGGACCTCCTGTTGAACTCAGTCTATCCAATTAGTTGTTTGAGCCAGGTATTTCAGACAAACAAACAAACAAACAAACAAACAAAAATTCTATTCTTTAGTCTCTAACCCTGAAAAATCTAAATTAAAAAAAAAATCATGATTAATCCCATATTATTTTTTTTCCTTGAGATAATCCAATGTGTTGGGGAAAATCCGTGACTGAAGGCAGATTTTGATTTAAGGCCCACTTATCTTCTTTTAACCATGTAATATTAGGCCATGCACTTTCTCTCTCTTTCTTCATTTTAATTTGAAAGAAACTGAAAGGCACACTTTGAAGCTACTTTCCAAATATGCCATTCTATGATTTTATCATATTACTAGTTGGCCTGAGAAACTTCATCTTTTCAATTAAGAAGTCTTACTATGCTCTATTCTATCCCTCCCAACATACGCCACTCCAGGGTTCTTCTTGCATACTACCCCACAATGAAACCAAAATTCATTCTGCAGGCATGTGCAACATTTATAGTTCATGAAGATTACAAAAGAGTTGAGAGTTCAATCTGCCATAGGTCATTGTACATGAGTTCAGAATCTTCACCAAGCCGGATGTTAGAACATGTCTCTACTCTGAGTCTGCCCCTAATGTGTGGGAAAATTCTGCATAGATCAAGAACCTCCTCATTTTCTGACCTTAACTTACATGTATATTAATAACTAATAAAATAAAGCATCTTAAAGCATGATTTTTAAAAGCCTACAATTTTATCAATGAAATATACATACTTCCTATCATTTAGATTGCTTTTAGTATTTATCATTTTAAAGACTCAGAGAAGAGAATAAGAAATGTAAGAGAAAGTGATCAAAAGAAGCACATGGGAGAAGGGTTTACAAATAAGTCTTTGTCCTTTTCTCTGCTGGAGACCTGTAAATATAAAAAGATTTTGAACAATCAAAATCAGAGATGCTACTGGCGTCACCACACGCCTGCTGACAGACAGACAATTTTTCTAATATACTCAGTGGAACTGGAAAAATTGAAAAATCTATTCTCTGTATATTGTAATGGCTCAAGCAATGAAAAATTTATATTAGTATTGATAATGACATCCTTGGAACAAGAAAGACGCAGAGGCTGGAAGCACACTGTACTTTTAAAAATCACACCAGGCTTTGTTTCTGGAAAGACATAATTCCTGTCTTAACTAGTGCTTTTGTGGCTTATCTTCATTACGTAATACATAGGATAAACAGATATATAAGACAAGAATACTAGTAAGCTAATGGTAACAAAAAAAAAAACGGCCTTCTTTCCAAATATTTTTCAAAATGTTGTATTTCTAAATACCCACCAACCAGCATTATTAATGCATGGGGTTATGTATAGCTCTTTATCATTACAGAATTGGCTTACGGTTGACTCTGAAATGGAGTGTCTAAGAGACCCCTTTCACAGCTGTGTCTAGGACTAGAGTCTCCTTTAGAAGTTCTCATGAGCAGTTGATCAGGGAAAAGACTCATTAGTTGAGAAACCTCACCATGCCAAACCTATTCTCATGTTCTCAGTGGAGGCAGACAAAGCAGCTGTGGGGTTCAGCCTCAGTTGTGGCGTTCCCTACACAATTACTGGATTACAGAATTGTAGGGAAGGTAGGCCAAGAGTTTCTGAAAAGGAAAAGTAGATGGAAAAAGTGAGTCATTGGCAAAAGCTCAAGTTATATAATTTCCCTAGCAACGGCTCAAAAAACTGGAAGGATTTCTTAACCCTCCCGAATCCAAATGTTAAGTTCATTGGCTAGGCTAATATTTATTGAGTGTCTATGATGGGCCAATATAGACTAAGAGTGGTAGGTTAGAGGAAGGGTTGGAAGGGGGTTATGCAAAAAGGGAATAGTTAAGTAGTGGTTTGCTATGGTAGCCTTGTGGTATTCACACCTGTGTATAGTCCTTCACACATGGAGTTAGAGTTAGCTGTGTGGTCAATAGACTTGTGGTGGGAATAATGGTATGTTACTTCTGAGGCTAGGTCATACAAAAAAAATTATGGCTTCAGCCTTGGTCTTTTGGATCAGTCATTATGGGGAAAGCTAGCCACCATGTTATAAGGACACTCAACAGTCCTGTGGACAGAGCCACATGGAGAGCTGCAGAACCCCAGCCAGGAGCCAGCACTAATTTGCCAGTTATGCAAGAGGGCCACCTTGGAAGTGCCTCTTCCAGCACCAGCAAGCTTTCAGATGACTGCAGGCTCAGCCAGCATCTGACTGCAAGTTCATGAGAGATGCTAAGTCAAAACTGCTTTGTCAAGACCGTCCTGAATTCCTAGCCCACAGAAACTATACAAGAAAATAAGCCATTGTTCTTTTAAGTCGCTAATTTTGGGGATGAATTGCTACAATGCAATAGATAGTGAATACTTTCAAATGGATATCATGAGTTTAAGTGGACCAAGGAGGCAATCTAACATAGTGTTTAGGAACAGAGTTACTGGAGTTACACATTCCTTTTGCATTGGAATCCTGAGTGATTCTCCAAGTTATTTCACCTTTCTAGACTTGACTTTCTTCATCTGCAGAATATGGATAATAATAGTGCCTATCTACCACATTGTGAACTATATAATTCTATAGAATTTATTCAAACTCTCAAATTCTGGATGACAGAATATATGCATGTATGTGTATGTTTACATATTGATTTTATCTATACTTATACAGAGAAGAGAAGAGAGACACTGTTTATTAAGCGCTGACTCTGTTGGCTTCTGGGCTCACGAGCATTCACACACATTAGACTGCCTTTCAATAAGCTGCCTTACTTGATATCAGTTGGGATTGTATCACTCAAAAATTCTGTTTTTAGAAGAACTGGTCCAAGGTGAAAGTTGTATGATAAAAGCTACTGAATTGTAATCAAGTTCTATTGTAGCAAATTAATCTTTGTACAAAAGCTGGGAAGATTTTCATAAATCAGAAACCAAAGAGAAAACTTTATTATAACTTGGTAGTAAGTTGACCATTTTATACTCTGGAAACTGGGAAAAATAATCCTTGGGTGTTTACTACAGGAAAAAATAGAGGCTATAGGGATGCTCTTGGCCCCAGGGAGGCAATACTGAAAGTCTGCATCAGCTTCCTGGTAGAGTCCCTGGCCTAGACCCAGCCCTCTTGGCCCACTAGCAATGGAAGCTGTGTTTGGCCTTACAAAAACAAAACAAAACAAAAAAACTTTATTATAACAAACTTTTTGTTATCAAGACCTGAAAATTCACTGTTGTAAGTGTTTTTCTTTTAAGTCTCCTGATTTGAAATATTTCATTTGTTTTTCTCTTGTTCTTTTTTCCCCTTTCTGCTCTCCCCACAGTTTCTGGTAATTATGTGAACCTTGGATTTATCCTTCCACAGACTCTCTCCATTTTTTGCCAATTCCAATTTGTTCTGAATCTTGAAATAAAAGAAATAAATAATAAATGAAAAGGCCAGAGGCAACGGCACCATCACCCTGCACAGCCAGGGGAGAACCCAGAGTTTGTAGGATGCTGTCTGCAGAGGAGATGGAAAGCAATGTCTCAGGGGCCCAATTATTTACTGTAGCTGCTGAAATGAGATGATTTATGTTGGTGACAAGGCTGTCCTGGAATAGTAGCCAAGTGTATAAATTTAGACCTATTATATAAAAAAACCATCCCTGGGCCCAAAAGAGTCCAACTTAAAGAGAAATTAAGTGACTCTGGGTTGTACATATACATTCTGCACTTTATACGTAGAGACAGGTATTTGCTATTTAATGATTACTGGATATTCTAACATATCTAACTGGTGTAGGTTCAGGAAGCTGAGAATATAAATATTTTGTGTCTCAAATGTATAAGGTCATACCGAATAATTTGAGCTAGGCCACACATAGGTTGGAGAGAATAAACTTAATTGAGGACCAGCTTTAATGTTCTGGTGCATTATATGAATAACCAAAGTATTAAACTGGCCATGACCTTGGTAGAGAAACAGGCAAGGGTTAAGCTCACTAGATTGAGATCAAGATTTGATTTCCTCAAAACAATACCCTACAAGGTCACATACTGAAATGAGAAATTCAAAATGTCAAATAGCAATGCTAGTTCCATTGGATGAGCATCAAAAGGAAATGCATTAAAGCCCTGGGAGAATCCAAAGCACAGAATTCCCAGGCCTTAGTTATCAGAAGAAAGGAGACAGTCATTGGCTAAAGCTCAGAGGATCAGGTTGCTGGATCATCAAGACAGTTGACAGTGAAGTTTTTTGAGGGTGTACGTGATCAGTTAAAGAAAAGCACTCAGCCTGAATATATACATTTATACATATACATGGTTCACTACATATTATGTACATTATAAAATGCACACAAAAACAAAAACTAAGAAAGCAACAGTAAGAGATGCAAATAAAAAGGAATAATTAGATGTTCCCTAATACTTTCGATAGCTCATTACTGGTTACAGCAATGTCACCAAGATTTAAAGATGAGGATAAAGATTATACAAACAGGACAGGGATGGGGTGAAGGACAAGAAGACATCAGAGATTGTGGACATTTTTCGGTTTTCCTGCCCAATACTTAATGCTCAAGAAAACAATTAATGGATAATAAGGATGTCAGCCTCCCAATACTATTGTATTCTCTTCCTTGCGACAGTGAAGGGCAGTACCCAGGAGAGGTATCTTCCTTATTTGCCCTCACCCCACCACTCCTTGGACTCCACTTTCCCATTATCTACATGGCAGTAGGAAAGCCAAACACTAATATCAACTAGACAAAGAAAGGAAAGTAAATTAACTCTTACTTTCTTCTTTTTCTTTTTTATGAAACAGAGTCACTTCATCGCCCCAGCTGGAGTGCAGTTGCCCAATCTCAGTTACTGCAATCTCCACCTCCTGGATTCAAGCAATTCTTGTCCCTCAACCTCCCAAATAGCAGGGACTATAGACGCGCACCACCATGCCTGGCTAATTTTTGTATTTTTCGGTAGAGACGGGGTTTTGCCATGTTGGCCAGGCTGATCTGAACTCCTGACCTCCAATAGTCCACCCACCTCAGCCTCCCAAAGTGCTGGGATTACAGGAGGAAGCCACCATGCCTGGCCAACTCTCACTTTTATGGTGACACTAGAAGGACTGATACCAGGATTTTCTCACAGACTGTCTGCCCATCTGGGGAGCAGTGACTCTCAGACTTAACTACAAAGAATAATTGTTTAAAGTGAAAATATCAGAGATGCTCCCACCCTGGAAAGTCTGTTTAAGTTGGTCTGCTGTGGGCCTAGAAATCTGCATTTTATAAGTATCCAGATGATGACAAGGCAGATGACTGACAGCAGCCATAAGGAAGAGGCTAGACTTCCAGATCCTGACTTCTTAGGCAGCCATGGCTCAGGTTCCATCCCCCCTACACCATTTTTCTGAAGAAGGAAGGTCAGAAGATATTGACTGTGGAGAAAAGGCCGGAGACTCTCTAGCAAGAGGTCAGACAGGTGGATTCGAGTAGGTCCCTGAACATCGGTTACATTAAGATCTACAGATGCCCTCGGGCAGCACCATTGCAGTGATCTCCTCCAATGACCCATCCACAGGGGCTGAGCTCAGCTACCCTACCTTCAGCTCCAATCCCTGACAACACCACCTTTCTGCAGGGCATCTTAGCATTCAGGAAGCACCATGGGTGAGGAGTCATGAGACAGCCTCAGGACTCTGTGAAGGGGTGAGAGTAAGAAAAAGTACTGAGGGACTGTGAGAGGAGAGAGCATTCAAGACTTTGGGTGCGAGGTAGGGATGGATTGAGGGGTGCTATTATAATTAGAAATATACATGGTGGCAGACAGTGAAGGGTATGAAATGCTATTATGGAGTCGGATATGATTCATTAAACAATGAGAGTCTCTGAAGGTGTTTTCAACAGGGTAAATAGGCATAATAAGTAGGGCTCAAGGAAAGTAATCTCATGGCAATATGAGGATGTATTAGAGGCATGGCAATGTGAATGCAAGAAAACCAGGTTCAATAATTGTAGGTTTAATAATTCACTATTTTTGACACCTTATTAAGGAATTAACTAAGGAATTAATGAGAACTTAGCCACTAAGAAACCTAGTGATAGTGATAAAAAGGGAAATTCTCATGTATATTGCTGCCTACCTAGAAATACGTGGCTACCTATTTACAGATTAATGCATATACGTGGTCCCATCACAGCCTTAAAATAAATAACCATGTTTGAAAATGTACCCTCCATTCCCAAACCTAACTTCCAACTCCTAACCCATACCACACCCATTATGACCAAGGAGACAAAACAAATGTAAGGAACTTAATAATTGAATTTAATTTTGCACATAGAGAAATTATTTTCAGTGTTGCTTTGGATTTAAACAACAGAAGGAGTATAGCCTTATCTTTTCGTCCAGAGTGAGAAGGAAATGCTGAAAAGGAAAAAAAAAAAAGCAACATATCCTGGATTTCCTCCGTAACAACTGTCACTTTATTTTACATGTCTGTTTCCCCATTAGATTATAAGGTTCTTGAGGGCAGGGTCCATATCTCTTGTGCATTGTGTTAGTCCCAACAACTAGAGCAATGACTAGTTAATATGCAGAAGGTCCTTGTGAAATGTTCTTGATGGAGTAAATTGTTCAGGTCCATTAGAATGCCATAGAAATAATGTCATAACTCACTAGTGGAAATAGCTTATTTTAAAACCCTACTGATTTGCCAAACAAATCCAGGTCTCTAAGGCTAAGGCCAAGTAATCTGACTCATTTCTCACACCCTGAAAGGCCCTCTACAAACATGTTCACACAATGAAGGAGGAAATGCTCCTCTCACATTATGTGTGTGTTTGTCCATTTTCTGGCCCAGGGATCACATTCTGAGATGTCCCATTTGTGTGTTACAAGAATAAATGCATCATGGCAAATGTAATGTAGCTCCTCTGAGAATGGAATGCTCTTCTACTTATTTTCTTAGCTTACGTTATGCATATTTGATAGATTGAGGTTGCAATACTAACCTTGCTCAATATCTGAAAAGAATATGTTGATTCATGAATTCTGTAAACAGTTATTAAATTACTCACAACATGTTACGTGATGATGAGGATCTATGGAAGGGAGCTAAAGGAAGTAGATATAAAAGCAAAACTGTTTACATAATTTCACAGAGGGTGTACTAGGATAGAATAACAGCTATAACAAGCAACCTCCAATTTCAGTGGCCGTGCACAATACAAGATGATACCTGACTCACTCATGCAAAATCCACTGCAGATATCCCTGGTTACACAGCTTTCGTAGAGTGCTCTCCTCTACGTGTCCCTTAGGAACTCAAGCTCCTTTCATCTCCTGACACTATTGTCTTCAGCATGTAACCTGCAAGTCTCCATGGAAGGGAAAGCAAGAGAGTAAAAGATCAAGCATAGGAGATTTCAATAGGCCAGTTCTGGAAGTGGCAGAGATCAGCAAGGATAATGGGAAATCGAGTTTAGCAGTAAACACAGAAGGAAAAGGAAGCACGTTTGGAGAATACATAGCATTGTTTCTGTCAGAGTACAAAGTTTCTGATGATCTCATCAGTAAATTTTTTTCCTATAATGAGGCCTAAATCAGCCAAGCACAAACTGAAAGGATGTTGTATGGTAGGGAGCTATAATTATTATTTTATATGAATCATATTATAATTATTGTATGTTTTTTATAGCACTATTTTCTGTCAAATCCCTAATAATTTTGGCCCCATCCATCTCCATTTCCAAATCTTTCTTCTGAACTTTAGCATTAATTCATCCCAGTACCTATTCAAAAATCAGGCTGTTGCATTTTAAATGGTTATTTTACAAGAGTGATCCTCTTTTTTCATGCTAGTAAAGATGACCTTTATAAATTCTAAGACCTAATCATTTTAGTTAATTCAAAACAGGTGGAAAATACCTTATAGGAAGTCATTTGTTATGCACAAGATCAAGCTGAAATGTCATCACCTCTCTGTAACTCTCTCTCCTTGAGACTTCCTTTCCCAGATAGAATTAATTGCCCCTCATCTGTGTTTTCACAGCATTTTATATATACTCAGTTTTAGAATGAATCTCTTTACAGCACAGTCATGTGCTGCATAATGACATTTCAGTCAACAACAGACCACATACACAACAGGGGTCCTATAAGATTATAATACCACCATCTTAGTGTACCTTTTCTATGGTCAGATATGTTCAGATGCACAGATACTTATCACTGTGTTATAGTTGCCTACAGTATTCAGTACAGTAACAAGCCATGTAGCTGGGGTGTCCAAACTTTTGGCTTCCCTGGGCCACATTGGCAGAACTGTCTTGGGCCACACATAAAATACACTAACATTAACAATAGCTGATGAGCTAAACAATATAAATCATAAAAAAATCTCATAATGTTTTTGTTTTTTGTTTTCGGAGATAGAATCTCGCTCTGTCACCTAGGCTGGAGTGCAGTGGCACCATCTTAGCTCACTGCAACCTCCGCCTCCCAGGTTCAAGCGATTCTTGTGCCTCAGCCTCCTGAGTAGCTGGGATTACAGGTGTGCACCTCCATGCCTGGCTAATTTTCGTATTTTTAGTAGAGACGGGGTTTCGTCATGTTAGCCAGGCTGGTCTCAAACTCCTGGCCTCAAGTGATCCAACCACTTTGGCCTCCAAAATTGCTGGGATTACAGGCATGAGCCACCACACCAGGCCAAAATCTCTCAAAGATTTAGAAGGTTTATGAATTTGTGTTAGGCTGCATTCAAAGCCATCCCGAGTCACATGTGGACAGCAGGCCACAAGTTGGGCAAGCTTGCTCTATAGGTTTGTAGCCATAGGCTCTACCATATAGCCTAGGAATACAGTAAGCTATACCACCTAGGTTTGTATAAGCACACTCTGTGATATCTGCATGATGATGTAATCACCTAATGATGCATTTCTCAGAATGTGTTCTCATCATGAAGCGGCACGTGACTGTGTAATTATTTGCCTACATATCTATCTTCCTCTTAGACTTCAGCTCTTCTGGGCTAAGGGACTATGTGTCTTTAGGGCCCAAAGGAATTGCTGGCTCACAACAGGCACAGAATACATGCTACTGAAAAAATTGGTGATGCATCCTCAGTTGTATTCCTTGGAGCACTGTGTCTACACCACCCTGATAGCTCTTACAAAACAGTATTGCAACTTATTTTATGTTTTTATGTGTCTCTCCGGCTACTAAATTTTGAGCTCTTTGGGGCAGGAATAATATCTTTTGTGCCAATTGCCTAGCATATTTTTCTATATGTTCTATATGTTCAAAACCCCACTTGTTCCAAAACTGATTTTGTATGCTTCATACTATACATAGTACATTAGGATAAAAAATAGATAACTGAAGAAATCATGTCAAAGAGTAAATAAGGGTAGGAAAAAAGAGTCCAAGAGTGAGACAAATACATAAAATGACTGGCAGAACATACTATACTGGATCTGTGAAATTCAGCCATGAACTTGGCTCTGAGCTTTCTAGTAGTCAAAGCAAGAAGGGCTACATTCTTAGTAACAAAATGTAGTAACTAAAGAGTTCAAGCAGACTGTTTTCTTGAAGCAATGGTGGTTTGTTTTGGTGTTTTAAATTTTCGTTTCTGTTTCTCACTACCTGTGGTTTTTGCCAAACCAGATGTTATAACCATGAACTGAATATTTGATTAAGTGTTTACATATAGAACTAGGAACTGTTGCTAAAGGATGAGAGATGACACCTTTCTTCTAAGCTCTAAGATGAAGTTCCAGGAGATTCACAGAAAACAAAGGATCACCACAAAAATTACAATAGCCCCTCATTTCTCTCTTCCCTCCCAGCTCCCTGATATCACCAGTCCAGAAGTAAGGGCACATTAGCCCTAGGATGCCTCCAACAAGACCAAATTAAGGAGCAAATTATCTCTTCTATCTGGTACAGAATGTTTACTATATATGTAATATATATGTCTACTATATATCTAATAATGGCATCAACCACCAGCCACAGTGTATGCTAGTACTCAGATGCTGGTATTAAACTAGCTGCGTATAAATTACCAGGGGAGTTGCAGGGCAGGGAACTTACATTTTTAATGAACACTTCAGAAAATTCTAATTTATTCAGTCCTAATTGAAACCCAGAAATCTATACTTTAAAAAATCTCCCAGGTGATTCTGATGAAAGGCTAAGTTTGCAAAAACCACCAATACATTTCCTTGATATAAGAATATGAGTGAAACTTCCACGAATGTTTTTTTTTGTTTCCATTCCACCACTCCTAGTTTCTGTAGCTTAGTACATCTGTTTCTACATATACAGCTACAAGAGACAACTCCCTTCCCTCACTGGTGAGAGATACAGCCCATCAATGCTGTGCCCCCATCCTGGCATTTAGGATTTGAGGAATGATTAATTCATGGGCTCTATCTTATCTGAAGAAGTATATTAGTAGAGATATAAAATTTCTGACAGACAATATCTACCATGCTAACAAATCAATCCAGGAATCAAAGAAATTGCTTCCATTATGCAACACAAACAATAACAACTGACAGCTGTCAGGTACTGAACGTGGGCGAGGTACTGGACTGTGTGCTCTATAGGACTTTTCACTTAATATCCCAGAAGTGCCCTATGAAGTAGATATCATCATTTCCACTTTATAGCTAAAGGAAGAATATTTATTAAAGTAAGAATATTTATTCTTACATCACAGGTAAGAATAACAAGGGGTAAAGGAGTTAAGTGACTTGTCTACAGTTTCACAGATAGAAAACAGCAAAACCAGGGTTTGGCTCTAGGCGATCCGACCTTGCTCTTGACCTGCTCACTATCCTCCCAGAAGCCAGGGAGGACATCTTAAAATTAATATATGTTGGAACTGAAAGCCCAATCTTACTTTGGCTAAGATATTTTTAACTCTTACAAACTGAAAGGAAAATATCTGATACCTTTAATAAGAGTGAGTTTGCTAATATTTAGCAGCTGTATAATGCTGGAAACCACCCCAAAATACTATAGATCAGGATATCTAGTTCCCCATTGCAAATGTTCTAGAAAAGGAATTTTAGTTAGGACTGCACCTTGCACATAAAGACTTCCAGTCCTCTCTAAGTAATAAACTAATGCATAAAAGAATGAATGAATGAAAAAAAGAGAAAAATCAAAGAGAATGAAGTTGGGAGAAAAGATCTAAGATATGTTGTATTTTAGCCAGATTTTATGATATTTTCATGCAAACGATTCAAACATTGGGAATCCATTTCATCGCTCTAGACCTTATCTGTGAAAGGAAGGATTTGGCCCATGTAATTACTTGGTTTTCTTGTAGCTCTTTTAAGACAGATTCTATGGCCACTCAGATCCCACTGCAAGGCAAATTTCTAGGGGAGTCTAAAATTTTTCTCCTTATTTTACATACGTAATCAAGATAGTTTAAAAAAGCACTTGCAATTTTATGGCTCCTTATACCAATATTTTTGGCTCATACACACATATTATCTAAGAATTGCTTTCACATGAGATCAGAGAATTGAAGTTACTGGATAAATAATACATGAGGGAACCATGTCAGTGAGTTTATTTATTCTGGGACCTCCAGGCTTTGGATACAAAAAGAGCCCAACACGCTTCACACAGAGCGCATCTGAAGTGCATACATTTGTTCAGCGGATGCATTTATCTCTCAGGAATCATCTGGGCATGTGTAAATTTCCCTGTATTGGTAGCTGTAGACATGAGGGAATATTACCAACATCCTAGAGAAAGGATCATGAAACTCCACAAGACTAAGGGAATGATTTTGAATGAACGTGGAACACCTAGGAGAGTGCACTTACTGAAAGCACCAGTATATGTTGCATCCCCACTCCTACCTCTGGCCACATTCGTATCCATGCACACATTTGTACAAGCACAAACCCATACACAACCGGCGCGAATAAAAGAGAGTCCCCACTGTCAGGCAGAGACCCAGGGCCATGTGAAAAAGCTGAGTCTGGTGGAAGAATGTAAGCCTAGGGCACTCCTTCCTAGAATCCATATAGCATGTTTGTCTCCTTCTACAGTAAGTTTCTTGAGAGATGGATCTTGCTTATTCATTTGTATCCTTGGCATCCTACATAGGGCTGGGCACAATCAGCTTTCCATACAAAAGTTTGCTAAAATATTGAAGAAATAAATCAATAATGGAGTGAACACTGTATTCAAACAATCCAGTGTAGACTACAGCCCCCATAGAATGACCATCCTAGCTTCCTGACTGCTTCTGCTGCCTGGACATGTGCCAGACAGTACTAATGCCTTCTGTTATTAGCGTGCTTTAAAAGTTACTAAGTATGTTCATGTCTGTTAAACTCATTTTACACCCACAACAACCTCTTGTTGGGAAGGCAGACACCTTGATCCCAACTTTATATATTAGGGAACTATGGGGCAGAGAAGTAAAGTAATGTCTCTCAGTTTCACACATCAGTGGATCTTATTGATAGAAATGGAACTGAAGCCAAAGCCTAGTTGTTATTCCCTGCCTACTGGGAATAATTCCACTGGAAGATATGTATATCCAGTGAAAGACATATAAGATATATACATATATAGACATATATATATGGATATGGATACATATATACATCTTCCAATGGAAGAGTAGGCAGAGTACAGTAGAAAAGTGGCACACACACTAGTACATTCTCATTGCTCATGATGTTCTATAAAGTCTCTGCAAACATTCAGTAAATATGAAACTGTTGTTCCTAAGGATGAGCACTTGTGTGTGTGTGTATATACTATATGTGTGTATAAATGTATACATATATTGTGTGTGTGTATATATATATACAGAATGATATAAATAGGTAGATTAATCATAATCTTAAATCCTAAAATAACTTAAAATGAAAAAGGCTTTGGAAACATGTGGATTCTATCTTCTGATATACATACACATCAATTTACAATTAAATACGAAGCAGTGTTCAGCCAAAGGTGTATTGTGCTTTGCTACAGGTAAGACATTGGTAATAGATTGGTAGATTCTATTTTCTTTATTTTACAAGAGAGAAAATGAGGCTCAGAAATGTTGAGACTTGACTGAAGCTACCCCACTAACAGGCACCAGGGTTGGGATTCAGACCCCATCCAACTGGCCCCAGAGCCAAGAGCTTCTTGTCCTACACTGCCCTGCCCCCTGCTGCCTGCATCCTCTGGTGACCTCTGTATGAGAGGACACGAGAACAGAGGAACGCCTTGTTTAACCTCACCTGGGAATTTGTACATAGCAAGTCTCAAATTTTTCATACTCTACACTTGCCTGAATGACTGCGAAAGCACCAGGAATATTGATTCTGGAGTTATGAAGAAATTTTAGTGAAGAGATGAAGTCACAGATATGGACTCGGTGAATGATGAAGATTGACTAATATCATATCATAATCATATCGTACCATATCGTGTCATATCATAGGAATGACCTTTCCCCTACATCTGGTCTCTCAGACAAGGCAAACAAGACCAGGTTCGTGATAACAGGGCTGAGGCACCAATAGACAACAGTGGCTTTTGCCAGTTTTCTACTTCTACATTTAGTCCTCTTCCAGTCTGCTGGCTGGACAGACAGAGTTACTTCTGGCTTTCATGGTCCTTATAACACTTGTGGGCACTGAACCAACGTAAAAAGAGAAGGGGAAATGTATTTCACACAAAGGACTCAATTTTCTCTTACGCTGCCTTCAGCACAGGGAAAGAGAGACCATTGCCAACAGGGTGGGAGTGTGAGATGCAGTGAGGAAGCCATAGCAAGCCGGAGAATACAAAGGCAAGAAATTCTAATCAAGAGCTTCAGGGAAGACAGCTCTGTGGTGTAGTCATCAAGGGCAACACTGTCGACTTTGAACTGGCATTAGGCCTGTTTGACATCTAAACAGTACAGCTGCATGTCAAGGAACACACAGAAGTGCCCAAGGTGGAGAAAGCAGAGCGCCTTCTGTGTTGGTCTCTGTAACTAAAGAGAGACCAATCGCATTGATTGCACAACTGGAGAGAGTGATTAGAGCAGCGTCTCTGAGCTAGCTGCTACTTCATGAGCCTCTGCTCCCTGTGGGCCCTGTGTTAGGCACTTGGCATGTAGTAGATATTTAATTCTCACAAGAACAGTCTGGAGGATTATTGTGCTCTTTCCACCAATGAAGAAATGAAACCTTAAAGAGGTGAAGTGACTTGCCTAGGGCCACTCAACCAATCACAGGGGCAAAGCCAGGATTTTAGCCTAGAGCTGTCTGAAGCCAATGGCCATGTTTTTTCCACTACATAGACACTTAGATGCCTTCCACAGTTCTGGAGAGAAATATAGATGTATAGATGTGGATCTAAAAATAGCTGGCAGGAGTTTCCCAGCACTAGAATTCTCTGCTTTATTTAATAATGAAGCCAAATTAAAGGGCCCACTCTGAGAAAAAATGAAAATGCAATTCATCAAATTGATAACTTGTGTTCTTATATTAGGAAATTGACTTTCTGAACTGAGTATTTCAATCTACATGGTGATAATGTGTGTGTTCTAATAACTATAGATTTTTCATTCTCATTATCACAAAAGAAATAATTTGTTATAAAAGGCACAGTTCCAAAGGTATCTGACTACCCTTATTGAAAAAAAATTGTGAAAGGCTTTGGAAACATGTGGATTCTATCTTCTGATATATATACATCAATTTAACAATTTAATATGAAGTAGTGTTCAGCTGAAGATGTGTGGTGCTTTGCTAAATGCAAGATATTTGAAAAAACAATAGATTGGGATGTTCCATGATTCCCAAATTTGTCTGGATTCATTCATTTTTGCCCAGGCATATATGGAAGCCAGCCATGAACACATAACAAAACATGCATTTACCCCATGCTTCCAGGGAACAAAAGCATTGCTCCAATATTCTCCTATCCTGCCACCTTCTTGGTCTTCTCAGTCTATAGAACAAGAAATAGCATTCCTTTGGCTCCCAAGTCTTATGTATTGTATTTTTCTAATTGATTCAGTGCCTGTGAACTTCCTCTAAACATCCAAACCACTTAGGATCATTAAGATGCTTTCAGAATGCAGAGAATGTATCCCTCAAGTACTCCTTTCCACTTGCTGTAGATTGAAAGTTGTCTCTGTCTCACCCAGCCTGGGTGTCAGTTCATGGCTCATTACTGTAAATTAGTAACATTAGGAATGGTGAATCACCAAGATGAATTGTGGAAACTGTACACAAGAGGAATTGCCAGGTCATGAGCTGGTGGGGTGTGCTAGGTGTTATTGTAGGAAAACAACATTCAAGAGCTCTGAATATATTAATCTCCTATATCAATAATCATATTGCTGTGCAGCAATACAGAATGTCATTTTCAAAAGCAGCAACTACTATTCTGGTTTCTTTAACTGAAGCTGCCCACTTCTGAGACATGGCTCAGCTTTGACAATGGATTGAACATGGCAGGAATGACAGCAGAGGGTTGAAGCTGGCTGGCCAGAGGTAGGAATAACACTTGACCATGCTGAACTGAGTTTACTGCCTTGGGTCCCTCATTTGGGGTATCCTCAGTCTATTGTCGTAAATGACAGGGAACCAGGGACTCAGGGAGATAGAATAGTCAGGAAGCCTAAAGTAAGTCTGGAGAGTGAGTTTAAAAATAAGAGTATGGTCTCCATAAGTCATACAAGAAAACCAAGTATATTATGTTTATGAATAATATATTTCATTATCCTGTGGTAGGATTAGCTTAACTTCTACATACACGCCTTAGACTTACTAAATCTTTCCAAGTTGCCTTCCTTGAGGTTTATCATAACCTAATTTGCCTTTGTAAGAAAAATATTAGGGGGGAATAGGTAGTCTCAGAACTACCCAACAAGTAAGTCAGTGGAATTTAAACCCTATTGATCCTGATCTATAATAAGAAATATATTTAACATCATGACACAGTACAAATCTAAATATATAAACAAAAATATACATGTATAAGCTTGATGAAACAATACTTAACTTCAATAAATGGTGACTGAAGGAATGAAAAAAACTGAAGAAAAGGTACAATCACACAATGATGTATTACGTAGTCAATAATTATATTTACCTATAATGTTTAATAACAAGCTACAATGCCCACAATAAAACAATATAATGAAATATAGAGAAATGTAGAAAAATAACTGTGGTATATATAATATGACCCCAATTTTTAATCCAACACTACCTTGATAAATTCAGACTATTAATGCAATTTTTCTTCAGGATTCAGGACATTCTTAAAGTGAACAGTCCAAATGGTATTTGCTCTCTAGAAAATCAACAGAAGTGTAGCTTATCAAGGAAAAAGATGAGAAGCTCCATAAAATTATAAACAGGAAGCAACAAATTCCTGAAAAATTTAAACTACGTACACAATCAATTCATATTGTTCAAAGCATGAGTCCTAATTAATTAGAATAACAGCAGCAACAATTATTAAGTACCTGCATTCGGGAATACTCTTATTGCCTACCAAAAAGAAAAATAAAACTAGACCAATTCATAATTTATGCCATGCAACTAATGAGAAATATTGAGTTACTTTACAATCCATCATTCACTTATTCACTCATCTGAGCACACAATATTTTTCAGCTCTATGAAATAACAAGTTCTTTAATAGGGCATGGAGATCCCAAAGATGAATTAGACAGAAATCTTGCCCTTAAGCAGGTCAAAACCTACAGGGTGATCCAGGCAGGTAGACATTGACATTGAATGTGATAAACTTAACGCTGAAGTTGTACATAAAGGCTATGAAGACAGTGCAGCTGTAAATCTTGGATAAATGGGAAAAGTTTTCAGAGAGGTTGATTCTAGGCTGAGTCTTAAAAACTGTGAGGAGTTTGCCAAATAGACAAAGGAGGGAAAGGCATTCCCAGGTGAGAATAACAGGTTCAAAAGCTTAGAGATGGAAGAGGATGCTTCCAATCTGGGAATCCCAGACATTTTAGTAGAACTAAAATGCAAGATACTAGATCTGTAGAGAATGGGAAGAGATGAAGTAAGCAGGGGGAAAAAGTGTCTCAATGCTATTCTAAGTAGTTTGGGTTTCTTGAGAAGGTAGCCGAGAGCCCAGGAAATATTTGGGACTGAGTAGTGACATGATCTCATTTGTGTATCAGAAAGATTATTCCGGGATGAATGTGGAGACACTGAGGCTTATTTTGGAGTTGGACTTAGACCTGCAGATGCTTGTCACTGTTAGATGGGCCCCTCCAAGAGAATTTGTAAACAGAGATCCTGCTCTCAGGAAATTTAACATTTAATTCATAGAACCCAAAATCACAGCCTACAGAGAAAGGCACTTTCTTAAGGTAAATGTGTTCTGTTTGCCAACACTTTGACACAAAGAGAAGTGCTGGCTTCATAGAAATAATTAATCCTCTTTTTCTGCCACTGGGATAAACAAAGAAAAGAAAGAAATAGATGTTATAAAAAAATAAAATCCAAGGCAGATCAAAGGGGATGTGGCGGAGGATTCAACAACTGCCACCCTTAAGCAAAGAACAGTAATGAAGAAATGAGTTTTGGCAGCCCAGCCAATGGGATATGAAAGAAATTAATCCAGAAGGGATGTAATGACCTGAAAAAAATGATGAGCAAAGTCCAGAAGGATTAGAAGAAAGAAAAAGGCAGCAGACAGGTAAGAGCCATTTTCTTCTTTGTCTTGTCTATCTGAATGATATCAGATAGTCCTCAGAGATGGGAGCTATGGAAGAGCAAGCCAAAGAATTGATTTGGCAAAGTCATTTAAATTTCTTATTCTTCTTATTCATTTTTCTTGTTAAGGCAAAGAATGATACTTTAATTTACTGTCATAACATAGGAACTAGTTATTGATAAGATTAACCTTGTTCAATCATGATGAAATTTCAGTAGACTCAGGACACATTTTTGGATACTTTGTTTTCCCAGCTAAAGAGTTGCTTCTGAGACTCAGACCTTTAGTATAATGTACATTGATGGTTTTTATTTTTTCTTTCCAGAATGGACTTCAGTGCAACAGGGAATTAAACTGAAATCATTAAATTCTTTCTGCTTAGCACTTTAGAGAAAATTTCTATCTGGCCTGCCTAAGGTTAGTGAATACCATAATAATAAATTGTTAATACTGAAGTCCTTGGAATTTATCTGATTTTCAAATGATTTTTTCACCTCATTAAGTAGAGTCTTATTTTCTCTGAGTTCTTTGGGTAAGAAACAGAGACAACAATCTTGATGGTCTCAGAGCAAAGGCTCTCAGATAAACTTTTTTTTTTTTTTTTTTTAGACAGAGTTGCACTCTGTTGCCCAGGCTGGACTGCAGTGGTGCAATCTCTGCTCACTGCAAGCTCCGCCTCCCAGGTTCATGCCATTCGCCTGCCTCAGCCACCCAAGTAGCAGGAACTACAGGCACCTGCCACTGCACCCAGCTAATTTTTTTATATTTTTAGTAGAGACAGAGTTTCACTGTGTTAGCCAGGATGGTCTCGATCTCTTGACCTTGTGATCTGCCCACCTCAGCCTCCCAAAGTGCTGGGATTACAGGCGTGAGCCACTGTGCCCGGCCTCAGATAAACTTTTAAATGCCATGGAAGTTCATAAGGACAGGTCAGAATCTGCAGACAGTTTTGAGTAACAGCTCCAAAGACTTGAGTTCTTATTTATTAACTGATTTGTGCTTTGTATACACAATTCGACATCTGTTTCTTGGGCCTAACATGACATTGCTCACCACAGGAAACTGAAACCAGGAATTTAATCTCAAATTTCTGAAGACATTCAAACTTATCCATTGTTTTCTGAATCAGGAATATATGTTAACAGAAGTTCTGGTTATTGATGAATCTGCAGAATGAAAATCAAATTATGAAATCCTCAGGTAATTTGACTTTATGGCCAGCATTGCATCTCAGAATATTTTTTATAATGGCTACAAAAGTGTGACTGTTAAGCTTTTTTAAAAAATTAAAATATCTTTTCAGCTGTAATATTCCCACCATGGGTGAACTCTGCTGTCTGATTGCTAGAATTTTGGCCGATGCCCTCTTGGACCTCTGTGAACCCGACTCCAGCCCCTCCCCTCTAATTACTGCCCTCAGTGAAGACAGAATTTCTGCCTACTCCCTGCAAGCCCAGGTAGGGGAGCATTTGCCAAGAAGCCTGCCCTTTACCACAAGTAGGCAAAGTGGCAACCACAGCTGACAACATCCCCAGGGGCCCTGTTTTGTGGTCTGGCCGCAGTGAGAATTTTCTCGACTTCCTAGGGGAGAGGGCACTGACCCAGCTTTCAGCTGGAGCCTGCTGCTGGAGAACTAATTACTAGTGTGAAAAAAGCCTGGATTCAGGTCAATGTTTTCTCAAACATTGTTTACATTTGATTTTAAATCCATACAATGGCAGAATTGACATTTGCAGCTTGCTACCACATTCATTTGCGAGGTTTTATGTTACTTTATTTTTACGTTGGAAATGTTTGAGGAGGCATTTATCACGAAAGCCGTGGCCTTTGCTCCTAAAGCTTCTCCTCACAAGTACAATAACAAAAACTGCTAATTAAAAGAGGGAAAACAACCAGGAGTCAAACACAAAGGGGCATCCCTGCCTCATCAGCACAGAACAATAGACCAGCTCCCTTCACCGCCATCACTCCCTTCACTCGGTGTGGGGAAGCCTGCTCTGCCCCTCGAGGTACGTCCACGTAAATCTACTGTCTATGAGCCTGTGTGGGAGAAAACACTATTATCTTATAAAATAATAATCCAAGATAGGCTAGGTTATTCTCAGTAACAAAGAAGTCTCAAATTGCTGTGATTGAAACCAACAACATTTCTTTCTCGCAGTCACAAAAGCCACTGTGGGTCCAGGTGACTCCAGAGCTACTGCCCCCAGAGGGTGACTCAGAAATCCAATGGTGGTCCCACCATCAGCTAGAAGTTTCATCTGGAATAGTGCCCTCCTTGTTCTATCCGGCAGGAGAAAAAGATGCTAGTCTGTCACTACTAATTCAATGCCTCATGCAGGAAGTAATGAATGGCACAGCTTGTTGGCCAAACAAGTCACATGACCCCTACCTAACTGTAAAAGGACAAAAAAAGCTCATTCTCCCATGAACTTAGATGAAGAGAGTCAGATATGGGTGATCACTAAAGGTCTATACATAACACCTTATCTACATTTGGTCCTTCTCAGTTTATATAGTACTTACATACATTTGAAATAATAGTTTTTAAAGAGATATTCTTTCTCTTTTTTAATAAATGTTAACACTCCTCACAGATACCTCTATTTTCCTTTTCTTATCCCTTTGTGATTTGCATTGGCATGTTGATACTTGTTCCTACCAAGTATCAGATAAGTCTGCTGAGACAAGAAAGTTTATTTCAGTGAGAATATTTTGATGTTTAACATTGCTCTCAAAAATATTTTTTGGTACACGCTGCCATCATAAACTATCACCCAAAAGACAATTTTGTAAGCTCTAAATTACAAACAAATAAAATGAGGTTCTGAAACAATAAATATGTTTCAACAGTTGACTAAATTAGAAAGAGTTTGAACTGGAACCATCTGAAATCTCACCCAGCCCTTTTTCACCACTCACAGCTACTCTAAAATGTAAAAGGGAACACACCGGTTCCAGTTTATGGAGAAACTAAACCACAAAGATTTTAAGTAACTTGCCCAGGATCACACAGCTAATTTGTAGCAGAATCAGAATTCAGCCCAGGTATCCTGGCTGTACATCTACTTTAACCACCATGTTACACAGCTTCATGTACCAAAAAAAAAAAAAAATCCAATATTGCTTTCTATTAAAGAAGACACCAAAGAACATGAATCTGGACAGGCAGGCAGAGCAGATGTGTTGATGGGCCTTTTGTGCCAGGCTACGAAGATTTGATTAATACTCCAAGCCAAGGGTCAACAAACCTTTCTGTCAAGGGCCAGGTAGTAAATATTTTAGGTTTTACAGGCCCTATAATCTCTTTCATAACTACTTAAGTCAGCCATTGCATTAAAGTAGCAATAAAAACACATAAATGAATGAAAGTAGCTGTATTCCAATAAAGCTTTTTAAAAAAAAACTGGACAGTGGGCTAGATTTGGCTCATGGACCGTAGTTCTCTCTGCTGTAAGCAATGAGTGTCCTTGAAGAATTCTGACATGATCAAACTGGTGGCAGACAGCGGTGTTTTGGTGTATAGCTGGTGAGGGGTGAGAATAGAAACAGAAAAACAATCTATATAAGAAGTAATGGGTGCCAGAATGGAGATAGTAGTGGTAAAGAAGTAAAAGAAGGAATGGCCAAGAGGTGTCTTGTGCTGGTATAACTGATGAGTTTGTCATGTGTGGGATAAAGAAGGAGAATATGTCCAGGAGGACTATGAGTGCACAGTATTACCAGGCATCTGTTAGGAAATACAAGAGAGAAAGTAAGGTGAAGAGGGTTGAAGGGGAAAGACATACTCTGGGGTGGAACAAGTTTAAGATGTCTGGATTGACTTGGCGTAGATGCCCATTAGAAACCTGAGTACATATACCTGGAGCATGGAAGAGAATTCTGGGTGGGAGATACGAGCTCAGAGTCAACAGCATAAAGAGGGATTGTAAACTGTTGGGAATTTTGGAAACAGCCCCAGAACTAAAGAAGAGAAAGAGGCTAATGAGAGATTTGTTATCAATATTTATGTAAATATCAATATTTAGGGAGGAAAAGACACCTAGAAAGAAGACCAAGAAAAGGCACAAGGAACTCAAGGAAGAAACAAAATGAGGAAGGAAAATTTAAGAGGAATGGAGAGATCAGCAGTGTTAAACATTACAGGAAAAATCAAATTAAATGACTGAGAAGGGTCTGTAGAGGTCAACCACTACAGGGTCATTGGTGACATTAGGAAGAAGAGTCATATCAGATTGGAGAGAAAGAATGTCAAATTCAACTGACTGGAGACAAAGAGGGAGACAAAGGCGATAAGGCAGTATCTCCTTAATTCCAAAGAAGGGACTACAGACACTCAAGTGAGAAGGGTTTGCACATGTTTATGTGATGGAAAGAAACCACACAAGAAACAGAGAGGGATAGCTTGAAGGTATAGGAAAGCAAGAGAGAGAAAAACCAATGGAAAGATTCCTGAGAAGTGCAAGCGGTGTAATCCAGAACACGAGGGAATGGGCTTGCTTCAGGTCTGAGGAGGCAGTGGAGCAGGAGAAATGCTTAGGCACGCACAGACACAGATGCTCTGAAGTGGAGAAGCAGAATGGTGAGGAAGTCAAAGCTGGGGAGCTTCTAGCTCGCCTGTGAATAAGAAGTGGTGTCGCAGGTGCCTCTATATCTGAAGACCCAAGAAAGCTGGTAGGCAGGGTTAATTCACAGTGTCAAAGAAGCCACCAACCATTTGTACCTAGAAGTTACAAAGTCCAAAGATTTTTGGTAAAAATTTGTGGGTACGGAAAAGGCAGTTGCCACTGCCTTTATAAAAGTTTAGCTAAGGCTCCTTTTAAAATAGTCCCAATAGCCATTTGTCCTCTTTGATGTGTAGCTGGCAGGTCCTTCGCTACATGTTTCTACTTAGATCAGTTACAGTGCCTGAGATTCCACCATTAGATTGTATTTCTGTGGAGTAGACATCTTGTAGATAACAATGCACAGTTTAGAGGGATTAGTTAACAACTAGCTGATGGCTAGAAGGGTAGTCTGAGTTTGAGGGTGGCTAGGAAGTCAGAAGAAAGTGAACTGTACTGAAGTCCAAGTTCACTTCCTCCATGTGGAGACGTGTGCTGGCCTGGAGCACAGTGCTGTGGTCATGTGTCTGCTTGCAACAAATCCCAAAAAAGCATGCATCCTTTGCAGCTATATGATACCTGTCAAAGTCAAACTCATGAAAGGGAAAAGTAAATACACCTGGGCTTTACTATATGTTATTTAGGCAAATACGTTTTTAACAATATCCTGCAAAATAATACAAATGTGGAAGGAGAGATTTATCTCTATGGGCACAGCAGGGCTGAGAGACACAGTGCAATTGTTTTTAGAGATTAGAAAGACAGGGCAGGCTTGAGAGGAGGAACATTCACATCAGAAATCCGCTCTAATGGTGGGGTTACTAGGAAGGAGCATTCTGATTATGGGGTGATGAGGTGGTGAGATGCAGTAGAGGCCTCCCACACAAAACACCTGCCTTGACTAAAAGTGCAGCGTTGGCCTGATGCAACACTTCACCTAATCTGAAGTGCAGATGGGGAGCAACAATGGACCATTCTGAAATAAAGAACCCTGGCAGAGCTGCAGGCCTTTCATGCCTGATCCCTTAGACACCCTAGAGTAGGCACAATGGATGAAGGCAAATTGCAACAGGTCAGCGAGAGGTAGCTCAAAGAACCTTTTCTTCCTTTCTTCCTTCCTGTGCCCCAGGTAAATTCTGCTCATCTTTAACCCAGTTTCAATGTCAGCCCCTTGTAAAGGTTTCCCTGGTCTTCTTCCTATCCTTCAACAGAATTCAATGAGCCTACCTCTGTGCTTCCGTTAAATGACATCTGTGCTGGGAGCTCAGCAGCTCATGCTAGCAGATTGTGAAGGAGTCCTCCTTTCTCAATGAATGCCCAACCCTGCAAAGACAGGCCTGTGCCTCCTCACTTGGCCTCCTTCCCTCAGTCCCTAATCCCCCCCAAAAAATGTAATAAATGTGTGTTGAATTGAAATACATATAGGAACTCAGCACATTGAGAATGTTTTTGAAACTTCCATTTCTTGGTCAATTACACATAAAATTAGGAAAGTGGCTGAATGACAAATATTAAACTTTGAATCCTCTTCAAAATGTATAATGTGTGGAGCAGCAGGAATCTTTATTCTCTCCCTCTAAAAATATAATTATAGAGCAAGAGATGACTGGAAGAATCATTTGCTCCATTCTCCTCTGCCTCCAGGTAGGTTATATTAAATTATTCAAGACAGATGAAAATCTATTTTTTATTTCAAAAAAAGAGATTATAATTCTACCATTCTAGTATAAAAAAGGGCCTCAGCAAAGCACTTCATTCTGACTTCTTCTCTAAAGCCCATATGGTATATTTTAAGTTGAGATAGAACCAGCTAGATGAGATTTCTTTTGTTATTATTTTATAAATTATATGTACATATATCTATACATAATATGGACATAATAGATATATAATATAGATATATATTTTATGTGTGTGTGTTAATATGTATTTATAAAGAGAATTTGTTCTATTCATTTTTTTTTTTTATTTTAAGTTCCAGGATACATATGCAGAACGTGCAGGTTTGTTAGATAGGTAAGCATGTACCACAGTGGTTTGATGCACCTATCAACCCGTCATGGTGCTATTTAAATTTGAAACTTTCTTTTGTTATAATTTTACAAATGATATATTTATATATAACAGATACATAATACAAAATTATGTGTGTGTGTGTGTGTATAGGGGAGAGAGAGAATTGACTCTACTTAAATTTGAAATTTCTGAAATACTTAAGTAAGGAATTTCTTTACTCAAAATATCAAACTCTAGGAATTTCTAGTCTTGACCAAATCCGACTCTAGACATGCAACATGCTGATAAAAAGACACATGAAGATCGCTCTTTAAATCACTGTATATACAATAGTCATTCCTAACTCACACTTCCCTGTGTCTGAAGTTTTAAGATGGGGCAACATATACATTTATTCTTTTTGGTGTCATGAGGATTTTAGATCCGAATTTTTAGTCATCAGTAATCATTCCTATTAACAAATAGAAGAAAAGAACTGAGGGTTGGGTAGTGAACAGAATAGTGGAGTATGGATTGAGGTGGTTTCAGTGAAATCTTGAGTGTTTCAGACGAAAGGCCAACAAGACAGTCCTGCATCAATGGATGAAGGAGAGGTCAGGTGGGACACTATCAGGGAACCCAGGCCACGTTCCAGCCTGGGAACCTGGAGGGCTCTCTGCAGACCACCCACCTAGTTACTCCAAGGAGGTTATGTACAGGGCTTTCAGTGTCTCTTCCACATCTTTATTTCTGGGACTACAGTCATATTTCAGGAATGGACTTTCATAACTTGGAGTGAAAACAAATCAGAGAGGCATTGGACATTTGGAAACAGGAAAAAAAGGAAAACAAAACATTTATTAGGCTAAAATGCAACAAGATAGATTTTAGTGTAGTTTCCAGGGTCAGCTGGGTTCAGACCCCAGTTCTGCCATTTATGTGTGAATCAGACAAGTCATTTTTGCTTTTGTCATCCATAAAGTGGGGACAAAGTTATCTTTCTTACAGAATCTTATGAAGATTTAATAAAATATATCTGGAATATAGCTTGCGCTCAATTAGTGGCAGTTATATTATTTGTAACAAAGAAAAACACATTTACCTTATCAAAACTGGGGAGACAGATCCTGAAGGAGATAAATAATAAGTAACCTAATTATTAGAACATGCCTACTGAATAACAATATGTAAAACAGCATTGACAATGTGTTTCACTGTTATATTTCAATAGAAGTGAAAAATTGGATTTAAGGTTTTCCTTAACTTTAGTTGCTTTCTTCTCTATAAGATAGTTTGCCTCAAATGTGACTTTTACAGTGAAGGTGTATTCAATACAGTAATACCCACCCAGATCCACCCTTGTGAGACTCAATGCCCATTCCCCCAGCTGCAAGGCACTGGCACGTTCACAGCTAAGGGCTCCCAACTGAGTCCCTCCCCAGGAGAGAACTGCCATCAGCCAAAGAGAGGTGACTTAACTAAAATCATCCTCCTCCCTAGGGCAGCCCACCCCTAGCACTGTTTGATGGTGGGTCACCAAGACCCAGCTCCTGGCCTCCACTGGGGACAACTCTGAAGGGTTTCCCATGGGGCCAGCAGACGCTCTTGCTGCAGCAGGGTCAGTTCTCTTTGCCCCGTCCTGCTTCTGTTACTCCCACAGGGGCTTCCTTTACTCCCACTTCTCCACAGAGAAAAGAGAGAAGAATTTGGGAAAGGAATGAGTGCCCAGCATGCTGCCAAGGCTAGCGATGATATCAAAAAATTTCCCGGAGGGAGTTTGAGACCAGCTTGGGCAACAAAGCAAAACCCCATCTCTACATACATACATACATACATACATACATACATACAAATTAACTGGATGTAGTGGTGCAAGCCTGTAGTGCCAGCCACCCAGGAGGCTGAGAGGCAAGAGGATTGCTTCCGCTGAGGAGTTCAGGGCTGCAGTGAGCTATGATTGAGTTATGATTGTGGGCAACAGAGCAAGATCCTCTAAAGAATCTCTTAGAGGCCGGGCGCAGTGGCTCAAGCCTGTAATTCCAGCACTTTGGGAGGCCGAGACAGGCGGATCACGAGGTCAGGAGATCGAGACCATCCTGGCTAACACGGTGAAACCCCGTCTCTACTGAAAAATACAAAAAAACTAGCCGGGCGAGGTGGCGGGCGCCTGTAGTCCCAGCTACTCGGGAGGCGGAGGCAGGAGAATGGCGTGAACCCGGGAGGCGGAGCTTGCAGGGAGCTGAGATCGGGCCACTGCACTCCAGCCTTGTCGACAGAGCAAGACTCCGTCTCAAACAAACAAAAAACAAAAAACAAAAAAAAAACAAAAACAAAAACAAAAAAAAAGAATCTCTTAGAAAAAAGAAAGGGTTTTTCTTTTTAAAGAATTAAAATGCCCTGAAGGAACGGGAGTGGGACCGGGAGGAGAGTGTCCAAGGATGAGATGCACAGTGGCTTGGCAGGGACGTGGAAAAGCCCAGAATCAGGGAAAGACCACAAAATATGACAACTTGACAGCATAATTGCATACCGAAAGAACACAGGCCCCAGAGGCAGCCCCACCTGGCTCCTCCATGCTAATGGGATGAAATGCTGACCTTACACGGGTCATCACTATTCTAACACAGTATTTAACCAAAGTCTTCTTCTTTGGAAGTTTCTTCTCAACTCTAAAGTAGAAATCGAAGAGAAGACAGAATGAAATTGTCTTTACAGGCTTTCTCCCCCTGGCCCAAAGCAATGCCATAACAACAATACTTAGTTACCCTTTGGCTTTCTCTTCTTCAGACAAGAAAAGCTGTTTGTTTTGACCTCTACAGCTTGTCAAACCACTCATTTTATTCCAAACTTTCATATTGTAGCAAACACTTATAAGGCATTTTTAAACTCTGCAAACTCTGGTTTACATCTTAAAGAGTGTAAATGTGCTATGCTACCAATTCTGTGCTATTTAAAAGGGTAAATTTTATACTTTATTGTGAAGCTACTTGCCAGATGTGCTGTAAACATGAGTGTCTGAGAGTTTCCTGGCTGGACCTTCATAATTTGGGGTTTATTGAGCATTTCATTATTTCTAGCTAATAGTGGTGTTGTGTTTCTGGTTGTGCTTAGTTCTGGTTGTGGTGAGTTCAATAAACCCAGGTTACTTCTGCTAGAAGTCGATGTTAGGCCCCTCCTGGCAGTTCTAAGGTTCTTTCTGTGAAAAATTTGAATAAAGGCTTTTGTTTCCTCCTTTGCAAGAGGTGGGACATGCTTTTCTTCCTTCTCCTCACTCCATCACAAGGGCTTTTAAGTTATTAAGAAATCATCAGCATGTGTATTATTCAACAGCTGTGACAGATCATTCTCCCATCAATCAACATCACTGAAGGAAGTATTAGAAACCACTGGGGGTTGGAGAGGGAGCAGAAGGACTCTTCTTGGAACCACTGCTACATGTGTCTGACAGGGCAGATCAGAGACAACATATAGGCCACCTCCCCTCCCTCTCTCCAAGGTTCAGGGTGGAGTTATGAGGGCTTTACCTCAATCTGCAGCCTGGAGATACGTGCAACTGGCGTTGTTCTCCGCCTCAGGTCCTTCCAGCCTGGACCTGGCCCTGCTCCTTGGACCAGCCACAGTCAGAGAAAGGAGTAGATGAGACAGCTGGCCACTCACTAGCAAGTCCACACCCACTGAAGTGTGGGCGAGCGTGTGTTTGCTAGGGTTGCTATAACAAAGTACCACAAACAGGGTGGCTTCAACAACAGATGTTTCTCCTCTCAGCATTCTAGAGGCAGAAGGGCCGTGCTGCCTTCTTGGAGTTCTTGGGGAGGGTCTGTTCCAGGCTTCTGTCCCTTCTAGGAGCCTTGGCTTGTAAATGGCCATCTTCTTCCTGTGTTTCTTCACATTGTCATTCCTCTGTGTCCAAATTTCTGTCCACATTTCTCCTTTTAATAAGGACACCGAGTTATACTAGATTAGTACCCCACTGATGACCTAGTTTTAACTTGCTTAGCCCTGTCATGACCCTATTTCCGAATAAGGTCTTATTCTGAGGTACTGGGGGTTAGGACTTCAGCGTACTTTTTTGAGGAGACACAATTCAATCCATAGTAAGAGGCAGCGTTCTGGCTCTGATAATTGGATGGTTGGCTTTCCATGGAGAAAATTCTTTCAAAATCAAGATAAAGCCAAGAGATTCTTCAAACAGAGCCTAGTAGAGTGATTAATTAGAATCTAAGTGTATAGCCCTGGGGCCAGACAAAGCTGCCTGAAAATTACAGCTCCCCCAGTGTCTGACCAGGCTGCCTTTCTAAGCCTCAGCTTCATCAGCTGCAAACTGGGTTGAATAATGGTTTACATTTTCAGAGGATTGTTGTAAAGATGAAGTGAGAAAATATAAGGAAAACAGTGGGTACTAAAGTTTGGGCACATGTTCTAGGTTCAGTAGACCTATTAGCTATTTTCAAATGTCTAGATTTCTGCTCCCCTACCCTATTAGTCCCTTCTCATGCCGCTATGAAGAAATACTCGAGGCTAGGTAATTTATAAAGAAAAGAGGTTTAATTGACTCACAGTTCCACATGGCTGGGGAGGCCTCAGGAAACTTACAATCATGGCAGAAGGCACCTCTTCCAAGGGTGGCAGGAGAGAGAATTAGTGGCAGCAGGGGAAATGCCAGATGCTTATAAAACCATCAGATCTCACGAGAACTCACTCACTATCACGAGAACAGCATGCGGGAAACCGCCCCTATGATTCAGTTACCTCCCACTGGGCCCCTCCCATGACACGTGGGGTTTATGGGGATTATAATTCAAGATGAGATTTGGGTGGGGACACAGCCAAACCATATCACCTATTAAAAAGAAAAAAAAAAAACTCAGAGCACAGCTTGTGAGTGTTACTTAAAGCATTGCGGACAACCCCAAAGATTTATTTAGGGATAGTCCCAACTACCCACAGAGGCAGAACAAACCAAGACAAGCAAATCAGTAGATTTAGAGCTTACCTTCCACCCAAACTAGAAACCTATTATTTCTAAATTCTTCCATGTTTGTAATTTTCAAACAGAGACCAGTCTTTTTCTCTTCTTTTAAGAAAAAGAAAACAACGAAATTCACTGACTGAGTCAATAGACTCCGTGGGTCATGGGAGCAAATTACAAAGCTAGTACAATGGATTTAAGAAATTGCTAATGTAATCAGATTTTGAACAAACTTTAGAAATGGTCCCTATTTCACAGCACCAAGGGTATTTTTCTAAACTGTTCATTGTTTTCAACAAGCCCATTATAAAAACCAACTAAAAGTGAGAAAAGCGAATTCAGCAGCAACCTATCTTGTCAAGAAAAATAAACCTTCCTCACTGTTTTCAGAGAAATATTCAATACCGAATAATCCTATTTGAATTTTGCCACTTACAGAAGTTTAGAAAGAGGGACTTACATAAGAAATTGCAGCAGGGCAGGGAATGAAGAGTGCAGGAGAGACACACAACGAGCCTTTATTGCTTTCTATGTAGGTAAACAGAAAAAATGTCTGGATCGTTCATTGTAGGAAATGAAAATTACGAGACCCCACATCTTTACCTCTTAATGTAATATTGAACCTCTTATAATAAAATGTTACTAAATTCTTTACTTGCCCCACCACTAAAAGATGCATGCTGGGCTTAATACCTAGGTGATGGGTTAATAGGTGCAGCAAGCCACCATGGCACAGATTTACCTACGTAATAAACCTGTGCATCCTGCACATGTAGCCCAGAACTTAAAACAAAAATTAATAAAAAAGATACAGTAAAGTAGAGAAGTCCCTGAGGCCTTCCCTAGCACAGGGTAGATAATCAATGCAAACTTTTTATTTATTTTCTTTTCTTTTTTTTTTTTTTTTTTTTTTTTGAGACAGAGTCTGGCTCTGTCGCCCAGGCTGGAGTGCAGTGGCCGGATCTCAGCTCACTGCAATCTCCGCCTCCCAGGTTTATGCCATTCTCCTGGCTCAGCCTCCCGAGTAGCTGGGACTACAGGCGCCTGCCACCTCGCCCAGCTAGTTTTTTTTTTTTTTTTTGTATTTTTTAGTAGAGACGGGGTTTCACCGTGTTAGCCAGGATGGTCTCGATCTCCTGACCTTGTGATCCACCCGTCTCGGCCTCCCAAAGTGCTGGGATTACAGGCTTGAGCCACCGCACCCGGCCGTATTTATTTTCATATGTAAAATGATCCATATGTCCTAGTTGCCCTGGATAGTCCCAGTTTATACTTGTTACATTAACAAAAATATTTATAATGCCCATTTTCACTCTCAAAAATGTCTCAGTTTGGGCAATACATTGTAAGGTCCACCTTTTTGATATGCGACCTAGAGAGTCTGCAAAGACCCCACCATTTAGATTTATTTTTATTTTTGAAAATGACACATGAACTTGCCTTTGGGATTTTATTTTCTTTGAGGACTTATTTTCTTTAATATTAAATACAAGCTCTTTTTCCTTATGTGATGTTAGACTTATTTCTGTAGGGGGTTTCTTTCCCCTTATTCTTATAAATTAAGTTTTTCTGAATAGATTCATCAATTGACAAATTTTTTTGAGTAGGTAGTATATGCAAAATAGTTTAATATCCAATACAGGCGGTATTCTGAAACATACTTGAAAGCTGTCATTCAATTGGAAAATATATTCTTCCTGTGCTCACTAAGTTACTTTTGTAAGCCTTTTTGATTTGGAAATATATTGTCTTTAAATGGGTATAAAAATCAGGCAGTCCTCCAGGCTGGGCATTAGGAGACCTGGGTTATCTGCCCAGCTGCTAATTAGCCATGGAACACTAGGAAGGCCTTTCCCCCTCGCTGCATCCCAGTTTCCTCATCCATAAAATGAGAGAATCAGATGAGATAATCTCTAAGGCTCCTTTCGGCTCTAAAATTCTATGATCTGATGAACCATCTCTTTTCAATTGATTAAAATGAGTGTTAAGAGATTTCCTAAAGTAAACAAGCCAGGCATGATTCCAACTTGTTTTGTTTTTCCAGTTTTCTTTCCATTCAGTTTTCCTTCTCAGACTATTTGGGGGAATATAAAGTAAATATCTCTGAATTGTCATTTAGAAATAACATGGAATTTTCGCCATTTAGGGTGCCTAATACATTGCCATGTTCAGTCATTTATACAGAAAGCTGAAAGCCAACAGACTCTGTACAAAAAAGTTGACTTAGCTTTAGCTCAGATGTGGATACAGCCGCCTCGTTTCATTATTTTGTAAGTTTGTGATCTTATAACTTGTAACTTGGAGGGATAAAACAGCAAAGGGGGATTGATGGAAAAAGAAACCCCAGTGTTCTCACCACCAACAGATGAGTCCACCCAAACCAGGTTAATGTTTCTGGTGAACTAGCCCCTTCATGGATGATCACAGTCTCTCAGCATCAAATGACCTTATTTGTTGGCTCAGTGGTTTAAAAGAAGCATTCTATTTCCCATGGTTGCGCTTCAATATGCTCTAATCCATAGGGATTACTGTGGCAGAATGTTTCAACTCACTGTAGCTTTCTGGCACAAGTAATTTTCATCAGAGCAAAACTCATAGTAAATTTAGGACCAACAAAGATACTAAAATCTTAAAGTTACATGGCAAGAGCCAAAATCAAATTATCTCAGTAACTTAGTTTTCTTTTTTAAAAAAATTTACATTTTTGAAAAGTATTTTAACACCACAAAAAAACTGCAACTCAAACCTTGGTGGAATCAAAAAGGAATTTGCGTTTTGATTTTATGTACAGCTGGTGGCCAATGTGTTTATCTTGGTAGAGAGAGGGGGCAGGTGGGAGATAAAAATAGTAGTTAAGATAAAAGAATGATCACAGTATGGCATTTCTAAATAAATGAGAGAAAGTGGATGGCAGAATTGAAAATCTATGTACTCCACAGGAAGCAGGTATGGGAATAGAAGGAGGCACCACTCACCTTCTGCAGAAAAGCAAAATGAAGACATCATCAGAGAGCAGCACTCATTGTAAGTAGCTCCTCGGGTTCCCTTCTAATGTCAGGGTGAGTATTCAGGGCTCTCTTGAGAGCACTATTACGCGCCTACTATGTGTCAGGCAGAACCGGCTACATAATTTAAGGGGCCCAGAGTGAAATGAAAATGTGAGATACCTCGTTCAATAATTATGAAGAATTCCAGGATGGAGAGAGCAGAGCATTAGAGAAAAGGCAAGGCCCTGTGCAGGGGCGTGGGTCACACACCCATGCAGCCAACCCTGGTACCAGGCACATCTATACCCACATTAGCTCCTGTCTTACTGAATAGCACAATAACCCTGCAATACTGGAGGTTTTTGACATTATCCAGGCTTTACAGAAGAAGTTACTGAAGCTCAGAAAGTCTTTTTATTCAAGGCCAGTCAGCTAATTAGAGCTCAGATCTCCTACTAAACACCAGAGTCACAGCTAGCCACTACACAACATACAGAGGTCAGTAAACCACTTAACATCGTATCTGAACTTCCAGTCTTCCAATATCTGAACTCAATCAGGTAAGTCTCCTAAACATGCCCTACCTGTTCTATCTGTGCTTTGCTCAGTTTTCACCAAACAGGTATTAGCTAAATAAACACGTGGATGAACACAGCATCCATTACAATAATAATATAATATTATTATACTTACATTGTAAAATATAATAATATACTTCATTCAATTCTCTTTACATTTTTTAAAGTATTGTCACATTTTATTTTTTTCTAGGAAATTTTTATTGCTGAGAGTTTTAAATTATATCATGATTTATAAATTCTCACAATTCTGAACCTGCTGTAGGACAAGAGACATATCTGCCAACATTCATTCAAAGTTGTTGGCTAAGCACTGTGCTAGCCACTGGGGATGCATGCACATACACAAATGCTCTGGTGCATTTCTTTCCCTTAAAGGCCTTGCCATCTAACAGGACTGACAGTAAAACTACAGAAAGCACAGTAGTGTGGTAAGTGCACAAGTGGGGTATGGACAGGCTCAGCAGGGTCTGAAATAAATCAGGCCTGGGACTTGTGAAATTTTTACAAAGAACAAGATGCTTTTTAAAGGTGCATAAAATATTTTTGTTTTGTTTTGTTTTTGAGACAAAAACAAAAGGGTCTCACTCTGTTGCCCAGACTGGAGTGCAGTAGTGCGATCTTGGCTCACCGCACCCTCTGCCTCCCAGGCTCAAGCGATTCTCCCACCTCAGCCTCCCAAGTACTTGGGATTACAGGCGCGCGCCACTACCACCCAACTGATTTTTGCATTTTTAGTGGAGATGGGGTTTCACCATGTCGGCCAGGCTGGTCTTGAACTCTTGACCTCAAATGATCCACCAGCCTCAACCTCCCTAAATGCTAGGATTACAGGTGTGAGCCACTGTGCCCAGCCATGAAAGGTATTTTGATGAAAAACCATGGGAGAAAATTTCAGAAGAATAACATTTGCAAAAATCCATAAATTATTCTATGGCGTGGCATGGAGAAAGGGCGCATGTGTAGAGTGGTAGGAGACAAGAGTGAAGAACATGAGGACAGACTGGCCAAAGATCTCACGTACACAGCCCAGGGTACTGGCTTTCTCCCAGAAGTTCTGAGGAATCATTCTGGAGCCAAATGGCATTCCCCTGACATAAGACTGGCTCTCAATTAGGGAACACTTAGAAATGGAAATCCTAGACTTCATGGCTAAGTAACGGCCTGGCTGGGCACCACAGCTCATGCCTATAATCCCAGCACTTTGGGAGGCCTAGGTGGGTGGATCATCTGAGCTCAGGAGTTTGAGACTAGCCTGCCTAACATGGTGAAACCTTGTCTCTACTAAAAACACAAAAATTGGCTGGGCGTGGTGGCAGGTGCCTGCAATCCCAGCTACTTGGGAGACTGAGGCAGGAGGATCACTTGAACCCCGGAGGTGGAGGGTGCAGTGAGCTGAGATGGCACCATTGCACTGCAGCCTGGGCAACAAGAGTGAAACTCCATCTCAAAAAAAAAAAAAAAAAAAAAAAGCCTGGGTGCGGTGGCTCAGACCTGTAATCCCAGCACTTTGGGAGGCCGAGGCGGGCAGATCACAAGGTCAGGAGATCGAGACCATCCTGGCTAACACAGTGAGACCCCGTTTCTACTAAAAATACAAAAAATTAGCCGGGCGTGGTGGCAGGTGCCTGTAGTCCCAGCTACAAGGGAGGCTGAGGCAGGAGAATGGCGTGAACCCGGGAGATCACTCCACTGCACTCCAGCCTGGGCAACAGTGCGAGACTCTGTCTCAAAAAAAAAAAAAAAAAAAGCCCCCAACCATCCCAGTCCTCTTCATTCTCAGTTGTCTAGAAGAGTTTCCCCATGGATATCTCAAGGGTCCAAAGAATGAGAAGGAAGAGACTTCATGAAATTCTTATAAGAACTGGTTTCATACCCAAATGCCCACCCATAATCCCTGGTTCACTAAAATACTAGCCTTACCACCATGGTAGGCATTCAATCTGCCTTGCATGATCAAGGATCTTCAGGTCTTGAATAGAGAATCCATTCTCTCTGAAGCCAGATTATCTGCTGTGGCAATTCTGTAGGCTCAATGAGCCTCTAAGTCACTTTCCATGCGCTTCCTCCATCTAAGTCTCACCAATTTAATTTATCAGTTATTTCTCAACCCTAGCTCCTCTCTATCTTACTCCCACTTCTGTTATTCCAAGTTCTGTTCTAGACAACTGCACCAGCCTCCAATCTAACCTCTAGCCTTAGTCTTCCTCTGCTCAAATCCATCCTGGACGCAACTGCCGGAAGGACATGTATAAAGCACAAATCCAATCAGTTCCCTTCCCTGCTTAAGGGCCTCGCCATCATCTACCTGCTGAAGTCCAAGCTCACTGGCATGGCATGGAAGGCCACTCATAGCTGACCCCTGCTTACCTGCTCTGGTCTGATGCCCTCCCCCAACTCTTCCACCTCATTCTCTGAGTTTCTCTGACATAGAACAGGATGTGATTCTAAGCATTTCTCATCTATTCCTTCTTTCTAGAAATTCCATTTTCACGTTCTTCTTCTGGCTGATTCAGAATCATTCTTAAAGAGTCCATTGGGTTCCTACCTCCTCCACCCTTTTCTACCCTAGCCTCTGATAGCTGTCCCTCCTCTATGCTCCCATAAACATCTCCCGTATATAACTTCCTAAGTTGCATCATCATCATTTACATGTGTATCTTCCCATTGAGGATGCTAACCATATCACATTTACCCCCAGGGTCTAACAGTGCCTATACCAACTGGTGGGAATGTGTGTGTGTACCATGGCTTTCTAACTTCGGGCTCCAAGATGGAAAGGAAGACATCAGGGAGGAGAAGTAGAAATAGATGTTAAGTAGCTATAAAAGGCCATAAAAGAAATAACTACTTTTTTTCCTGCTGCTTAGAACTAGAAACTTCTTAATTAATAAATATATCCTATAGATATCCATGGAGAAAGAAAAAGCAGTGACCCTTGTTCTATCTTGGATTTCCCACAAAACAGGGTTTCAAAATAATGACTACCCCTTCATGAAAGCCTAAAACCATTAGTTCCTCATTCCCCGGGACAAGATAGGTCATGTGAGGCAACTTTATTAAGACAAAATTCACTTTGGGAGGCCGAGACGGGCGGATCACGAGGTCAGGAGATCGAGACCATCCTGGCTAACAAGGTGAAACCCCGTCTCTACCAAAAATACAAAAAAATAGCCGGGCGAGGTGGCGGGCGCCTGTAGTCCTAGCTACACGGGAGGCTGAGGCAGGAGAATGGCGTGAACCCGGGAGGCGGAGCTTGCAGTGAGCTGAGATCCCGCCACTGCACTCCAGCCCGGGCCACAGAGCAAGACTCCGTCTCAAAAAAGAAAAAAAAAAAAAAAAAAAAGACAAAATTGACAAAGTATTGGCAGCTCTAACTCTTTTTCCTTTCTGTCCCTGACTAAATTGTTAAAAGGTAACCATCCATTCTGAGATGGTAAGAAAGTCTCACTTGAGGTGGCAAGACAGCGAGAAGGGTAAAGGCCCCTCCCCACCTTTTTTTCTTTCGCCAGTACAGTTCAGGACTAATTTGAAGACGAGAAACGATTCCAGTGCCTTGTAAATTGCGATCCACATTGCAACTCCTAGCAGCCACAGTTCAGCACAGTTAGAAGTCAATTAAGGGAGGCCCAGGATTAAGACATCATGGAGACTGAATTATCTCACGCCAGCAGGAAAGAGTCGTTTCTTCAGTTCAGGTTCATGGTCTTTGGAGCAGAAGTGGTTTTGAAGAGGGAAGAAAATGCAGGCAGGCAACTGTGGGCTGTTGCTTCCTGCAAAACAAGAGAATAAAGAAGATTCCTACCTAAATATATAGCTAACTTTTTAATATTCCTTAGCTAATTAAGTTATTTTTTAATACACTTCGTATACAAACTTCAGACCTGTAGGCTCATTGGGAGCAGCTAAAAATACCAAAACATGGAATAAACCACAACATCCTGTAGTTTACTCCATATGTTTTATTTTCTTTCCCTGTTTATGGGATAAAATAGGTGAAATAAAAGTAAAAGTTTAATTACAAGAAATAAAGTGTCAGCAGTGAAGTTCACAGCCTGTTTCTGTACTTGGAGTCATGTAGTATGTTTCTATGATACGACTGTAGGTTTTTGATTGTGCAATAAAATAATTCCAACAATAAAAACCATTAGTATGCAGGTGTTCTACAATTTTCTCAGGGAGTTTGCAGGAGCTGGCATGCATTTGATAAATGTACTCCCAAACCCCAAGCTCCTAGGCAGAGGCATGTGGCTTCACACGGAAAAGGCTTTTGCACACCTGCAGTAATCAAGCACAAACATAATGAGAGGCAAGGGAATTGATGGGACACACCCTTCTCTCTTTGGATGAATGTTGAAGTATTAACGAGGCCTCATACACAGAAAGGCAGTATTATCATTTGCTAACTTTGCCCACCCACATGTTTAGTAACCATCACTTCAGAGATTCATGTGTGCCTCTTCAAAGAAACATAAAGGGAACAAGTCATAGTCCAACTTTATTGCAAAATTGAAAGTCATTCCATGGCCTTTAAAGCAACTCTATTGTCATTATAAAATGTGTAGATATATTCAGGCAGTTGGTCAACAAACATTTACTGAGCAAGTTCTTATAATGAACTCTCGTACTAGGCTTGAAAAATGAAGAGGATGTGAACTTAATATCGAAATCCTTACACCGGATTCTCCAGACCAGCAGAATCCTTTTGCAGCATCCTTTTATACTTCACTCACATTTAAGCAGATTGAAGCAGAGCTGTCTTGCTGCTCCAGCTGTACATGGCCTGAGAACCTCCTCTCTAAACTCTAGCAAGTCCAAATCTATACAGTATATATTAAATGTCATATAATAATTTCACAAGGAAATTATTACATTCCTAGCATTTAAATATCAGAATATTTTCTTTCCTTTTGTCTAGTTGGTCAGCCTTGATTTGAACCAACTACCTCTTAGACACAACAGCACAAGAAATGAATAAAATCAGCCACTCATCAACTCACTCTTGCAGCATCACTGGAAGGCCCCCTCACACAGTAAACAAGAGAGACCTGGAGAGGTCATGTTTTCCTTCAGAGCTTGAACAGCCCTTGGGGAGGAGTTAGAAAGTAGATTTGAAAGGAAGAATCTGGCCTGGCATGGTGGCTCACACCTGTAGTCCCAGCACTTTGGGAGGCTGAGGCGGGTGGATCACTTGAGGTCAGGAGTTCGAGACCAACCTGGCCAACATGGTGAAACTCCATCTCTACTAAAAATACAAAAATTAGCTGGGTGTGGTGGCACATTCCTGTAGTCCCAGCTACTGGGGAGGCTGAGGCAGGAGAATTGCTTGAACCTGGGAGGAGGAGGTCGCAGTGACCCAAGATCACACCACCGCACTGCAGCCTGGGTGACAGAGTGAGACTCTGCCTTAAATAATAGTAATAATAAAATAAATAAAAGGAAGAGCCCTCCTCTGATTACATACCATTCCAGCATCAAGAATTTTCCCATGGGAGGATTTTTCTGAGGTCCTAGGTAAACCAGGTGGTGCCCTGCCACAGGTGAAAGATATGATCAGGGCCTTCCTGTTCTCTCCCTGTTCTGTCTCATTCCCTCTTCACCATTACCCCATTATTTTGTCTTTGAAAACTATTGGCAGTCTGAACTCTTCTTCACTGGGAGAAATCTGGGATAGATGGTCAGTCTTTGAGGAGCTGAATTAGGGCAGGGGGTATCCCATCTAAGGCGACTCTAACTGAAAGACCCAAAATGTGAGTCTAAGCCAGTATCTGTACAGATTACTAATGGTTCAAGCCAGGAAAACTTAGTAGCAATGCCAGGTTCAAAGGGAGGGAGTCAGTTGCAAATGGGAAATGAAGCCAGAGATCAGGATCTGGAAGAATATAGGAGCAGCACAGAATCAGATCAGGAAGGAAGCAAGATGATTCTTGGCCATTGTTCTCTCACTGGCATGCTTTTGACTTAGCTGGTTATTTTAGTTAATTGGTTATTAGATCCAGTGATGGACATGGGCACTGGCTGAAAGATTCAGAATTGGAACCAATACTCCCCTCTTCAAAAAACTTTTGGCTCTCACTTTATCTATTATTATTACTATTATGTTTATGTAACAATAATGTATTATTAATAATTTTTACTTCTCCAAGTAATAGGCACTTTTTTTTTTCAAGATGGAGTCTCACTCTGTTGCCCATGCTGGAGTGCAGTGGTGCAATCTCAGCGCACTGAAACCTCTGCCTCCCGGGTTCAAACGCTTTGTGCCTCAGCCTCCTGCGTAGCTGGGATTACAGGTATGAGCCACCATATACGGCTAATTTTTTTTGTATTTTAGTAAAGACAAGGTTTCACCATATTGGCCAGGCTGGTCTCAAACTTCTGGCCTCAAGTGATCTGCCTGCCTAAGCTTCCCAAATGTTAGGATGACAGGCATGAGCCACTGAGCCTGGGCAATGGGCACTTACCACCCACTGAGAGTCTAACAGAGGAAAAAATTTTAAATCTGGTTATCTCTGATGCTGAAGACCAAACTTCTTTCCTAGTTAAAAAAAAATTCAGGGAAGGGTGAGGGTAAACAAGATACTATGATAAGCCAAGCTAACCTAAACTTTTTCTTCTGACATTCTTTTACTTTTCAAACTCTGTATTTTCAAACAGAGGAAAGAGAACTTTAGGCACACCAAAAGCATTCATAAAGCAATATTCTGTACCCAGTCCTGTGCTAAGTGTTGCAGAAGTCACAAAAATTATAAAATTCGGTCACCTCCCTCAAGGTTTTTACAATTTCAGTAGAGAGATAGAAGACCTATATATGAAAGATGTGCAAATGTAGGTGAGTTTTAACTAGATTTTTCTAGGAAACAAACCACCCAAAACTTTATGGCTTAAAATAATCATGTATTCACTTATGATTCTGTGGTTGACAATTTGGGTTGGGCTCAGCTTAGACATCTCATCTTTACCCTGCATAGTGTCTACTGAGCTCACTCCTATATCTGGTGCCTCAGCTGGGACAGCTAGCAAGTCTGTGGTGGCTGGATCTTTCTCCTCACTGGAAGAAGTGGGCAGGCTTATTCATAGAGTGGACAAGTGCAGAGGCTGCAAGGTCCCTAGTGGCTTAGGTTCACAGCTTGAATATCATCACTTCTGCCACATTCTGTTGGTCAAACCAAGTCATGAGTCAGCTCTAATTCAAAAAATGGAGAAACCTACACCCTCCTTTTAATGGGTCAAGCTGTAAAGAATATGTGGTCATATTTAATCTACTACAGTCACCCGTTAGCTATAATTATTTCTATTTCTCCCATATGCCAGGTGAATTCACCCCATCCCAAGACTGCCCAAAAGTCTCATCCAATTATATCATCAAACTGAAAGTCTAGGATCTCAAGAATAGCATTTGGTCCAGGTGTGGATGAGGACCTATTACAGCTCCTTGCATGTGGCTCCTCTTAATCCAGAAATCTGTGAACCAAACAGACAAGTTTGTCTCCATCCTCTCCCATACCCAACATACAATGGTGGGATGACAAGAGGATAATCATAATAAACACCCCATTCAAAAGGGAGAAATGGGGAGCACATAGAAGCCATTGGTCTGCAGCAATTCAGGAATACAGTCATGTGCATATGACCATCAGAAACAGCCCTATTTACAGATGAATAACTTTTCTCATCCTACTTCCTGCCCTAAGAAATTTTGTCTTAGTCTCTTTCAATGCAAGCTTATACAGCCCCCTTTAACACCTTGTAGGTTTTCTATGTATCAAGAAGTCATCCATTTCAATAGACAAAGGAAACACACACACAATTCTTTTTAATGCAGCATTCTTTCTTCTTCAGGCAGTATATTAGGATGGTGTGAATTAATGCCATCAAAATCTTTAGAAGTTATTTTGTTGAGTTGAGATAATATACTAGGAACAACCACAAATCCTTCTGAGGTCTTAAAGTCACTCCCTTAATTAGATTTTAGAAGAATCTTTTGCAAACTGGAGAGATTGCAATGAAAAACAAGTTTATTTTCTAATTTAGAAAGTCCTGAGCCCTCTATCTTGCTTCTACTTTCTGTTTGCAAATGAAACAGTTCTTTCTTTAGTTCATCTCCTTCGGCCCATATATTATTAACAATCCTCCTGGAAATTATCTTAACTAGATCCACAAGTTTATTAGATAAATGTTCTATCTTCCAACTGACCACATGCAATATTTTTCCAATTGTTTTGCTCCAAAACCAGTGCCACATGTTTTAGGTTTCTGTTGTGGCAGCATCCCCCTTCTAAGTACCAATTTCTGTTTTAGTTAGCTTTTGCCGCCCACATAAACTAAATCAAAAATTAGTGGCTTAAACACTTATTTTCTCATAGTTCTGTGGGTCAACAATTTGTGTTGGGCCCAACCACACACTGACTTGGCTTCTCTGGTTATAATCATTGCCAAATATGCAACCAGTCAGCAAAAAGACCAACACCGAGTCCCTGATATGGCACATTTCCTGGGAAACCTGCCAGGTTGATTACATTAGACCACGTTCACATCACAAAAAGGCAGCACTCCGCTCTCTCTGGAACAGATCCTTATTCTGGATATGGATCTGCCTTCCACTCCCATAATACTTATTCAAAAACCACCATGGTGGACACAGAATTCCTCATTTGCAATCACAGTGCTTTACACAGCATTGCTATCAACCAAGGAAATAAGTAAAGAGGGTCATGGGCTTATGCTCATGAAATTTACTGGGTTTGCCATGGTCCTCATCTCACTGAAGCAGCTGGCTTGGTAGAATGTAGAAGGACCTTGGAAGACTCAGTGATGGTGCCAGCTGGGTGCTCACACTTTGCAAGGTGGGTGTGATATCCTTCAGGATGCAGTGGAGGTTCCAAATTAGTGGTTAATACATTGTATCATTTTCCACATGGATAGGATTCAGAACCTGATAATCAAGTGATGGAAACAGAATGTCTCCTCTCATATTTCCCCTAATCATCGACTAGTGAAATGTTTGCATCCTATCCTCACAACTTTGCGCCCTGCTGATTTAGTTTTGTTGCTATAAAGGAATTCTTCCAGGGGCACACAAAAGATAATGATTTCATTAAACTGGAAAGTGAGAGGGACACGTAGACACATGAACTCTTCATGCCAGAAAACCAAGAGTTGAAGAAAGAGTTACTGCATTGGTTGGGGTGATTAATTCTACTGAGAGGAATTGGTTTGCCACTAGAAAGTTTTTTTCCTCCGTTTTAAAATTCAGTGCAATTCTCAATTCTGTCTCTAACTACCCACAGTGAGCTGTCACACTCCACAAGTTTAAGGAACTCCACAGTGCCACAAAATTGCCTTCACTTCAAACTTGAATCACAAGTACTGGGTCCCCAGGTTACCCACACATCTGTCCAACTTGGCTGCAAAGTCACAGGATCCCATAGTCCCCCTCCTAGATTCAATAACTTGCTAGAATGACTCACAGAACTCAGGAAAGTGGTATACTTATGATTATAGTTTATTATAAGAGATACAAATGAACAACCAGATGAGGTAATAGGGTGAGGTCTGAAAGGTTCCCACATGCAGGAACCTCTATCCCTCAAAGTTGGAGTGTGCCATTCTCCTTTTACATGGATGTGTCCATCAACCCAGAAGCTCTCAGAACACTTTCATTGAGGGGTTTTTGTGGAGGTCTCATTAGGCAATCAACCGCCATCCAGCTATCTAGGGACCTGCCAAGAGGTGTCACCACATGAGAATAAAAGATGTTGCTATCACCTTTATGATTCAAAAAATTACAAGGGTTTCAGGAGCTCTGTGCCAGAAACTGAGGGCAAAGACCAAATACTTTTCTTATTATACCACATTACTGCACAATAAGGATAGAGGTCTTTTAATACTCCCATGCTTTTTGATAAAAGTAAATAGAAAAATACAGTAACCCAGTATAGGTGGAGCTGCTGATAGCACAAATCTTTAGGAGTGAATGCTTAGGTCCCCTTCCTGACACCAGGCTAGGAACCATGAAGAGTTGGGGTGCTTGCTTGAGCAAAGGTATATGGAACGGCTACTGGAAGAAGGAAGTTCTAAATACCAGCTAAGACTATGTGACTACTTGCAGAAAAAAGGACAGTAGTACTTACTAGTATTTCTCTCATACTTTGATATAAATATGTATTTTTCTTTTTTCTCCTCTCTGATTCTCCTACTATCTGATGTAAGATGTGTCCATAGTTGCTAACATTATATATCAGCATTTAAGTTACAAGATATCAAGGGGTGAATATGTCAAGCTAGAGGAGGAATGAACATTCCCCAGTGAGTAAAGTGACATATGAAAACTCAAATCCTCTTTTGGGGAGTGAGTTAGAGTGTTTTTAGTAGTATCACATTAAGCAGAAGCAAGATTTTTATCTTTATTTTGAAGTTAAACATGGTTAGAAGAAGTGTATTCAGATGCTAAGTTATCAAGGTGTTGACTGTATTGCATTGTTTTATCATCAATGTGTTTAACCTTGGAACTACTTTTGCTGGAATCCCCTCCCCTATATAATTCCAGGCTAGAGTTAGCCAAGGAGATGAAAAAGAAGGAGCATCCATGATTCTCAATGCTTTTCCACTAGATGAGGTGACAGACTGATCAGAGGTGCCAGGAGGGTCCTAACTTGTTCTCATTCTCCTCTGCCTTGGTTCAGTTCTTCTCCTCGGCTGGTGACCACTGCTCAAGCCACTGCTGACCACAGCAGCCCTGAGTCTGCCACCAGAAGCTTAATGGCAGAATCACAGAGGCAGCAGCTACTCAGGGGCAACAGCTTCCCAGTTATGGTCCCATTGTGGCAGCTGACGTCCTGGCTTCTCAGACTTCCTCCTCAGGCTGTGAAGTATCCTCATGCTTCAGGATGGACAGGTAGTGACTATTCTCTGATCCTCAGCTCCTCCCCTAAGATTCCACATCTCCAGCTCTTTCCACAGTTGTGTAAGGTCTAATATCTATAATAAAACCCTTATCCCTTATTACTCTTAATGACTCTGCTTCCCTGACTGAATCCCACTGAGTCATAGTATATGAAAATATGACACCATAGAACAAGCCCCTGAAGAAAAATTTTTAAATGGGGGTGCATTTGGAGAAATAGTACTTACCCCACTCCAGATGTTGCTTGCTTTTCCATGTAGGGGATGCCCCACTAGCAAAACCCTCCACACACAGTCTCCTCCTCAATTGATGAGTCTGGGATGTGGAAGTGGGTTTGCATAGCTCTGTCACTTCCTCCTTCTCTTGGGAGGGAGCCGCCTGCTCACCAAAAACATGCACTCCACTCTAGGTTTGGCAGGGGCAGGTTCTTGCTAGGGGCAGCTCTGCCTGTGAAGAGATGGACACACCTTTCTGATTCTGGATTGTACATTTCACATCTCCGTGCTACTTTCTCCAGCATCAGTCAAATCAGAATAAAGATCAGCCTTTGACCTTCCTCTGTCCTACTTCTGTGGATTTCTCAAATGCATGAGAACTCAGCTGGGGAAGAGCAGTGTTCATCCTGGGGCTCCCTTGAATCCCAGAAGGGGTTACTCAAGGGAAACTGCTGAAGAATGCTTTCCACCAGTTTGGGAAGGGTGTAATCAGAATGGGATAAAAAAGATAAGAGAAGGAAGGTAAAGAAAACAGACTGGGCAAATAAAAGAAGCTGTAGGTAGAGAAGGAAAATTAACCTGAGGAATATAGCAGTTTTTTAAGCAAATGAAAAGTAATGGGCTGGGCACAGTGGCTCATGCCTGTAATCCCAGCACTTTGGGAGGCCAAGGCAGGCAGATCACAAGGTCAGGAGTTCGAGACCAGCCTGGCCAACATGGTGAAACACCATCTCTACTAAAAATACAAAAATTAGCCAGGCAGGGTGGTGCACGCCTGTAATCCCAGCTACTCAGGAGGCTGAGGCAGGAGAATTACTTGAACCCGGGAGGCAGAGGTTACAGTGAGCCAAGACGGTGCCTCTGTACTCCAGTCTGGGTGACAGAGTGAGACTTCATCTCAAAAAAAAAAAAAAAAAAAAAAAAGAAAGAAAAGAAAAAGAAAAAAGAAAGAAAAGAAAACGAAAAAAGAAATGAAGTAAGGAGTTTGATAAGGGACAGGATAGCAGAGCAGCTGGTGAGGGGCTTTGAAGACTAAATTTAAGTTTTTAATAACAGTTACTTTAATTCTACTCCAATTATTCCACTTCCTCCTAATACTAAATTTTATGATCAGCTTCACTACCAGTTTAATGAAATATGCAATCAGCTCTTTTCTAGATCTCTTTTATTGCTAATCTATGTTTCATACTACCTAAATCAGAGAAGTGACCTACTGACAGTAACAATGGCCTGGGCTCTTACTGGTCTCTCTCCCAGCATCTTAGTTAGACTTTCCTTGGAATATATTTTTCAGCCTTACAACATTAAAAATAGTTCTCAGGAGTAGAATCCCTTTTCGATGCTATGCAATTTATTTCGGGGCACTTTACTAAGAAAGACAATGAGAAAGAGAAAGATGGGTTGATAGAAACACTTTACCCTGGCTCAGAGTCTGTCAGGAATTTAAGCGATGAATTGTATCTCCGCGTCTGAGATCATCCATGTGTTATGAATCACACTGTTGGAAAATATACCAATATTTCCCTTTGGTCCCCATTCTATCCTTCCCCTCCCCATCCTCACATTTCAAATTCATTTTTGTTTCTGTTCCAGGCCTAATAAGACCGTGATCAATGTGTCTCGAGTTGACCCTGCCTTCACATCTTCAATCATACCTTCCCTGTCTAATCCACTACACTCTGCTCTTTGTCAACTGATGGATTTATTTAGTTAAGAAAACTAAAAATACAATCACGCCTCAACTTCACAAACAGGCCTTTGGTTTGATTTTCTTCATTTTATGAAAGCCAGTCAACCGCAGACACTGAACTATGCCTTTAAAGAATCTGTGTCTGAACTGATGATATTCTCTTCATTTGTGAGGACATTTTAAAGTCTGCTTCTTTCTGCTCAAGACACTTCCTAGGTAGTGTCCTCTGCTGGATTGCTTCCTGAGGCCGAGGTTGTGAGGTCCAGTCTCAAAGTCTCCATTCGTAAGCAGCTTTCTGCATGAGTTAGGTTGTCACATTTCCCCTCTCCTCACTAACTGGGGACTCAGTGCACAGCCAGCATCTGCCAAGGGAATGCTGAGGTGGACCCAGCAGCCTGGACATGCACAGCAAGCTGCCCACAGATAATCCTGATGGCTGAGGACAGGATGGGGTGCCATAACTTCACTCTGAAAACTCTTTCAGGCTGTCTTTGTTGTTCATGTAATTGTACCAAATTCACAGTCGATCCTAAGCGAGCTTTATGTTTGCACATTATTGGATGATTTGGACAAAACGCTATCCCAATTGTTACTTCCAACTTTTCTAAAGGTCACCCTTTTTTAAATTCTCTTTTTAGAGATGAAGTACCTGATCTTCTGACACCTTAGTTAGCACGACAACTGAGTACACCGGGCCAGCTTCATGTTCCTTCTTCCTGTGCCAATTTCCTCCCCCGCCTGACTTCTGCTCTAATCCCTGCCACCACTGCAGTCTCCGTCTTCATCCTGAGACCCCCAATGCCATCTCCACACCCACTGCCTTCATCTCTTGCTACTTCTACCCTCTAGTCTTTCCTCTCTAGGTTCCAAAGCGCTCTATCACATCCTACCATACTCCAGCTGCGGATGCTTTGTCAGGTCCTGAATATTTTCAATGGATATCGGGGACTCTAAACCCCACCAAGACATGACATGGAAATAAGCCTCTATGCCTAGGATTCATCCCTACACTTTAACAAACTCGAATAATGGAAAATTATGGCATATGAGGAGGAAGGGGAGAGGATCAGGATATAATTATCTCTCTCTTCTCCCCTTCATCTTAGTCTACCTTTTTCTTTTTTTCTTCTTCTTTTTTGAGACAGAGTCTCGCTGTGTTGCCCAGGCTGGAGTGCAGTGGCACAATCTCCACTCACTGCAAGCTCCGCCTCCCGGGTTCACACCATTCTCCTGCCTCAGCCTCCCGAGTAGCTGGGACTACAGGCGCCCGCCACCCTGCCCAGCTAATTTTTTGTATTTTTAGTAGAGACAGGGTTTCACTGTGTGTTAAGCAGGATGGTCTCGATCTCCTGACCTCATGATCCACACCCCTCAGCCTCTGGAAGTGCTGGGATTACAGGCTTGAGCCACGGCGCCTGGCCTAGTCTACCTTTTTCTTAATGTTTTTGTCTTTTCTCCCATTCTAGGGTAGAGGGATTCATTTTAACCTAAATTTTTCCTAAATGGAATTAAGGGACCACACCGTGATTTCTTCCACTCTTCATTTCCTTGCCTAATACCTTTCTTTTGTCCTTACATCCTCTGCAATAACTTATACCCTCACACCTACAGTATCCATCACCAAGATGATCCGAGGTACCTTGAGACAACAACCTTCCCATGTGACCTGGCTTCAAGTCTACTTTCTAAGGGTGGCCTGCAACTCATGGACAGAAAACAGAATTTTCACCTTACTAATCCAATGTAAATTATATTCACCAAAGTAACAGAGCTCAATAAAATTTATGTTCCCTTTTTTTTTTTTTTTTGTCATTTGTGTGTTCACTGCTGTGATTAACAGTCATTCACATTTGGAAAAGAATCAAGTAAAGCATAATTAAATTCTGATACCACTTGGGAAAGATGGTCATAGATGTGAGAATGTTAAGATGGTACAAGGGACACAAGGAAAGTCATTTGTGTAGCTAGCACACCACGTATTTTACCTGCAGATTCCTGGACTAGGTTCATAAAACACTCTCAGATCATGTCATGTACATTTTTCATAAGAGGTGAAACTCAGCATTCATCTGAGGGTACTTGTGGGGAAAAAGCACTGTGAGAAATAGCTGTGTTATAGTTGTGTCAGTCCTCAATCAGGAGGATGTTTAATGACAAGAAAGACACATAAGGAGCGATGAGAAAAGTGGAGTTCTTTCCTCTTTAAATAATCTGTAATGCTTTTTGGAATGCAACTGCAATTAGCCCAAGAGGAAAGTATGGGACTATCTCATCCCATTCTCAAAAGCCACCAACAGCACATATTCCATACAAATAATGCGTGATATCATTCCAGATATTTTCTCACATTCCTTAGTTTATTCCCTTTAAAATCCTTTGAGGCAGTCAGAAAGTGCATTGCACTTGCAAGTGGGAAAGCAGAGAGAGGTAAGTTGCTTGCCAAGGTTGACACAGCTAGTTAGTGACGGTGTTTGATTGGAACCCAAATTTGTTGCATCCATCCAGGACACCCGGCACCACGTCAATCTATTATGCTAGTTCCATACTGCCCGTGAGCTTCCAGGCATTCCTGGAATCCATGAAAATTATATTTTTTATTGAGACCCATATGATTAATTGTGCTCTGTATCCAAGCCAAACAATGCCATAGTTAATTTAGAAAAATGGAGGTTTAAATGTAAATGCATCCAACATCTTGCATGCAAGACTCCTGCCTTGAATTTCTTATAGCACCTCTCTGTCAAAGAGCTCAGGAAAGTTTGCAGCCTCTTGCTAATCCTCCCAACATGCCTGTGAAAGGCCCACTGGGCAGTTTTAATTATGACTGGTTTACAAATAGAAAAACTGAAACACAGATGGTGAAAAATGAAGCTGAGTAAGGGATTTCCCCAGAACTACTGGCATATCAGACCCAGGTCACTCTTTGCCAAGCCTGCACAATCTCTACTTGGCCACATTTTGCGGGTAAGAGACCTCAAATGGCAAATGAGCATTCAAGACTCCAGTGTGTTTCAACTGCAATACACACATACTTTGAGAGGTGGTAAAAATAATAAGTTCAGAGGATATGGTGGTTGTGAGGAGTCAATGATGCATATGGACAGTGCTTGGCATCAGGTAGCTGGCAGGTAGTGTGGGCACAAGAAATGGTAACAGAGAAATTAGTCTCTGCCTTGAAAGAAATGAGGTTGCTAATCTGGATACTCAACAAATATTTATGGAAGAAAGGAAGAAAAAAAAGCAGGTGAGGGAGGGAGAAGCCTTTTAAAATAGAAATCTGGGTTCACGCCCTTTCCCTATGACTCGTTGGAGTTTCCTAAAATGGTTTTATCTTCTGTAACATGGTGGCTTTGGTAGTCTAAACACCATTCACAGACATATATTTTGGCCATAACATTTCTTAACACTGCCCTTGTAAGAGTCAACTCCCACCTCCCTGTGTGGGCTTCTTTGCTTGAGTTACCAAGAGATACCCCAACCTACCCAAAAAACCTAACGCAGACACATCCTTTCTATTACGGGTTGTTTCAACTTTAGTGTAAAAGAAGGATAACCCTTTTTTAAAGTAACTAAACATAGTTGGCTGTATTGCAATAGCTTGTGAGGTGCTCGTCATAAAACCGATCCTTTTCTTTTTTAATCTTTTTCTTGATTATCTCCAAAAATAAAGCATATTTATTCCCTATATGCCAGCTGCAGCCAGATGTAGGTAGGGTGTACAATTAAGACTCTGAAAACTTTGCTTAGCAAATTGAAGGAAAGATGTTAGAAAAAATTCATGTAACTCACTTGCTATTTGGCTTTCTTTATGGTTAAATTCAATCTTTTACCCCTCAATTCCAACACAGAGCCCCCTGACACTCAGGAAGCCTTGAAATGGTTTCCTGTCTTCTGGTTTGTCAGATTCAGTTGGTCTGCTCAATAGGATATTATTAACCATGCCTGTGTTAAAAAGTAATAAGCAAAAGAAAAAATGCTTGATTGCCTAGAAGGAGAGATTGTTACATATGAAAAAAATTGAATTGCTTTTAACCTTTCCAAGGTAATGTATACAACTATTCTTTCAATGTTTAATCCCATTATTTAATGTAAGGAAATAAATAAATAAAATTGGGCTGACAGAAGTGGCAATATAATATCCTTTAATCTACAGCTCACAGTGCATTTAAAAATAATAATTTTGAAAAGAGCATTTGAAAACATTTGATCTTAAAAATGCATATTTTGCTTATTCTAGTGTTTGTTGATTTGAAGGCTTTGAGGTCAGCCCAGTAAATATTCAGTTTGCTTGGCACAAACTGTGCAGGAATCTAATAGAAAGCAATATTGTTGAAAATGGATATCAATTGAAAACAGAGAGCAGTGTCAACTATTCCCCACTGGGAACAGACAACAATAAAACCAGTCAAGCATTACACAGCCGAGCCTGCCAAATGTCATTAGAGTGGAGGAAAAAGGAAAGGAACATGGTAGGGAAAGAAGCACTTTGCTTTATTTTTTTCCTCCAATTTAAAAAGACACACACACACACACACACACACCACACACACACACATACCAGTGAGGGACAGGGAGAGAACACTTAGAGAATAAGGACAATAAAACCTAAAATTGTCCAAACCAGTGTCACCATTCTCTTAAAGCAGGCATATTCTCTTTTCTTTTCCAACATGATTACATTATAAAGATTTTCAAATAATTTTTCTGTCTTTTCAGTCGATCATTTTCCCCCAATAACTCTTTTAGTCAAGTGCATTTGTAATCACAAAGTTTTCCATTTTAAAATCAGCATTGTAATATCACTTATGGTAATCATATTTCTATCATCATTTAATTAATTGATCTGAGTTCTGGGCTTTTGAAAATGTATACTTTTTCCCTGTTAACTATCATGTGTCAGTGGAGAGCCTTTCAGAGGGAACGGGCTGCAGAGAAGCCCTCTCTCTGGGTGAAAAGAAATATTTACAGTAGCTCTGAAATCTGTTAAATTATGAGGATGTGGGAAAATAATTGCTGGGCAATGGGACCATGGGGAAAAACACATCATCACTCCCAGTCCCACCTGAAGGCAGAACTGGGAACCAGTGACTTAGCCCCAAAACTTCTGCCATATCTGTGGCATTTTCATTGATGATTTGTAAATTTTCAAACAAAGAAAAATAGTCTCCTACAGACAATGGTCAAGCTGCTGAACAGCCAGCCAAGAGCTCCCCCTAGTGAAGTTGCACACATATTAGTGTGAGCTCCTGCATACACGCACGTCTGCTTGTACAAACACATACACACACACACACAGAGTCTTAGATTTGACTCGTTTGTCCAAAATATTGTCCACCCCACCTTCTTTCAAAATAACATGAACAAAAATTCCCCAAACTCTCCTGAATGTTTTCTACCATTCATTGTTAAACTCCACACTCAGCAGTAAAGAGCCAGAGAGAACTCCGTTTTAGAAGGCAAAACTGTCAATCTGATCATATCATTTTGAAATCATAATAATCACATATTGGCTCCAAATCTGCATCCTCAAGTAGATGCTATCAATGTAGACAGTCCTCAGGGGCAGCATATTACCACGTAATTAGCATAATAACTTTAACAAAATAAAAGACAGGTTTGAATGCAAGAAATATGTCTTACACTGTAGTGGTGTCTACAGTTTCTGCAGAAAAACCTATTGTTCTTGGCCAAGCTTTTATTTTTGTCGCAGTATTACTTTGATTAAACACCTGCTGATACGTGCAAGCAGCTTTCTATGTAAGTGTACTTCCTTCGTATACATGTATACACATGACCATATATTTTATTGCAAAACAATCTACAGAATACTCATCCTACTCATATTTAACAGGACTAATTTGCTATATCACCAGCATTGTATTTCCCAAATCAACCCTAATTCCTTCAAATACATTTTGGCTTCCTCCAAAAAGATATTTTATTGGTTTTATGAGCCCAGATAGGGCTCTGAAGGGAGAATAGGCATTCTTTAGTGGAGAGAAGGTAGCAAACGTAGATATCAGATGCAGAGATGAAAAGGATTTAATGTCTTCCTAAAAATTCTCTGAAAGCCATATGAACATTTTTAGGAAAATATAAAGGACTGCCATTTTACAATTAACAGCTGCTTATGTTAAGCACCGAGTACTCCCTAGCTCCTGCTAATATATTTTTTCTTAAATCATAGATCCACAAGACAAGCGATAATAGCTCTCAGATGCTAAAGGTAACTGTTTTTCTGGGAGACTCTAACCCTAGAATGCAATTTGTTTAGGTTCCATATATTTATGCTCAATACTTGAAACCAGCAGGCTTCAGAATGACACAGATTAGGTTATTGTTATGTAAGGCTGCTTTTATCATTGAGCTCATTTGCATAAAAATCGTATGAATATAGGAACTAAATTTAAATAAACCAGTTGGCTTAGAAATACTATTACTTACCTCCCTGGAGGATGGTGACAATTAATACTGACATCTTTGCAAAGTGTTGGTTGGACATGCTGCCATATAAATATAAATAATAAAATTTCAGTTTTATTACAATATTTTTAGCATTTTTTAAAACTCATTTAATATACTCAGATCCTTGTTCTTTCCATAATTCTCAGACCTCCACAGTTCTAAAAGAGAACAGGTGGGGGACTAGGGAAGATTGCATAACTAAGCCATTCATTGGGACAAATGTGAATATGACCAGTTTTACCCATTGGCCCCACTATTAGGGCAAGAACTTCACGTTCACGAAACCCAAACTTACGATGAACTCTTCTACAGTTACTGTTGGATACTGGGTATATAATTCAGCCTGCAAAGACCGATTGCTTTTCCCTTACAAAAGGGGGAGTTGGAATTCTCAACACCTTCTTGAATCAAATAGAAGCACTAAATAAAGAACCGAAGTTAGATCTATTATGTTAATTAAAATTCTGCGGGCATCTCTGAAAGTGTAATTTGGCCCAATGTGTGTGTGTGTGCTTTTTTTTTAAATCATGAAAATTAGCTAATGAATATTGTGCATTCACTTCCCTAACATAAAATAACTCAACCATTTAAATTGCACAAATCCAGAATGGTCTAATTTACAATACATCATTGTTTGCTTGTTTGTGTTAGAAGTGCTTAACCTAATAACATGCTGAGATTGTATCCTTTTAAAAATTCCAATTGTTTACGAAATAACAAGAGACTCATGGCTGAATTTGCGTATGAGTTTAGCTATTACAACCCTAAATACTAAACGCTGACAATAGTGATTGCTGCTTAAATTCATTAATCAGAATTTGGTCCTGTCAGTTTTCACTAGGTTGGGAGTCAGAAGTCTCAGGGTTTCTAGCAGGCACTGACAATTCCGGACTGCTTGATCTTGACTGGGCCACTGTGTCCTTGGACTTTCAGTGTTTTCATCTGTAAATTATGGGTAATAACATCTGCCCTGCTGACTTCATGGGATCACTACGAGAATTAAATGAGATAGCACATGTGGGAAATGCTTTCAATATTAGACAGTGCTAGATAAGTGTGTGCCCTATTAGTTTGAAAAATAATATCTCGGTCATCAAGTTTAATCATCTCTAAAGATCCTCCCTAACCTTCTAAATGGTTCTTTGCATTGATTTCTTTCAGAAAAACAATAAATGTTGAGTGGCGTATTTGCAGAAAAGTGGTTTTTAATCTATCACTGCTATCATTAGAACTTTAGTTAGGTATCTAACTCAGCTCTAGACACTCTTCTCTCATCAGAATAGACCCCACATGGGACGAGAATACAGTCCATACATAGCGTCACCATGCTTATTTGGTTTGGTTTCTCCCATACTAAAACCTGTTGTCCAGGTGTTTTTCATGGGAGAATTTGCAGAGAGGTCCCAGGGCCACCAGATGGAGGCTTTGTCTGCCCTTGGCTCCATCATAACCAAAATAGAAGAACCATATAGCAGATGTGTTCCTTTTTAAAAACTAGAACTATATGGAATACTATTTATTGATTACTGACACACAGCAATGTAGATGAATCTCAAACACATTATTCTAAATGAAAAAAGCCAGGCTCAGAAAGCTTATATATATGATATCATTTTCATGACATTCTAGAATAGGCAAAACTACAGAATTACAGGATAGAAAACAGATGAGCAGCTGCAAGGGGCTGGAGGTGAGGGAGAGGATTGGATACACAGGGACGGGAGGAAATTTTTGCAGGTGTGAGACTGTGTTACATTTTTATTATGGTGGTGGTTACCTGAATGCCTGTGTTTGTCAGAGCTCATATTCAAAAGTGGGAATTTTACTCTATGTAAATTATAGCTCAATAAACTTGTTTCTGTTTTTTTTTTTTTAAAAAAAAAGACTCAAAGAAAAGTCAACATGAATTTGTTACCCTGCTTTGAATTGTGTTACCTCTTTTAAAATCAAATTGTATTTTCTTTGTAGTTCAAACTGTTCTCTGGTAAAATGAAGTCATTTTAAGCTAACCAGACACATAACTGAGCATGGTTAAACTCTGAAATAAAGTTTTCAGTACCTATCTACCACATTAGTAATTAATTTCCAGAGAGTACAAAAAGTATAATGGTCTTGCAATGATAACCATTTTATTTTTATTGTTTCCCAAATGGTAACAAAAGATTTCAGGTCATAAGCCTAGTTGTATAGATTTAACCTCTCCCTCATCCTTATCTAGTGCTCAGAGAGCTGTTTATATTGTTTCATAGGTGTTGCCCATAGGACTCGGAGCATGTTCTCTCATACAGGGCTGTCAGTCAAAATTTTCCATTGGTTACAGAGGACCTCACTTGAATTCTAAGTAAAATATGTGCCCAGGAATATCTGATAAAGGGCCCAAAGTAGAGAAAATAAAGCAAATGAATCCAAAATAGTCCCTAGAACTCTGCCAAGAATTGCAACCCATACATATACTGTACAGATAACGTGCTATAAAATGCTGGCACTAAGAATGTTTCTTTCTAAAGATTGGGGTACAGCTTCCAGCTTCCATGATTTTATTTTCTTATCAATAGAATTGTAAAATTTTAAAAGATAGGCAGAGGCTATCAGCAGGCAGGCCCTTCCTGGGACAAGCATGGAGAGAGGGGGTTAAGGGAGGGACATGTCTGGACAAGAAGAAACTGGAGGAAAAGAATACCATCTCTCTCCAAATCCCCATTCCATTCCTTCTGTTGTAAAACGCTGTATAAAACAATGCCCATGCAATCTATTGCTGGGAATACAATTATTTGCAGGTGTCTCAAAGCCATTTAGGCTCATTCACTCTTCTTTTCTCCTCATTGACATTAGTTTAATCTGTGAAAATCAGATCACAATCATGCCAGACTTTTTACCTCATTAGTTTTCTATTGTCTGTTCTGAGGCATCGCATACATTTCTATCTCCAGGCAAGACTGGTTCTTGTCTGCACTGTGTTTCCATCCCTTCCCCCTTTTCATTCTTATGAGCAAGAAGCACTTTTAATTTCATACTTTAACTACTTCTAGAGCTAAATAGGAAAGATTTCACCTGCATTTTTTAAAAAACTGACAACTTTGAGATATAAACATGTTTCTGGTTGTTATTCAAATCGTGCATGTGATATGTGTGAAGTGCCCACACCCCCGGATTTGCTCTGTAGATACACAGTAATTCTCTGTTGATGACAAGTTATATTAACTACATATAAATCCATTTTTTCATTGTGTTAACTCACAGCAATGTCATTTTCTTGATAAATTTGTGCCTCCTGTGTGTCTTTATCACTATCCTAAGAGAAGCCTTGCCTAGCATTATTTTAACTATATTTGGAATGGGGTTAGAGCATTTACTCTGAACAGCCAGATCCAGGAGACAAACCAGGGATATTAGCAAGAGGAAGGAGCTGTTTTCTGCAGAGCCTTGAATTTAGGCATTTAAGATTATTGTGATTTTTACTTCTCCAGATGCTGCTTCAGACACATAGTAGACAAAATGTTGAAATTCCTCATCAACTAGTTGTACAGTAAGAAAATGTATCCCTTTCATATTTTAGCTAGTACATAATTTCTAAATGGGTTTGGTATATATTTGATCAAAAATCTAATTTTCTGATTCAGGGCTCATGGTCAGTTATGATAGTCCTTAGAAATTGGGGTCAATAAAGAAAATTGTTGATAGTTCTTTGAATGACTACATATTTCAGTGTTAGCATTGTTATTAATTTTTCAAGAAATCTAAGTTATATTCATAAAATGTCATGAACTGCTCCATTCATTGTTTATTTCCTTATTGTATATAGGCAGAAATTATCTGCCATACCAGGCAGCATCAGATCCCCTGACTAAACAAGTTTTAGTTCCTTTGGGGAAAAAATAGTAACAATAACCTTTGATTATATAAGAACATCATAATCTACATTGTCATTCCTGATTCAGCCCATGCCAAGAACATAGGACGATTTACATTGCTCTAATCAAATATTTGGGGGTTGGGGAGTCTCACTGCAGATCTCCAGATCAAGATTATGTGACACGCCTTGGATTCCAGCCAGGTTTAAGGCTCTTCATTTTTAAAACAATAACCACCTGCTAAAAGAAGAAAGCAAGCCATTTTCTTCTTGACATTCGTTAGCTTAGGATCAGCAGAATCTTCCTGCTGCTCAGATTGAAATGTAATAGCTGCAAGGTTGAAAACTGAAATCTTGCACTAAGCACTTCATTGCTGCTGGCTTGTAATTTTTTTCTTCTCAAAAATTACATACACAAAGCAGTTTTAGACTCTGTAATCAGATATTTTGCCTCATACTACTGTGTGATTTGGGATGTTTTCTTTCTTGTTCTTTTTATTTTTTTAAAGAACTAGATCTGCACAATCCATTCTTTCAGGGTATACACAGGCTCCACACTGGACTCTCATTGCTTCCGTATGGCATTTAGGGAATTTTGACCAGGCTAAATAAGTAAGATGAACTCAGACTAGTTAATTCTCATAGGTCCAAAAGCCCTCAACTCAGGCTGACTTGACTCATTTTTATTGGCTTGTTGTCCAGTTTCACAGGAGACAGTAGATGTACGTGTTGCAGGGAGAGGAGGGTTGGCAGGGGAGAAGCAAAGGGCATGGAAAGGCCAAAGGCAAAAGAAAATAAGAACTTGATCTCAGCCTCAAGGTATCTCTTTATAATGGGCTCAGATTTTGCAGGGTCATGAAATGCATCTAACTTTGCTTAGATACAGTGATTCTCCCAAGAGTCCTCTGGTTTCTCTCCACTATGAGCTGACAACGGTATTCTCATTTTATACTCCCACCAGTCCACACACCTCCAGTGGGAAAGCATCTTGAAAAAAATCAGATTTGTAAATTGTATACACAAGCAGCAAACATTTTAATTAAAAAATGCTTTGTTTGCAAAATGTACAATTAAACACCATAATCTTGCACTTTGTTCAGCACCATCACTTTGGAACCAACACTTTTCCTTCACAATGCATTATTATTTAGAAATGTGCTCAAGAGTTAATATCTGTATCTTTACAAGTTTAATATAGTACATTGCTTTAACATACTGTGGCAGTACACTTCACAGAAATTTGAGTTTACAAATTCATTTTTTCACGTTCTTCAAAATAGACTCTTTCTTTAAGTATATACCTCAATATGTACTATCGTGTTTGTGTGTATGCGTGTATTATTCAGTTCATTCTTAAATGTCTTCTGACCTCAGATGTACCCTGTCCAAAAAGCAACACCATCCACAATTAAGTTCCCAACTTTACACGTCGCAACTCACCGATTCACCTAGGATTATAAAACTTTGAAACCATCCTTCCCTCCCTACATCTATTCATATAATATCAGGGAATAAAGGAAGTAGGCAACAGAATTGGATCAGGAAATGCTTTTTCAATGGTTTATCTCAATGGGTATAAAAAGGGACTACATAGTAAAGCAAACTTAAGCTAAGATATGGGATGAATGCAAACCCATATTTCTAACAGTCTTCTTGATAATTAGAAAAACTTTTTGGCTGCCTTTTGGTCATCTCTAATTGGAGTAGCTCGGATTTTCTGTCTTTCCCATGACATAGAGAGGAAGAAGCTCTTATACAGGATGCACAAGAAATATCTGCTGTGTCCTTTGTTTATTTGTGGTTACAGTATTAACATCTACTCCAACCCTGGATTCCTTGCAAAGATCATCTGAAACCATTTGTCCATTGTATCAAGACTAATTCTTCTAAAATTAGACCATATTATCCATAAATACATTTAACTCTCCAAGGGTAAATTGCAAAGTGTCTGAATACACGAAAAGTCAGTGACTGTGGAAAAGCATTGCAGGCAAATCCTGTACTTTGTGGAACTCCCCTCTTACACCCTGAATCTTCAGGCCTTGTACATTAAACATGACCAGTTGACATATGAATCCAGGGGAGATGCTGGTGTCTATATGCATATTAAACATTAATGAAGCTGAATTGCTTTTATTTCTTTGGATTTACACAAACCCTATAGACAGAAGTTCTCATATTTTCTTGCAGCATCCCAGTGGAGTATCCTGCACTTCCCCTGAATATATAGGCCCCATTTGAGAGATCAGCACTGTGTGAGTCAGAGTTCTCCAGAGAAACAGAACCAAGAGGATACAGAATCATTCCTCGGTACCCATGCGACATTGGTTCCAAGACACCCCCTTGCCTGCCACAGATACCAAAGTCCACCAATGCTCAAGTCCCTTACATATAACGGTATAGTATTTGCATATAACCTACACACATCTTTCCATATACTTTAAATCATCTCTATTACTTATAGCACCTAATATGATGTCTATACATCACTCCTGTCATGTGGATTCAACATAGTACTTGCCACACTGTACATTTAAAACTTTGCTTTTGAAACTTTGTGGAATATTTTTCCTGAATATTTTTTATCTCAATTTTTGGTTGAAGCCATAACACAGAATACACAGATACAGAAGACTGATTGTGTGTGTGTGTGTGTGTGTGTGTGTGTGTGTGTAGAAAGAGAGAGATTTTTAAAACTGGCACATATAATTGTTGGGGGCTGTCCAACTAAATGTGTAGGGCAAGCCAGCAGGCTGGAGATTCAGGTAAGAGTTAATGTTGCAGTCCCAAGTGTGAAGACTTGAAACTTGGGCAGAATGTCTATATTGCCATCTGGAGGCAGCATTCCTTCTGTGGGAAACCCCAGTCTTTGTTCCTAAGGCCTTCAACTGATTGGATGAGGCCACCCACATATGGAGGGCAATCTGCTTTCCTTAAAGTCAACCGATTGTAAATGTTAATGACATCTTTAAAATACCTTCACAGCAACATCTAGACTAGTGTTGGATCAAACAGCTGGTCAACATAATCTAACCAAATTGACAAAATTAACCATCACAATTCCTATCTACTGTGCTGCAGAAAAAGAACCTCCTCACAGACAGACAAAATGCCAGGCTGCTTTCCTCTTCCTCCTTCCTACTCAAAGTGCAATAGCCTCACTGCAGAGAAGAGGGAAGGGAGAGCAAGAGAGCAGACAACCCCCACTCTGCTGTACAGCCATGCTGGGAACTCTCCTCTGCCCTGAGAGAAGAGTGTTTTGAATCAAATCAAAAACCAAAGCTTAGAAATCAGCATGACTTAATCTTAATTACTAAGATGAAATTGTGTTAATCACTGAAGGGGACTAGAAACTTGTGGAATTGGACCAAGATGTCATCAAGACAAGTGCAGAATGGGAAAGGAGAGTTCAACACACAGAACGGTAACCATGTTGGGAAAAAAAAAATAGGGAAATGTCGTATTTTGAGACTTCAGAAGTATCTTTGCTCTTTGTGTGCAGGTACAAAGAGCAGAGAGCAAAGGCACTATGAATAAAACTGGGTCAGGATAAAAGAGGGGGGCATGGAAGTGGCATCATTTCGGGGTGTGACCCAGAGCTTCCAGGTGGACTGTGTGGACAGGCTTGCCATGCAACATGGCTGGCCTGGCACTGACGAGTGGTGGGGGTCATCCAAACCTCCAGAGCACAGACGTCAATGTCAGGTGCATACTGGTTTGGATCCAGGCTCTGCCACTTTAAGCCCCTGTGACTTACCTCCTCTTTCTTTATACCTTTCTCCAGCTGTACAATGGAAACAATACAAGTTACTTGTTGTATAGAGCTGCTCTTAGGGGTAAGTGGTGGAACAGAATGAGTGTTTCAGTAAATGTGAGCTACAGTCATTGTCACCATCATCCCTTTTACCATGAGATGGCAGAAGTTACTTCTTCCACTAAAACTGAAGCATCTGGTAAACTCTCGACTCACTTCACTGAACGTTTTGTGTCTTAAAATAAGATATTGGCCACCTCTTAGAGAACTCTTGTAACAGGGACTTTGCTGAAAGCATTTCTTATGTATAATTGCCACAGTAACCCCACAAAGTGGGTACTGTCTGCATTTTACAGATGAGAAACATCACTGAAGTTTGTCTAGGTTTACCAACTTGCCCAAGGCCACACAGCTCATCAGAGCTATGCTGTTTCCAAGATACCATACTGCCTCCCACTGAGCATGGACCTTTTTCTGGAATATTTGTAGATAACATGGAAATGTCGATAACACTGAATGGAAGTAGTTGTGTTGACAGTAAGTTTGAATTGTAATGGAAAGAACTCAAGGCATATCCTTAAGTGTATTCTTGATTTTACGTGAGCAGATTTCAAAGTGTTGGAGCAGGGGATAATTGGGTACGTTACCACAGACATTAGACTCATAAGTAAGAAGCTATAATCAAACAAATTTCTGACAGTCAAGTTAATTATGGTCGAAGGTGGAAAGAGGAGAGGGAAGGCAATCAAAGATGCAGATGTGGCTACACAGGGATTTCTCTGGTGAAGTAGGATTCTAAAAGATTTTGATCAAAATGTGTCAGTCATCAAACATGAAGGAGAGGCACAAACAAGAAGGACTGGCATCTGCTTAGCTAAGTCCAGAACGAGCGGAAGGTTGGGGATCATGCCAAGGACAACACAAATGTTGTTAAAAACTTGGGGGGGAGGGGCGGGGAGAAGTAAGAAGTCTAAAGGAATGGATTGACTCACGGTTTGGAGTAGGTGATTAAATGTTGAGAGGATGATAGATAAAAAGCAGAATTATTCACCATCAGTTTTGCTTACATTTTTCACCAAGAAAAATAATCTTCAAACTGTAAGGTGTTACTTTATGATGAATAAAAATTAGGAGAATCTATTGTTGCTTTTAAGTCTTTGATCCTAGATATATGTTTATCTCCAATAACTTGCTGATGAAATGCAGAATCACTGATAATAACCCAGGAAAAATCAAAATTGGGGAAAAAAGGCCCATTCAGACCCTTGCTGTCCCCAAATTCCTGATAGTGTACTGTGATGTCCTGCCTTGCCAGAAACGCTAAATGCTGCAGACTGAGCAGACCAAAAGGTGGAAGATACGGAGATAACAGAAATTATTGAAAAAGAAGCTAAGTTAATAAATCAATTATTTATCCTTTTAGGGGATAAAAGGTAGATTCTCTAGAGTCTAGGGATTAAGAATGATTAAATCTTGGCAACTATATCCAGCAAGATTACATGCAGTCTTTTTTCACCTTCACATAGGAGCAGTTACAAGAAATGAGTCTTAATGTTGAACCAAAGTCCTCTTTTTCTCTTCTCATGAACCTGTGTCTGCCCTCTGGAACAAGGAGTACCAATTGAGGGCCCATGCGCTGAATTCAGCCTGCAGGGCTGTTTTGCTATTTGGGGTCATTTGTTTGTTTATCTTTTGTTGCATTAAAGTGAGTCATATGCTCTACATAATGCCCAGAACTCTCTCCTGTACTTCACTATTCAATCATGTATACTACCTGCCTATTGGCCGCCGGTATAACTTGAGTTTGCAACCTTTCTCTGGACCACATAAGAAAAATCTAATCCTTTTCCTTTTGCATCCTTCACATCTTGAAAGCCTGAGGGTGTTTTCAACAAGATTATGCCAATGGCTGAGCTCTTCACCAGGCCACTCAAGAGGACTGCTATCAGTGACTCTCCAACATTTGTATTTCAGCACCCCAGTCTCAGAGCCAAAGATCCTGGGACCCACATCACCAATCCTTCCCACTACTCACAACTTAGTAATAAAAAACAATGATAGAGGATCAAAATTTAAATGCTGCAATAAATGTACTGCTAACCACACAATATAATTGCTCATTGTTTATTCCAGAGAGAAAAATATGATCTTACGCACAATTTTCATCCTATCTCTGCCTCTCCATTTCTATAAAATGGAGGAATTTTTCTCCCAAAATCACAGTAAGAATTAAATAAGGTGAAATGTATTTTAAATGCCCTATAAATTTAAATGTCCTGGTCATCTTACTATCTTATAACTACTTAACATATGTTTTAAGTAGCACAGATTTATACAGAGCATATCACCAATGAAGTATTACTGTGCAAGTGAATTTTAGATGAAGTACAGATATATTTTTAAAGAAAAATATACAGATTATTTACATTTGAGCCATAATGCCATTATGCCTTACATTCAAATTATTAGAAAATTACAGGCCAAAAATACTGTTGAAATTAAAATGCGGCAGCTCAAGGAAACCTGCCTGTCTCTGTAGACTCCACCTCTGGGGACAGCCACAGCTGAGGTCCAATAGGGAAAGCAGCGGGGGCGGTGCAGAGGCGAACGACTCTGTCTGACAGCTTTGGGGAGAGCCGTGGATCTCCCAACGCGGAGGTTGAGATCCGAGAACGGACAGACTGCCTGCTCAGGTGGGTCCCTGACCCCTGAGTAGCCTAGCTGGGAGACATCCCCCACTAGGGGCAGTCTGACAACCACACCTCACAGGGTGGAGTCATCCCTGAGAGGAAACTTCCAAAGGAAGAATCAGACAGGTACACTCGCTGCTCAGCAATATTCTATCTTTGGCAACCTCTGCTGCTGATACCCAGGCAAACAGGGTCTGGAGTGGACCTCAAGCAATCTCCAACAGACCAACAGACAGTCCTTCTGACTGTCAGACGGAAAACTATCAAACAGGAAGGACACCTATACCAAAACCCCATCAGTACGTCACCATCATCAAAGACCAGAGACAGATAAAACCACAAAGATGGGGAAAAAGCAGGGCAGAAAAGCTGGAAATTCAAAAAATAAGAGCGCATCTCCCCCTGCAAAGGAGCACAGCCCATCGCCAGCAACGGATCAAAGCTGGTCAGAGAATGACTTTGACGAGATGAGAGAAGAAGGCTTCAGTCCATCAAACCTCTCAGAGCTAAAGGAGGAATTACGTACCCAGCGCAAAGAAACTAAAAATCTTGAAAAAAAAGTGGAAGAATTGACAGCTAGACTAATTAATGCAGAGAAGATCATAAACGAAATGACAGAGATGAAAACCATGACATGAGAAATACGTGACAAATGCACAAGCTTCAGTAACCGACTCGATCAACTGGAAGAAAGAGTATCAGCGATTGAGGATCAAATGAATGAAATGAAGCGAGAAGAGAAACCAAAAGAAAAAAAGAAGAAAAAGAAATGAACAAAGCCTGCAAGAAGTATGGGATTATGTAAAAAGACCAAATCTACGTCTGATTGGGGTGCCTGAAAGTGAGGGGGAAAATGGAACCAAGTTGGAAAACACTCTTCAGGATATCATCCAGGAGAACTTCCCCAACCTAGTAGGGCAGGCCAACATTCAAATTCAGGAAATACAGAGAACGCCACAAAGATACTCCTCCAGAAGAGCAACTCCAAGACACATAATTGCCAGATTCACCAAAGTTGAAATGAAGGAAAAAATCTTAAGGGCAGCCAGAGAGAAAGGTCGGGTTACCCACAAAGGGAAGCCCATCAGACTAACAGCAGATCTCTCGGCAGAAACTCTACAAGCCAGAAGAGAGTGGGGGCCAATATTCAACGTTCTTAAAGAAAAGAATTTTAAACCCAGAATTTCATATCCAGCCAAACTAAGTTTCATCAGTGAAGGAGAAATAAAATCCTTTACAGATAAGCAAATGCTTAGAGATTTTGTCACCACCAGGCTGCCTTACAAGAGACCCTGAAGGAAGCCCTAAACATGGAAAGGAACAACCGGTACCAGCCATTGCAAAAACATGCCAAAATGTAAAGACCATCGAGGCTAGGAAGAAACTGCATCAACTAATGAGCAAAATAACCAGTTAATATCATAATGACAGGATCAAGTTCACACATAACAATATTAACCTTAAATGTCAATGGACTAAATGCTCCAATTAAAAGACACAGACTGGCAAACTGGATCAAGAGTCAAGACCCATCAGTCTGCTGTATTCAGGAGACCCATCTCACATGCAGAGACATACATAGGCTCAAAATAAAGGGATGGAGAAGATCTACCAAGCAAATGGAGAACAAAAAAAAGCAGGGGTTGCAATCCTAGTCTCTGATAAAACAGACTTTAAACCATCAAAGATCAAAAGAGACAAAGAAGGCCATTACATAATGGTAAAGGGATCAATTCAACAGGAAGAGCTAACTCTCCTAAATATATATGCACCCAATACAGGAGCACCCAGATTCATAAAGCAAGTCCTTAGAGACCTACAAAGAGACTTAGACTCCCATACAATAATAATGGGAGATTTCAACACTCCACTGTCAACATTAGACAGATCAACGAGACAGAAAGTTAACAAGGATATCCAGGAATTGAACTCATCTCTGCACCAAGCGGACCTAATAGACATCTATAGAACTCTCCACCCCAAATCAACAGAATATACATTCTTCTCAGCACCACATCGCACTTATTCCAAAATTGACCACATAATTGGAAGTAAAGCACTCCTCAGCAAATGTACAAGAACAGAAATTATAACAAACTGTCTCTCAGACCACAGTGCAATCAAACTAGAACTCAGGACTAAGAAACTCAATCAAAACCGCTCAACTACATGGAAACTGAATAACCTGCTCCTGAATGACTACTGGGTACATAACGAAATGAAAGCAGAAATAAAGATGTTCTTTGAAACCAATGAGAACAAAGATACAACATACCAGAATCTCTGGGACACATTTAAAGCAGTGTGTAGAGGGAAATTTATAGCACTAAATGCCCACAAGAGAAAGCAGGAAAGATCTAAAATTGACACTTTAACATCACAATTAAAAGAACTAGAGAGGCAAGAGCAAACACATTCAAAAGCTAGCAGAAGGCAAGAAATAACTAAGATCAGAGCAGAACTGAAGGAGATAGAGTCACAAAAAACCCTCCAAAAATCAATGAATCCAGGAGTTGGTTTTTTGAAAAGATCAACAAAATTGACAGACCGCTAGCAAGACTAATAAAGAAGAAAAGAGAGAGGAATCAAATAGACGCAATAAAAAATGATAAAGGGGATATCACCACCGACCCCACAGAAATACAAACAACCATCAGAGAATACTATAAATGCCTCTACGCAAATCGACTAGAAAATCTAGAAGAAATGGATAATTTCCTGGACACTTACACTCTCCCAAGACTGAACCAGGAAGAAGTTGAATCCCTGAATAGACCAATAACAGGCTCTGAAATTGAGGCAACAATTAATAGCCTACCCACGAAAAAAAGTCCAGGACCAGATGGATTCACAGCTGAATTCTACCAGAGGTACAAGGAGGAGCTGGTACCATTCCTTCTGAAACTATTCCAATCAATAGAAAAAGAGGGAATCCTCCCTAACTCATTTTATGAGGCCAACATCATCCTGATACCAAAGCCTGGCAGAGACACAACAAAAAAAGAGAATTTTAGACCAATATCCCTGATGAACATCGATGCAAAAATTCTCAATAAAATACTGGCAAACCGGATTCAGCAGCACATCAAAAAGCTTATCCACCATGATCAAGTGGGCTTCATCCCTGGGATGCAAGGCTGGTTCAACATTCGCAAATCAATAAACGTAATCCAGCATATAAACAGAACCAAAGACAAGAACCACATGATTATCTCAATAGATGCAGAAAAGGCTTTTGACAAAATTCAACAGCCCTTTATGCTAAAAACGCTCAATAAATTCGGTATTGATGGAACGTACCTCAAAATAATAAGAGCTATTTACGACAAACCCACAGCTAATATCATACTGAATGGGCAAAAACTGGAAAAATTCCCTTTGAAAACTGGCACAAGACAGGGATGCCCTCTCTCACCACTCCTATTCAACATAGTGTTGGAAGTTCTGGCTAGGGCAATCAGGCAAGAGAAAGAAATCAAGGGTATCCAGTTAGGAAAAGAAGAAGTCAAATTGTCCCTGTTTGCAGATGACATGATTGTATATTTAGAAAAACCCATCGTCTCAGCCCAAAATCTCCTTAAGCTGATAAGCAACTTCAGCAAAGTCTCAGGATACAAAATTAATGTGCAAAAATCACAAGCATTCTTATACACCAGTAACAGACAAGCAGAGAGCCAAATCAGGAATGAACTTCCATTCACAATTGCTTCAAAGAGAATCAAATACCTAGGAATCCAGCTTACAAGGGATGTAAAGGACCTCTTCAAGGAGAACTACAAACCACTGCTCAGTGAAATCAAAGAGGACACAAACAAATGGAAGAACATACCATGCTCATGGATAGGAAGAATCAATATCGTGAAAATGGCCATACTGCCCAAGGTTATTTATAGATTCAATGCCATCCCCATCAAGCTACCAATGAGTTTCTTCACAGAATTGGAAAAAACTGCTTTAAAGTTCATATGGAACCAAAAAAGAGCCCGCATTGCCAAGACAATCCTAGGTCAAAAGGACAAAGCTGGAGGCGTCACGCTACCTGACTTCAAACTATACTACAAGGCTACAGTAACCAAAACAGCATGGTACTGGTACCACAACAGAGAATAGACCATGGAACAGAACAGAGTCCTCAGAAATAATACCACACATCTACAGCCATCTGATCTTTGACAAACCTGACAAAAACAAGAAATGGGGAAAGGATTCCCTATTTAATAAATGGTGCTGGGAAAATTGGCTAGCCACAAGTAGAAAGCTGAAACTGGATCCTTTCCTTACCCCTTATACGAAAATTAATTCAAGATGGATTAGAGACTTAAATGTTAGACCTAATACCATAAAAACCCTAGAAGAAAATCTAGGTAGTACCATTCAGGACATAGGCATGGGCAAGGACTTCATGTCTAAAACACCAAAAGCAACGGCAGCAAAAGCCAAAATTGACAAATGGGATCTCATTAAACTAAAGAGCTTTTGCACAGCAAAAGAAACTACCATCAGAGTGAACAGGCAACCTACAGAATGGGAGAAAATTTTTGCAACCTACTCATCTGACAAAGGGCTAATATCCAGAATCTACAAAGAACTCAAACAAATATACAAGAAAAAAACAAACAACCCCATCAAAAAGTGGGCAAAGGATATGAACAGACATTTCTCAAAAGAAGACATCCATACAGCCAACAGACACATGAAAAAATGCTCGTCATCACTCGCCATCAGAGAAATGCAAATCAAAACCACAATGAGATACCATCTCACACCAGTTAGAATGGCAATCATTAAGAAGTCAGGAAACAATAGATGTTGGAGAGGATGTGGAGAAATAGGAACACTTTTACACTGTTGGTGGGATTGTAAACTAGTTCAACCATTATGGAAAACAGTATGGCGATTCCTCAAGGATCTAGAACTAGATGTACCATATGACCCAGCCATCCCACTACTGGGTATATACCCAAAGGATTATAAATTACTCTACTACAAAGACACATGCACACGTATGTTATTGCGGCACTATTCACAATAGCAAAGACTTGGAATCAACCCAAATGTCCATCTGTGACAGACTGGATTAAGAAAATGTGGCACATATACACCATGGAATACTATGCAGCCATCAAAAAGGATGAGTTTGCATCCTTTGTAGGGACATGGATGCAGCTGGAAACCATCATTCTTAGCAAACTATCACAAGAAGAGAAACCAAACACCGCATGTTCTCACTCATAGGTGGGAACTGAACAATGAGATCACTTGGACTCGGGAAGGGGAACATCACACACTGGGGCCTATCATGGGAGGGGGAGGAGGGAGGGATTGCATTGGGGAGTTATACATGATATAAACGTTATGCACATGTACCCTAGAACTTAAAGTATAATAAAAAATAAAAAAAGAAAAAAAAAAAAAAAAAAAAAAAAAAAAAAAAGAACAATGAGTCAAGAAGCAGAATTAATTAGGCATAATAATTTTTTGAATATAAGAAAATAACAGTTTAAATTGATAAAGATGGGCTGTTCAACATATGGCTGACAGTCTTATCTCCTACTCTCATACTGAATACAAAAATAAGTATGGAGTAGATTAAAATAAAAAAAAAAAAAAAAAAAAAAAAAGAAATTAAAATGCATTCTATACACTCTATAGTTTAGCAACTCACAACCAATTAAATCAACATGAAGAAACCAATAACAATTATTAAAAGCTAGAGTAGGGGCATCTAAAAGCAACAACCAACTCGATGCACACTTATAATAAAAGCTTCTCTCTCTCCTTCTCTCACTCTTTTTTTTTTTTTTTTTTGGTAGAAGTGGAGTCTCACTATGTTGCCCAGGCTGGTCTTGAACTCCTGGCTTCAAGGGACCCTCCTGCCTCAGCCTTCCAAAGTGCTGGGATTACAGACATAAGCCACTGCGCATGGCCAAGATTCTTTCTAAACTTCCAACATTCCACCTAGCTAGATGTGTGCTTACATAGTGGGAGCTCTGTAGTATCGCTAGCAGCAAAACCACGCAGTGGAGTAGTGAATTTCCTCTCCCAACCCTAGAGAAGCATTTGTATTTAGGTATACCAAACTAGTAACCTTTATAACTCACCCAGTCATATAAAGAAGAGGCAGTGAACCTACATGTCATTTGTCTGTAAGCACCAACAAGCCTGGCTGATAGAATAACTGTTATCTAGAACATTTTGGCAGAGAGAAGAGAGCGCTCTGGAGAGTTTTGCACTGGCGATTAAAAGCCTGATCCAGAAATGACACACATCACCTCTGCTCATATCTCGTTGACCAGAGGTGGCCACAGAACCCCACCAACCCCAGCAGTCTAAGAAATACCATCCTGCCCTGTCCTCAGAAGGCAAAGATCTGGATATATTTGGTAAAAAGAATTAATTTTAACATCACATGAAGACCCCATGTACAGGTCCTTTGTAGTTTGCTTTTAAGCCACAGCTGATTGCAGAGTTAATTGGCCTTATACTGGCCTTACAATATTCTGCCTTTCTTCTGTAACCATCCTAGCAATGATGATTTTGTTATCCTTCTATTCTTGTGAGGAACACAGCAGTTACCAATTTTGGAGGGCTGACAACATGGCCGTCACTGTGCTAAGCTTTTTACAGTCATTACCTCAGTTTACCCCAGCAACAACATTAAGTTGCAGTTATTGCTATTATTGCTATTCACAATTATTTCAGTTGCAGCTAGAAATATGACTAGATAAATCAAGAGCTGGGAGGCTGGAGTTTTGAGAACCAAATGCCTATGGAGGTAGCCAAAGCCTGGAGCAGAGATAAATAAACTTGCTCAGAGAAAGTATTTGACAGAGATAAAGACAGATCGAAGCAAAACACCATGGATGCATCTTGAAGCACAGCCACATGGGGAGGTGGGAGGTACTGAAAAAGACCGAGAGAAAAACAGAGAGGCAAGAAAAAAACACTAAGAAGAGAAAAATTCAAGAAGGAAATGACAGATCAACAGTTTTAAATATTGCTATAACATCAAGATCAAATAGTGTATCTTAGTCAGTTCAAGTTGTTACATCAAAATACCATAAACTGAGCAGTTTAGAAACAACAGAAATTTGTTTCCCACAGTTCTGGAGCCTGGAAGTCCACACTCAGACTGCCAGCATGGTTGAGTTCTGCCGCAGTCCCCTTCCAGGTGGCAGACTGTTGACTTCTTCCTCTGTTCTCACACGACAGAAAGGCTGAGGGGTCTCTCTAGGACCTCTTTTATAAGGGCACCAATTTCAAAGAATCCCCTCCCAAAGGCCCTACCTCCTATATACATCAATACCTTGTGAGTTGAGATTTCAACATATGAGTTTTGAGGGGACACAAATGTTCATACTCTGGCAGTGAGAATGTAAAGAGGATTCTAGATTTGAAAGTAAAGGCATTATTGTGGTCTTGGCCAGAGAAGTTTCGGTGGAGTAACAGGTGAAAGCCAGGTTTCAGAGGATGGTGGACTATAGAGGCTATGAGGAAACTGACAGTGCAGTTGAGTTTTCAAGAATTATGGTAGCAATGAGGAAAAGAAAGAGTAACAGCACCCAGGAAAACTGAATAGAAATCTGCTGATTTGAAGATGGCAAAGCCGGGGAAGTGGGAGAGATTGCAAATATAGGCACAAGAGAGCAAGGTTCTAAAAGAGACAGAGGGAATGAGACTCTAGGCCAAGTGTATGTGTCATGTTTGGTCTTTTCTTCATATATGCATGGGCCACATGTATTTCCTCTGATGAGAAATGCTTGTTCATGCTTTTACTTACTTTTGTGTTGGGTTATTTGTCTCTTCTTAAGCATCATAACAATATTAACTCAAAAGGCCCAAAATACCTTTTCCTTAAGAAGGAAGGAATAAAGATGGGAAAAAATAGAAAAACATTGGCGCAGAAGGACAGGAATCAGAATAAATTCATCTCTATTTTTATGTGAAGTGCTAGGCAAGGCTTGAGGAAATAGGTAGCTTAATGAGAATTCTGAAATGTTTTAACTGCTCTAGGGGATTGAAAAATTGAGTCACTCAGATATGAGTTAAAGACTTGCTAAGCATCAAGTCTAAATTAGACAACAATTGGGAAAATTATGTCATTTCCTCCACAGACCTCAGTGAAGTGAAGATGAGAGGTGACCAATTCCAGACACTCAGTAGGTGCTCATTCAATGCTTATTGAATGAATAAATGAATGAATGATTCTGAAGTTTTGTGACAGGTGTGTACCTACCATGTTAACTCCATGCATTCTGTCTCCAGGCCGATGCTCAGAGTGCTTCCTCAATTCACTGTGCCCACTCCTCACCCTCTCTCCAAGTTGTTGCAGTTCCAAAATATGGATAGAGCTGGTCCTTTTCTTCTCCCAGGAGGTGCCAACCTAAGACCAAAAAGGGGCAATACCAGTGAGCCAGCTTAACTGAAGACTTGACCATAACATAGAGGAATTGCAATTTGGAGAAGACACAGCTAAAATTGTGTGATCAACTGACTGGCTGCCAGAAGACCACTGAAGACCCCATTCATGCCCCTCCTGGGTGTCCCTACCTGGCCCTCACAATAATAACTTCCTTACTTCCAAATCTAATATCCTCTTTAAATTCTCACTGCCATGGTCTGAACGTCTGTGTCCTCTCAAAACTCATATGTTGAAATCTCAACTCACAAGGTGTTGATATATATAGGAAGTGGGGCCTTTGGGAGGGGATTCTTTGGGATTGATGCCCTTATAAAAGAGGCCCTAGGGAGACCCCTCAGCCCTTCTGCCATGTGAGGACAGAGGAAGAAGTCAACAGTCTGCAACAGTTTTTACCCCTAGTTGGCCCCAGTGATACTGGAAGGTCAGAACATTCCCCTTCTCCCATCTCCTCACCAGGCCCATTTTACTGGCTCTGCAGGCCACATAGAGCAAACAAGCAAACACAGAAACAAAAAGGAAACATTATAACAATCTCCCTTGTCTCAGAGAAGACATTCATACTTTATTATAAAAAGCAGCTTTGCTCCTCTTTTCCCAGACCCTTCTCTCCAGAATATGCCTGGTCTTTGCAATAATCAAAAGCTCAATAAATTGCTTTCACCAAAAAAGAGAAACACTGCCTTTTCTAATGCTGCCTTCAGTTGTCAACCTTAGATTATGGAGAGCAAACAGCTCTGCAAAAAGACAACTTTTATTTTCATCCCTGCCAGAGTGCTATTGAGGATGAGAAGAAAGAGTTTGCCAGAAGAAAAGGGCATTATAAGGAAATACCCTCAGGCCGTGAAAAGGTCCAGTGTGTTCTGGGAAGAGTGAGTTTAGTTTGCCTGGAATTTGATGGCCGTAGAACTAAAGTGCTGAGAGATGAGATGGAAGAGCAAGGCAAGGCCAGTGTTCAAAGGGCCTGCTAATGCCACAATCACACTCTAAGAGTCTAGCTTTAGGCAACAGCAGCGTTTGCAATTGGCAAGGCAGTTGGATTTGGTTTTCTATAGTTCATCTAGCAACAGTAAGGAGGATAAAATAGAATACAGAGTGGTGAGAAATGATGAAGGCAAGGGCAGTAGTGAAGAAACAAAGACAAAAAAACTTGTTTGGCTTCTGTGGGCAAACTTTCCCTAACTTGAATGTCCCTTTTTATCTGCATCTGTATTCTCAAATCTGGTTTAGAAACTTTCCTGGGGAGTTTGTTAAAAATGCATTTTAGTAGGGCCCTCCCTAGAGATTCTGATTCAGTAAGGCATGGAGAGGGAGTTGCAGGAATCAGCATTTTAAACAAACACCCAAAGGGAGATGAGTTTCACACAAATAACAATTTCAGACATTCTGGTCCAAAATCCACGTTACCCAAATCCTACCCTTCTTCCAAGAGCCTCTGTGGTTTTCCATAAAGCCCTTCCCCACAACTCCAGTCTCTACCAGCCTCACTCAGAACTCGATCCCCAGGTGCTCACTGTTTGAGTGCTGCAACTTGGACTTTAACATCTAGATCTTGTGAGAATGCAGATTGCATTGCTAGCAAACTCCCAGGTGATGCTGATGCTGCTGGTCCACATTTCACACTTTGAGGACTAGGGTATCTAGATCATACATGTTAGAACTACATTACCATGTCAGTCATTTGGTTGTTTAATGTGAGTCCTTTACACAACTTTACTGTAAATTCCCAAACAGAGACCAAATTTTGAATGCCTTTGAGAACTCTTCACACCACCAAGTACTGGATATCCAGCAGGTGCTTTACAAATACAAGTTGAATTGAATAATTCAAAGTAAAAAAGCCATGAACTAGATTTCAGGATGGGAATAAAGAATCAATGGAGAATGCAGCTTTAATTCTTTGTTATTATTGTTCCTAACAGGCACTTCCAGAAAGCCACAGAGAACAGCAAATACATACATATAGTCAGTGGGGCATTCGAGACCAGTATTCTTAGATGTCTACATTAAAAACACAATATTCACAAAGTGCAGCTTCAATGACTTAAAAGGGAGATGTGCTTTTCTATAAATTTCTGAAACATATTTTCAAAAGGTCTATCAGTTGTATAACTGCATTCTCTAATACCTAGGCCCACCATAGTGTAGACAATTACTGGGTTCAGTGACATGCAAATCAGGTCCCAATCTCAGAATAAGATTTTTTTTCCTTTTCCTTTGAGTCAGGGAATTGTATACACTCAAATGGGAATCCCAGACTTTCATGGTTGGCTATGTACTGATTAAGTGATACACTTGCCTGAATCTGCTTTATGCTGACAAGTTTTTAATATTTTTATTCAGACACAGATATAAGATCAAATAGCAGCATCAATATTAAGTAAATTTGGTAAAACTTAATAAAGCCAAAGCAACAAAGATCCAGAACTTTATAAGCAAGAAAGTATGAGAGATAGCTTCTTGACAAGAAGGAAAATGTGTTTAAAAATATGTACAGACAAATAAGAGTGGACATATTTTCACCATCCGTGTGCCCTTTCATGCAGTCCAAACACCAGACTCAGAACAAAGAACAGGAACATGATTTCTGCCCCAAGTAATATCCTAAAACCAGAGAGCATGCAGCATCAGCCAAGGCCATTTGAGTACTTTACCTTATATCAAGCCAGTCCCTTCCTTGAGTCCCCTTTTAATAAGACATTGTAGGCTTCACAAGATAAAACTTTAATATAATAGATGCTGTACCCCCTGAAGATCATTATGTTAAAATTCTACGTATGAGGAGAAAAGCTAGATTTTATTTTAAAAGAAAGTTTTTATTCCTATCTCTAAAACAAAACAACTCAAGTCTCTAGAAAACTATACCAGACATTATATAACAAACTGTTATTTAGGCAAGATATTTTAAAACATTGTCACTAGTGAAAGGATGATGTAATTTGAGCAACTGTTTATGGAACACTGTGAGAAAATTAAGCCATTATTATATCATAAAATATCTTGTTTCATAATATCAATTTTGCTATTAGGATTTGAAGCAAGAGTTTGCTTAGGGACATGTGTTTTTACATCACATTAAGGTCATTTGTACACATTATAATATAATCATAACTGTGATAATTATTCTTTTGTGCAAAAATTTCAAGTAATCCTTCCAGTAGAACATTAAAAGATTATAATGTATTTACATGATTATGTGTGAGTGTGTGTGAGTGAGAGACTAATTTGCTAACAATGCTAGGTCTATTAGGTTAGCCTGAGAATCTTGGGGGTTAGTGATTTTTCATGAAAAGGCAACGTCTAGCACAGTGGGTAGGGAGTGGAGAAGTGGACAAAGCAAGGCATAAATGAGCTAGAAATTTTTTCCTACTTTTTATGTTAGAAGTCAGGATGGATGGCATTATAACCAATATATATCTATTTTACCAAGAAAGAGGCTTAGTTTGGAAAACCCAGTATGCATGTGCCATTTGTAGCTTTCCTAATACCTGGCTGCATTTCCACCAGCATTGCATGCACACAGCATGAGACAGAATTGAGGATGATCATCTACCACATCTCTTGTAATGGCCCCATGCTTGTGCCCTGCTGAGGGGATAGAAAGCTGGTGAAAAAAAAGAAAAGTCTTTTCATCCATACTCTTAGCAAATTCTAAAGTATTCAAAGCTAAACTGATTAGAAGGATAGATATAGATCTTTCAAGAAAGTCCTCTTTTTCTAACCAAAGGTACCAGGTCTGCATAGACAAAGGCACATCTCTAAAGTTATCATTTTTTCTGCCTAATCCAGAAAGCTTGAAATTTTAATATAACCAATACTTTAATAGATAAATGGTAGCTATAGAGAGACATTTGGAACAGGGATAGGTTAGAGAAAAGAGGACTTTCTTGAAAGATCTATTTATATGCCTCTAATCAGTTGAGTAAATTTAGTCACATACATTGCAAAACAGAAACCAATCTTGCGTATGGCACTTTGGATGAGTATGGTTTGCCCTGAATGGAATGTTTTTAGGGCATTAGAAGGCTCCCATCCATCCTAATCAACTTTGTGTAGAAATGATTCAATATCCAATGTTGGCTCCAATCAGTGCAAGTGTCAGTCACCGAGCAGAGTCTTGCCCACAGCTCTCTGTCCTCATTTCCTCATGGCGGAATGCATGTGGTTCTTTCAGGACAAATTCCCTTTCGCCTGCATTCCCAGAGTGCCTACCCCTGACAGGCTTGCCTGCTATGGCACTGACCATATGGCTAGGCTCATCTTCACCCTCTCCTTTAATAATTCCCTCTCCCTCATTTTCCACCTCATTCTATTTTCACAGAGGGCATTTTTTTACAGACTCTTCCCCCAAGCTACATATCCTTACAAATGTATCCATGATTCCAGCCACATGAGAGATGCCTTTAACTCACACACTCACTGAGGTATATCTTGCTGACCATGGCTGTGTGTTGTTTATTTCTGAAGGGAATTAATTTGAAACTTAGATACATACTGTTGCCTTTCATGCTACAGCTCAAATTCCATTCCATTAATTCCTTACACTGTAGCATATAATTTGCTTCACACTCCTAATTGTCCAATGCAATCAATCTTGATTATGGCATATGTTATCATAAGTTGAGTCTTTCCCAAATATTTTAAAGAAATTTTAAATATCATTTTAAAACTTTTCCCTTTACTTGATATTTGCCCTAAGAGAAATAGTCATGTACCACATGATGATGTTTCAGCCAAAAATGGACCACACATACATAGCGGTCCCATAAGATTTTAAGGGAGCTGAAAAATTTCTGTCACCTAGTGACATCATAACCATATTACCATCGTAGCAAAATGCATTACTCACATGTTGGTGGTGATACTGATGTAAACAAACCCACTGCATTGCCAGACATATAAAATTATAACACATAAATTATGTATGGTATGTAATACTTCAAATTATAATTAAAAACTGTGTTACTGGTTTATGTATTTGCTATAATTTTATCATTATTTTAAAGTGTGTTACAACTTATAGAAAAAAGTTAACTGTAAAACAGCTTCAGGCAGGTCCTTCAGGAGGGATTCCAGAAAAAGGCATTATCACAAGAGATGGCAGCTCCATGCATGTTATTGCCCCCGAAGACCTTCCAGTGGGACAAGATGTGGAGGGGGAAGACAGTGACATTGTCAATCCTATGTTTGTGTGTTAATTTTTAACAAAAAAGTTTAAATTAAAATGTAAAAACATATGTAAAAGTAGGAAAAACAGAAAAAGTTCATAAAATAAAAATATAAAGAATGAAAATATTATTTACAGCTGTATACATATTATATGTTTACGTTATAAGCTAAGCGTTATAACAGAAAAGTCAAAAAGTTTTTAAAAGTTTATAAAGTAAAAAATTACAGTAAACTAAGATTAATGTATTAAAGAAAACATTTTTTTATAAATTTAGTATAGGCTGTATTAGTCCATTATCATGCTGCTGATAAAGACATACCTGAGACTGGGAAGAAAAAGAGGTTTAATTGGACTTACAGCTCCACATGGCTGGTGAGGCCTCAAAATCATGGCAGGAGGCAAAAAGCACTTCTCATATAGTGGTAGCAAGATGAAATGAGAAAGATGCTGCAGGGGCCATTAAAAATAATATGCTAAGAATAGATAAGGCTCAAGGACAGTATCTCTAGCTAGTTGCACTTTTAATGAACTCCAGTAGTCAAGGACAGTATCTCTAGTTGAACTTTTAATGAACTCTAGTAGGTGCCAAGAAGGCAGACAAAATAAGAAAGAACTTAGAGACAAGGAACTAAGCAGAAGGTTATATCTGGGTGCAGAAAGTTTGTTTTGCATTGTGTTATTTTTGCTGACGTGGGATTTATGGAGTATAAATAAAGTGAGGCGGAGGCTCTAGGCGTAGCCGCCATGTTCTCTGTTTATCTTTGTCTCTTGTGTCTGTTCATTCTCCACCACCCCCGGCACGGGCCCCAGTAAGTGGCGCAGCGAGCAGGGTGCACAGGGTGAGTAGTGGGGAACAAGAAGGGGAACCCCCTAGGAGCGGGTAAAACCCGGGAATTGTTAAGGGGAACCTTCTTAAGCTTTCATTATGGGGAATTCCAGTTCCTTGGCCTCAGAATATTTAAGATTATTACAAGGGCTTTTACTTTCGATTGGGGTTGATGCAAAAGAGAGAACTTTGCGGAAATTGTTTGCTCATGTGGAACAACATTGCTCTTGGTTTCAATATCAAACTGAAGTACAATTAAATAAGCGAGAGTGGCAACAGGTTGTTAAGACCCTTCGTCAAGCACATCAGCGCGGCGATGTAATGTCAGCACCTTTGTGGGCTCTTTGTGCCTCTATTACTCAGGCTTTGGAGCTCTTAGAGACAGACTCTGAAAAGGGGGAAGGCGGGGATGAGGAGTCTTTGAAGTCTCCGATAGCCATTTCCCCTCCTTTAGATAATTCTGTAACTGAAGGAGAAGGTCCTTTGTGTGATAATGTGTCTCATGAAAAGGAATCAGAAATTCAAAAGGAGCTTCAGCCGGTTGTTCAATTGTTACAACAAATTTTACAATTGCAGTTATCTCCCCCTCAACCTTCTCCTCCACCCACTCCTGTTTTTACTTTTCCCGTGGTTCATCCACCCCCATCAGTACCTAAGGCGGAGGAGGAGGATAGTTTTCCACCACCACCGCCGCCGGTGGAAATGCTGCCTCGTTCAGGCACAGTTTTTGCTGTTCCCGCTTCTACTGCTAAAGCTGTAATTAAGGTATTGGATTCTCAAGAGGATGAGGATCCTCTACAATTGTTCCCCATTATTAGGCAACCTTTTGGTCCTAATGACCAATTTCCTCAAGGGGGTATAAATGTGCAGTATAATGTTCTTCAATTTAAATTTCTTAAAGAAATGAAGGCAGCTGTTGCTAATTATGGCCCTCAATCTCCTTTTGTCATGGGGCTTCTAGATTCTTTCTCCTCTGAGAATTTGTTTTTGCCTCTTGATTGGGAGACTTTGGGGAAGGCTGTTTTGGACCACTCTCAGTGGCTTCAGCTACGCAGTTGGTGGCTGGAAGATGCCAAAGAGCAGGCCTGCTGCAATGCCGCTAGAAATCCTCCAGGACCAACAGAGGAGCAATTAACAGGCACTGGTCAGTTTGCTACCGTAGCGGCTCAATCTGGACTTGAGGACATGGCATTATCACAAGTTAAAGCACTTTTTTTAAAGGCTTGGTGTAAAGTAGAACCATCAGGAAAAACTGCCTTGTCTTTTCTTAAGATTTTGCAGGGTGCAAACGAACCTTATCCTGACTTTGTGGCTAGGCTCCAAGATGCTGTAATAAAGACTGTGGGTAGTGGGGCTGCAGGCCAAATCCTGGTAACCACACTAGCTTTTGAGAATGCTAATCAGGAATGTCAGAGGTTGTTGCGTCCTCTAAAGGCTGCTGGAAACTTACAAATAGAAGATTTTATTAGAGCTTGTGCAGGAGTGGGAGGGGCTGCCTACAACGCTCAGTTATTTGCTGGAGCTTTATCTAAGGCATTCATGGGAAAAAAGGGAGTTTGCTTCCAATGTGGAAAGACCCGTCATTTTAAAAAGGAGTGCCGTAAGTTATCTAATAGGAGTGACTCCTCCAAAGTAGAATTTTAAAAGTTTCCTACTGAGCCCTGTCGTCGTTGCGGCAAAGGGTGACACTGGACTAATGAATGTCACTCTAAAGTGGACAAAAACAGTAATTCTCTCACCTCCGGATCGGGAAACTTGCAGAGGGGCCCTTCAGCTTGGGGCCCCAACAACAATACAAGCTCTCTTCATTTGCAATTTCCAGTCAGCTCAGGGGTCCAGCATCAGCAGGCCAGTCAGCCAATGTTAACCCCCAATTTTCATTAGCTCAGCTTTTCTCTGCTACTTCCGGTAGTGCCGCTGCTGATGTGGCGATTTTACAGGCTGTTGAACTCACCCCAGAAATGGGAGTTGTTAAATTGGCTACAGGTGTTTTTGGGCCATTACCTCCACATACTGTTGGATTGCTTATAGGACGCAGTAGTAGCATTTTACAGGGTTTACAAGTTCATTTGGGTGTTATAGATTCTGATTATAAAGGGGAAATTCAAATTATGGCTCAGGCTCATAAACCTATATCCCTGAAAGAGGGGCAGCGAATTGCACAACTCCTTGTACTACCCTATTTTCAGTTTCCTTCACGGAGGCAAGAAAGAACCGGAGGTTTTGGAAGCACGGGTAAACATATTTTTTGGGACACTTTAGTAACTCAACAAAAACCCTTGTTTCCCCTCGAAGTAGAGGGACAAATTTTTCAGGGCTTGGTCGACACTGGAGCTGACGTTTCCATTATTGCCTCTAATCAATGGCCTTTGCAATGGCCTAAACAGCCTGTTGCTGTTTCTCGTACAGGATTAGGTTCCGCCTCTGAGGTGTAAAAAAGTTCTCAATCCTTAAATTGTCGAGGGCCGGATGGTCAAATGGCCCAAGTTCAGTTTTATATTGTTCCTATTGCCCTAAATTTATGGGGGCGAGATTTATTGCAACAATTTGGAGCTTTTGTTTCTATTCCAGATGTCTCTAATTCTGCCAAGAATATGATGTTCCGCATGGGCTACAATCCCCTTGAAAAATCTTTAAACATGTAGCCACTGTTCAGCAGCCTCAAGCCCTTCCCTTGACATGGAAAACTAATATTCCTGTATGGGTTGAACAGTGGCCTTTAACACGTGAGAAGCTTGAGGCCTTGGAAAACTTAGTTCAGGAACAATTATCCCTAGGTCATATAGAACCTAGTACTTCTCCATGGAATTCCCCTGTCTTTGTGATTAAGAAAAAAAATGGTAAATGGAGACTATTGACAGATCTTCATGCTATTAATGCATGTATTCAACCCATGGGATCCTTACAACCTGGCCTTCCTAACCCTTCTATGATTCCTCAAGATTGGTTACTTATGGTTATTGATTTAAAAGATTGCTTTTTTTCTATTCCTTTGGATCAAAAGGATTGTGAGCGTTTTGCCTTCTCTGTCCCTGTTTTTAATAATTCTCAGCCACTTTCTCGATATCAGTGGAAGGTTTTACCTCAAGGTATGTTAAACAGCCCTACCTTGTGTCAAGAATTTGTCCATTGAGCTCTGAATCCTGTTCGAAAATGTCATCCTTCTGTTCTTTTATATCATTATATGGATGACATTCTTCTTGCCGCACCCACCAAAAAAGAGCAGCAAGATGCTTTTACATCCTTACAAACACAGCTGTCTTTATACTCACTTAATATTGCCCCAGAAAAAAATTCAAATAGATTTTCCTATTCAATATTTAGGTTATACCTTGGGAGCACGAAATATTCGACCCCAAAAGATTCAAATTCGACACAATCATTTAAAAACATTAAATGACTTTCAAAAGCTTTTAGGAGATATTAATTGGATGCGTCCATTTTAGGAATACCAACATATCAGTTACAACATCTTTTTTCTATTCTAGAAGGAGACAGTCACTTGGACAGCTCACGTCATTTAACTCCTTTGGCTTTACAGGAATTCCAGCTTGTAGAAGAACAACTTCAAAAGGCCCATCTACATTATGTCCTTCCCGACGTTCCCCTTTCCTTTTGTTTATTTCATACTTTACATTCTCCTACAGGTATGATTCATCAAACAAATCGGCCGTTAGAATGGATTTTTTTATCCAACAAAACATCTAAACGCTTGACTACTTATATCGATCGTTTAGCTGAATTGATCATCAAAGGACGGCATCGCTGTCGACAACACTGGGGAGGAGATCCTTCCTTCATTATCTCTCAATTCACTCATAGTCAGATTACTTATCTTCTTGCCACTTCTGATTCTTGGCAAGTTGCTTGTGCCTCATTTGTCGGACAATTTTCTACCCAATATCCTAAGTCTCCGATCTTTTCATTTTTTTAGACAGGATTCTGTGTTGCCTTTCTCACCAATATCTTTATTTCCTGTTCAAGGCCCTACCTTTTTTACTGATGCTAATAGCAATGGTAAAGCTGGATATTGGAGTGTTCATCAATCTCGAGTTACAGTTTATCCTTATCCCTCGGTGCAACAGGGAGAACTGTTTGCTATTCTCATGGTCTTACTTGATTTCCCTTCCACCAGTTGTAACATTGTTAGTGATTCTCAATACGCCGTCTATGTTACTTCTTATATTTCTCAAGCCACTCTACCTCTTTGTGCTACTTCTTCTCTTCAAAAACTCTTTTCTTTGTTGTCTTCTACTTTGAGCCAACGTCGAGCTCCTTTATTCATCACTCATCTTCGTTCTCATTCTCAACTTCCTGGACCGTTAGTTCATGGTAATGCTCAGATTGATTCGCTTTTAATCGGCCACCTACAGGCTGCAGAACAAGAACATGCTCTACATCACACTAATAGTTCTGGCCTTCAACGACGATTTCATTTAACTCGTAAACAAGCTCGTTCTCTTATTCGAGCTTGTCCTTCTTGTGCTCCTTTGAGCATTCCATCTTTCCATCCTGGGGTTAATCCGCGAGGTACTCAGGTTAATCAGATTTGGCAAATGGACGTCACACAGGTCCCTTCTTTTGGACGATTAAAGTATGTTCATCATACCATTGATACTTTCTCTCATTTTCAATGGGCAACTCCTTTGCCATCTGAAAAAGCTGATTCTGTTATTACTCATCTCTTAGCTTGTTTCGCCATCATGGGCATTCCTCTAATACTTAAAACTGATAATGCCCCTGCCTATGTTTGTCGTAAGTTACAAGTTTTCTTACAGCAATACAATATTCAACATCTCACCGGTATCCCGGGCAACAGTCAAGGTCAAGCCATCATTGAGCGCACAAATTTAACCTTAAAAACTCAACTGCTAAAACAAAAAGGGGGAAATGAGTCCCCCAGAAATCAGATTTTAAAGGTTTTGTTTACCTTAAATTTTTTGAATCAGTGGAGACAATTGCAGGACTCCGCTGCTGTAACTCATCTTTCCTCACCTCCCTCGGCGATAGTCCCCGCCGACAATTTAAAGGTTTGGTATCCTAATGAAGAAGGTAAGTATGCTCAGGGGCAAGTTCTAAAACAGGGACAGGGCTATGCTCTTGTCTTTACAGGGAGCGGACCTGAGTGGTTTCCTACAAGGCGATTGAAACCCTGTTGAAAAGAAAACTGGACTCAGCATGCATTTCTTCTTTTGTTGGATGTGCCTCAGCGGGGGACTTATTTCCCTTAGTGAGGCTTTGTATGAATATTGGACTTATAGTCCCTTTCCACCCTTGTATCAGGGAGTCACCTGGGGGGAGGCGGAAGTTAAGGTTTTCACCAATGACACACTTGGATGCCATCCCCCTATATGGACAAGGACAACATAGAACGGGAAACGGGAATAATAAACAGCACATACCAATTTGGAGTGGAAGGACTTCCGATTTGCATGGGAAATGGTCCTCATTGTCTCCGGAAATCGCATGAAGCTTGGGCTGTTCGCTATAATCATAGCCATGTGGCTGCCAATACTGTTATTATTGTAACTAGAAGTTTTCATTATAATCATACTGTATATATTAATGAGACTATTCCTAGTTCCTTACCTTTTTGTCCTATTCCAGAGGTTTCCCCTAATATTGAGGTATTGGAGTGGCAACATTGTCGGGGAACTAAGCCCCGGATTTTATTAGAATATAATGGGCTGCAAGTAATTGATTGGAGTGTGCACGGTGATTTTCAAACAAAATTTAGTCACATACCTTTGAAATGGCACCGGGTAAATAAAAGTATTGCTGCTGACGGTAATGAAACTTTGGTATGGCGTGTAGGAGGCTTGTCGCCACCTATGCCTCATCTTAGATACTCTTTACAAATACAAAGTCATCTTTGGAAGTTATTAGCTGCAGGTGATACCATTAGTACTTTTGTGGGGAATATGTCCCTTATTCTTTCTAACCCGAATAACCCCTTTCATATTCAATTACATCGGAATATCTCCCGATATATTATTGCTTGTGTCCAAAAGCCTTACCTATTGTTAGCGGGGAATTTAACATGGGATAATGATACGGGAATTGTTAATTGTACAGATACGTGTACATTTTTGTCTTGCCTCAATCATTCCTGGTGGCACAACTTTACTGGGGATATTTATATCCTCAGGGCTCGTAAGGAAATTTGGCTACCTGTCAACCTTACGCGACCGTGGGGGGCATCACCTCTTGAAACTTATATTTGGACTTCCCTCCAGCAGACCCGTCGTGCCCTTGGACTTATAGTCGCCTCGGGAATGGGCCTTGTCGCCATCGCCTCCACTGCAGCTGTGGCAGGACTCGCTCTACATCAAAGCATACAAAATGTTGAATTTGTGCAGCAATGGCATGAGCAATCTTATCGGTTGTGGCTTCAACAACGGAACATTGACACTCAACTCGCTGAAAGACTGGACAACGTGGAGTAAGCCTTAACGTGGCTTGGAGATCAGCTCACTGTCCTCAGTACTCGAATAACATTGCCATGTGATTGGAACGCCACTCAATTTTGCGTAACACCTGTGCCTTTTAATGTTTCTCAGAATTGGACCGAAATCCGAAGATTATTAATAGGCCATAAAAATATTAGTTTGGACATCCAAGAACTCACTCAAAACATTTCTGAAGCATTTTGACAACAATTCCATGTATTGTCTGGGGCTGCTACCTTGCAGGAGCTGGGTCAAAGTTTTGCTGCCCTTAACCCATGGACCCAGACGAAAACATGGATTTCTACCATCTCTGGAAGTATCTTGCTTTGGGCGCTTGGATTGGGTTTACTTCTCATGGTGATCCGATGCTCCCTCCGTTGCATCCAAAAACAAAGGAAAACACAGGAACAAGTATGGGCTACCTTTCTAGGATTGAGGCAAAACAAAAAGGGGGAAATGCAGGGGCCATTAAAAATAATATGCTAAGAAAAGATAAGGCTCAAGGACAGTATCTCTAGCTAGTTGCACTCTTAATGAACTCCAGTAGTCAAGGACAGTATCTCTAGTTGAACTTTTAATGAACTCTAGTAGGCGTCAAGAAGGCAGACAAAATAAGAAGGAACTTAGAGACAAGGAACTAAGCAGAAGGTTATATCTGGGTGCAGAAAGTTTGTTTTGCATTGTGTTATTTTTGCTGACGTGGGATTTATGGAGTATAAATAAAGTGAGGCGGAGGCTCTAGGCGCGGCCGCCATGTTCTCTGTTTGTCTTTGTCTCTTGTGTCTGTTCATTCTCCACCACCCCCAGCACGGTCCCCAGTAAGATGCAAAGCAGAAACCCCTGATAAAACCATGAGATCTCATGAGACTTACTCACTACCACAAAAATAGTATGGGGACACCACCCCCATGATTCAAATTATCTCCCACCAAGTCCCTCCAACAACATGTGGCAATTACGGGAGTACAATTCAAGATGAGACTTGGGTGTGGACAGAGCCGAACCATATCATTCTGCTCCTGGCCCCTCCAAATCTCATGTCCTCACATTTCAAAACCAGTCACAATCAATCATGCCTTCCCAACAGTCCCTCAAAGTCTTAACTCATTTCAGCATTAACCCAAAAGTCCACAGTCCAAAGTCTCATCTGAGACAAGGCAAGTCCCTTCTGCCTATGAGCCTGTGAAACCAAAAGCAAGCTAGTTACTCCTAGATATAATGGGGTACAGGTATTGAGTAAATACAGCTGTTCAAAATGGGAGAAATTGGCCAAAACAAAGGGGTTACAGGGCCCATGCAAGTCCAAAATCCAACAAGGCAGTCAAAATCTTACAGTTTCAAAATGATCTCCTTTGACTCCTGGTCATGCTGATGCAAGAGGTGGGTTCCCATGGTCTTGGGCCGCTCCGCCCCTGTGGCTTTGCAGGGTATAGCCCCCCTCTTGGCTGCTTTCATTGGCTGGCATTGAATGTCTGCAGCTTTTCCAGGTGCACAATGCAAGCTGCTGGTGGATCTGCCATTCTGGGGTCTGGAGGATGGTGGCCCTCTTCTCCAAGTTCCACTAGGTGGTGTCCCAGTATGGACTCTGTGTGAGGGCTCTGACCCCATATTTCCCCTCTGCACTGCCCTAGCAGAGATTTTCTATGACAGCCCTGTCTCTGAAGCAAACTTCTGCATGGATATCCAGGCATTTCCATACATCCTCTGAAATGTACACGGAGGTGCCCAAACCTCAGTTCTTGACTTCTGTGCACTGACAGGCTCAACACCATGTGGCAGCTGCCAAGACTTAGGGCTTCCACTCTCTGAAGCCACAGCTGGAGCTGTACCTTGGTCCCTTTTAGTCATGGCTGGAGTGGCTGGGATGCAAGGCACCAGGCACAGGGACCCTGGGCCTGGCCCACAAAATAATTTTTTCCTCCTAAGCCTCTGGGCTTGTGATGGGAGGGGCTGCCGTGAAGACCTCTGACATGCCCTGGAGACATTTTCCCCGTTGTTTTGGGGATTAATATTTGGCTCCTTGTTACTTATGCAAATTTCTGCAGCTGGCTTGAATTTCTCCTCAGAAAATGGGATTTTCTTTTCTATTGCACTGTCAAGCTGCAAATTTTCCAAACTTTTATGCTCTGTTTCCCTTTTGAAACTGAATGCCTTTAACAGCACCCAAGTCACATCTTGAATGCTTTGCTGCTTAGAAATTTCTTCTGCCAGATGCCCTAAATCATCTCTCTCAAGTTCAAAGTTCCACAAATCTCTAGGGCAGGGGAAAAATGCCACCCGTCCCTTTGCTAAAATATGACAAGAGTCTCCTTTACTCCAGTTCCCAACAAGTTCCTCATCTCCATCTGAGACCACCTCAGCCTGGACTTCAATGTCAATATCACTATCAGCATTTTGGGCAAAGCCATTCAACAAGTTAACAAGAAGTTCCAAACTTCCACATTTCTCGGTCTTCTTCTGAGCCCTCCAAATGTTCCAGCCTCTGCCTGTTACCCAGTTCCAAAGTAACTTCCACATTTTGGGGTATCTTTTCAGCAGTGCCCCACTCCACTGGTACCTATTTACTGTATTAGTCCATTTTCACACTGCAGATAAAGACATACACGAGACTGGGAAGGAAAAGAGATTTAATTAAACTTACAGTTCCACATAGCTGGGGAGGCCTCAGAATCATGGTGGGAGGCAAAAGGCACTTCTTATGTGGTGGTGGCAAGAGAAAATGAGGAAGATGCAAAAGCAGAAACCCCTGATAGAACCACCAGATCTTGTGAGACTTATTCACTACCTTGAAAACAGTATGGGGGAAACTGCCCCCATGATTCAAATTATCTTCCACCAGGTTCCTCTGACAACATGCGGGAATTATGGGCATACAATTCAACATGAAACTTGGGTGGGGACACACAGCCAAACCATATCATAGCCTAAGTGTACCATGTTTATAAAGTCTGCAGGAGTGCACAGTAATGTCCTAGACCTTCGTGTTCACTCACCACTCATTCACTGACTCACCCAGAGCAACTTCCAATCCTGTAAGCTCCATTCATGATAAGAGCCCTGTACAGAGGTACCATTTCTGTAAACTTATAATGCACTTTTACTGTACCTTTTCTATGTTTAGATATATTTAGATACATAAATACTTACCATTGTGTTACAATTGCCTACAGTATTCAGTACAGTAATATACTGTATAGGTTTGTAGCCTGGGAGCCATAGAATATACTATCTAGCCTAGGCACATGGTAGGCTATACCATCTATCTTTGTGTAAGTTCAGTCTGTGACATTTGCATAATGATGAAATCACCTAACAATTTATATCTCAGAACATATCTCAGAACATAACCCTGTCATTAAGTGATGCATGACTATATAAACATTCATTACAGTAATTGAGAAATTGTGAGCCTATAAAAGGCTTCAGGAAGTCCTGTAATAAAGCAATCTAGCATTGTTTACCACCCAAGACTTCCCAAACTTATTTTTCCCTAGTTTTATTTTTCATCCAATACCTATTAAGATGTACACTCTTCTAGACTACCAAACCCTCAGTGAAAAGCAAATGAAACTGCTTTCAAATATTCTGCTAATGGAAGAAAATCTTCTCACCCTCTCCTGAGCTCTTAGCTCATTGCTTCCAGGAAGATCTGGTCCAGTTCCAGAACCAAATGACCAGTCCACACAGCCAGAATGAAATAAGTACCAGCTGGAGAAACCAAACCCCAGGAGCCTCTGCTTTATTCTCTGAACCTTCACTTTTGGAGAGGCAAAGTGTGACTCAAGTAACAGCATAGGTGATATACACGGGGCATGTTTACATGTAGTACCAGGAGAAGAAAAAGACAATCAGCCCCCCACACATCTTCCTTGCAGGTTCCATTTCCTGCATGTTCTCCCTGGGAGTTCAAGTATTCAGGTCATATCATAACGATCCATGAAGACTCACCAAAACACGTTACTAAAGTAATAAGTGAATCTGTTGTTTGAGAAGAGACTGTCCTTTGGTCACTGTGCTTTTACCCAATGGCTTGTTTCAGGTCCTACAGCATGCCAAGTTCTTTCCTGTCTCAGAAACTTCTTACATACCATTGCCTCAGCCAAAAATACTTTTCTTTGTGCTTTGAATTCCTGGTTTTTTCCAGCTTAGATGTCAGCCCCATTGAGAGACTTTCCTCAGTCATCCAACATTCTCTTATTATTCCCCGTGCTCTGTTCTTTTCCTTTGTGATACTTATCTCAAGTTATAATTCTCTGCTGATTTTTTTTCTGTGTTTATTGTCTATCTGCTCCTTTAGACTCCAAGTTCCATAGGACAAGAGCCACATGTGTCTCATATCCACCACTATATACCTAGTCTAGCACAATACCTGGCACAAGGCAGTGTTCTTACTTCATTTGGACTGCTGTAACAAAATGCCTTAGACTGGCTAATGTGTAAATAATGGAAATTTATTGCTTACAGTTCTAGAGGCTGGGAAGCCCCAGATCAAGGTGTCAGCAGATTTGGTGTCTTCAGAGGGCTTGCTCTCTGCTTCAAAGATGACGCCTTCTTGTTGCATCCTCATACAGTGAGAGGTGCAAACAACTACCTCACACCTCTTCTATAAGGGCACTAATCCCATTCTTGAGGTTTCCATCCTCATGACCTAATCACTTCTTATAGGTCCCACCTCTTAATACTATCACATTGACAACTACATTTCTATATATGAATTTTAGAGGGACAGATTTAGACTATAGCAGAGGCACTTTAAGAATAACAGGCCAGGCATGGTGGCTCACACAGGTAATCCCAGCACTTTAGGGGGCTGAGGCAGGATGATCACTTGCATCCAGGAGTTCAAGTCTAGCCTGGGTGACATAGTGAGGCCCTGTCCCTACAAAAAAAAAAAAAAAAAAATTATCTGGGTATGGTGGAGTGTGCCTGTAGTCCCTGCTACATGGGACACTGAGGCAGGAGGATTGCCTAAGCCCAGGGGGTGGAGGCTGCAGTGAGCCATGATCATGATCATGCCACCACACTCAGCCTTGGCAACAGAATGAGACTCTGTCTCAAAAATATAATAATAATAAGTAATAGTTAAACAAACAAATGAAAACTTTGACTCTTTGGAAAGAGTAGGAATGCTGATTCTTAAGCTTGCTTTAACCTCTCAGAGCCTCCCTACAATCACTGATTCATCAGAGAAGCCTCTCTTTTGCTAAACCCAGGTGGACCCTTCCAGAGTCGTAATCTCGAGGCCACCCCACATCAGGTAGCATAATTAATTGGGGGCTTTGCAGCCAGCTTGTCATGTTGGTGCTCATTACACAATGAGTGCTGGCTAAATACACAGGCTGAGAATTCTCAGCGGTCTAATTTTTTTTTTTTTTAATTCAGAAATGTTCCATGTCATCCCATGCCACTTCCTTGTGTACAAGTCATTTAGCTCTAATTCATGTAGCACACAGTCTGTTGTGTGAAATCAAGAAGAAGCAGAATACATCGAGCTCCTTTTCTGTGGAAGGCATCAGGGTGGGGGTCTTGTCAGTGTCGTCTCATTTAATTCTCAATTATGAGATGGGTAATACCCAATTTAAGGATGGGAAACTGAGGCTCAGCCAGAGAAAAGTAACCTGCCCACGTGTCCACCAACAGGAGGCACTTGTGTTTTTTCTGCTACTCCATAGTGTGTGAAACAGAATGGACAAGGGCCCATCAAAAACTTCATGAGAGAAATAACAAAGACAAAGTCTTCAGTTAGGCTCAGTTTGGGGGAACGATATCTCGAAGGTTAATAAAGCAAAGTCTTTTTAACCAGATACAGCTCAGGCTTGATAAATCGCATTTCCATGATTTTGAAACATACATTTTTTTAGTTTTACAGAGGCAGGTGGATCACCTGAGGTCAGGAATTCAAGATCAGCCTGGACAACATGGTGAAACCCCGTCTCTATTAAAAATACAAAAAAATTAGCTGGGCATCATGTTGGGTGTCTCCAATCCCAACTACTTGGGAGGCTGAGGCAGGAGAATCGTTTGAACCTGGGAGGCAGAGGTTGTAGTGAACGGAGATGGCACCACTGTACTCCAGCCTGGGCGGCAGAGCGAAACTCAGTCTCAAAAACAAAACAAAACAAAACAAAAAATGCCTTACAAGTTGGTTCATTGTGGTAGTGTATCTTTTTCTCACTAAAAGTTACCATTTTGACAATGGTACTATTAAGCATGACTTGGAATCAAAGAGGCATGGTTTAGCACAGCCTCATTGTGCTAGTAAGAGACCCACATATTTTTCCATCTGCTCCTAATAATATATAAAATATTATTTTACCAGTTACTCACATTACTCACATTAGTCCTTATTTCATAAATTGTGAGACTGACTCTCAAAGAGGTTAATTAACAAGCCCAAAGTCACACATCTATTAACAGTCAAAGCTAGAATTCAAACCCAGGTCCACTGGGCCCTTAAGATCACATTCTTAGTCACAACGATTTTTTGGTTCCCATTCTAGCAATATAGCATATGAGGCTTTCCACATTTACAGCAGGACACAGGACAATGGTGGTTAAATTTTCCTCTAACAAGCTATCCATAGCTTGATCAGCACTGTGACACAAAGAAAATAGAACACATAGAGATCGCATGCCTTCCACCACAGTGCAGCTGCTCTCTAGCCAGCAATGCCAGGGTCGCTGGCAGCACCAGCATTACCAGTTCACAAAACACCAGCAGCCACCAGATAATGTGATATTAGAGTCCCACAAGGACACAAGACCAGCTACTGCTTTGGTCTTCCCCAGTGTCTAGCCTACCATGACTGCTAATGGCAATGCAGGAAGCAGCTAGAAACTCTGCCAATGTCTCTACTTATTAGTGCCAGAGTCAGCAGGGCAACAAGCTCCATCATTGCTTACGCACAATCAAATTTACCAGGGGAGGCACATGCGCTGCTATTTTTCACCTTTCACATAGGAGTCCCTGTAGACATACTTGATGCTCATTTCACTCTTCACAAATCTTCCACCTGAGATTGCCTGAAGTGCCATGCAGCTACTACTGATCCCTCTTCCCTGCAGATAGAAGACGAGAAAGGTGGTGATTAAGAATGTGGGCATTTGAGTTGGACTGCTGGCTTGGAACCCTGGTTCTGCTATGTGCCAGCTGGGCAATGTGAGCATCACTAATGCTGTTAGTTCCTCAGTTTCCTCATCTATAAAATGTTGGTTAATATTGGGTCTGACCCAATATTTCACTAATTTCACTAATGAAATGTGATGTGCCTATACAATACTAGGCATAAAGCAATGTTAGGTATTAGAGATAGATAAATATTCAAGTGAACTATCTCGCAAATACCATGTTTAGTATATTCTCCATTCATATAAGTTGCCCTTATAAAGTCCTGAATTATAATAACCCTTATAATATATATATTATATATGTGTATACATACAACCCTTATAATAAGTCAATACCAAGATGATTGGTAAGTGCACTCATCCTGAGAGCCAGGAAACAACAGAAATTGTCCTACTCAAGACTGGATCAAACTGGGGAGTCTCTCCTCTGTTTAAGGGGCTAGCTGTTACTCAGCACCATCTGATTATTATTCAGAAAAATACAGTTCTACTGTTGCCAGAACTGTCTATATTTCAAGAAAATCTGAAATATAGATTTTCATATGAAACCTTCCAATCTATAGATATTAGCAATAAAACTCAAACTATTTTCAAGGCCAAAGACCAAGTAATGTCTGCATGCTTCCAATTTGCAAGTCCCACACATGACCCAGCAACTTCAGATCTGGCAGTACGTTTTAATTAATTCTGAATGTTGACCTCTTTATTCAGAAAGACTCTGCTTTTGGTTCTCTTCTATTATTCCTTAATCCCCTGTTGATTTACACACTTCTTCTGCAGCCCAGAACAATTGAGAAAGATTTTGAATTTAGGAGTTTCTCATTTTTTCCTCTAAGGAAACTGAAGTCAAGAGCAGCTTGCCCAAAGGAATTTCAGATGCTTAATTGACTACAGAGCTCATCAGAATAAGCTAATATTATCAAGACGTGATCATACCCCTCATGCAACTACTTCAGGGTTAGTCTAAGGAAAAAAACACTGAATTTTCTTTCTTTTCTTCAAATCACCAAGAAGGTATGAAACTTACAAGGAGCTTCCCTAAGATGAAAGTGTAGCATCATCTCTGGAATGAAAGTGGAAGAAGAAAATGGAGGGATAGGCATGCAGTTTGAGTTCCTTACAGATGGAGTCTTTACAGGATGCTTTCTCCGAATGGTGGAACTGTTAAACATCTTCACATGAACCAATATGGGTATCAAATAGATTCTAAATCCAAAAGTAAATTATTATTAATCCATGTGTTGAATTAATTATGCTGTTGCTCCTTTCATTAGCAGTGATTTCTGATCTTCCAAGGTATGGCTCGCTTTCAAGTTTACTACCAGCATCCACTCTATTTAAGAGCCTGTTTTGTTGACATCTGGGAGAGTCGCTAACAACAGCTGATGATCTGTCCAATTATATCTGTGTTGACTTCTCAGATCTCTCTATTTATCCCATTGTATGGGTAAACCATTTGAAATATAAACACTTCATCAGTTTTTGGCCAGATGAAGAGTTAAAAAAGAGACAGTGAGCAAATCATCCATCATCTTAAGAGAAGCTAGAGTGGGACGCCGAATTCAGACCCAGATTCAAACCTCTCTCTATAGATGTATAACTTATGCAAAAGGGATGATAATTGTACTTATCTAGTAGGGAGGTTAACAGGATAAAATTATGTAATGTTCAAAAAAAGTCAGCAGTAGTAGGATAGTATTAAATCACATATGTACATATCAATTATTGAGGGTTTCCTATGTGGCCAATCAGCATGTGAAACAGTTTACACGTGTAAATCATTTAATCCTCACAACAAACCTATGAGTTTTAAGGATTACTGATTCCCACTTAAGGAAAAGACAAGACTTGGAGAAGTTTCTATTTTAACCATGGGAAGCCAAGGCTCAGCAAATTAAAGTAATTTGCCTGAGATTACACAGCTAATAAGTAGGAAGAGTGGTATTTGAAAACTGGCTGACTGATTCCAGAGCCCACACATCTTTGCATGGCAAGAGCATTCCATGAAGGGCATGATTGAAAGAAAGACATCATTTTAGTTGGGAGAGGGGACAGAAGAAGCAGTTTTTAATATTCAACCATGCAACAAGATGAAATCGAAAGACTCCGCACCAAGGTGGAAGGCAGGGAGTGAGAAATCAGAGCACAATGGGTGAATAGATGCACAGGGATGTGGCCGCACAGGGGCGTGGCATCCACAGCAGGGATAAACCCACAGAACTGGAGTGGGAGGAATGCGGGAAGGCTTGCCCCAGGGTGGGGGTGAATTCTGGAGTGGCACTGAAAAGCTGGAGGATGGTGAGTGGTCCAGTGTGAGAGCAACAGTCCAGAGGCTGAATGCACAAGAGATGAGGACTGACCGTGGACTTCCACTGTCCTCGTTACATGGTCTGTTCTCCAACATAATATAGGTCTGGAGTCTGGGTGTCCCTGGGAATAGATTTGGAAGGTGTCCTAGTGTCTTTTTTTTTTTTCCTCCTTGCAGATTAATTTCTTCCGTCAGGGTATGGGCCCTGCACTGTTTCTGCCAGACCCAAACTGAAAACCAATCTCTGACATGGGGAGTATTTTAAGTTCCTCAAATACTTGCAAACACTTTAAACATGGCATGCTTCTTGCATGTGGGAAAATTCCCTAGTTGAAGGGTAAATAAAGAATAATTGTTAACAATTCTTTTTTAAATTCTTCCCTTTCACAGAAAGGAAAACTGTGCCAGATCCTGCTAACATAGGAAATGGTCCCAGATCCTTTTCTTTTTTTAAAAAAAGAAAAGAAAAAGAAGGAAAAAGAAAAAGAAGACCAAGTATAAAATTGTGTTTCAAAACCCCTGATTTACCTCTTTTAACTTAACACTTGAGTTAAGCAGGAGGCTGCAGGAGACCATGTTATTACTAAATTATGCTTTTATTTTCCTTTGATGTGCCTGATGCGGCTTGCTTGCACATATTGGGGTATTTAGTAAATGAACCCTGGGCCCTAGTTATTTATTTATTTACCAATTTCCCTGGCATTATCAAAAGCAAGGAGCAGCTGTGATTTCCCCAGTTCAAGCACGCAGCTGAATGTTTAAAAGACCTGCCTTTGCCCAGGCTCCTGCATACTGAAGAATAACATTCACTAATGCATGAAAACTGGAGAAAGGATATCAGAGCAAAACCTGGGCTTCCAGCTGTGGGAGGGTATGTTCTCCAAAACCTTTGAGCTTTTAATAGACTACTTACTGATAAGCACACAGAAAGGCAGCTGGTTGTGGTCTTTGGAGGCTTGGAGCCCCAAGACTGTCTCTTCAGTAAGTCAGAAGGTAGAACAAAGAGGAATTCCCACCTCCCCACCATCTCACTGACCTCTTAGGTCTGTGCCTTCTGATTCAGATGATGCTACCCAAAATGGGCTTCTAGGAATTGGCCCGAGCCTGATAGCCAGGAGGGAGGCCCTATGGGCAGGCAGATTGTTAAAATACAAACATAGTCATCCCACAACTCATCCCAGAGGAGTTAACCTCTTCCCTGAGCCTCATAAGAACCTGCATGTTGCTCCACTCCTTTTCCCAGACCACCTGGAGTCCTCTACAATCCAGCAACGAATGGGCTAGAACCCGGTCCTCTGGCACCCTGCATAGGGAGATGGCTGATACTTTCAGATTGGTTGGTGTCTGTGCCATTGAGATTTTAAAATAGTTTTATTATTACCTGTTCATTGATCTCATTTAGTACTCCTTGTAAGATTCCTAGACAAATGGGTCTTTTCCCAGATCCCTCTCTATAGCAAACAATTAGAGAAAGATTCCTGTGTGTTTAAGGTTTCCTTGTTTTATTAGTTGTCTAATAAATTATATATACATATGTATAACATACATACAAACTGTAGCTGTATAACAAAATGCCCCAAAATACAATGGCCTATAGCAACACATACTATCTCACGGTTTTTGCAGGCCAGAAATCTGAGCATGGCTGAGTTAGATGCTCTCATTCAGGGTCTCTTACAATGCAGTTGAGATGTCAGGTGGGGCTGTACTCATCGCAAGGCTCAAGTGGAGAAGGGTGGGCTTCTCAGCTCACCTTGCTGGCAGGATTCAGTTTCTCATAAGCCTCTGGTCAGAGGTGCTCAGCTCTTCCCTGGCTGCTGACCAAGCACTACCCAGACCATCTGTTGGCCAGAGTTCCTTGCCCACATGGGTCTCTCCATAGGGCAGCCAACAACATGGCATCCGGCTTCATCAGCGCAGGGTGTGGAGGGAAGAGAGGTCACAATCTTTTATAATTTGATGTTAGAATGGACATCCTATCACTTGCACCATATTCTATTCATTAGTAGCTAGTCTCCAGTAGTAGCAACTAAAAGCAACTCACACACAAGGAGATTGCATAGGGGAATAAATGCCAGGAGGCAGTGATAACTGGGAGCCATTTTAGAAGCAATCTAACTCATCTGTCGATGTAAAAAACCTGTCGATTGTTGAAGGTCAAGTGCCGACCTTCCTACTTACTAGCTGTGCAAATCTTAGGCAAATTACTTAACTTTGCTAAGCCTCTACTCCCCATGGTTAACATGGAAACTTCTCCACGCATCAATCTTCTTTGCCTTAATCCCTAATTAGTAATCCCTAACTATGGAAACTTGTTCTCCCCTACTACCATGTCCCAAGAACATGTGAAAGAAAAGTCCTTACATAAAACTTTCAGTTTGGTGATAGAAGTTTGCCACACAGTCATTCCTGGCAACAAATATTTTCAAAAAGGCCCTCTTTGTTTCTCAAATATACACTGTAGGATAATATCTCTGCACTAGGATGCAGAACCAGTGAAACCCCAGCAGAATGGATGTCCACAAAATATGGGTCTTGCTGGCAAACTGGTGGCTCCTTGCAGCCTCATCAACTGTTCTGTGAAATCCCAGGCAGCCCATATTGGTAGCAGGATGCAAGGGAAATGGATGTCCATCAATGCTGAGAGGAAGGTGCACTGGGTCAGGAACTACATAAAATTCTAGCGCCCCCATTCCCAGCAGCCCATGAAGAGAATTACAGCCAAGTTGAGGGGGAACAAAACAAAGTAGGAAAATGTAAGGATAGACGCTAATGCTCTGTCTGAGCTGGGAACTGTGGAGCAGCCATTCTCTCCTTAACTCTACCGTCCTCTTAGTAGGTCAGAACCCCAGAAAGAATCCTTTAAGGCTCATTTAGTCCAGCCCCCCTCTACCTGACCGTTCAGTAGGAAATAAATGGTTTATTGTCCATAATAAGAGCACCAAATAGTATCTTCTACAGATTACATAAAGCCTGAGAATGAAGCAGATCCTGGGTACAACAGCAAAAAAGGCTTTTTAATTTCATTCATCTATCCTGACAATTGCCACTTTTCACCAGGCCAGGGACATGAGAGCATTGAGGCTCTTTGACTCAGAGCATTCAAGAAGCTGCCATCAGAGCTGGTAATGGGAAAACAATGGGCCACTTTTAAGAACACATTTATTTCTGCTGCAAAGGACTTCTCCCCTTTATTTTCCATCACCATCACCCCTGTTTTCTCCCTCACTAGCAGAACTCAAGCACACATTATCCCCACTTCATGCACTGCCCCCTGCCATCCCAGGGAGTGAGAAATTGGAAATGAAACACAACACTATATGCAGATTGGTTTTAATCACCTGGAACAGATGGTGCAGAAAGTGTCAGGTAAGTGCAATTTCGAATTTCCTTTGGATGTTTCTTAAAATGCAGAAACAACAAAGAAATTAAATGGACTGTCAAATGTCAGTGTCAGTTCTGGCTTTGAACAGCCAGCCTTCACCATGTCTATACATAACCCTAATACTATTGAAATCTATTTCTCCACTTCCCTGTTAATTAACTAACACTTGATGAGCTAAATGAAAGCAAATATACCTAGAAACAAAGCAGACATGCTTTCCTCCTTGGCTGTGGGAGAATAGAAGGGAGCCCAGTAAATGCATCTGAGCCCAGCTCACCTGAGCTCTGCACTATAACAGGTAATTGCAATAAATCATCCTTTGCCCCATGATCCCAGCCTAGTGAAGATTAATGGCAGTAGACACTAAAGCTGCCAACTTGGAAGATTTCCGTGGTGGTAGAGAAGAGGCTATGCGTAAGGAATGTGTGATAAAATGCTATGCTGGGACCGTAATAAACGGGCTGGAAGGGAGCCGAGGTCCTCTTCTGTAATGCAGAGACATTAAGACCTGTCTGATTGTGATGACAGACAGGTATTTGACTGAGCACACTGGCAGCCATAAAAAAAATAGCTAAAAGCTAATGTCAAGATGTGATGTAGACCTGCCACCTGCCATCAGGAGTAATTATGGTCTGACCACTTGCTTGTAAGGAGGGCAGAGGAAACAATATTATATCTGACTGCAAGGGATTGGCTGCATTTGATTTCTGCCCCGATGGCATGACTGGCTCACTGTCACCCTCCATGATGAAGCAGCAGAGCCAGACATTGGCAACTGTCCTCACTGGAGGGGATTTGAGGGCTGGCTGACTTTCACACACTCCACTTAGGAGGAAGCCAGTGAAGGGAGAAAAATATGGTCTGAAGAGATGACTGAATACTTTGTACTCAAAGAATAAAACAGGTTCAACACATAACTAAACATATGGACATCATCAGTCCAGGAACCCCTTCAGAAATGTGGGTCCCAAGAAAGCAGAGAGACCTGCACTGCGCAGACCAAATACATTTCAGAAAGTGGTATGGACATGGAAGTGAACCTTCCCACCTTCATGGCAACATGCTCTCGGGCACAGAAAGAGTGGTTGTCACCTCATGGGCTTTGAACCTTTGAATGCTCTAGGAGAACCAAGAAAAGGAGTTGAGAGTTCTGTTGGAAGAGACTCTGTATTTAATTACTAAGGAAGTTGCCACAAAGTGCCACAAACCGAGTGGCTTAAGCAACAGAAATTTATAATCTCTCTGTTCTGGAGGCTAGAAGTCTACAATTAATGTGTCAGCATGGTCTGCTCTTTCTGAGGCCCGTTGGGGAGGATCTGTTTCCAGGCCTCTCTTTTTAACTTGTAGACGGCCATCTTCAGGTTCACGTGGTCTTCCCCCGTATGTGAGTCTGTCTCCAAATTTCTCCCCTTTCCCTCTTGTTGCCCAGGCTGGAGTGCAATGCCTCGATCTCAGCTGACTGCAACCTCCACCTCCCAGGTTCAAGCGATTCTCCTGTCTCAGCCTCCCAAGTAGTTGGGATTACAGGCACGCACCACCATGCCTGGCTAACTTTTGTATTTTTAGTGGAGACGGGGTTTCACCATGTTGGCCAGGCTGGTCTTGAACTCCTAACCTCAGGTGATCTGCCCGCCTCGGCCTCCCAAAGTGCTGGGATGACAGGCATGAGCCACCGCACCTGGCCTAAATTTCCCATTTTTATAAGGAAACCAATCATATTGAATTAGGACCCACCCTCGTGACCTCATCTTAACGTTGTTATCTCTACGAAGACCCTATCTCCAGAAATGCCACATTCAGAGGCCCCAGGGATTAGAACTAGAACACCCAAACTTGGAGGGGAACACAATCCAACCCACGGCGGGCCTCTAGGATCCTCCACCACGCCAAGCGTGCATAGGAATAATACAGTCTCCCAAATCAGGAAGGAAATGTCCAGATACTGCAGCAATGGAGGAAGGCTAGATCAGTGGGATGTGCCATGAGGCAGAGATCGCCAGGTATGTGGAGCAAGTGATAATTCCCACAGGTATAATGGTGCAGGTGAGGCCATGTAGGAGAGGACACAAAACTCTGACAGAGCTCAAGGGAAAGTGGGCAACAGAATGATGGGACTACCAGCTGGGAATATTGACTTTGGGGTCCCAGACAGCATCAGTGGACAACCTGGAGCTAGGCTCAGAAATAACACATAAAGACACAGGAAATCTTTCTGATGGAGAGCAAAGTATGTAATGTTCTTTGGTCTGTACCAGCCCAGCTCTTCTTTAGTTGACCCCTTATAGCAGCAGTCAGTCCCCAAACTTTTTGGCACCAGGGACAGGTTTTGTGGATGACCAGTTTTCCATGGACCAGGTGGTGGGGATGGTTTCGGGGTGAATCAGCCATGAGTTAGATTCTCATAAGGAGTGCGCAGCATAGATCCCTCACGTACTCAGTTCACAATAGGGTTCCCGCTGCTATGAGAATCGAAGGCCACCACAGGTCTGACAGGAGGCAGAGCTCAGGTGGCAATGCTCGCTGGCCACTCACCTCCTGCTGTGTGACTTAGTTCCTAACAAGCTATGGACAGGCACCAGTCTGCAGCCCGGGCCTGGGGACTTCTGTCTTAAAAGACACAGGATTGCTTCCACAGGCCCTGATCCTGCACAGGGGCAGCAATTCCTCATCTATCCAGAGTGTTCAAGGTCAGCACCTCTGGCATCTTACCAGGAACATCTGATCCCCTATGAACTGGGTAGGAAGTTCCTTCAAAATCTTAGAGTTCACTTCATGCAGTCATATGTCCTCTGGGCCTCCCTGGGCAGAGGACAGAAGACTGATACATGGATTCTTGACCAGGTTTTGATAGTAGCATTATTAATTAGAGGTGATACCGCCATAGAAACATTTGATACTCTTATGCAAGAGATAATCTAGAAACACTAAAGTGCTAGACAGGGAGAGAAGGAATGACTTTGTAATAAAATGGAAGAAAATACTATAACCTCATAGGGTTTATTCCCTTTCCATTTCTATTAACTATTAATAAATTTGAATAAAATTAGATTTTCAGTTATTTTGTCTGAAATATTGTACTGATAACTCACTAAGAAAATGAAGGTATAACAGCTGTTCACCTTCAAACTCTATAACTATAACTTCTCAACAACTCTGTGGATCCAGGTAAGAAAAATATGTCAAAAAAATGTTTTTCAGAAAATCAATAGGCCTGTTTATTAATTCATAACTTTTTAAATGTTCTTTATGTGACTGGGCATGGTGGCTCACGTCTGTAATCCCAACGCTTTGGGAGGCTGAGGTGGGTGGATCACTTGAAGTCAGGAGTTAGAGACCAGCCTGGCCAACATGGTGAAACCTTGCTCTACTAAAACTACAAAAATTAGCCAGGTGTGGTGGTGGGTGCCTGTAGTCCCAGCTACGCTGGAGACTGAGGCAGGAGAATCGCTTGAACCTGGGAGGAGGAGGTTGCAGTGAACCAAAGTCATACCACTGCACTCCAGCCTGGATGACAGAGCGAGACTCCATCCCAAAATAAAATTTTAAAAAGTATTCTTTATGGCTTAAAAGTTTTTATTGTTGCTTCTTCTCCAAGGTGCTTTGGGGTTTGAAGATGAGATTTGAGCTTAAATCATTTCAGCTGTTAAATATTAAAGGGCTGTATACATTTTCTCCTTTTGGTTTAAAATGTTATTTTCAATAGCTCAACTAAAGCATTTCTAACGAATGTTACAGAACCTGGAATCTTGCTTGTTTATGGTACTCTGTGAAAAAGATACTCTTCTCCAGTTTGGAAGTATCAGAGGAGACATTTTTATGATTGCAAACATTATAAGGTGAGTAAGCATGTGAGTCATTTCTCTACATTTTATATATTTTCTACCCATGGTTTGATTTATGACACACATGTGGTCTGCAACCAAGCTCTTATTTCTTTGAACAGGAAATTAATAAATGTCTATTAATTTGAAAAGAAAAATCTAGGGCAAAAGTAAAATTACTTAGCAAGATGGTTCCTCCGACCAAAAGCAATAAAAAAAAAAAAAAAAACCACTCTTGGCATAGTAAGTCCTCCAAGTAAATTCTAATCTATGCTATTAATTCAATTTACTATCACAACATTCTAATATTATTATTTATTAAACACCTAATATGACCTTAATAAACTTGATAAACATAATAAACTTAATAAACACTGTCACACAACATGATTTCAAGTTTTCTTTATGATTACCATGCAAGGTTGATAGCATTATTCCCAATTGAAAGACATAATTGAGGCTCAGAGGGTCATGTACCATGACCAGGGGTGCTTCATAAGTATGTGATCTGTGCAGTCACAGAGGCCCCCACACTAGGAAGAACCCTGTGCTTGGTTTAATGCTCTGATGCTGTCAACTTAAAATTCTTACTTGTTCAAAAAAGTTTTGAACAAGAGCACATTTTGCACTGAGTCCCACAAATCACTTATTAGACAGTAATATTATTTTTCCTCCACTTGTTTGGAATTGTCATTTTGCAAACAAGCAGCAAATCTGCAAAAGATATTAAAATAACCAGTTCCCATCTAACCTACTATCTCCACAAATTACCTTTTGGCTCACACACTCATGTACAAATTCATACAAATGAGAGTAGTCTGTGCTTGTTATCTGGATACAGTAAGGCTCTATGAAACATGCACTGAACAAATAAACAAAATGTCATTTATGCTTCAAAAGGGAAAACAAATTCTTAAAATAATCTTATCATCTACCAAAAAAGTTTATCTGATGTTATGCAACACAAAATAAATAAAACCAATCTGTAAATTCTGGTAAAGTTTATCAACTTTCCCGTGTCTCCAGTCTGCTTACCCATTTTCTCTTCATTTTCAAAAGGTATATACTGGCCTTTTGGTAGAGCATGCTATATTTTGGGACAGTGTCTTATGAGGTTATATTCTGTGTGAGGAAAATCATTAGAGATTATCATTCTAGTCTCACTTATTTCCCAATGTAGCCATCTTTCAAAATATTCCATTTAGAGGGTATCCAGCCTCTAGCAATATAAATTTTTTTATTTTATATCATCTACATAATATCTCTTTCACTTCCTCTCTGTTTTTCTCCCCTTCTTTCTCCCTCTTTCTTTCCATCTCCTTTTCTCTCTCTCTGTCTCTCTCTTTCATGCACACACACATACACACACACGCACACTTCACAAATAAGCTTTCAACGCATTTTCTGTAAATTTCTAGCCTCTTATTGTCAATGGGGATTTGCGTCTGGAATTAGGACCATCACCATGAATTCACAAGTAACTAACAAGTTCCCTAAGTCAGCGACTATCAGATCTGTTGCAGAAATCCTACCAGACATGATTTCTGGAGGATAGCCAAGGGGGCTGGGAATCTGTTGTGAGTCAGCCAGACTGTTTTCACTGAGCACATCTGATTCTACAAACACTTAAGATCATCTATCTCCCTCACCCAGAGCTTGCAACTTGCCAGCAGTAATAAATAGGGCAGCACAGGCCCCCAGCCTGAGCCTTAGGGTTATGGTTTCTGGGCAGAATCAAATCATGGGCTTTGACTTTCCTTCCTCCTGAAGGATAAAGATGATTCAGGCTGAAGCAGCTGACAAATATGGAAATCATTAACAGACTAAACTGTACACAACAACCAAAGTATTAAGAAATACCAGTAAACAAAATAACCAGTACTTCTGATCCCTCAAAGTCCCTGAACTGAGAAACAGGGCCAAGACTCTTGGCCATCCCCTGATCCAAGTCTCTCATTCTGCATGTCAAGAGGATACTGCTCAAGATTACACAATTGCTTGCAGCCAAGCAAAGACTCTATCTAGATGCCCTTCCTGCTTGCCCAATCATCTCCCCACCATCAGATGCTGGTTTCCTGTTTCCTGCTGCTTCCCAAGACACCGCTTCCTTCCTGACCTTGTTTTCCATTCTATCTTGGCTTCTACCCACAGCCTAATTCCAGGGGTGAGAAGGACACTGTAATCTGAGCCTTCCATGGGACCCACGTGTCAAGTGCGGGGAGAGGAGGGCTGTAGTTTTCCTACTGCCACTCTCTTCTTCCCTCACCATTTTGTTTCATGTTGCCATTTTAACATTAATAGTGACTGCTATATTCATACTTCCTTCCAGTTAATCTATTCATATGGAAATGAGGACCCCAGTATCAAAATAAAGACTTCGTCCACCTATGTCAGGGATAATCTAGTCTTCTCCACATACCTTAAAGCTTTAGACATGCATGAGAGTACTTCATTGGTTGCCACATTGAGCAGAAGACACTACCAGCACTTAGTGGATGGGAGCTGGGGATCCCAATCACCTGCAATGCCCAGAACAGTTCCTTGCAGCAAATCATCCTACTCAAAGTGTCAATAGCATTCCATTGAGAAACACTGCCAGAGCTGGCTACCTGAGACAGAATCCCCTTTCTTCCTCTCTGCTGCATGCCTCAGTTGGACTGGGGAGGCAGGGTAGAGTGGAAAAGTCATCAGGTTCTAGACAGGGGGCTAAGCTTCCCAACGCAGTACCTCCAGTGAAAAATGGCCTTGGACAAGTCCTAACTACTCAAGACTGTTTTTTTTTTTTTTTTTTTTCTCTCTCTCTCTCTTCTCTCTTGTCATGAAGTGAGGACACTAACATCTAATTGCAAGCATTACATAACACTGTACATAAAATCACAAAGCACCTACTAGTGTAAAAGATATAAAGAATTTTATTCACCAGATTTCCAATGGAAGAAAATTAGAGGAGAACGGATGATGCTTCATTGGGAAGCAGCAAGAAGAGGGCATCCCAGTGGGGGCTGAAGCTTAGACTTTTAGAAGACTCAGAGCATGTGTGTGGTTGTAGGTGTGTGGGGATAAGGAGCAGTAGAAGGGGAAAGTATCAACAAAATATTGTAAGCCAAGCGTTGTAATCCCAACATCTTCAAGAAAAGTACTAGAAAAAACATCATACTGTGAGGTTAGGTGTCTTATGGACACTTGCAGAGGGTAAATTTTACATCAAGACAGCTCAGAAACAGAACCTGTGTGGTGGCAGGATAAGAAAATTTGAGGTAGAAAGTGGTATTAACTGGGATGTAAAATCTGCTGACTCCAACCCAGTTCACCTGAATTTCAAAGGTATAAAGAAATGGCAGGTGATAGCCAGGTGAAGTAGGTACTGAAAAATATTTTTTTTTTTTTTTTTTGAGACGGAGTCTCGCTCTGTCGCCCAGGCTGGAGTGCAGTGGCCAGATCTCAGCTCACTGCAAGCTCCCCCTCCCGGGTTTTACGCCATTCTCCTGCCTCAGCCTCCCGAGTAGCTGGGACTACAGGCGCCCGCCACCTCGCCCGGCTAGTTTTCGTATTTTTAGTAGAGACGGGGTTTCACCGTGTTAGCCAGGATGGTCTCGATCTCCTGACCTCGTGATCCGCCCGTCTCAGCCTCCCAAAGTGCTGGGATTACAGGCTTGAGCCACCGCGCCCGGCTTGAAAAATATTTTTTAAATTAAGGCTAAACTCTCTCATTCCCCTACCCTACTCTGAAACAGATCCTCACACTTACAATTGGTCAGTATTTATTGAGAGCTCTCTCTATAGGTAAAACATTGCAGGGACTAAAAGGAAGTTGAAATCATGTCCTCAGATATAGTGGTTTAAAGAATGGGCTTTGAGGTCAAATACATCTGCATGCAATCCACGTATGCCTTTTCCTAGCAGCTTAATCTCAGGCATTTCAATGTAAGTCTGACTCCCAATATTCTCATCTGTTAAATGGCAACAAAAATAGTACCTATGTCAGAATGTGATAAAAGGACATCAGACAATCCCTGTAAATGTGTGCTATTACTAATGGTACCTCATGGGGCATATGACTCCATAAATATTGCTAAAGTAAAAGGAACTAAAATGAATTTAAATTTCCATATTTTTTGTCCCCTTTGAATTATTACAGTCATGTGCCACAATCACCTATGATGGAGATAAATCTGAATGCAGCAGGAGACATGAAAGACTCATTTTGTAAGCCCATTGATTCCTTGATTTTTTTTCTGCAATCCCAACACAACATGTTTTTAGAAATGAGAAGCAGGATTCCATTAAAAGACTGTTTTGCAATCATGTAAATGCACAGAACTCTACTACTCTTAAGCTACTGAAAACAGCCTCTTCCCTGAGAATTGAGAAGTCTCAGTGCTTCCGAATTCCTGTCAGTGTCTGGCGTAACATGGGTACTATATTAATGTTTGCCGAATGAATACTTTGAATGGCTACTCTAGCTAGTGAGATACTTCATGCTGATGAGCCTGCTTCCTAATGTTTAGATGCTAATGCTTTCATTCTATTTTGTAGTAAGTATTATAGATAAGTCTGGATAAAATGAGCTGATAATGTGTAGGACTCGAATATGTTATAATATTTCATCTTTCCTCTAATGGATAGAATTATGCCATTATACCTGAATCCAGCCATTAAATTATCTTACTTGAACATAGAAACCTTCCCTTTGCGTGAAGAGCATAAAAAGCTAAAGAGGAGTTGCAGCATCTAATCAAATAATGTTCTCTCAAACTCTGCGTACATACCCACAGGCTTCACCAATGGTGTTGTCCTAACGAGAAGGTGATAGTTTAAAGACGACCAGTATTCTGCAAACAAGGCACCAAAACGTCCCCTAGGCTCAGTCAATCTTTAGACCATAAGCTCGATGACGGTAGCTGTAGACTGTGTCTATTTTGTTCATTACTATATCCTCAGTGGCCAGCACGATGGCTGGAAAGTAGGAGGAGCTCAGTCAATATTTTTAGAGTAAATGATTCCTGAACTCCAGTCTAATTATTTTGAACAGCACCTAGGCAGTTACCCTGGTTGGAGACATGGGCCTCCTCACCAGTGTTTTAGGGGAGCTGCTGCCTGATGTCATTGTTAAGGTATTGAGCACTTCAGCCTTGGGAAAGGAACAGCAAGGACCATTTTCTAATCCCACTGCCAAGAAGCCTTGACATCTTTGACAGATGAGAAGAAAGTTGCCAAACAGCGAAAAGCAGTGTGAGTGCCAGGCAGAAGCTCATCTTTCTGACCAGGGATCTTAATTTACCTCAGTTGAGGCTAATTTGTGGAGAGGAACTTCATTCTAACTTTCAGCCAAATTTCATACTGAAAGGATGCTGCAGGCTAGTGAGGATCCACAATGCGGAAAGTTGTTAGAGAATCATCAACATGGCTGTGCACTTTATTGCTTATATCACCCATGGAGATCAATAATCATATGAAACAATGATTACAGTGGACATTTACAGAGCACTTACCACATGCTGGGAACTCTAAGTCCTGAATATGTATTGTTTCACTTAATATACACTAAAACACCATGACATAGATACTAGTATTCCCATTTTTTCAGTTGCAATAACTCACCACTTAAAGAGCATAAGTGGTTCAACTGGGGTCTTACAAATGTGCTAAGAGAAGAAGTCAGGATTTAGATCCCAGCCTGCCTGTTTCCAAAGGCTCTTGATGACTAGGTGAATTTCTAGTTAAATTAATACCTCATGACTTGTCTCCACCTTCTGTCTGCAAACTTAGATGAAAACCTTCAAGACAAGTAAGAGTACATCTGGACATTGCTGCATTTCTTTTTTTATTTTTTTAAATCAATTTCTACAAGTGTTTACATGACCTAGACTGTGAAAAGTTTTAACTATAATGCGTTCCCAGGGCAAGTAACACAAGAATTCTCGCACAGGATAGATGGACCAAGATGGTGTAACCATGTTTATAAAGTAAGAGAGTTTCCTTCATCGGTCATTGTTCTAATAGAGCCAATAAAGCATTTGCCATGAAAAGATCTGGCAAGTTATTATTCACCTCTCTGAGTCTCACAGGTGGAAGGAGTGTGGGCTTTGGATTCACAGACATATCAGAAGGACTCCTGGGGACCCACTAGTAACAAAGATTGAGTGAGCTATAATTCATTTTACCCACTGCAATGGAGTCATCAGGTGTTTCCGTATTTATTCATGAAGAACAGAGATGATCTATATCTGTGCTGCCCAAAACAATAGCCACTAGCAATATTTGGCTATTTAAATTAATTAAATGTAAATCAAATTAAAAATTCAGTTTTTCAGTTATACTAATCACATTTCAAGCACTTAATAGTGCATGTGGCTAATGGCTACTGTATTGGACAGTACAGATCTAGACTATTTCTAGAACATCCTTAGCATCACAGAAAGTAACATTGGACAGCATCAGTCTAGATTTAAAAAAAAGAGCAAGAGAGAGAACAAACTCTTGATTTTCAAACAGCTCTGTTATTTAAAGGAAGAGGGGTCATATGTTTTAGTGTTAGTTTTAATTTGGGGGTTGTTGTTTTCTAATGGGTTATATTAGTCAGGACTCATTTGATCACAAGGGAAAAAATTGAACTCAAAAATGGCTTAAGCAAAATAGCAAATTTCTTTGTTTCTATAACTGAAAAATCTAGAAATAAAGGCCAGTTGGGTCAGGGGTTCAAATGTATCATTAAAACAATATCTTTCCATCTCTCAGCTCTACTTTCTATGTGGCTTTCTTCTTGGGCTGGCTTTATTCATATGGGGGCAAAGATGGCTTCTGATAGACTCAAGCTCACATGGTTCTTAGAACCCACAATCTCAAATTTGACCTTCTGTATCAGTTTCTCATTGGTTTGACCCTAATTCACAGGGAAGTCTTTATTAAAGTACTGCTATTCATCACAGACTTTACTATCACCCCAGCATAATAGAAGAGGCATTATCATTACATATTGGGAAGATAACAAGGATTCAAACACAAACCAGTTAAATTAATACTTCATGACTTGTCTCCACCTTCTGTCTGTAAACTTAGATGAAAACCTTCTTTTTTTTTTTTTTTTTCTGAGACTGAGTCTGGCTCTGTCGCCCAGGCTGGAGCGCAGTGGCTGGATCTCAGCTCACTGCAAACTCCGCCTCCCAGGTTCACGCCATTCTCCTGCCTCAGCCTCCTGAGTAGCTGGGATTACAGGCGCCCGCCACCTTGCCCGGCTAGTTTTTTGTATTTTTTAGTAGAGACGGGGTTTCACCGTGTTAGCCAGCATGGTCTCGATCTCCTGACCTCGTGATCCACCCGTCTCGGCCTCCCAAAGTGCTGGGATTACAGGCTTGAGCCACCGCGCCCGGCCAAGATGAAAACCTTCAAGACAAGTAAGTACACCAGTTTGTGTTTGAATCCTTGTTATCTTCTCAATATGTAATGATAATTACAGTCCAGTCCAGACTGAAATTCCAGTCCAGACTCTCAAATTTATGAGCTGTATGACCTTTGCCATATCTAATCATTTCTCTATGCCTCGATTTTCTCATCTTAAAATGAGGATAAATAATAATGCTAATCTTACAGGGTCCATTGTTTTCGTTGCTGTTGTATTGAGACAGGGTCTCACTCTGTTGCTCAGGCTGGAGTACAGTGGTGAGATCTCGGCTCACTACAGCCTCTGCCTCCTGGGTTTAAGTGGTCCTCCCATTTCAGCTACCTTAATAAACATTTCCATATGGATCAGGGTCAAACCAATCAGAAACTGATACCGCAGGTCAAATTTGAGATTGTGGGCACTAAGAACCATACGAACTTGAGTCTCCTGAGTATCTGGGCCTACAGGCAATAAATATCCAGTGAGTAGAGAAAAAACACTAAGTGTTCCAGGAATTAGGAAAGTGAGTAACCGCTGCAGCCTTGGGTGTTCAAGAAGGGCTTCATAGAGAACACAAGACATGAACAGGGTTTTGAAACAAGGGTGCACAGGCAGAAGGGAGGGAGTAGAGCCCTTCTCATCACAGCACCCAAGAAACTAATGCCTGTGTCTCTGAAGCCATGTTTCCTACAAGGGAATAGGAGGCAGGAAACGGTGCAGGCTTTTCTTTACCCATCATCTGCACAAAACAGTTGAGAGGCAGCATGTTTTTCTTAAAATGTTAATAAAAAGAGCACAGCAAAACTGAATCTGAGAAGCCAGGCATGTCTCATCTGCCATTCCTGTATCCCTGAGCTCTCAGCGCTGCTGGTGCCTGATGGTGATGAGGTGTTCCCGGAGGGGTGAGCCTGAGCAGACTGTACGGGAAGGCTCGGCGCATCTTCCAAATGCCTCTGTCTGTCCAGTGGGGGTGGAGGCCTCCTAACAGCTGCTGAGCTGCTTTGTAAACAAGTGGGGGACACACTTCTTTAACCTGGAATCCTGCAGCTGAAAAATATGTTTACCTCTCCAAGGATTTGGTTGGAAATGCTTCAAAGATTTCTGCTTTTCCCAGAAAGCTGGAGCTCAATATGAAGGGATGTGCTTCATCTCTGAGAACACTGCTCTCCTTGGGTGAGAAGAACAGGTTTTTCCAGCTTGACAGTAAATAACTTTCTGACTTGGGCAAAAGGATGGGGCCAGATTACCTCCAAGGTAGATGAAATGTCATTTAGCTCATGTGCAAAGTAATTGTGAAGAAAATTCTCCCATCCAAGGTAGGGTTGGGCATTGTGCAGGAGATAGGCACATTTCCAGAGCATGTTGTGATGTTTGGATCAGTTCCAGATACCACTGCCAAGGCCTGCCTCTGGGCAGCTGCAGCTTTAGGGGGGCCTAATCATCCCCCACCCACGCCCCACTACAGCGTTGTATGCGTGCTTGTGTGTGTGTGTGTGTGTGTGTGTGTGTGTGTACACACGCGTGCACCAGCCAAAAACATTAATTAGCATGTGCTTTCTGTATTAGGGTTTAAAAGCCATCAGGGCAGCTGTTGTCTAGAAGCCAAGGAACTAAATTCAAGTCACAGCTCTGTCAATTGGCCATATGACCTCTGCCGGGTCATCTCACCCCTCTGAGCTTTGAGTTCTTCATTTGTAAAGGAAGATGATAATATCTGAACCAATTAACTCAGGGTTTCAATGAAGATACAAATTAAAATGAGATGACATACAGGAAAGTCTTCCAGCAACCCTAAAGCCCACTTCTCCAAGTCTGGATCAACAACCCAGCAGCACTGACTTCCTCTGGGAGCTTGTTAGAAATGCAGATTCATGGGCTCAGCCTCACACTTACTGAACTAGACCCTGCATTTTAACACGATTCTCAAGGTAATCAATATGCACTTTCAAGGGACTGCTCTAAAGCACTATAAGACAGATTTAGGAAATCGTTCTAAAGCTGAACAAAGCCCAAACCACTCTGGGTTTCCAAAATTTCCACTACACAACTGCTTTCCTGAGCCAGCACTGCTTCCTTGGCAGATCAGACATTCTCAGAGAGCAGCAACACTGTCATTGATCAATTCTCTGGGACACCCAGCACAATGTGAATAAGGCTTACATCGTAATAGTGTGACAAATAGCATTCTTATACAAGATCAATGGCCATATATATATATATATATATATAAAACTTTACCCTGGCTTGAAAGACACTACAGGATGACCTGGCCTTCTGTTACACCCCTCTCCCTCCCTACACCCCTCCCACATGGGCCTCCCTGCCTGTCCTCAAATATGCCTGGCAACTGACAACTCCCAGGGAGAGCCTTCCACTGCTATTCCCCCTGCCTGGAGTGGTCTTCCTCACAGACCTCAATTGCTCATCTCCTTGAAATCTTGGCTCAAATGTTACCTTGTCAGTGATGCTGTCCCCATCTCCTCTATTTAACATTGCAACACCCCCTTTTACTTAAATATCCTTTTCTCCACAGCACTTATCACTTTTAGCATATTATATACTTCATTTATTATGCTTTATTATCATGCCCTTTCCCACCTCAAAATAGAATGTAAGGTTAGGAAGGTAGGAATTTTTGTCCATTTTGTTCACTGCTGCGTACCCAGCTCCTGGGACAGTCCTGGCACCCCACTGCTTTATATTTATTGAATGAATGAATGTACAGGAGAATGACTTTGAACACGCACTGTGTAATCAGATAGACTTGGGCTTGCATTTCAACTCTGTCACTATTAGCTGTCTGACTCTAGGCAAATAGTGCATGTTAACAGTTCTGCTACAGTGTCCAGCATATAGGAAATGTCTCTTTTTGTTTAGCTATCATTATTAAAACATAATTATGATTATCACTGAATATAAGCTTCATTCTTCCAAGAGAATGGTGAAAATTATAATTTATTTTAACTAATAATCAAACTTTTAAGGAATATGCCACACAGATCAAAAGAGGACTAAGGACTGTGATTCATTTGTCAGCAGCCAATTCTTTTTGCAACAGTTAAAAAAAAAATGGTATGCATGAACACCCTTCATGAAAAGAATAAACTCCCTATCTTCCTTTTAGGGGAAAAGTTAGGAAATATTGGTTTCTGTTATTTTTCCAAATAAAATATAACATCTGACATTGGACAAGCATAAACTTGAGCTAAACATCAAGGAATCATTTTACAGTAGCATTAGACTGTGAAACCAACCAGATGAGGAGGCGGCTCTCCCAAATGATGGGTCACTTAAACATACAGGAAGAAGAACTGGAAACTTTTTCCTGTATATCCTCAAATACATTGCAAATATTTATAAAATAAATGGCAAGTGTCTGATGATATTAAATTACCCAGATATTTTTCTTAGAGGTAAGAATTAAATATAAGTAGACAGCATTTAATTCTATTGGTTCAACCTTTTGGCTCCGAGCAAAACCCATTTTATCTCTAGTAAAATATTTGTGTGAGAAAATCTATGTCTCAGAAACTCAATTGTATTTTCTCTGAAATGGGGGAGTTGGATCAGATATTATCAAAGCCTCCTTCTGGCTCTAACAGTCAGAGACTCAATGACTTAGAGAATCTTGTTTTCCCATCCCCCACTCTGACTCCATCCAATTCATCACAAAGTTCTGGTGATGTGACTCTAAATTATAGTTTAAATCAGTCTACCTTTATGGTAATCACCTTGGTACTTACTCACCTGGACTAACTCAAGAGCTTCCTAACACATTCTCTGACACCTCTCCAACCTTTACACCCACAGAGTAGCCAGAGTGGTCCTTGGATAATAAAAATTTTATTCTCTTTATTTCCCTGCTGTATTAGTCCGGTTTCATGCTGCTGTTAAATACATACCCAAGACTGGGTAATTTATAATGAAAAGATATTTATATCTTTTCTGTGTGTATATATGGACACACAGTTCTATGTGGCTCGGGGGTGGGAGACCTCACAGTCACGGCAGAAGGTAAAAGTCGCATCTTAAGTGGTGCCAGACAAGAAAGAATGAGAGCCAAGGGAAAGGGAAAACCTCTTATAAAACCATCAGATCCAGTGAGACTTACTACCATGAGAACAGTATGGGGGAAACTGCCTCCATGATTCAACTGTCTCCCACTGGGTCATTCCCACAACACGTGGGGATTATGGGAGCTAATATTCAAGATGAGATTTGGGTAGGGACACAGTCAAACCATATCACCTGCTTAAAATCTTTTCTTGTTGCACTTAATATAACCTCTCAAAATCTTCACATGGATAATAGATGAGACGCCATCTGGAAAGGGCCCTCCCTGCCTCCTTTCCCCTCCTCATTTTGTAAACTCTCTCCCTCCTTGCCATCAGGCCACACTCTGCTTTGCAAGTTCTCAGCTGCATTCTGGTCATTCACACGCATTGATTCATCTGCATGCCTAACTCTTACCCCTCAACCTCACACACACACACACACACACACACAAAAAAAAAAAAAAGTCTCTTTCTCAAAGAGGCCTTCTCACAGTCCTCCCCATTCCTTCACTTCATAACACTTGTCACGATCTCCGGATACGCATCCCTTTATGTGTCTCTTTGCTTCCCATCTCTGTCTGTTTTTATATGCTAAGCTCTTGGAGGACAAGAGCTATGTTTGATTTGTTCATTACTGTATAACCAGCACCCAGCAGAACTCCTAGCGTACAGCTGGCAATCAACAAAAAATTGTGGAATAAATAGATGAATGAAGAGTATTATCTACTCTATGAAGGGGAAGGCAAGAATATGAATGTTCTTTACGTTACCATCCTATGAAGTAATTTTAAATAACACACACAATGCAATTTGAATTCATAAGAAAGTAATTTATTGAATCCAAGGCATTATGTTTTGCTTTTATATAATTAAAAATCATTGTTCAGAGATTAACCTACCAGTAGCATTTTACTGGGAAAAAAAAATACTGTGAAGTTTTGCTTAAGGTTTTACACAATAATGGATGTATGAACCAAATGATAAACTTCGTATTAAAAGATATGGATTCATGTTTTGTGACTCAAACACTGTGATCATAGTATTATTGACCATATGACATTAACCAAGCCGTTTAGTAAACAACTGTGCTTAATAACCATCTAATATAATTTGGCAAACAGTGATTGAGGCTATATCAAACGTGTATATTTCCTGTTTTACTGTAATTAATAAATAGAAGAAATACACTGGATTATTGGAAATGAATATACCACAAAGGATGTCCATAGTTTTACAGTACCTTTAAGTATCTGTTAAAGGAGAGTATTTAACTAGTATTATCATTATTAGCAAGAAACTGACTTCAATATATTTCTTTTTTTTTTTTTCACCTTTTCTATTCCCCCTCCAGTTAGGTTCCCAGAATTCTAGAATGAGTTAGAAAACGACTAAGTTACAAAATTTTCTCAGATAAGGTTGGGAATGTGGTATGAAAATTTTCTCAGATACGCTTTGGAATGTGGTATGAAAATTTTCTCATATAAGGTTGGGAATGTGGTATGACAAACAGAAGGAAAGAAAACCAAGCCAAGGCCTGGAGACCAAATGAGGTGAAGAGGATGTGGGAATCTACTCAGAAGTAAGCTTCACTGGACGTGAGGATGCAGCCATAGAGCATCCTACGGCAATGAGGATAAATTGGTAGCATATTTCCATGCCCAGATATCTGAAAAATAGAGATAATGATCCCTGGCCCTAGCAACCAATGAGGAATATTGCGAGAATAAATTAGATACAGTTTTCCTTTGGAGGAAAAGCACTATATAATTTATGATATTGTTATTATAATCATTAGTCATCTTTGCCTAGATTTATGGAGTGACTCATCCTAAATTAAGCCTTTGGAACAATAAGAAGAGGGAAATTTATGAGACCTACAATGATTTTCTAGTCTCATAAAAAATTGTAGTACTTGATTCTTGAGATGTTGAAATATCTCTGCCTCTTAACAGGACGCTGCAAGAACCATCCTTTGATTCATTATTTGATAAGTCTTTCAAGTCCCCATCCTCTTGCTCTTCTGGGGCTAATAATTCAGCTAGCATTTTAACACTCACCTTGACTGTCAATAAATTATTTTAACTTACCTTTAGAGTATCTGCTTTTTATCTCCTCTTCCTATGAGAATAACAATTGTTACGATTTTATTCCCCATAATTTATCTATATATTCAGTAAATATTTTTAAGCACCTATAATAGGCAAGGCAATGAGTTAGGTACAGAGATAAAAGGGGAGTGAGATCCTTCCCATGTCTCACGGAGCTACAGAATATAACTAAGGATCAGATCTGAGGAATATCTTAAGAAAGAGTCATCAGGTCACAAAGATTGATCAGATACAGAGTGTAAAAGAGAGGGGAGAATTCAGAAGAGGCCAAATTTCTTCTCCAGGTAGACTGGATGGAGAATGGCATCATTAGCCAGCTAGGAAACAGATTTGAGAATAAGACAACCAACTCTGCTTTAGGCTTGTTAAACTGAGGTTGAATAAGAGATCCAGGAAGAAGCTTGAACCATGGGTCTGAGGCTTAGGAAAGAGGCCAGGACAGGAGACATAGGTCTGGAATTCCTCTGAGGAGATCCTGGGAAGAGGTGAGTACTCAGTGAGAGAGTATAAAACAAGAAGGAAAGACAGGGGCATCTGGTGATAAAAACTGAAAGAAAGGAAGAGACAACTAGGTAATTTTTGGAAGACATAAACACAGTACAAAGGGCTAATGAAAAGAAAATAAATGACAGGAATAGATAGAAAATGACAGAGAGATGGAAGAGGAAGAGAGTAAAGTCCCAGAGTCATGGCCAGGGGCAACATATTGGAAGGGTTAGCCTTGCAAAGGAGCCTCTGTCTCTCTCTCCCTCTCTCTCAGCAGGAGACAGTGAGGAGGGAACAAATACTGATACATATTTTAGATAGGATACAGTAGACTTCAAAAGAGGAACTGTTGATTAGAAGTATGAAAAGTTGGATTAGAAAAGGTTGTGATGTTCTGAGAAAATGACATGTAGAGAAGAACCTGGGCTTTGGAATGAGACCAGACCTAGATTCTAATCGCAGCTTTTACACTTGGTATTTCTGTGACCTTGGGCAAGTACTTTTTATCTAACTAAGCTGCAGTTCTGTCTTCTGTAGAAATGGCAAGTAACAAGAACTATTTCATAAGGCTGTTTCCAGGATTAAGAAAGAGACTGTGTATGGAAGCACCTAGTTCTTGTCTGGGCTTCCTTGAGGAATGAATCCTGAGGATAAGCTGGACCAAAAGACAGAGCAGTGGTTCTCAACCTCAATGTGCATCAGAATCAGCTGGAGAGCTCCTCTAAACACAGGTTTTACGCTTCACCCAGAATCAGTTTCTGTTTCAGTAGGTCTGGGGTAAGGCTTGAAAATCTGTATTTCTAGTAAGTTCCCAAGTGACACTGACACTGCCAGTCCACAAACCACTCTTAGAGGATCCCTGAGGTAGAGAAACCATCCAAGGGAAAAGGTCAAAGTGGTAAGAGATTTTGTTGGCCCTAGAACACTCGTTCCAGAAGAAGATGACCACATCTCTTTTTAGAGTATATTTTCCCTTCATTGGCTTTATTCATCATTTTGTCTCTAGAACCTTGGCCACCCTATCTTAAGAGCAGGCACTGTTATCCCAGAGTTCTAAGAACCTGGCGCAAGCACTGAAATTTAACAGGAACTCATCCAGCTGAATGGCTGGAGCAGTGAATGCAGAAAGAGAACTCTGAATTGCCTGAAGAGAGAGGCACACAAGAGGCTAGTGGTTCCCAGTGTCTCCCCAAAAGGAGTTGAGCAAAGACCACCGGGAAGTGGCAGGAGTGTGGGAGTCAGCCTGAGGAATCATGGTTTTGTTTGTTTTTGTTTTGTAGAGACGGGGTCTTGACATCTTGCCTAGGCTAGTCTCAAACTCGTGGGCTCAAGCGATCCTCCCGTTTCAGCCTCCCAAAATGCTGGGATTATAACACATTCAGTCAGGAAACATGGTTATTAAAACAAGTAGAAACTGTCAACATTTATATATTAGTTTAATTTTGCTTTGTCTTTTCTATATTGCATGGTGCAAGTGTTTAATATTTTACATTTCTGGGTTTTTTATTTTAAATCATTTTTTATTTCTCATATTCTTTCCCTGGCTCCAAAGTATCTTTATTGCTAAATAGTAGTTTATAACCCTTTGCCATGGATCAGATTATCTTTGAGCACTTACTTTTCCCTGTTTTGTTCCCAATTCCTTCCCATTGTATTATTCAATTATTCCATTCTGTTGCATCCATTATTCACTACATTTTTTTTTTCAAAAAATTGATTCTGCAGAAATTGAGCACCCTCATTTTTCATTTCTTGGTTGGAGTTACTTTGTAGAAACTCAGCTAGATTATGGCTCCTAATGCACTAATGCTCTGCTGAGTGCATGTTGCCCCGCATTTTTATAAGTTCTGAATATAAAGTCAAAACCCATTCCTTTTCAAGATTCTCCTTTCATATATCGTTTAAGAAAATTGCTCAACTATCTAGCTTGCTTCTACTTAGTCCCTGACTCATTTCCTCGCTGCTGAATACCCCATCATCCTTCCTACATTTATATTTTTAGAGCCAAGTTAACTTGATATTTAGTTGCCCAGTGTCACTGCAGCTGTGCTCTGCAGCAGGGACTGGAGAGAGCAGAGGCACGAGGACAACCCTGGTCAGAACATTAGTCAGGTATCAACCCTTTTCTCCTCTCTGCATCCAGCTTCTTACTACACCTCACCTGTGATCTCTTTCGTTAACACATTTTTGAAGTATTTTTCAGTTTTCTTAAACATACAGTGCTTAATTCCTTGCTTTGTGCATGGTGAATACTCAAAGTCCGGATCGTAGGAATGACTAAATGGCAAGCGGATGAAACACAGACCCATCACAGCTTGATTTTGTCCATTTGCTTAGCTACTGTCTTATTGTTACTCAGGATGCCTTGCAGTTTCCTAAATTTGCCATGCTCGCTCATGCCTGCAAACCATTGCGTGGGTCACTCCCTTCCCACTCTGCTTTCTCTAACTAGCTTTGGCATTGCTTCCTTCTTCAGAAAGTCACCCCTACCCCTCTCCCTGGGGTGGTTAACCCTCTGACATCCTAAAAACATCCTGACTGCTTTGCTCTAAAATCATATTTCCATTGTCAGCTTGCTTTTCCTGCTCCTTAACTAGACTGTGAGCAACCAAAAAGCAAGGACTGTGTCTCATGCACAGTTGTAATCCCAGCTCCTTCCTTGATGCCCAAATGGTGGTGTCTGCAATAATTGAGGCTATGCTGAAAGGCAGGGGTGTATTAGTCCATTCCCACACTACTAATGAAGACATTCCTGCGACTGGGTAATTTATACAGAAAATGAGTTTTAATGGACTCATAGTTCCACATGGCTGGGGAGGCCTCACAATCATGGCAAAAGGCAAAGGAGGAGCAAAGTCATGTCTTACATGGTGGCAGGCAAGAGAGCATGTGCAGGGGAACTTTATAAAACCATCAGATCTCATGAGATTTATTCACTATCATGAGAATAGCGTAAGAAGGACCCACCCCCATGATTCAATTACCTCCCACCAGGTCCCTCCCATGACATACGAGAATTATGGGGGCTACAATTTGAGATTTGAGTGGGGACACAGCCAAACCATATCAAGGGGTTATTCTAGCATGGATAGCTGCCCTGGACATGGAGAAGAGTGGCAAGATGTGAGATACTACAGAAAGAAAACGGGGCAGCTCGTGGGGCAGCTCTTGAGACACAGGGCAATGGAAGGGGAGAAGCCAAACATGGCAGCCAGGAGCTGGGAGATGCCTTCCCACCTGCCACAGATGATTAGAGGTACCCATCACCTTAACAGAGGCCTAGAAAAATAAGTTTTCTTAACAGAACACAAGTTTTCCTATACCAGATAGCTTATTCTGCAGTGTTTTCATAAAGTACCATTTATTGGAACAATGCAATAAAAATGGCTAAATTAACTTTTACAAAATTCTGAATAATACAAAGCAATATATAGGTGGTTAAAAAATAGTCCTGGAACCAAAGAGGGAGGGCACATGATGCCATTCATACTGAGGCAGATTTCCTTATTCTTTTCCTTTACCTTTCTCCTAGCGTCAGCCCAGCACAAGCACCCTTTCTCTGGGCTCCTTTCCAGCTCTTAACCAGTGGGATTACACTTGTCAAACACTGGTGTTATATTGTCCTAAGCCTTCTGAGAATAACAATGTCTCAACTCTTAAAATCTCAAGATTTAATTCCTCCTTTTTGGAGTAATTATGCCTCTTCCCCACTCCTCCACCCCCTTCCTCTCACTGTCTCTGTCTCTCTCTGTGTCTCTGTATTTGTTTTTCTCTGTGTATGTCTCCTTCTCTCTCTTCTCTCCTCCCCTTCTCTCTCCTCTTCCTCCTGTTTCTGCTGCTGCTTCATCTTCCTCCTCTTCCTCCTTTCCTTTTCTTCTCTCTCTTTCACACACACACACTCTCCAAGTTTGTTACTACCATATGAGCTTTACATGGATGAAAATTATCTAATAACATCTCCCCAAGCAGTTCCTAGTGCTCACCCCCTCCCATCGTATTTTGGTGAAAAACACCCTGTGACTTAACACTTACAAAACAGACCTTAACACTGATTCCTAATTGCGTTAAAATCTGACATGGGCTAGAAGAATTTAAAACCAATGTATTGCTCCATGATCTTTCCGTTTTCCACTTGTGTAAATCCTGCCTTTCCTTCCAGATCCAGCATCCAATCTATGCCATACAGGGAACCTTTCCCAAGTCCCAGCTGTCAGCTAACAAATCCTCCTCTTCATTCTTATTGCATGTATTTTTGTAACAAAAGAAACTAAGCACTTCTTTCTTAAACATTTTCCGTGGATAGTTCCTCAGAAAAGACACTAACTAGTCTTTCCTTTAGGACTCCCTCGCCCCTAGCAGTGTCCAGGACCAGACAGACTCAATACACTCAATAACCACTTGTTATATTTAACGAACTGCCTTTGTGTTTCAAGTCACAGCTTCCTTCCCTTTTTGGAATAAATGTTTGGTGATGCTTCTGAGAACATTTCATGAGAAATGGATGTTAGTACCACACACAAAAGTTGCTTCTTACCGTATAGTTTTGACTCAAATTCTGTCCTCACTAGAGAGCAAAGTGGTCTGTGTTTTCTCATCTTGCTGTGTAAGACATCCCCATTACTCTTCATCTAAGAAGCCTTCATGCACTCCCAGGAGCCCAGTACATTAGAAGGCAACCTCCAGGTAAGCAAAGACTGTGCCTCTCACCCTGTCTGCCCAACTCCTTCGCTGCACACTTCTCTGCAGGATAAAAGCAGCCCTGACCCAGCAGGGAGGGAGAGAGGGAGGGCCAGGGTGAAGCGCTGTAGTGGAGCCCTCCCTCCATCCATCCACTATGCTGCGCGGGAGCCAAGTGCAGGTGCACGAGGGCTGGTGCCTGCCAGCCTGATTACCCTCATCATGGAAGCTGCCAGACGACTTCAGCACATTCTGTGGCATGGAAACTGCCGAGAAAGAACACTGTCAGCAATGGCATTTCTAACACAGGGAAACAATGTATGAAGCAGAAAAAAAGACAAAAGCCCACCCGCTCAGGCTGTACCCAAAACATCTTGGCAGGAATATGACTCCTGACTCCCTGTGAAAGGGAGATGTTCCAGAGGGGCCCTGATACTAGCACTGTTTGATGTTGGTGATTAAAGATTAGAAAAGTGTAGAAACCATATCATTATCAAAGCCTGGCACACTAGATAGGTGTTACACAACTCCATGTACTTCCTGACTCCCTTCTTTGATGTTTGTCCAGTATTTACATTCATATCTATCCAATCCAGATATTTATATGTATAATATATAGTATATATATTTATATGTGTAGTATATATTTATATATAGTATATACAGATGAATATTAATCCATATATTCATAAGTGTAATATATAGTATATTTTTACTATATGGTATATATAGTATGTATTTTTTACTATATATTACATATACTATATATAAAAATATATATTAGCATATTATATATACTAAAGGTATATTATATATATACATAAAAATATAGAGTATATTTTTACTATATTACACATAGGAATATATGGATTACATACCATTCGTCTGTATATGTCATTTATCCAGAGTTTTTGTGCCATATTCGGCTATCTTTTTTCCTTTCTTCTTCTTTATTATTTATTTTGATTTTATTTTATTATGTATTTTTTTTAGACGGCGTCTGGCTCTCTCGCCCAGGCTGGAGTGCAGTGGCGCGATCTTGGCTCACTGCAAGCTCCACCTCCCGGGTTCACGCCATTCTCCTACCTCAGCCTCCGGAGTAGCTGGGACTACAGGCACCCACCACCACGCCCGGCTAGTTTTTCAATTTTTAGTAGAGACGAGGTTTCACCGTGTTAGCCAGGATGGTCTCGATCTCCTGACTTTGTGATCCGCCTGCCTCAGCCTCCCAAAGTGCTGGGGTTACAGGCTTGAGCCACCACGCCCGGCTTCTTTTTTTTAATAGAGACAGGGTCTTCCTTTGTCACCCAGGCTGGAGTGCAGTGGTGCAATTATAGCTCACTGCAATCTCATATGCCTAGACTCAAGTGATACTCTCGCCTCAGCCTCCTAAAGTGTTAGGATTACAGGTGTGAGGCACCATACCTGGCCAGTTTGTTTAATTCAGCTATTTTACAGTCAAAAAAATCGTCTTGGCAAAAGATATTTTCTAGGCTTTACAAATGTTTTGAGGTCATGGAAACTTTGTTTTTTTAACAAAAAAAAAACCATGAAATTGATAAAGTACTTAGAATAACATACATGTGAATATATGTGTATATACGCAGGCAAAACATGCGGCATAAAATAAAATACATTCCATGGTGTAGAGCCCTTTCCATCTAAACAAACACTCCTGTATCTTGAACTTCCTCATGGGACACATCTTTTGCTGCCCATCTTCACTGAGATCTGGCTTTTACAGGAGGATCCCCACCCCCGCGTCATCCCCCACAACCTTTTCAGACTCATGTGTCCACTCTCCCACATTCCACATGCCTTAGAATATGTCAGGAAGTGGGCCTCCTACCCTTCCTCCTCCCTAACTGTCCTTCACTCTCTGTCAGCAAAACCGTCCCCTGTTAATAGCACTTCTGGAGCAAGACATATCCTCAGCTTATGTTTCTGTTTACGTTGGGGAAGAATCGGAACCCTTCCTCTCCTCTCTGATTCTCATTCTCTAAAAACTCTCAGTTATTCCAATTCTTGGATTAATGAACTTTGTTTTTCTTTCACAAACATATTATTCTGATCTTGATCTTACTGTACTGTTATGTTTATTCTAGTAACCAAAGCTGCCTCTCTTTTTCAAAAAAAAGAATGACACATGCATTGTCTATGCAAAGGCAGTTGCATGTTTCTTGTAGGCAGCTTTCTGATTACTATTTAAATGTTATTGGAAAGAAATTGGATTTTCTGTGCATGCTTGATTCCCCTGCATGCAAGCTTTTGTCAAAATTTTGACAAAGTAAATACAGACCTCCCCCATGTGGACTCCAATTGATTAATTAAAGGGGAGATTCATTGCTAAATTGTCAGCAGCTGTTGGTTAGAACAGAGGCTGGGGAGTCATACACCAAAAAGACTAGCAGTGGAAAAGGGCCATTTCTAGAGAATTCTGTGGAACATTTTCTACTTAATCTGAACCTTTCATGTTCCATAGACTAGCATATTTCATTTACTTTCTATTTAAAAACAAGCAAGTCACATTAAACACTTTTTTAATTATACTTCAAGTTCTGGGATACACATACAGAATGTACAGGTTTGTTACATAGGTAACACATGCCATGGTGGTTTGCTGTACCCATCAACCTGTCATCTACGTTAGGTATTTCTCCTAATGCTATCCCTCCCCTAGCCCCTCACCCGACGACAGGCCCCGATGTGTCATGTTCCCCTCCGTGTGTCCATGTGTTCTCATTGTTCAACTCCCATTTATGAGTAAGAACATGCAGTGTTTGGTTTTCTGTTCCTGTAAACACTTTGTTTTCATTTTTTTTTTTTTGACCAAGGGTTAAGAAATGCATGGCAAGACACATTGTTCAATACCAAGATACTTCATCAGCATCAAAAGGCACAGCCAAGAAATGCAATTCACTTGGTACAAGACCATGGTGAAGACCACTGAGGAAGAAAAAGCTAAGACAACTTCAATTTACAAGCTCTCTGAGTGATGCAATCCCATATTCTCAGTTCTGTCATCAAGAGGGAAGGTGCATGACCATGTGGAATTTCAGATCTGTTCAGAATGGTAGACAAAAGAAGAAACTTCTAACTAATATCAAGAGCAGAGGATGTCAAGAATTAGGGTTTGATCTGTAGGCACAGTTAGTGATTGTCAGGGGGAATAAAAAAAGATGAAAGGGAAGAAGTCAGCAGGCAAGGAGAGATTCATGGGAGAAAGGGTTCACATGATAGAACTCCCCAATAAGTCATGTCAGTGACAATTCCTAAAGGTAATTCCTGATTCTCTCACAAAAGTTAAAGTTGAAATTTTCTCCATCTGCACTCACTCTTGCCAGGAGCTCATAAATTTGGGAACACACCAGGGCTCTGACCTAACCGTGATGGAGAACTCAGTTGGGAGAACAGGTTATCCTCTGAGCTGCTGCACACGGCTCCAGGGGCCACCTGTGAGTCACAGCCTGTGGGAGGTTGGGGAACATCTGGTCAAGTTCATCTCTTGACAGCACCAAGGGTCTGACTCTGATACTGGTGTCTGTTTTAAGTGTACCTCTCTCTCCAACACAGCATCTTTGGAACATCAGGATGTTGCATAATGACTGAGTGGAATCCAAAAACCAAGCCACACATGTAGAACTATGAGAAACCACATGTGGAAGAGAAAAATAACCTCAGCTTCAATGGATTTTTTAATTCTCAAAGCAGTAAATGTGTTGGAGGCCACATTGAATATTTGATACAGACTGAGAATGGATGAGGATGTGCTGTCCTGATAGACTCCTGTGCTAAAGAGACTTAGGGGTATTTTCAAAATAACCTTATTAGCTACCATTCATGCCATATGCCTTATAAACATTATCCCTGATTATCCAATACACCACAAAGTGGCTATTACTATTATCCTTTTTCCAATTAGAAAACTAACCACTGAAACAATAACTGTCTCACAAAGCTTCCACAGCTGGTAAATGAAAAAGATAGGTTTGGACACAATTTCCTTTGTCCCCAAAGCTTACAGTCTTCCTACTCATTACGCTTTCTTCCCTATCCATCTAGAAATGCAAAAAGTTGCAAGAGAGAAGACTCCCTCAGCTTGCTCAACTCTAAAAACTAGCAGAGGGTAGCCAGTGGCTGTGCAGTTCCATGTGCCACTAATGCATCCCCATCCCTGGTGAAGGGAAGTAGCAGTCACTGAATCCCTCACCACTAGGCAATCCCCTTTTGGTGTGGGTCTCAAATAAGGCACAGAAGATTTTCCACATCCTGAGTCCATCTTTACGTGGATGAAATCAGGTTAAGGTAAACATTTCTGGCTCTATGTAAAAGATGTTAAAGAAAGACCAAGAGTGGGGACTGAAAGCGGAAGGGAAGACAGCAGTGTGCACCTTGCCTTGATGCTTCAGTAAGTGACTACTGAGAGTCAGAAAGACCTGGATTTCTTATTAATTGTTCACTGTAAGTAAAAAGTCCGTTAAAGACTAATTGGGTGACCTTGAAACAAGTGCCTAAGCTCTCCATGCCACCATTTCCACAAATAATTTGCGTATACACTAATAAGTACCTACTCTGTACCCAGTCTACCCACATTTTTTAATATTGACTTTAATTTTTGTCCAACTACTTATTTCAAAAATTTTCAAATGTACAGAAAAATTGAAAGAATAGTACAATATGCCCTTCAGCTAGATTTGTCAGTTGTTAACATTTTGACACATTTGCTTTATTCTGCATGTATGTGTGGTATTATTTTGGGAACCATTTGAAAGTTAGGCACAGATATCAGGCCACTTCACCCTTCACCACTTCAGCAAATAACTCCTACGAATGAGGTGTTAAGAAGCAGAGATCTTTCACATCAAGAGACTGTCCCACTCTTGGTGATGCATACCTTCCTCACTTTTTAAATGATGACCTGTGCCTTTGCCATTGAGTGGCTTTTGTTTCCAAATCGCACAGCAAATCCAATAGCTGAGACCTAAAAGTGGAAAATAGGCTGTGACTATTTTAATTTAACCACATATTAAGCCCTTGTTATATGCTCTTCTGCCAAGCACAGTATGTTTTCTACACATACACACGAACACATACATACACATACATATCCATTATACACGTAAGAGAATGTCAGGCAAACATTGATTGGAGACTGCAAAGCTGATGCTGAAAAAAGTCAGATCTGAAAATGCTCAGACTGGGGAATTTATAAACAACAGAAATTTACTGCTCATGGTTCTGTAGGCTGGGAAATCCAAGATCAAAGTACCAGCAGATTTAGTGTCCAGTGAGGGCACATTCTTCACAAATGACATCTTCTTGTTTTATTCTCACATGACAGAAGGATCAAAAAGCTCCCTCATGCCTCTTTTTTTTTTTTTTTTTTGAGGCGGAGTCTCGCTCTGTTGCCCAGACTGGAGTGCAGTGGCCGGATCTCAGCTCACTGCAAGCTCCGCCTCCCGGGTTTACGCCATTCTCCTGCCTCAGCCTCCCGAGTAGCTGGGACTACAGGCGCCCGCCATCTCGCCCGGCTAGTTTTTTTGTATTTTTAGTAGAGACGGGGTTTCACCGTGTTAGCCAGGATGGTCTCGATCTCCTGACCTCGCGATCCGCCCGTCTCGGCCTCCCAAAGTGCTGGGATTACAGGCTTGAGCCACCGCGCCCGGCCACTCATGCCTCTTTTAAAAGAGTACTCATCCCATTCATCAGGGTGGAGCCCTCAGAGCCTAATCACTTCCCAAAGGCTTCACCTCCTAATACCATCACCTTGAGGGTTGAGTTTCAACATATTTTAGGGGGGACACAAACATTCACACCACAGCAGGACCAAAGTAAGTCAGAGGCATGGGTATGAATTCCATTCTTTCACAGAGCTCATTAATTCCCAGCCACAGTGCATAATAACTCACTCAACCTTTAGCAGCAGCTCCTGTCAAAAAAAAATTCCCTCAATTCAGTCCTGTGACGTCTACTATGTCCCATAAGAAAGTAGAGAAATGATAGTATCATCAAACTGAAGCCAGCTCACAACAGTACATGTCAATGGGCTCTTTCTTGCCCCTTTCTCCTCCTCTTCTTCTTGACTTTGTTCCAGCCCTCAAGGGCTTAGAAATCAAGCTGGCAAGATCAGGGAGGATAAACAACACATGTAGGAAAGAGCAAGGAAGCCAATCAAAATCCTTGCCCAGTCATAAACTTTGGACCTTCAGTCTGCAAAAATTTCAGGATCCAGTTCCACATTTTGAGAGGAAAAAAGTTGACATTAATTCAAAGTCAGCATTTTTATTATTACTATTACAACACCAGACTTGATATATTATGAATTTATTTGACACTGTGTCTGAAACTGAATGGCACTACAGAAACTTCTCTTACCTAAAAGTAATACCAGAAATCATAAATATCAAAGCAAATGCAATGGAACATGAACTCCCCATGAATGACTGAAGACTCCTTAGGCCAATATCAAAGAAGATTTGATGGGAGAATATTCCAGTCCAAGTAAGAGTGACTGCACTCCATTTTACTTCTAGGCCAAGGCTTTTTAACCTGAAGTCCACAGTCCCCTAAAAAGCAACAAGCAAAGTTTTATGTATATATGCACATGCTCCATTCCCTGGAAAAGAATCCACAGCTTTTATCAGAGTCATGAGAAAGGTTAAAATTATTCGCAAATCAAAGAACCTCTAGAAGATCAGGACAATCTTAGACTTTGACTTTAGATCCAGTTATTTCTCCTTCAGATGCAGTGCTGTTCAGTCCCCAGACAATTCTATTCTAAAATGGCCCTGAGAGGTGGCATATAGACTGAACCACACTTCAGAGGCTCTTTGGACGTGGTTCCAGGACATTTGTGGTTTATACCTGGAAGAGATAGAAATTAGCTTTGAAATTTACAATGTAGTTGTCTAGGTTATAGAAACATCTCCCAAGAAGGTGGTAGCTCATTGAGGTCACCTCTGTTCTGACTACGTTTTGACTCTTGTTATTGAGTTGGGATATACATGGTTTTGAATCTTTGACATAAAATGCATGTAACCCAAGTGGTTTGCTTTCCTGATGCTCAACTCAATTCCTAAATATTGGCCTTCCAAGGTGTTGGCCTCTCTCTAGTGTCCACAATTATATTAGGGGATGTCAATGCCTGTTCTACCTGCTTCCTGAAAAGTAATGCTACCCAAAAGCATCATCAGATCCTAATCAAACTAGTAGCTGGGCCACCCCCATTTACCCAAATCATAGGTTTTTTTCTCCCACATGAGAGACTGTCTCCACTGTGTCCCTAGTCATCGCAGTATCAGCTAGCTAACATTCTCAGAAAGTGAGTCATTAGCACCTCAAACTAGAATTAAGACATGCTTTCATGGAACACCATAGGATATGGTTTGATACACAGCAAGGGAAAACATTAACTCTCTTTTTAAAATCAAACACAAATAAGAAAACTTAAATTGATATATGGAGGAGATCAGTTGGCTGCTAGAAACAGCATTTTTACAGTCAGTTCTGAAACATTCATATTCATAAAAAAGTGGCACAGATCATCGAACACAGCCAATAATTTTTAAATAATTGGTATTGGGCTTTGGAACCATTAATTTATTCATGTGGGTATTTATTTATTTACATCAAAGTTACTTTCCTACTAGTGCTTTGCTTATACTAACATTTAAATGAGAATGTAGCTCCCTAGCAAGCCACAACTGATTGCTGAGGGAGAAACCCTCCTTTCCTACTAGGGAAGAACAGGGAGTCAGAGAAATGAAGATTTTACTCTGCATTAAATTTACCGAACTCAGATAATTAAGAAATGAACTCTCATCTCCTGGAACAGGGCATCTTCACAAATCGTTCGCTGACTCCCGCAATCAAATACCCCCATGAGGCCAGGCGCAGTGGTTCACATCTGTAATCTCAGCACTCTGGGAGCCCAGGGCAGGAGGATCGCTTGAGCCCAGGAGTTACTGACCAGTCTGAGTAACATAGTGAGACCCCATCTCTATTAAAATAAAAATAAATATCCCCACGTATGCTCCTCAACACTCTGTAGTTCTTTACGACACTTACCACATGTAATTATTTGTTCAATCTCTGTTTTCCACACTACATCATAAACTCCAAGGAGGCAGTAACAGTGTCTGTCTTGTTTGACACTAACCCTAACACCTAGAAAGTTCTTTGGTATGTAACAGGTGTTCAACAAATGTTTTTATGACAAATGAATAAAATCTGCATTGTTTTTTCTAAATTATCTATGAAAAATTAGAAAAAGGTATTGAACGTTTCACAGAATGTGTGATCAGGTCCTGAACAGAAAGCCTGATCCAAAGCTGGAAGACCCACGAGTACAGGGACCCCTCAGTCTTGTGCCCTGCTATGCACCAACTTGGGGCACAGTGCTTGGCATAGCAGGGGCACTCAGCAAATATACCTTGCAACAGTGAGCTAGAATAAGCAGAAAGGAGATGCAAAGCCCTTGACTATGCAGACCTTTCCCACAGAGTGGAAAGAGACAAAAGGGAAGTGTGACAGTTTGAATTTTAGAGAGGGCTAGTAGGTCTGAGAGTGAGTGTAGCTTTACCCAGCTGAAAACACAACCTGGGATTCCTGGTATTTATTTCTATAGTAAAGCCATTAGTTCTCTCTATATATCTCTCTGTCTTTCTTCCTCCCTTCCTCCCTCTTTGTCTCTCTGACTCTTTCTCTTTCTCTCTTTCTCTCTCTTCCTCCCTATGCTCCCGTGCTCCTCTCTCTCTCTCTCTTTTTCTCTCTCTCCCCGCACCACCCCCAACCCTGTTCACGGTTGGCCTAAGCTCTATTCATCTGCATTTCAGCCATCTTCCTTGAGCACCACAGGACTTCAGAATCTGTGCAGCCCATCTATCAAAGATTGGTTTTTTTTCCTTGTTACTATCCTATCCCAATGTTTTCATCATGTGAAGTGTTCAGAATCATAACTTATGCAACAGAACAAGGGTGGTCAGTGGCATACACATTTCTGCTCTGGGAGTCAGGGAAGGAGGACATGGTGTGGGGCCTGAAAATGAGTGAATACAAGCCCCATAACTCGGCTTTAAACAGCGAAATGAATGTGCATAAAACCACCATTTATCACAGTCACCTTGGAGACCACCTAGAGCCCTGTCCTCATTTTGCCAATAAGAAAAACCGAGTTCAGACAGACAAAATGATCATAAAATATCAGAATTCACATGAGTTCCCAAGAGCCATCTGGGGAGCAAGGGAAACATTTCTCTGTGACTACTCTGTAACTCAACAGATGGCTCCTTCCCCTCAGCCTGTAAATAAACAAAAGTCTACCTAATATTGAAAAAGCAATGCAGAAAGATGAAAACCTTGACCTAGCTTCTGCTTCTACCATCCTATCTATTCTTCCTCAAATAACCAAAATTCTAGAAATAGAAGCTGGCACATGCTGATTTTATTTTCTCCCCTCCATCTGGAGTCCTATATAGGAATGCCTATTCAAAAACCTCCCCTCCTCTCTCAGCTCTTGTCCAGCTACTTAGGGATTTGCTCCAGATCTCGGCATTGAACTCATTCCCTCTCATCCAGAGTATATGGATTCACTTTTCTTCTTGCAATTTTGCCGAAAGCCTAAGTAATAATCCCAATGACCTCTCAATTAAGTAAGATATTATTTATTACTCTTAACCTAAAGGACATGTTTCAATAGGAATAAAACTTTACATCCACACCAATGAGGCCCTGCTGATGGAACCAGCAGATAGGCGGAAGTTTGAGAGAATCATCTTCTTCCCAATATTTGTATGGCCCTGCTCTCCGGCCACATGCAGCCAAGGAAATTAAGTCGGAGCCTGCTGGTCTACTGAGGAGGTGGCCTATGGATTTCGTGTGTTTGTTCCAAAATAAACAACGTCTTTATTCAAGTCAGTTTTCTAACTTTTGCGTAACAGGCAGAATGTCAGTCAAAATGAATCCTGGCCGATTATTCAGGCTATGCAAATTGTGTGGTGTCCTTGCTCTATTAATTCCCACGAAGCTGGGAAGGAGATGACAGATCAGCTATTGGCTAGAAAAGTCTGAGCTTTGCTGTTGGTGTTGCCAAAATAACCAGCAACCTAAATGGACATGGGAGATAAACAAATGTCTCAGCCTGTGTTCTGCTGAAAATGGGGCTGGATAGGGTGCTTTATTTGAAAGGTGGAGTCCCAAAGCAGTGAGAGTGAAAAAGGAGGAGTGACAGGGCAGAGTGGAAAGCCACATTTGTGGTGTCATTGCACTGGCCACTGCTTTACCACGAGCCTCAAAGACACACAGCTGGTCACTCAGCAGGTGCAGCCATTCAGCCACCCAGCCACCCAGGACATCTCCAGACAGGCTGTTCAGAGAAGAGGCTCAAAGCAGTTCCTTCAAAAAAGGAAGAAGAGAGAATTTATCTGTGTGGTTTCCTACCATCTCCCAGTTCCCAAGTTCACCACAGAGTGAGTTACTGCCCCACAAATTCCAGGTCATGTCATCCAACTTTCTCACTAGCTGCTGAAGAAGCCCATGCCAATGCTGTAGTTGTCCTGTGCATCCAAGCCTAGAAGTAGACAGAGAAATTGGAGACCCCCAGGAGTGCAGCCTCAGATGACAAAATTGCATATGCCCACAGATGACTAATCGGTCTCAGTGGTAGCCAACGGCCTGGGAAGCAGATGGAGCTTAGAAAACTTGATGAAGTGTTTAAGATTATAGCATACAACAGGAGTTAGGATTAAAATCATATCCACAGCACAGGAGTATACCTTCCTCCTTTAACTTTTGGCAGATATCTCTTTGTGCTGCGAACCTGGACTATATCCCTAACTACAAAAGTATAGTAGACTTGCCAGCCTAGGCATTCCAAAGTCTTGAGTCAAAATTATATTTTATATATATGCACATACACATAGACCTAAATATACATATGTATGTGTATGTACACACACGTATCTGAGTGTGGAACAGTGTTTGTGTGGATGCTAAATCCTTGAAAAGGCCTGTGATTTATTAGAAAGGCCACCAGTGAGCTCCTAAGCACCAAAGTCAATGAGTATTTCTCACTGTTTATTTAGCTTGACCCCTGTACATAGCTAACAACACAGCTGTTACTACTTCCTGACTGTTATTTCTTCCTTTCTTTTCATGCCTTCCCCTTCCCATGTCTCATCTGCTCTCCACTCCCAAGGCTAAAATTGTATACAGCAGGCAAGGAAAAAGGAGGCAGGTAGAGACAGATAGGAAACATACAGATAGAAATGGTTCCTATCTTTCCTCAACTCAAAACTAAAGGTACCTGAATAATCTGGCATTTGGAATTGGGAACCACTCTCCATCTTTGTTGTCACTTCCCAGTGTGTTATGTCACCTCCCATAAGTGCAGAATGAGACATGATGGATAAATAGGCCTCAAAGAACCTCAGGAGTTAAAGGCTCTTGTATTCGTTTCCTATGGCTTCTGTCACAAGTGTCAACAAACTGGGTTGCTTAAAACAATAGAAATGTATTCGCTCACAGTTCTGGAGGTTGTAAGTCCAAAATCAAGGTAACACCCAGGCCAGCCTCTTCCTCAGGACCTCCTGTGGGTGAATCCTTCTTGCCTCTTCCAGCTTCTGGTAGCCACTGGCATATCTTGGCTTCCTTTCCTTGTGGCTGCATCATTGTCTCTTCTGTGTCTCTAAATGGCCTTATCCTCTGTCATTCTCTCTCTCTCTCTCTCTCTTTCTCTCTCTCCTCTCTCTGTCTTTTGTAGAGATGGGGTCTGACTATGTTGCCCAGGCTGGTCTCAAACTCCTGGCCTCAAGCAGTTCTCCCATCTTGGCCTCACAAAGTGCTGGGATTACAGCTGTGAGCCACTGCGCCTGGTAGGCCTTTCTCTTACAAGATATGTGTCACTGGACTTAGGACCCACCCAGAAAATCCAACAGCATCTCTTCATCTCAAAATCCTTAACTGAGCTGCAAATACCTTTCTCCAAATAAGGTAATACCCACAGATTCTAGGAATTCAGATGTAAACGTACCCTTTGGGGGGCCACCATTGAAAGCACAGAGATAACTTTCATGATGTCTAGAGATAACTTTCATGATGTCTACCAGAGTTCAGCTTCCGAGAGTCAACCACTCTCCCAAGTCAACCAATGCGCACAATCATGAGTTCAAGTCTGAGTCAAAACACTAAACTGGTTAAATGTGTGTCTTTACCAGAAAAACAAATGGCAGTCTGCTCTTATTTGAGAATTAGGCATAGACTATGAAACATCTGATAAATTTATTCAGCAGGTGATTGAACACTAGAATGTAGGTACTCCATTTACATACTATCTGGAAACTATTTTAATATGTTCAGGCTATTGTTGGGATAAAGACTTGAAATAAAATGTGCTCAAAATGGTAACATTTTACCTCAGGAATGACAGAACCCTTTGCTTGCATGTATATTACATTTCAAAAGAAGGTAGATATTATGCTGTCTTACTCCAAATGCCCTTAAGATTTTTTTATAATATAAGACATCTTTTTCTCTGGCTCTAATCCAATTTCTTTGAGTGATGTGTAAACCTTAAAATTGTTTGTAGCTCTGTGTCTGTATCCATTACGTTTGAAATGACCCCTACATTTCACATTCTATATAACATTTTCCTGTCTTCTCTGGGAATTGCAGAAGATCCTTCAGCGACACACTAATTGCTTGTGACACTTGCAGTCCTTTTGAACACTGGCATTTTCTTGGTGAATCAGTAAATACTCTGTTATTTGGAGAGGACATTGTTGCAAAACACTTTCCCTGAATCTTGCTCTCCACTTAAACATCATAATCACAGGAGGCTGAGTTATACCTTCACTGCCACCCTGTGAACATTGTGCTTAGTATGGATTTGGTGTTATGGTAGCTTCAGAAACAATTCATTCTGTCAAAGTCCCAGTAATGATTTCCTTTGTGGGTATATTAATCTCATAGAAACTAAGCATTACATTTTAGACAATAAAGTTTATAAAAGATCTGTCGAATCTATATTTTTAAATGCTTTATATTATATTCTTCCAAAACACACCCCACTCCACTGACCTTTAAACACATTAACCTCTGCAGGGAAATTTCTTAAATCCATATTATGAGCATAAAGTGTCTAATTCACCATTTAGTGGGGAAAATAGATTGTAGTTGGTATTAAAATGTCAGCAAATCATCCACTCCTGACAGTAGATTTGGGGCATGACAAAGAATACCATTAAATTTGTCTTTTTAAAAAAATGCTGTATGGTTAGAAACACTGGTAGATCAAAGGCAAATGTTCAAACAATAGACATACTTGAACATTACCAATATCTGATCTATGAAGATTCCTAAATAGAAATTATAGGTGGTAATGTCTCACCAGCACCAAGCACCATCTTAAATTCATTGCTGCAGTCTTCTATAATAGTTTTTCCTTTCTGCCCAGAAGATAAATACTCTTTATTTTCCCAACCTCTTCCCATTCTTGCCTTTCCCCCTCACTACTGGTTGAATTTCAAACAGGTCCTCTTCCTTAAGTATCCACATATTCTTGTCTCCTTCCATCCCATTTCTCTTCCCAACCCTTTTCCAACTCTTACTGCATTTCTGAGAAAGTGTTGATGCACTTTCCTCTCCTCTTTACATTGTTCCATTTATGAGTCAAATAAAATTACTATAATAATGACTGAGAAGCCTAAGCATAGAATGCATGATGCCAGGGAAAAGAAAGCCACGTATTTAGAAGTGAAAGATGGCATAATAAGGACACAGCCCCTCGACCACTGCTGCTCTCCCAAACGTCTACAAAGCCTTCTCTCTCTAACTTTATGTCATATGTGGCTCTTGTTTGACTAGTTAGTTTCAAAAGCTGACATTCAATATAAAATTCAAAACATCCTACCCACTTTTAGGTTTTCTGCTTTGTTTATTCACTAGCATTATACTAGTATTCTTTTCTGTTTCATTTTTAAAATTTTAAATAGAGTGACTAGTTTGGCTGAGCTAATAGGATGTGTGAGATTCCAAATTAGTTCCATCTCATTTGGAACCTCTGTCTTATCAATATATTTGATCAAGATGCAAATGAATGCCCGAATTGTGATCCCCTTAAGTTGATGACTCTAGTATTTAGTGTTTTCCCCATAAACAAACCTCATATATTCAATGATGTATCTAAGACTAGGACTTGCTCATTTTTCTGTCTAGTTTTTTTGCCCAAACTATTGGAAGAGTCAATGATTTTGAACAAAGATTCAGTACTTCCTAAACCCCTATCAACTTATTTTCTGTTTCCCATTTCCATGCAAGCAAACCAAATGCTCTAGATCTATTTAAAAGATAATACTTAACCAGAAATCTTGGCATTTGAAGGACGTAAGAAAAAATTTGTGGTTAATTTTGTGAACCTAAAATTTTCCATTCTCTTTTCCAATTTTTTCATTTTATTAATAAGAAAAAATGTTCTATTCAACATGTTTGTTATTCACTTTTTATTTTGTCTTCTTTCCTACTAAGCAGTGAGCTCCAAAGGCCTTGTCTCTCTTGTTTTCCCATGTCCCCAGCACCTAGAAATGGCATAAAGTTGTTCAAAAAACAGTTGTTGGATGAATAAATTATTTAATTAAATAGTTTTTAATTTTAATTCTTTAGATTCTGGTTGGTTCTTCTTCGCTTATTCATCATTTCAAAAAGAAAAAGAAAACCTGAGCAAATATGTATGGTAGATTTCAAATCCTAGAAATTAAACCTAGGAGGGATCCTAGACATTATATTACTCAAAATATTATTTTTATAGCTGAGGGAGCCTAGCATTCTAATAGCCTAATTAATATTATCCCCAAGGTCTGTCACAGTTCATCAGTGGCCAAGCTGTTGTCCTAACCCTTAAACTACTCACACCCCTCAAAATTAGGTTTCCTTGTGGGAAAGAGAACTTATCCTGCCCATAAGGAACGCTAGGTGTGATCTTTTTGCCTTGCCAAAATATCAACTATCTTTATTATCAAAATGAAGCAAACAAAAAATGAAATAAAGGACCACATGACAGGAGTAGAAGAAGATTATTCCACATTGTTTTCATGAGACAAGAAGCTTTAAAAAATAATAATAATAAAATTGAAAAAAAAAAAAAAAAAAACAGGCCTCCCTCTGTAGTCTCGAACTCCTGGGCTCAAGTGAGCCTTCCACCTCAGCCTCCCAAGTAGCAGGGACTAAAGGCACATGCTACCACTCCTGGCTTTAGACAACAAACTTTTATATCCAGGGAGCAACAGCTTGTGGGACAATCAGAAGAAAAAGCAAAAGCAGCAGTGCAAAGCTGCAAAAGCAGCACCATGTTACTGTCCTTGACGATGTCTGGATTCTAGACACAAACTGAACTCGGTAGAAAACTTGGGGCTCAAATGTGTATACATAGCATATTCCAGTAAACAAACTGTTTTCATACTCTCTGTTTCAATTCACCCTTATAACCACCTTATGGGGTGCCAAGAAAGAAATTATGCTAATTTTATAAATGAGGAACCTGAAGATGAAAGTAGTTAGGTAAAGTGCTTGAGGTCGTGCATGTAGTTGATGATAAGAGACAGAATTAAGTCCTTCTGCTCAGGAGAGTTCAGAGCATTGTTTTCACCATTCAAATGCATGCTCTTTCTTGGTCTGAAATTGGTACATTTTCCTGAATTTGTTGAATTTAAACCTATCTTCTACCTGCCCATCCCTCCTGTCCCCAGATGAGAATCTGAGCTCTTGATTAGGATGTTTACATATTACCTCTTCAGCTTTGTCTAAAAAATAATAATAATTTGCTCTCATTAGTACTCTTCACAGGAAATGCATTTTTCTTTTTATGGGTATTTGAAAGGTTAATTGACAACATAAACTCCAAAATAATGTTCAGCCTCATGATTCTGTGGTTTTACGGTATCCACTGCAGAATATGCACTGTGCTCCCCTACCCCCACCTCTGGCAAACATGCACATACACAGCATGATGATACCACACCCTCCTTCCACCTGAAATTTCCATCATTAGTGGACTGGACCAAGGTAAGGACAACAAAAGCCATTTATGGAGGCAATGGCTGATGGCTGGATCACGGCAGGGAAGACACTGCCAGAAAAGGAAGAACTAAACAGGAGGAACCAAAGAGATGCTGAAACAGGAAACAAGTTGCCAAGACCAGGAATAGGGTAGAACAAACAGTGGCATTACTCCTTGTTGCTTCTGATAATGTTACCAATAAAATGTCAAGTGGGTACTTCAGTTCCTGAAGAAAACAGCTAGAGAAAATTGCTGAGAATGCAAATTGTGTCTTCTGTCTCTTTTTAGGGACCCAAGACTTAGACAATACATCCATCTTCTGGTGTGGCTGTGACCAGGGTTAGCTGCAGCAGCAAGTTAGAGGCTCCCTAACTGTGGGCAGCCCCAGTTTTCCTGTCTGCCTGTCTCGGGTCATTTGGCCCTCCTGGAAGGCCGGGGTGCATGCTTGTAGAAACCCATCCACATGTCTAAGCTCCATTCTTCCCTAGTGGTCACTCCACCCCAATAAGCAGCCATCCCCTGGCTACTGCTTAGACCTATGTGTGTACATACTCACGGCATCACAGTCCACTCTGGGAAGGACAAGCTGTGGCCTTAAATGCCAACCTGCAGGTTTGAGCAGTAATTTCAAGGTCCAGGGTCCCTGGAGCATGGTTTAGAAGAGACTACTCTGGGTGGGCACATCCCCTTGGCTAACTCCTCTGTCCCCAGGAAGAGCAGCCAGAAGATGTCTATGAGCAGCATGGGACCAAGGAGGGCCCTGGCTGCTAGGGTCTAAGGGTGACATTGAAGCTTGGAGCTATGTGGGCAATAAGCAACCAAGAGGAAGTTTTACAAGTTCAGAAATCCTGAAGTCATCTTCACAAAACCAGTAGTTCTCACAGCAGGATTTCTGACCCTGCCCAGCTGCCTACTGATATGATGAGGAAAAAAAAAGCAACATAGATATTGTGTAGGTTGTACTTAACGTGTGAACAAGTATATATCTTCTGGATTTAGACATAGACCAGGGCATGAGTCTATCCCCAGAATTAAAATAGGTGTTTTAGCAAATCATGGCCTGGACTAAACGATGCCCGCAGCTTGATTATCTTATGCTTCTATGTTATATTAATTTGAAGAGAAATCTTCAAGTTTGCATTGTAGAACAATTATAAGGACAATAGACGCTTCTCTTGGCTCTTCCCTGAAGGTACAAGCATAAAGGCCTAGCTTTAAAAGCCTGTTTAATTTGTTGTTAGTGAGGGGAATGGAGGTTAATTAATCTAGTTTTGGAAAAGCTAGATAATATCTATCTTCAGTTGCTTGTACATTATGCTGTCCAATTAATTCCTCCCAAGGACTTTTACAAAAGACTATTGAGCTCAAAACTTCGTGCTTGAAAACTTTTCAAGGTCTTTGGGGTGACCATTAGAGAAGAACAAGCTTAAGAAACTATCACCTTCCTTTACTCTTTCATCCTGCTCGGGAGCTGTGCTCTTCTCAAAGGTTAACGAGGTTGCAAAACCTTCAGGGAATGTGGCCAGGCCACCCATTTCAATTGCTCTCACGTGCTGCTCTTGTTTAATTCTTGGAGTCTGGAGCCTGTGTTCCAAGACGCCTGCCGTTCAGCCCACCAGGGTTTCTTTCAGTAGTTGGCTAGGCCCAGAAACAGTCAGATGCCCTTGGAATCCTTAAACGCTTTTCTGACAGGTTTGGCCGTTTCTTCTCCCGGTGCTCATTTTAAAGTTAAGCACATGAACACACATTTTTTGAATCCCAAAGAAGACTTTTAATTGATTCCCTGAATATTTTAAGGTCTATTAATTCCATTGATGTTGCGAACACTGAAATTCATTCCAGCTGCTGTTCTAATCACATTCATTAACAGGCTTATTTTTACCTGCCAGCTAATATTTTACATTGCATCAATAAATCTTCAGTTTTCTAGCCAAACTGTGTACAAAACAAAATGAATTGCCCAACCTCCTGATTGTTCCACAGGGGTTGGGTTAGGCCATCATCCCTTCCTCTGAGGAGGGTTCGTTGGGCATGATTAGAAAGGTGATAAACTAAGAATGCATATGCTACTCATTTACGACATTACAAATATAACATTGGATTGTCTTAAGCACAAGTTTTTCTTGCATATTCTACCCACTTTAATTTTTATTTTATATTATAAGAAGGCAAAAAGGAGCATAATTGGTCACTCAAATGTAGACAAAAGATTTTATAATAGATTAAAATAACTCACACACTAATGTCCTCTATGGGGCATGAGCTTTTTTTTTTTCAGTGATGGTGTTCAATTCAGATTGATCTATCCATGATGTCTTTCTCCATCCTTATGCACTGGCAATGGGCACTTAGGAAACAAATGCCCAGAATTAGGTAGCGTGTGGCAAGGAAAACTTAGACCACAGACCCATATTACAAATCAAGTGTCTTGGGATCATTTGCTGGTGCTGGTGCTGTGTGTATTGAAAGAAGAGCAAGTGGACAAGCCCACCCAAAGAGTTCAGAGCTAGATCTCTCCAGATGAATTGTTACATTTTCTGTCATTGGATAACAAGGAGAGTCAGAAAAATACAGAATTATCAGTAAGAGGCCATATGAACTTTACTCCTAGCTTTGCTGCATATAAGCTGTGAGCTTGCATAAGTTAATTAACCTGTGTGAAACCCCCATACTTCGTATCCATTGACTATTAAATAAAATCTTACATGTAATATGCTTAATACAGTGCCTGGTCTAAATTAATTCTTCTAAAAAGAAAAAGGAAGTTAAAAGAAAAAAAAAGTATTTTACATTCAACTTGTATATCTTCTCTTAAATTGGGTCTTATGTCATAATAATAAGTAAAAATCCTTCTACAAGGCCCTAGAGACTTTCCTCTACTCTCACCTTGATACCTCATTATGAAAACCTCACTACCCCTCTGACATCATCCACTGATACTTGCCACACTCATTTAACTCCAGCCACACAGGCCTCCTGGCTGACCTGGGAATATGTCAGTAATTGTATAGCTACCAACCTGATACTGATGGGGATGTTGACGTTTAATGTTAATCTATAAAAAAAAAAAATGCAAGAAAGAAAATAAGCATAAAGCAGGTTAGGCAAACTGAATACAAACATAAAAAGAGAGATTTAAACCCAAGTATGTCAATATTCATATGTTCCTATTAGAAGATAAAGATGATCAGACTGAAATTTTAAAACATAATATATGCGGCTTATAAATAACACATCTCAAGATAAGGAACAAAAAGTTTAAAATAAAGAAATGAAAAAAGATACAACATGTAAACATTAACCAAAAATAATTGCTGCTTAAACTGTATTAATATCAGGTAAAGTACATAAAAAACATAACTGGAGACAAAGAGGGGAACTTCATATGAAAGGGTCAATCCATCTTAACCCATTCCTAATTTGTATTCAGCTAATATCATAGCCTCAAAATAAAGAGAGCAATCATTGACAGAACTACAAGAAGAAATAAAAAAGCCCATCAACACAGTGGAAGACATAAATAAAACTCTTTTAGCAAACGATAACAGTATAGAAAAGATCAGTAAATATTTAGAAGATTTTGAACAACACGATCAACAGACTTAAGCTAATTGACTTGTAGAAAACAGTACCCAACAACTGCGGAATACATATTCCTTTCAAATACACACTGAGCATTGACAAAAATTAACCATATGCTGAGCCATCGAGGAAGCTCAACAAATTCCAAAGGATTTAAATTATCAAAATATGTTCTCTGACCACAGCTCTATTAAGCTTAAAATCACTAGCAAAAACAATAACTAGAAAGCCTCCATATGTGTGTAGATTAATAAACACATTTCTTACTTTTATTAACTGACTATGGTAAAATGCTGTAGGATGTAGCTGGACCCATTCTCAGAGGGAAAATGTCCAATATCCATCACAAAAGAAGAAAAGCTGAAAATCATTGAGTTAAGCATCCATCTCTAGAAGTTAGAAATAGAACAATAAAATGAGCCTAAGTAAGGTAAAAGGAAGGAACTATGAAGATAAGAATAGAAACTAATAAAATAGAAAACAAATATACAACTGAGAGGATTGACAAGACCAACAGTTGTTTCATTATTTTAAAAATCAATAAATTTGATAACCTGACACCCGTCAGATGCATCAAAAGAAAAAAAAAGGGCAAAAGGCACTCTTCCTAACCATATTAGGAATAAAATGGGAAACATCGTGAGACATTGAGAAAACCTAAGAAGGTATTGTAAAAAAAAAAAAAAATTAAAAAGTTATTGTTGAAAATGCAATTAAATGCACAAATCCTAAAAAAAAAACTAAGAAAAAATAGAAAAATCAGATATTACTATAATTATTAAATTCACAAAATCTGTAAATCAAAAACTTTCTACCAAGAAGATTTCAGACTCAGGTTTCATCGATGAAGAAATAGATGTAATTCTACATAAACTCTTAGAATGTATAAAAATACTTCATTTTTATGAGACTATAACAATCTCGATGTCAAAACCTGTCAAAACTATTGTAAGAAAGGAGAATCATGGGCCAACCTTACAAATAAACATAGGATTCCAATAATACACATAGATAGCAAGACTCAGTATTACAAAGATACAGTTTTCTCTCAGGTTTTCTACAGATTATCAACAAAACCCCAACACTGACAGGACACGGTGATTCACACCTGTAATCCCACCACTTTGGGAGGCTGAGGTAAGACGATTGCTTGAGGCCAGGAGTTTAAGACCAGCCTGGGCAACAAAGACAGACTCCATCTCAACCAAAAAATAAAAATATCATCCAGGTGTAGTATCCTGCATCTATGGTCCCACTACTCAGGAGACCAAGATGGGAGGACCATTTCAGCCCAAGAGTTCAAGGCTGTAGTAAGCTATGATAGTATCACTGCACTCCAGCCTAGGCAATGTCAACACCCTGTCTCTACAAAACAAAAGCAAAATCCCAACATTTATTCATGAGGAAATTGACAAGCAATTCTAAAACTATATGGAAATGCAAGTGGTAAGAATATGCAAATTATCTTAAAGAGCAAGGTGAGAGAATTTGCTCCGCTAGATAGCAAGACTTGCTAGAAAGCAACTGTAATTAAGAAATGCAATATTAGTCTATGGTCCTTTCACCCTGAACACACTGGATCTCATCTGATCTTGGAAGTTAAGGAGGGTCAGGCCTGGTTAGTATGTGGATGGAAGAAATTCAATATTGTTGCAAGGTTTGATAAATAAACCAATGAAATAAAATACAAAGCCCAGAAACAGAACTACAAATGTATGGACACTTTATTTATAACAACATAATAATGCAATTCAGAGGCAAAAAGACAGTCCTTTCAATAAATGATGCTGAATCAGTTGGATATCTTTATGGGAAATATGAAATAACTCCTATCTCACATGCACACAAAAATAAATTCCAAGTAAGTAGAAGCAAACAGTAGCACTTTATGACACAGAAGAATATCTTCACTATGGTAAGGTAAGGAAATATTTCTCAAGCAACACACATGCCACAGGAAAAAGAATCACCATAAAGGGAAAGTTTGTAAGTTGAACTACATTAAAGCTAGGAAATTTTAATCAAACGACCACATTACAAATGTGAAAGAGCAAGCCACAAATTGGGAGAAAAATTTTTTACATCTATTAAACCAACAAAGGGCTTATATCCAGAATATATAAAACACTCTTGGGGGCGGAGCAAGATGGCCGAATAGGAACAGCTCCAGTCTCCAACTCCCAGCACGAGCGACACAGAAGACCGGTGATTTCTGCATTTTCAACTGAGGTACTGGGGTCATCTCTCTAGGGAGTGCCGGACAATCGGTGCGGGTCAGCTGCTGCAGCCTGACCAGCGAGAGCTGAAGCAGGGCGAGGCATCGCCTCACCTGGAAGCGCAAGGGGGAAGGAAATCCGTTTTCCTAGCCAGGGGAACTGAGACACACAACACCTGGAAAATCGGGTAACTCCCACCCCAATACTGCGCTTTAAGGAAACAGGCACACCAGGAGAATATATCCTACACCTGGCCGGGAGGGTCCCACGCCCACGGACCCTCCCTCACTGCTAACACAGCAGTCTGCCGCGATCGATCCGCAAGGCAGCAGCGAGGCTGGGGGAGGGGCGCCCGCCATTGCTGAGGCTTAAGTAGGTAAACAAAGCCGCTGGGAAGCTCGAACTGGGTGGAGCTCACAGCAGCTCAAGGAAGCCTGCCTGTCTCTGTAGACTCTACCTCTGCAGACAGCGCACAGCTGCAGTCCAATAGGGGAAAGAGCAGGGGCCGGTGCAGACGTGAACGACTCTGTCTGACAGCTTTGGGGAGAGCCGTGGATCTCCTAACGCGGAGGTTGAGATCTGAGAACGGACAGACTGCCTGCTCAGGTGGGTCCCTGACCCCTGAGTAGCCTAGCTGGGAGACATCCCCCACTAGGGGCAGTCTGACACCCCACACCTCACAGGGTGGAGTCACCCCTGAGAGGAAACTTCCAAAGGAAGAATCAGACAGGTACACTCGCTGTTCAGCAATATTCTATCTTCGGCAACCTCTGCTGCTGATACCCAGGCAAACAGGGTCTGGAGTGGACCTCAAGCAATCTCCAACAGACCAACAGACAGTCCTTCTGACTGTCAGACGGAAAACTATCAAACAGGAAGGACACCTATACCAAAACCACATCAGTACGTCACCATCGTCAAAGACCAGAGACAGATAAAACCACAAAGATGGGGAAGAAGCAGGGCAGAAAAGCTGGAAATTCAAAAAATAAGAGCGCATCTCCCCCTGCAAAGGAGCGCAGCCCATCGCCAGCAACGGATCAAAGCTGGTCAGAGAATGACTTTGACGAGATGAGAGAAGAAGGCTTCAGTCCATCAAACCTCTCAGAGCTAAAGGAGGAATTACGTACCCAGCGCAAAGAAACTAAAAATCTTGAAAAAAAAGTGGAAGAATTGACAGCTAGACTAATTAATGCAGAGAAGATCATAAACGAAATGACAGAGATGAAAACCATGACACGAGAAATACGTGACAAATCCACAAGCTTCAGTAACCGACTCGATCAACTGGAAGAAAGAGTATCACCGATTGAGGATCAAATGAATGAAATGAAGCGAGAAGAGAAACCAAAAGAAAAAAGAAGAAAAAGAAATGAACAAAGCCTGCAAGAAGTATGGGATTATGTAAAAAGACCAAATCTACGTCTGATTGGGGTGCCTGAAAGTGAGGGGGAAAATGGAACCAACTTGGAAAACACTCTTCAGGATATCATCCAGGAGAACTTCCCCAACCTAGTAGGGCAGGCCAACATTCAAATTCAGGAAATACAGAGAACGCCACAAAGATACTCCTCCAGAAGAGCAACTCCAAGACACATAATTGCCAGATTCACCACAGCTGAAATGAAGGAAAAAATCTTAAGGGCAGCCAGAGAGAAAGGTCAGGTTACCCACAAAGGGAAGCCCATCAGAATAACAGCAGACCTCTCGGCAGAAACTCTACAAGCCAGAAGAGAGTGGGGGCCAATATTCAACATTCTTAAAGAAAGGAATTTTCAACCCAGAATTTCATATCCAGCCAAACTAAGCTTCATCAGTGAAGGAGAAATAAAATCCTTTACAGATAAGCAAATGCTTAGAGATTTTGTCACCACCAGGCCTGCCTTACAAGAGACCCTGAAGGAAGCCCTAAACATGGAAAGGAACAACCGGTACCAGCCATTGCAAAAACATGCCAAAATGTAAAGACCATCGAGGCTAGGAAGAAACTGCATCAACTAACGAGCAAAATAACCAGTTAATATCATAATGACAGGATCAAGTTCACACATAACAATATTAACCTTAAATGTCAATGGACTAAATGCTCCAATTAAAAGACACAGACTGGCAAACTGGATAAAGAGTCAAGACCCATCAGTCTGCTGTATTCAGGAATTCAGGAGACCCATCTCACATGCAGAGACATACACAGGCTCAAAATAAAGGGATGGAGGAAGATCTACCAAGCAAATGGAGAACAAAAAAAAGCAGGGGTTGCAATCCTAGTCTCTGATAAAACAGACTTTAAACCATCAAAGATCAAAAGAGACAAAGAAGGCCATTACATAATGGTAAAGGGATCAATTCAACAGGAAGAGCTAACTCTCCTAAATATATATGCACCCAATACAGGAGCACCCAGATTCATAAAGCAAGTCCTTAGAGACCTACAAAGAGACTTAGACTCCCATACAATCATAATGGGAGACTTCAACACTCCACTGTCAACATTAGACAGATCAACGAGACAGAAAGTTAACAAGGATATCCAGGAATTGAACTCATCTCTGCAACAAGCGGACCTAATAGACATCTATAGAACTCTCCACCCCAAATCAACAGAATATACATTCTTCTCAGCACCACATCGCACTTATTCCAAAATTGACCACATAATTGGAAGTAAAGCACTCCTCAGCAAATGTACAAGAACAGAAATTATAACAAACTGTCTCTCAGACCACAGTGCAATCAAACTAGAACTCAGGACTAAGAAACTCAATCAAAACCGCTCAACTACATGGAAACTGAACAACCTGCTCCTGAATGACTACTGGGTACATCACGAAATGAAAGCAGAAATAAAGATGTTCTTTGAAACCAATGAGAACAAAGATACAACATACCAGAATCTCTGGGACACATTTAAAGCAGTGTGTAGAGGAAATTTATAGCACTAAATGCCCACAAGAGAAAGCAGGAAAGATCTAAAATTGACACCCTAACATCACAATTAAAAGAACTAGAGAGGCAAGAGCAAACACATTCAAAAGCTAGCAGTAGGCAAGAAATAACTAAGATCAGAGCAGAACTGAAGGAGATAGAGACACAAAAAACCCTCCAAAAAATCAATGAATCCAGGAGTTGGTTTTTTGAAAAGATCAACAAAATTGACAGACCGCTAGCTAGACTAATAAAGAAGAAAAGAGAGAGGAATCAAATAGACGCAATAAAAAATGATAAAGGGGATATCACCACTGACCCCACAGAAATACAAACAACCATCAGAGAATACTATAAATGCCTCTATGCAAATCAACTAGATAATCTAGAAGAAATGGATAATTTCCTGGACACTTACACTCTCCCAAGACTAAACCAGGAAGAAGTTGAATCCCTGAATAGACCAATAGCAGGCTCTGAAATTGAGGCAACAATTAATAGCCTACCCACCAAAAAAAGTCCAGGACCAGATGGATTCACAGCTGAATTCTACCAGAGGTACAAGGAGGAGCTGGTACCATTCCTTCTGAAACTATTCCAATCAATAGAAAAAGAGGGAATCCTCCCTAACTCATTTTATGAGGCCAACATCATCCTGATACCAAAGCCTGGCAGAGACACAACAAAAAAAGAGAATTTTAGACCAATATCCCTGATGAACATCGATACAAAAATCCTCAATAAAATACTGGCAAACCGGATTCAGCAGCACATCAAAAAGCTTATCCACCATGATCAAGTAGGCTTCATCCCTGGGATGCAAGGCTGGTTCAACATTCGCAAATCAATAAACGTAATCCAGCATATAAACAGAACCAAAGACAAGAACCACATGATTATCTCAATAGATGCAGAAAAGGCTTTTGACAAAATTCAACAGCCCTTTCTGCTAAAAACGCTCAATAAATTCGGTATTGATGGAACGTACCTCAAAATAATAAGAGCTATTTATGACAAACCCACAGCTAATATCATACTGAATGGGCAAAAACTGGAAAAATTCCCTTTGAAAACTGGCACAAGACAGGGACGCCCTCTCTCACCACTCCTATTCAACATAGTGTTGGAAGTTCTGGCTAGGGCAATCAGGCAAGAGAAAGAAATCAAGGGTATCCAGTTAGGAAAAGAAGAAGTCAAATTGTCCCTGTTTGCAGATGACATGATTGTATATTTAGAAAACCCCATTGTCTCAGCCCAAAATCTCCTTAAGCTGATAAGCAACTTCAGCAAAGTCTCAGGATACAAAATTAATGTGCAAAAATCACAAGCATTCTTATACACCAGTAACAGACAAGCAGAGAGCCAAATCAGGAATGAACTTCCATTCACAATTGCTTCAAAGAGAATAAAATACCTAGGAATCCAGCTTACAAGGGATGTAAAGGACCTCTTCAAGGAGAACTACAAACCACTGCTCAGTGAAATCAAAGAGGACACAAACAAATGGAAGAACATACCATGCTCATGGATAGGAAGAATCAATATCGTGAAAATGGCCATACTGCCCAAGGTGATTTATAGATTCAATGCCATCCCCATCAAGCTACCAATGACTTTCTTCACAGAATTGGAAAAAAACGGCTTTAAAGTTCATATGGAACCAAAAAAGAGCCCGCATTGCCAAGACAATCCTAAGTCAAAAGGACAAAGCTGGAGGCGTCACGCTACCTGACTTCAAACTATACTACAAGGCTACAGTAACCAAAACAGCATGGTACTGGTACCAAAACAGAGATATAGACCAATGGAACAGAACAGAGTCCTCAGAAATAATACCACACATCTACAGCCATCTGATCTTTGACAAACCTGAGAGAAACAAGAAATGGGGAAAGGATTCCCTATTTAATAAATGGTGCTGGGAAAATTGGCTAGCCATAAGTAGAAAGCTGAAACTGGATCCTTTCCTTACCCCTTATACGAAAATTAATTCAAGATGGATTAGAGACTTAAATGTTAGACCTAATACCATAAAAACCCTAGAAGAAAATCTAGGTAGTACCATTCAGGACATAGGCATGGGCAAGGACTTCATGTCTAAAACACCAAAAGCAACGGCAGCAAAAGCAAAAATTGACACATGGGATCTAATTAAACTAAAGAGCTTTTGCACAGCTAAAGAAACTACCATCAGAGTGAACAGGCAACCTACAGAATGGGAGAACATTTTTGCAACCTACTCATCTGACAAAGGGCTAATATCCAGAATCTACAAAGAACTCAAACAAATATACAAGAAAAAAACAAACAACCCCATCAAAAAGTGGGCAAAGGATATGAACAGACATTTCTCAAAAGAAGACATCCATACAGCCAACAGACACATGAAAAAATGCTCATCATCACTCGCCATCAGAGAAATGCAAATCAAAACCACAATGAGATACCATCTCACACCAGTTAGAATGGCAATCATTAAGAAGTCAGGAAACAACAGGTGTTGGAGAGGATGTGGAGAAATAGGAACACTTTTACACTGTTGGTGGGATTGTAAACTAGTTCAACCATTATGGAAAACAGTATGGCGATTCCTCAAGGATCTAGAACTAGATGTACCATATGACCCAGCCATCCCACTACTGGGTATATACCCAAAGGATTATAAATTACTCTACTACAAAGACACATGCACACGTATGTTTATTGCGGCACTATTCACAATAGCAAAGACTTGGAATCAACCCAAATGTCCATCTGTGACAGACTGGATTAAGAAAATGTGGCACATATACACCATGGAATACTATGCAGCCATAAAAAAGGATGAGTTTGCGTCCTTTGTAGGGACATGGATGCAGCTGGAAACCATCATTCTTAGCAAACTATCACAAGAAGAGAAACCAAACACTGCATGTTCTCACTCATAGGTGGGAACTGAACAATGAGATCACTTGGACTCGGGAAGGGGAACATCACACACTGGGGCCTATCATGGAGAGGGGGGAGGAGGGAGGGATTGCTTTGGGGAGTTATACATGATATAAACGTCATGCACATGTACCCTAGAACTTAAAGTATAATAAAAAAAAAAAAAAACACTCTTATGGTTCTTAATAGCCTTACAGACAAAAAACTTCCATAGGCCCTTCACAAAGAGTATATCTAAATAAGGAAACCTATTCAACTTCTTTCATAATCAAAAAAATATGATTTAAAACTCCAATGACATAACACTATGAAATTACCATAATGCTTAAAATAAAAAATAAAATAAATTGGCTGGGTGTGAGGGCTTATGCCTGTAATCCTAGCACTTTGGGAGGCTGAGGCAGGCAGATCACTTGAGTTCAGGAGTTCAAGACCAGCCTGGCCAACATGGGTGAAACACCATCTCTACTAAAAATACAGAAAAAAAAAAAAAATAGTAGCTGGGCATGGTGGTGCACATCTGTAATCTTAGCTACTTAGGAGGGTAAGGCATGAGAATCCCTTGAACAAGGGAGATGGATGCTCCAGTGAGCCATTGCCCTCCAGCCTGGATGAGAGTGAGACTCTGTCTCAAAAAAAAAAAAAAAAAAAAACTTTTAAACTGTGATACTATCAATTATATTTGCATGAATGTGGAGCAATAGGAATTCTTATACATACTAGTATGAATACAACTTTGGAAAACAGTTTGGCATTATATAGTAAAGTTAAACATACATAGAACCCGTGATCCAACAATCCCACTTATATACCCAATGACAGTGCCAATGACAGTGGATATACACCCTTAGAAGTGGGATTGTTGGATCATTGCAGCGTTATTTCAAATAGCCAAATTAGGAAACAATCCAAATGTCTACCACAGAAGACTGGATAAATGCACTGTGGTATATCCATTGAATGGAATAGTATACAGCAGTGAAAATGGCCTACCTCCTGTTACATGAAACAACATGAACAATCCTCAGAAACACAATGAGAAACCAAAGAAGCAAGGCACACAAATTACACACTGTGTAAATCAATTATATAAAGTTCAGAAGCAAGAAAACCTAAACTACAGTATTAAAGTAAAGTAAGTAGAGGAGCAAAACAGGTGAAAACCAGAAGGGCACAGGAAGACACCTTCTGGGGTGCTGACCACAGTCTCTTTCTTGACCCAAGCAATAATTTCACAGGTGTTCCATGTGCAATTCACTGAGCCGGCACATATATCTCTGTTCTCCTTTCTTAAGTGTGCTTACTACACATACGAAGAAGTTAAAATTTTGTAATAATATCCTTCAATCAGAAATTTTATTTCTAGGAATTTTACTCTTTAGATATGATGCATAAGTGTATTAAAAATTAAGCTCAAGCATTTTTCATGAGAGCAAAAGACTAAAAACTACTTGAATACCTATCAGTAGGTAACAGATTCAATACAGTTGAGCACATCCAGGAATACTATGGAAACTTTAAAAACTATGAGGCATCTCTGTGTGTGCTAATATGGAACAATCTCCATATATATATAAGCAAACAATCAGCGGGATATATAGAACAGTGTTCAGAGTATGCTGTCATTTCTCTGTGTTCAAAAACGGGGTGAAGAATATGTGCATGTGTGGTATCTATATAACTATAATGTTCCCGGAAGAGCGGGTGAAAAATAAAACTCAGTAGGCTGTCTCTGAAGTGGGAAACTAGAAGTCCCAGGTGGAAAAAGAGCTTTTTTTCTTAACTATGCTTGTCACCATCTTGTGAACTTAATCATGTATATGTTACTTTTTCAAAATAATAAATTAAAAGGTGATTTTTAAAAATATATTGAAATGACTTTGTGGGCCCAGGTCCCAATTGTTTGTTGCAATGCAATATTTGCATATATCAAACTGTCCTTTCTTTGGGGAACTGATATTGCCTGGGGTAGAGACTGGCAAACAAGTGCCCATGAGCAGTAATAAGGGTGGTTGAAAGCCAAGAGGCAAGTAGAGACAAGTTCAAGAAAGGAGGGCATGGGTACAGATGGTCACCAGCCTGAACAGAGCTAGCAGCAGGACTGATGAAGGCAGATAAGAAGCCAAGAAGTACAGGCCGGGTGTGGTGGCTCATGCCTGTAATCCTAGCACTTTGGGTGGCTGAAGCAGGTAAATCACCTGACGTCAGAAGTTCGAGACCAGCCTGTCCAACATGGTGAAACCTCATCTCTACTAAAAATACAAAAATTAGTCGGGCATGGTGGTGGGCACCTGTAATCCCAGCTACTCAGGATGCTGAGGTAGGAGAATTGCTTGAGATATGTGGGAGGCGGAGGTTGCAGTGAGCCAAGATCATGCCACCGCACTCCAGTCTGGGCAACAGAGTGAGACTCCGTCTCAAAAAAAAAAAAAAAAAAAAAAGATGAAGAAGAGGAAGAAGTGCAGGTCAGAGAAACTAGACAAAAGTGAAAGCATAAACCATAAAGGATCTGCAGAAGGGAGATGCCCCAGGAGGGAAAATGCTGTTGATATTCACAGCTTGCAATAAGGAGCCTAACATTACCCACAGAGTTTAAGGGGCCAAGGACAAGAAGACATCAAGCACTTACCAGTTTATTTGTATTGATCCAAAATCTGATCAACCCCGGAGTGAAGTCTTTGACTCCTCCACAGTACCTATTTACAGTCCATGCACACAATGGTATTTTAAAGAGTTGTTGATTCACCCGGTTTCCTAAAATATAAACCATAACCTTTCCTCCAAGTAGCTTAACAAATTTTCACATAGTAAGCCCCGCAGTGGGCCTGAGCCACTGGCTGATGGGGAAACAAGCACATAAAAAGACTCTAGCCTTTGATTATCTTTGCTTTGTGTCCCTGATCTGCTCACTACACTAAGCTTTCCATCACATAACTGAAGTATTTCCCTTAAACAGATTTATCCTGTTAGCAACCATCATGCCAACATTTTACCTTTAAAATTGGTTGAAGGGGTGCAGCTTTGGAAGTGTATATTCCAGGGCATCAGACGTCATGCCAAGTGCTCTGCTGCACTGGTCTCCAGGACCCTAAAGACTCCCGCAAGGGCAGAAAATCATGTCAGGGGAGCAAACTGAACAGGCGGACAGTGCCAAGGCCACCAATTTGAAGGAGATCCATTTTCCAAATTATCTTCCAGTCAGCAGAGTCCTTTTGCCATTTAACACATCTATAGCTTCTGTACAGTGATGCCAAGTTTATTCTCCATGCAGTTTTTTGTAAATCACATCCAAAATATGATTTGGAAAAAAAAATGCACCTTCTTATGAGCCCACTGTGTACTTGAAAGACCCAGTGCACAAATCATTTGCACCTGTACCATTTCCATCCAGTTCTAAGCTAATTTTAAAAAGACTCTGAAAGCCTGCCAACAGCACATGTGCACAGAAGATAAAATGTAATAGCAATTAATCCAATCATCTCTGATTTAACGTTAATTTAACCCAGTGGATTATGCCTTGTTTTGTGTGCAACTGTGTTGATCCTGCTACATTTCAGAGAGCCCCCAAATCAATCAAGTCACAATCCTTAATTGCAGTCAAAATGGGGAATTCCACTCAGCAGGGCCCTTCTCTAGAGTATCTATTCCTCCCAAGGAAGAAAGGGAAGTCAAAGAAAGAGGCGTTTCTAATAGCAGGCTGCTCACATTGCAGCTGATGGTGTCAGGACTAGCAATGAGGAGTGGCCTACTGTTTGCTGGCAGATTCAATTGCATCAGGGCTTCTTGCCAGAATGAACAGGAAAGGGCTATCAGAGAAAAGCCAATGAAAGTAGAGCTGCTGTTTAAACTAGAAACAAACACAACAACAACAAAAAATTCTGGGGCATGATGTTTTCCTTTCCTTTATTTGCAATATGGATTGAACGACTACAGCAGTTAAAGACTTGAATTAGGACAGCCATAATTGAAAACTAATACCATGCTATCCTCCACCCCCCGGGTCTCATTTAACTGGGTTAGAGTGTCAGTCTGCATTCTTGGAACCAAAGGCTGATTGTGGAACATTTGCATTATCATGTGCAAGAAATAGAGAAAGTTTCAGGTTGCTAATTCCTCCTAGTTGGGTTTTATTGAGAATGAAAATCATAAAAGGTGTTACCTGGGCTGGGGACAGCCCCAGAAGTTCAATTGTAGTTCAGCCTTAGTTAAGGATTAGTTAATAGATACTTCACATAAAGTGCTACCATGTTCTTTTTCAAAATTTTTCTCTCCCCGCCTCCCTTCCTTTGCAGCTGAGAATAATTAACTGTTCTTTTGTGAGTGTCATTTGTTCTCAAGGAATTAAATGCCACCTTATTTCCCAGAACAAGAATTCAACTGTCATAATTATAGCTTCATTTCAGAAGCAAAAAAAAAAAAAAAATCATAATTTATTACAGATTGTTCAGCATGTGAGATAGGTTTAAATGTCATTGGAAGTAAATTGTGGCATGTCATGAAGGGGTTTTAGCCACCACTGTAATTGATTTATAATTTCACATTTAAAATGAACAACATTCACCCATTGTTCTCGTATTATATAACTCTGACAGCAATCCCTTGAGAATGAGGCATTCAACTTGGTCAATACACAATAATAATAATAACAATAACAATGATATGCCAATTTTAAAGATAAGCAGAAAATTTGCATAAGCACTAAGAACATATGTGTTAAAAATGGGAGCTCAATCTCTATAATAGAAGGTAAAAATGTATTTCAGAGAGAATGCATTTGGATATTAGCATTGAACTCCATCAAATTAAACGATTCCCAGGGGTTTTAGTGTAACTCATAAAATTAAGGACTATCAGAATTAAGGTTTAAACTATTCTCTACCCAGAGTTATAAGGAAAGATACAATAATGGAAGAAGGTAGAGATGAATTTTTCCATTTCTAATTTCAAGCAGACTAAAAATCAATTCCACTTTGAGCAGTAATTTACTGGGTTTACAGTGTGACCCTAGTACCCTAAGACTGCACAGGGATAATAGGCGGTGTGACAGAGGGACTACATAAATACTTGATTAGACCGTTAAGTGCCTACAGATGCATTTTGTGCAAGATGAAGTGAGTTCTACGATGGTTCTCATATCTCCAAATCATAATGAAGTATATATGCCCCCTTAGATTTGCATATAGAAGCAAACACAGGCTCACAGTGACAGAGACAATCTGCACTGGTGGGAACCAAACCACATGAGCCACAATTCAAAGGCAAAATCAGAACCTTCCTGCCATACTCTCCACCCCACAACCCACAGTCTTTTGAAATGCCTTATTTTTCCTTTCTGGGAAAGTCAGTGTTTTTTAAAAGTCAATAATAGTCTGGATACAGAAAAGTTTTTTGAAAAACAAGGTGTGGTGGCCTGAATAATGGCACCCCAAGATATGCACAACCTCATCACTGGAACCTCTGAATGTTATATTATATGGCAAAGGGACTTTGCAGATATGATTAAGTTTAAGGATTTTGTGATAGGGAGATTATCATGGGATCATCTGGGCAGGCCTGGATGTAATCACAAAACGTAAAAAGAGTTTTGACTACTGTAGAGAAGAAGGCCATGTAACCCCATAGGCATAGGTTGGAGTGATGCGGCCAGAAGCCAAGGAATGCTGGCAGCTTCTAGATGTGGAAGAGCAAGAAACAGATTATCCCCTGGAGTCTCCAGAAGAAACCCAGCTCTGTTGGCATCTTGATTTTAACCCCATAAGACTCATTTCAGACTTATGACATCCAGAACTGTAAGAGAATACCACTGTGTTGTTTTAAGCCACTAAATTTGTGGCAATTTGCTACAGTGGCAACAGAAAACTAATACCTAGGGCATAGAAAAAGAACCTGATTTGCTAAAAAGTTTATCAAGTTATCTCTATATTGAGGACCAACCAAGAGGCTAAGTCTCACTCTGGCTTTGGGTTGGGGCTTCCAACCTTGCCAGAATCTGGTCTTTTCCTTTGCTAGTGCTCATACAGTTCCTAGGTTGTCCTTGTTGGAGGGACAGTCATCCGAGAATTTGACAACATTCCAATTTAAGAACATAGTAACATTTAGCTTGATTTATGAGTCACTTTTTGGATTGTTAAATGAACATAGTGCTTTAAGATGAGCTGTGATTCTATTTATGGCTTATAGAAAAGGAAGTGTATTTATTTTAAAACATTAATATATAACAAGATTTCCAAAATATATAGCTTGTGATTTTTCCATTTCAGCATTTTCATTACCCAGTAAACTACTGCTCTGGAGTTGCCACTTAGCATTTGATAAATGTCTTTAGTGAGTTAAGGATTTGCAAGGCAAATTTTAGACCCAGTTTTTGAAATAATTATATATTCAATCTGCAATAATTTGAAGAAGAAAATACACTTTTAATAAACTATCGGAGTGATACATACAACGGTTTTATCTGGGGTCAGTGAACAGAAATTTCCTATTGCAAGTGTGTTAGGAGAATATTTCATTCCACTTTCTTTGCTTCTGCACCAGAAGATATCTTCTAAGTGCTTTTGTAACTGTTTCCATCTCTCTCTCCACTGTACCACTGAATCTGGAAAAGCCACCATGGACTTATTAGAAATTGGCAATGAGCCAAAAAAAGAAGCCACAGAAAAGAAGAAAGATGCAGTCTAACATCATTAATTTCACTGCAAGGTGAGCTTATGGTCTTCTTGCCAGCATCATTCTATTCATTTATTCATTCAACAAATATCTATATGGTACCTACTCTGTGCAATGTCCCTGAGGGGGACAGAAAGGGGAAGCAGATAAATCCTATCTAGTAAATACATAACTATATTAGGTGATGACTACTAAGGTGATAAATGATGGATCATCACTGGCAAAGGGAACAGCCAGAGCAAAGACACTAAGGTGGTGCTCTGACTGAACATTTTTGTCCCCCCAAAATTCATATGTTGAAGCCCTAAACCCCAAGATGATGGTATTAGGAGGTGGTACCTATGGAAGGTGATAAGGTCATGAAGGCAGAACCCTCATGGATGAGATTAGTGCCCTTATAAAAGAGACCCAAGAGAGCTCCCTCACTATTTTTCTACCTTATGAGGACAACAGCAAGAAGATGGCTGTCTCTGAACCAGAAAGCAGACCTTCATTAGACATCGAATCTGCCGATGCCTTGATCTTGGACTTTCCAGCCTCCAGAACCATGGGAAATAAACTGTTTAAACTATTCAATGTATGACATGTTTGTCATAGCAGCTCAAATGAACCAAGACAGGTGGGAAAGTATGGAATACACGGATAGAAAGGAGTGGCTCCACATGGCTGGATGCAGGGACCGGCACAAGCAATGAGAATGTGCAGGTTAAACGAGCACCAGAGAGTCAGAGATGGAAGAGTCCTGCCCCCAAGGTGCTCAACATCTGGTGAAAGAACAGACAAGAGCCACACAATCACAGAGCTAGAGGAGCCACATGAGTACATGGAGCAGAAAGGAGAGATATATTGGAGCCCGGTGATAGGAAGGTATGGATAGGGTATCAAAATGATGTAAAACCATGGCTCACGTCTATAATCCTAGCTTTGGGAGGCTGAGGTGGGTGGATCACGAGGTCAGCAGTTCGAAACCAGCCTGACCAACATAGTGAAACCCCATCTCTACTAAAAATACAAAAATTAGCTGGGCGTGGTGGCAGGTGCCTGTAATCCCAGCTACTCGAGAGGCTAAGGCAGGAGAATCGCTTGAACCCAGGAGGCAGAGGTTGCAGTGACCCGAGATCATGCCACCTGCACTCCAGCCTGGGCAACAGAGCAAGACTCTGTCTCAAAAAAAAAAAAAAAACACGCTTGTAATCTCAGCACTTTGGGAGGCCAAGGCGGGTGAACCAAGAGGTCAGGAGATCGAGACCATCCTGGCTAACATGGCGAAACCCCGTCTCTACTAAAAATACAAAAAAATTAGTTGGGCGTGGTGGCAGGTGCCTGTAGTCCCAGCTATTCAGGAGGCTGAGGCAGAAGAATGGCAGGAACCCGGGAGGTGGAGGTTGCAGTGAGCCAAGATCACGCCACTGCACTCCAGCCTGGGCGACACAGCAAGACTCTGTCTCAAAGAAAAAAAAAAAGAGAGATAAAACCTAAACTTGATGTTGAACAGAAAAAAAAAAAGAGTTAACCAAGCAAAAGAAAGGGAGGGACTATCCCTTGCAAAAGCACAAAGCAGTGGGGCAGTTTGGCTTCCCAGAAAACTGCAGGTGATAGCCAGAGGGAGTGAGACAAGAGGGTGCAGATTAGAGAAAGGGAAGATCAAGAAAGGCCTTGTGAATTACAAGAAGAAGTTTGGATTCTATTCTAAAAGGAACTGGGTTCCACTGAAAGGTTTTAAACTGGGAAGTGGCATGATCAGATTTGCATTTTGGAAAGATTTCTCTGGCCACTCTTGGATCAGAGAAGTTGGAAAGCTCTTGTCATAATTCATGTTTCTCATCAAAATTTGAGAAACTCTACTTGAGAAACAGAGCTTCTCAAATACATTTAAGAAGGGAATTAGCTCATAGCTAGTGAGCTTCAAAGCCAGCAAGGAAGCACGGAAAGATTTCTTAATTCTGCTCTGCCTCATGGAAGAGCTTTGAATTTCTTTGATTCACATTATATCTTTTGTAATTACATTCCAATCCCATAATTTGATTAGGTAAAAGGATTAATCTTCTACCCCTTTCCTCTTCCTAGGCCCCTTCTTCCATTCACACAGGCATGTAAATGTGATCCTAACAAGTATGTCTATACATTTACTCATTTACTCACTCCACAAATATTTATTGCATATCCATTATGTGGCAAACACTGTGCTAGGGTGCTGTGTGCATAGGACGAACACCGTTCTTTGCTCATGAAACTGGCAGTCTACTGGGGAGACACATGATAAATACATAAACAAATAAAACTCTAGAATAGCAGCTATATATGTGTACACATAAAAAGGTCCTTGAAGACTCACCCAGAGAAGTCAGTCAGTTGAGATGGGAGTGTCATATGGTTTGGCTTTGTGTCCCCACCCAAATATCATCTCAAATTGTAATTCCCACACGCCAAGGGAGGGACCTGTCATCTCCACGTGTCAAAAGAGAGAGATGACTGGATTACAGGGGTGGTTTCTCCCATGCTGTTATCACGATAGTGAGTGAGTTTTCACGAGATCTGATGGTTTTATAAGTGTTTGGAAGTTCCTCCTTCGTGCTTCTCTCTCCTGCCACCATGTAAGATGTGCCTGCTTCCCCTTCTACCATGATTGTACATTTCTTGAGGCCTCCCCAGCCATGTGGAACTGTGAGTCAATTAAGCCTCTTTTGTTTATAAATTACCTGGCCTGGGTAGTATCTTTACAGCAATGTGAAAACAGACTAATACAGAGTGTGAATATATTGACATTTAATTTACATGAGTATCATTCTAGAGAAGTAGTATTGGTACATCTAGGCTGGTGCTACTACTCAAAAACACTAACATTTAAAATATAGGTCATAGTCTTCAAACAGCAAGCAAGGCTTACAATTGCAGGCACAGAGAGTAAAAGGTTAGGTATGAGGAACTCAACCCTATGGATAAATTTGTTTTCTGTCTCTGTGTTTAATGAGGTCCATAAAATCTCCAGAGGATCTCTGGGAGAGGCTCATTGGAGCACTTCAGTATTGATTCAGCCCCTCAAGTAGGTCTTACTTGAGGCCACAGCTAGGCTAGACCTGGTTGGGTTGATGCACTTAAGTCTGAGTTCTGAAATTGTGCTGACTGGCACAACTGCAGCTTGTTTTCATGACAGCAAACCAAAGTCCTTATTAATGTTTTCTTTCTAAAATGTTACAAGTTAAAGAAAAATTGAGTTCTGCATTAAAATTTCCTCTTCTTGACAACTCAAAGATTGAAATCTTCAGATCACACATTGAGCATCTCTAGTATTGTGCCCTTTAAAAAAAAAAAAAAAAAAAAAAAAGATGGAGTCTTGTGCTGTCGCCCAGACTGGAATGCAGTAACACCATCTTAGCTCACTGCAGCCTCAAACTCCCAGGCTCAAGGGATCCTCTCGTTTCAGCCTCTGGAGTTCCTAGGATTACAGGCGCCAGCCACTGTGCCAGCTAATGTTGGGTACTTTTCAAGCAGGCTTTTCAGAGTCACTCCTCTCACCTAAAGGATAAGGAGTATCTGTGAGACAGCTAAGCCCAGTTCCGACTGGGGGCCCACTGGACACAGGCCTTGCTTCGTGGAGTCAGCTGACAACTAGGCTCTGACCACCTGTCCACAACCAGCAGGAGAGTAATCACTTTCAGCCACCAGCCAACATGGTTCAATTTAAGTCATTGATCAATAGGCCAAAGGTCCTCTACTTCATCATGGCTCTTCCATGCCATCCACTCATCTGTTATAATTTCCCAAAACTTAATAATTTGATAAAAAGAGATTTGATTAAGTACAAGGTTTACAAGGTTCCACACTGACACAAATTGAAATTCAATATAAGCCCATTCTAGGAAATGGGCTAGAATATGAACTAAATTCTTTTTTATCTACCCACTACACACACACACACACACCACACACACACACACACACACACACACACACGTGCCCACACATACTATTTGGCAACCTGTCACTCATAAAGACTGAGAACAATTATTCACTTTGAGCACTTGGCAGATAGAATGGAACACTACATTGTCAGTAATCAAAAATTATTTTCCATTCTGGTTATTAATCAAAAATTTATTTCCCATTGACTAACCCCAGGAAAAGGTTATCATCTACTTCAGTCTGTACTTATTTCGCTACTAACAAAAGAGTCTTTTCTCTCCTATCCTCAGCAATGCAGAATTACCATCATTCCCAAGACCTCTTTGGATTCCTTGACCAGAAGAGGCATTTAGCTATGCCATCCATGATGTATTGCACATTTAATTGCACTATGCAGCTATTCAAAAAGCATTCAGAAGTAATCATTTAGCATTAATATCCCAGGGCAATCCAAGGTCACAGTACATTAAAAACTAATTCACAGTGGTTCAAGAATGCATTTTTCATATATGGAGTAACATAATTCTTTTATGATAAAAGTGATAGTGGTTTACAGGGTGATGAGATACAGGATATTCTGAATATCCATCATTGAACCTATTGTAAAAATGGTAAAATCAGACCTTTGGTCTTCTCATAACTCAACACACCACTAATCTGTATTAAACACTACTGACCATGTTAACCTTTTATATGGCTGACCACGTTTTAAGGAGCAACAACTCTCATTTGTTATCATAGACAATACAAGCATTTAATACTTATCATGGTCATTTCATTCTCAAATTTTACTGTCTGCTATTTTTTCTGATCCTTCTAACATCTAAAATTATAACATCTCTATGGGTAACTAAAGGCTTCTTGGTGAAAAATTATACACATGCCTCTGTGTGTGTGTGTGTGTGTGTGTGTGTGTGTGTGTCTCCATCACTTCCTTCCAAGAATTCTGTGGGAAATAAAATTATTGCAACTTGAATCAAACATCTATCATGCTGAAATAATAGTGTTTCAAGGCAGCAAGATCTCTATACAATGTAGAATGGGCAGACCACACCCTCTAGAAACTTCACCTCTCACAAAGGGTTATCATTGGCAACCCTGTACCACAATTTGGTGCCATCCAGCAGGAAATATATCAGGAGTTATTTCAGCAGTTTACAGGCAATATTGTCAGATTTGTTAATATGCTAAACTCTGCATTTAAAGGGACCATGTTGCACGGCCAAACACTGTTTTCTTTTCTTTTTTTTTTTATACTTCGCATCTCAGAATCAAGTTTTCCAGTAAGTCCATTTAAATTAGACAGAGGTCAGAAGCATCCAGTTCAATGGTCATTTGAGATGATTAATAAGTATGGTCATAACTCTGTGTTCATGGCATTGTTCTAAGAGCTGGATGTGAGATCAGATTGGGCATAACTGGAATGCAGGCAAAGTATTAGGCCAAAAAACACAAATAAAATATAAATTTGGCTGGTGATAACAGAAAGCTGGAAAAGACTTTGACACATGACTAATCGTCAACGAGTTCTGCAGATGTTCAAGTGCTGAGTTCAGAAGCAATGACATTACTGGTCTCCACCCGTCCTTTCCCCTCAGCCTCCGAGACAGCCCAGAATATGTCCTGGTACTTAGGACATGTGTTCATGGCTCACTACATAAGCTGCCTTTCTCTACACTCCTGAGAACTTCTGTTTCCAGAAGGGAAAGGAAAATGGACAGCCTTACAGATTTGATGACTAAGGGGAAGGTGTGAGATCTGGGAAACCACTTTCAAGGTGAACAAAGGGATAGATGACCTAAACTACTAGAAATCACCATTTTCCAAACAATTTCTAACACAAAATGTCACCTTTGGATAAATTAGGGAAACAAGTCATTCTGATTGTAACTTTAAAATAGAAAGCTCTTTGCATCTATTTAATTGACTATCAGCTTTCCTAGCCATAGGACTTACTAGTCCGTAAATCCACAGGCCAGTGGAACCTGGGGAATCCTTCAAACACATAAACAAGGTGCTCTGGCATCTCAGCCTCTTGAAAATGAAGACTGAAGCATTTCTCACTTTCTCTCTTTCTCTCCTCTCCCTTCCCACTTTCCTCTTTCCTTGCTCTGTTTTCTCTTCCTTCTATCCTTCATGAGTGCAATTGAGTACTAGAAAGTTATACCAAATTCCGCCCGGCACGGTGGCTCACGCCTGTAATCCCAACACTTTGGGAAGCCGAGGCGGGCAGATCACGAGATCAGGAGATCGAGACCATCTTAACACTGTGAAACCCCATCTCTACTAAAAAATTACCTGGGCATCGTGGCGGGTGCCTGTAGTCCCAGCTACTCAGGTGGCTGAGGCAGGAGAATGGCGTGAACCCAGGAGGCGAAGCTTGCAGTGAGTGGAGATCGCACCCAAGGCACTCCGGCCTGGATGAGAGAGTGAGACTCTGCCTCAAAAAAAGAAAAGAAAAGAAAAGAAAAAAAAAGAAAGTTATACCAAATTCACAAAGGAAAAAGTTAGAAGAAATGAAATAAAATACGGCTGGTTATCTCAAAATCTCTCAAAGGAGACATTTCTATATAAATCTCCCACTTTGCTTCCAGGTAGCTAGCCTCTCCATCACAGATCCTTGGAAAGCCAGGTAGATGGACTGATAAAGGGAGAGTAATGTGAATCTATGATTGGAGGCTACATGTGAGCATTTCTCATTTAAAGAGTATGTTGGCTGGGCACAGTGGCTCACGCCTGTAATTCCAACATTTTGGGAGACCGAGCAGACAGATCACTTGAGGTCAGGAGTTCGAGACCAGCTTGGCCAACATGGTGAAACCCTGTCTCTACTAAAAAAAAAAAAAATTGCCTGGACATGGTGGTGGGCTCCTATAATCCCAGCTAGTTGAGAGAGTGAGGCAGGAGAATCACTTGAATCCGTGAAGCAGAGGTTGCAGTGAGCTGAGATCACACACTGTACTCCAGCCTGGGTGATAGAGAGATTCTATCTCAAAAAAAAAAAAAAAAAAAAAAAGAGTATGTTAAACGTGCATACCCTGACCTTTCCCAACTTGTCAACCAGCAGTCTTAGACAAATCACATATATTGGCCTCTTAAACAGAACAAGGAAACCAGGACTTCCTAACAAAATAAATTCCTTCTAAAATAAAGTAACTCTTCTATAATTTCCTAAGGAACATGTATTGTTATTTTTACCCTTATCATCAGCATTTACCCTTATCATCAACAGCTATGTGTCTGTATCCCCAACAAATGATGAGAGAGGTAAGAAAAGAGATCTGGGTAAAGGTGTCAATCCTGAGTTCTAGTGTCTGTCACTCAAGTTTAAAGTCATTTGAACCCTCCAGGCATTGGTTTTGTCATCTCTAGAAGGGTTGGACAAGCTCTTCTATATTCTTTCTAGACTTAACTTTGTCCAATTTTAAAATTCTAATTTAAAACATTATCCAAGGACAAAATCTATCCACTTGGGCAGAGCTGATTATGGAGAAATTGATCTAGAGACAAATTCTTAAACAGTAACAGGATATTGTTAGTCTTACTTTACAGATAAAGAAACTGAAGTACTGAATGGTTAAATTACTACTTTCCCCAGGTCAATAAATTTATGAGTAGTAGGGTCAGTAACCAAACCCTGATATGGATGAGCAGAGCCTATGGGGTCAAGTCTGGACCTTAATTTGCTGTGTGACTTTGGGCAAGTTGCCTAGGGTCTCTGAACATTGATTTTCTCATCAATATAAATGGGAATAATATAATACCTACATCTCACGATTGTCAGACTTAACACATGAAAAATAACTGGTTAGTGCTTGATATATAGCAGGGGATCAGCAAGTGCTAGTTTCTTTTCTTAGCCACACCATGCTGCCCATGGTATGCCAAAGGGAAGGTGGTAAGGATTTGATCTAACACTGAGTAGTTGACAGCAACCTTTGTTAGTCACAGCATCTAGTTGAGTGGATTTAATCTCTGTGTCCTACTGCCCTCTTCTGGATATTAAATATGAGATCTGCTTGTGAATTCAGTTTATTGGTCCTATCTAATTGAGCAAACTCTGGACGTGACTCAATAATGCCTACTTCAGAGAGGCAAGGGGGGCAATTAGTGAATGCAACAAGTGGACATTTACGACAGAACCAAAAGCTAGAAATGATAAAGTGATTACTTTAACTGCCGTATTTATCTAGTAGGTCTAAGCTATGAGGAAGTGGCTTAAAGCAGCTGTCCCCAACCATTTTGGCACCAGGGACAAGTTTCATGGAAGACAATTTTTCCATGAACCGGGGCAGAGAGAGTAGCGGGTGGCTGGAGTGGTGGATGGTTTCTGGATGATTCAAGTGCATTGCATTTATTGTGCACTTTATTTCTATTATTACTGCATTGTAATATTTAATGAAATAATCATATACCTCACCGTAATGTAGAATCAGTGGGAGCCCTGAGCTTGTTTTCCTACAACTAGAGGGTCCCATTTGGGAGTGATGGAAGACAGTGACAGATCATCAGGCATTAGATTCTCATAAGGAGTGTGCAACCTGGATCCCTCATATGCGCAGTTCACAATACGGTTCACACTCCTATGATAATCTAATGCTCCCACTGATCTGACAGGAGGCAGAGCTCAGGTGTAATGCTCGCTCACCCACGGCTCACCTCCAGTTGTGTAGCCTGGTTCCTACCGGAACTGGTCTATGGCCCAGGGGTTGGGGGCCCCTAGTTTAAAGTACAGTTGCTTTCATGGGTGCTCCAGGTAATCTAACACCAACTGAGAGTTCCAAATTAGTCACAAATACAAATACTGACTAAACATGTAGATACACAGATAAGAATAACAAAAAAAAAAAAAAAAAATCACTTTATGGTGGACTTGGAAAGGGATCCTAACCTATTTGAGGTTAGTCATATCTCCTAGACTATCTCTCCAGTAATTCAATTTCAGCACATACTTTTCTCCAAGCTTTTAAACCATTAATTGCATTTATTCACAAAAATAGAATACACCTGTTTCTAATTTATTTACATCTTTTGTAACAAACTACGTTTTGTACCAAGTTGATGTCCAAAAAGCCAAAGATATCCTTATGAATGTTAAGATGGTTAGAAGTTTTTCTTAGTGTAAACCTGGTGAAATATAATAAATGAATTATAAAATATTTAAGATCCAAGTAGCAGGCATATTAAATAATATATGGACATTTGAAATATTGGAGAGTAACATTTACTTCAGGCAAAGAGTGAAATTCAAATTTTCATCTAAAAATTAATAGAAAAGAGATAACCTGTTGTATTACCTTATGATTCACCAAAGGTATAAATATAGGGGTGGCCAGGCACAGTGGCTCACTCCTGTAATCCCAGCACATTGGGAGGCCAAGGCAGGTGGATCACTTGAGGTCAGGAGTTCGAAACCAGGCTGGCCAACACGGTGAAACTCCATCCTTACTAAAATACAAAAATTAGGTGGTCATGGTGGTGGGCACATATAATCCCAGATACTCAGGAGGCTGAGGAGGAGAATCACTTGAGCCTGGAAGGTGGCGGTTGCAGTTAGCCAAGATTGCACCACTGCACTCTGGCCTGGGTAATAGAAGGAGACTCTGTCTCAAAAATAAATAAATAAATAAAAGATATGGGTGATCTAAATTTTATTTTTGAAAAACATCTGGACAACTAGACAATATCTTAGACTTTTCAACCCCTGAGATTAATTTTTAAGTTGGTTGAGCTCAATATAATTACAACTTTAGGAAAAAATGAATAACTCTTGGCTTACAATAGATGAATACATTAGTGAGTGGATGAATGGATAAGCAGTTCAACAGAAGAAATTCCCTTTGAGTTTAAAAAATTCAACATATTTTTTTCATTGCTTCTAGGATCCATACATTTCTAACATAAATTATTTTTCCCTAGTACTTATAACACTTGTTTTATGATCCATACCATATAATTGGAGATGTATATTTCTTTAAAAGCAAGATATTTATAAGGAAAGATTTTGTTAAGTCAAATTACATTTGAAATGCACTAAAGAGAAATAATAAACATTCTGAAAATAAATTATTTTATGAAGTAAAGAATGGTTTTTATGTGTATAATAATAAAATTATTTTTGTTTTATAAATCTCTATTATCACACACTGAGTTTCTTAAAGCAGAATTTGCAAAGCAGTATTGTTTATTAGAAAACACCAAGAACTGCTCTTGTTTAAACATTAGGTTCATAGGTGAGAAATAATGTTCCTAACATCACCCAGCAAAGGAGGGATGGAACAGGAGCCAACCTCAGGACTGCAAGATACCAGATACCTGCTGTTTCCTTCAGGAACACGTGCATACCTTCAAGCACACACACACGCGCGCGCACACACACACACAGTTAATATGCCCATGCATTCATTCAGCAAACACTAATGCCCTACAACCAAGACACAGTTCAAAAACCATCTTCTTAAAAGATCCCCAACGTACCCCCACAGAAGGAATGACCTGTCTCTGCTTCCTGTTGACTTGTTCATTCTTCTATCATTGCCTTTATTACATGATGTTATAATTATTATTTATATGTGTATTATTTATCTGGACTATGAACTCAACAAAAGTTTAGCTTCTGTGTCTCATTCATATTTTTATTCCCAGCACCTAACCTGATGCCTGGAACATAGTAGATAATTTAACAAATATTACTGCGAATATGGAGAATTTATCTGAAATTCTGTCATTAGTTTCTCTGTGCGTCAGACACTAAATTTCTGAGTCAGTTGACCTCTACAGCACTTCTCTGCCCACAGACAGCAGCCACCTCCCAGATGATTCAGTAGCAGTGAGTTTTCAGTCAAAAATGCTATTCAGTATCTGGCTTGGGAACAACTTGGTGGGAATTAAAACATCAAATGGAGATGTGAATAGATAACCACTAAAGCTTCTTCCAAACACGGCCTCCTATAATTCTAAAGGGAGATGGCTCTTTTCTTGCTTCCTTATTCGCCCTCTTCTTACTTTGCAAGAGCTGCTGAAGCAAATTGATACTCAATTCCTGAATACTTGGGATGTTTTGCAAATACAAAACTAGAAAAGCTCAGCTGGACTAGTAAGGTAGATCCTGACCCTGTAAATCATCCAGGGTATTTGGTTAGACTGTCTCCACTCTCTGGACACCTCCTAAGTTCTAATGCTATTCATTACTTCTTACTGATTTTGACTCATATGCCCTATCACATTTTCCAGCTGGGGCCTGTTCTCTGTCACTTATATCAGCATTTCCTTGAGCACTGACTCTACCACCAGTATTTTTTTCTTAACTTTTAAGTTCAGGGGTACATGTGCAGGTTTGTTATATAGGTAACTCATGTCACAGGGGTTTGCTGTATTTCATCACCCAGGTAATAGGCCTAGTACTCAACAGATTTTTTTTTCTGAACCTCTCCCTCCTCCCACCTTCCACCCTCAAATGGGCCCCAACATCTGTTGTTCTCTTTTTTGTGGCCATATGTCATCATTTAGCTCTCACTTATAAGTGAGAATATGCAGTATTTGGTTTTCTGTTCCTCCATTAGTTTGCTAAGGATAATGGCCTGTAGCTCCATTCATGTTCTTGGCAAAGACATGAGCTCATTCATTTTTATGGCTACATAGTATTCCAAGGTTTATATATACCACATTTTCTTTATCCCATCTGCCATTGATGGGCATTTAGGTTGATTTCATGTCTTTGCTATTACAAACAGTGCTGCAATGAACATACAAATGCATGTGTCTTTATGGTAGAATAATTTATATTTCTTCCGGTATACACCCAGTAATGGTATTGCCAAGTCTAATGGTAGTCCATTTTTAGCTCTCTGAGTAACTGCCACACTGCTTTCCACAATGGTTGAACTAATTCACACTCCCACCAACAGTGTATAAACATTCCCTTTTCTCCACCTTGTCAGCATCTGTTATTTTTTGACTTTATAATAATGGCCATTCTGACTGGTATGAGATGGTATCTCATTGTCTCCCACCAGTTTTAATTACAGCTGACACAAACACTACTGAATATAAGGATTGTGCTGGACACTGTACATCTATTGTGTCATTATCCTCCTAAGAGCATAATTTTGATTCCTACATTAAAGGACCACATAGAAACTGAGTAACCTGCCCAATTGCTGCCATTAGAAAGTAGTGGAGCCACAGTTGAAACCCATGTCCTTCCCACTCCAGGGTGTATGTGCTTAACCACTAAGCTAGTGCTTCTCAAACTTTACTGTACATACGAATTATCTGGGAGTCATGATTACCAGCTGATCCTGATTCAGTTGAACTGGGGAGGGATCTGAAATTCTGCATTTCTAACTAGCTTCCAGAATCAGAGATCTGCTAGTCCTCTGATTACTCTGAATAGCTAGGTATTATGCCATCCACCCTTCCTAAATTCTTCCTTGCCTTCAAACTCTGAATAGTTAGTTCTTCTTAGCTTCACCCCAGATTTGGAAACAATCAAAAAAACAATAGGAAATCATGAGGGGGTGAGGTAACCACTCCTGGCACATGCATTGTAACTCACGCAGTTACCTACCCAACAGCTAACCAGCACCATGACTGACCACACAGCAGCCAGGTACACTGATGTACATGCAAGCACCTTCACTCCACTGGAGAATAGAAAGACAGTCTTATAACTTATTTCCTCTCTGACTTAAACCCACCAGAATTTAAAATTAACTGTCAAAAGCAAATAAATAAATCATGCATTGAGCTATTGAACAATATATTATCCATAAATAGCTACTTTTTAAAGCAAGATACTAAAATGTAAGGGCTTTTTTTAAACTAAACAAGAATACTGACACCAAAGTAAGATCAAGACTAGCAAATTTAATGACTTAATGTTGCACGATATAAAATCATTCCAGTTGAATAACTTTTAATTCATTATAATGCATATATGCCAATTATGCCTGATTTATTAAGAGTAGTTCAGCGGTGCTAGGTCCTGATATATCACACTGGTTGCCATGACATCAAGCCTTTACAAGGACATTTTAAGGATCATGAAAGTGTCAAGGTGATAAGTTTGACAATGCATGGGTTTAATGATAGATGACAATACTGCTGCATTGTTGTGCCAAAGAACGCACCTCAGACGCAAGGTAGAAGAATAAAGATTTTATACATATGCAGCCTCTTTTTTTATTGGAGATAGTTTAAAAGCAGCCAGAAGAGACCGGTGTCATTTAAATACAGGATTATTTGTTTGTGTGCATGTATATGTATATGTGTATGTCTGTGTGTGTGTGTGTGTGTGTGTATATATATACACACACACAGTCATGTGTCACTTAACAATGGGGATATGTTTTGAGAAAGGCATTATTAGGCAATTTCATCATTGTTCAAACATCAGAAAGTGTACTCACACAAACCTCAGTGGTACAGCCTATTACACAGTTAGGCTATATGTTATAGCCTATGGCTCCTAGGCTGCAAACCTGTATAGCATGTTACTGTGCTGAGTACTGTAGGCAGTTGTAACACAATGGTAAGTATTTGTGTATCTAAACATACATAAACATAGAAAAGATACAGTAAAGTACATCATAAAGGATAAAAAAAAAAAAGGTACATCTGCGTAGGGGGCACTTACCATGAATGGAGGTTGCAGAATTGGAAGTTGATCTGGGTGGACAGTGAGTGAGTGGTGAGTTACTATGAAGGCCAGGGACATTACTGTACACTGCTGCAGACTTTATAAACACTGTACACTTAGGCCACACTAAATGTATTTTTTAATACTTGTAGAGAACAGAGGCCTCAGAAATAACACCACACATCTACAACCATCTGATCTTTGACAAACCTGACAAAAACAAGCAATGGGGAAAGTATTCCTTATATAGTAAATGGTGTTGGGAAAACTGGCTAGCCATATGCAGAAAACTGAAACTTGACCCCTTCCTTACAACTTACAGAAAAATTAACTCAAGATGGATTAAAGATTTAAACATAAGACCTAAAACCATAAAAACCCTAGAAGAAAATCTAGGCAATACCATTCAGGACATAGGCATGGGCAAAGACTTCATGACTAAAACACCAAAAGCAATTGCAACAAAAGCCAAAATTGACAAATGTATCTAATTAAACTAAAGAGCTTCTGCACAGCAAAATAAACTATCATCAGAGTGAATAGGCAACCTACAGAATGGGAGAAAATTTTTGCAATCTATCCATCTGACAAAGGTCTAATAATCAGAATCTACAAAGAACTTAAACAAATTTACAAGAAGAAAACAACCCCATCAAGAAGTGGGTGAAGGATATGAATAGACACTTTTCAAAAGAAGACATTTATGCAGCCAACAAACATATGGAAAAAAACTCATCATCACTGGTCATTAGTGAAATGCAAATAAAAACCACAATGAGATGCCATCTCACACCAGTTAGAATGGCAATCATTAAAAACTCAGGAAACAACAGGTGCTGGAGAGGATGTGGAGAAATAGGAACACTTTTACACTGTTGGTGGGACTGTAAACTAGTTCAACCATTGTGGAAGACAGTGTGGTGATTCCTTAAGGATCTAGAACTGGAAATACCATTTGACCCAGCAATCCCATTACCGGGTATATACCCAAAGGATTATAAATCATTCTACTATAAAGACATATGCACACATATATTTATTGCGGCATTGTTCACAACAGCAAGGACTTGGAGCCATCTCAAATGCCCAACAATGATAGACTGGATAAAGAAAATGTGGCACATATACACCATGGAATACTATGCAGCCATAAAAAAGAAAGAGTTCATGTCCTTTTCAGGGACATGGATGAAGCTGGAAACCATCATTCTCAGCAAACTAACACACGAACGGAAAACCAAACACCACATATTATCACTCATAAGTGGATGTTGAACAATGAGAACATATAGACACAGGGAACAAACATGCAGGTAACAAACCTGCATATTCTGCACATGTATCCCAGAACTTAAAGTATAATAATAAATATATATTTTTCTTCAATAACAAATTAGCTTATTTAACACTTAGCTTAAAACTCATACACATTGTAAAGCTATACAAAAATAGTTTTTCTTTATATCTTTATCCTATGAGCTTCTTTCTAGCTTAAAATTTTTATTTTTTACTTTTTTAATTTTTTTGTTAAAAACTATGACACAAATACACGTTAGCTGAGGCCTACACAGGGTCAGGATCATCACTGTCACTGTCTTCCACCTCCACATCTTGTCCCACTATAAGGTATTCAGGGGAAATACACACGGAGCTGCCATTGCCTATGATAACAGTGCCTTCCTCTGGAATACCTCCTGAAGAACCTGCCTGAGACTGTTTTACAATTAACTTTTTTAATAAGTAAAAGGAGTACATTCTTCAGTAATGATTAAAAGAACAGTATAGCAAGCATGTAGACTAGTAACATGGTCTTTTACTATCTTTATCAAGTATTATGTTGTACATAATTGTATGTGCTATACTTTTACATGGTTGGAAGCCCAGTAAGTTTGTTTACATCTGCATCACCACAAACATGTGAGTAATGCATTGGTCTACAACTTTACAAATGGCAGGACATCACTAAAAAATAGGAATCTTTCAGCTCTATTATAATTTTATGGGACCATCATCATATATATAATCCACCATATAGAAATGTCATTATGCAGTGCATGAATATATATATATACACACACACACATAAACACACAGACATATACACACACATATTCTTACATCACACATACAAGTGTACACTGAATTCACTCTTCCATTAGCTACTATATTCAATTTAAAAATGAACCCTGGGGGAGGGATGAATATGTTAGGCATGGAGATTGTTAAGGCAGTAAAAACTATTCTGTTTGTTAGTGTAATGGTAGATACATGACATTATGCATTCCCCAAAACTCATAGAATGGTATAACACAAAGAGTGACACTTAATGTAACTATGGCCTTACAATGTATCCATATTTCTTTACTAATTATAACAAATGCACCACATTAATACAAGAGAACTGGGGGCTGAGGAGGTGGAGACAGAATATCTCAATTTTTCTATAAATCTATTTTCCTATAAATCTGAAATTGGCCTAAAAATAAAATTATAATATACAATATTATATACAGTTAATATTATATACAAAATATATAGAGACGGATATAAATATAGATTAAAACTCCTGGAGTTGCTACCAAAGATAAACTAATATGGCATGGTCAGGAAATAAGTGGTACTACCAGGTAAGAAAAATTTTAAAGTTGTGAAGTTGAAAACATCCACCTTCAAGTCTCACAATGCCACCCTCTCTCTTTGTTACCCTCCAGCCCCTTTCCATAGTCCCCATACACATGTGCACACACAGCATCCTCACATAAGCCTGTGCCTGACCGTGCCCTCCATTATTCCTACTTTCTTTATATCTTTATCCTACAAGCATTTTTCTAGCTTATAATTTTTACTGGGTCCTGAGAGGAATCCATCCATGTTCCAAACCTCAGCTTACCCATCAAACTACCTAACCCCTGCTCCACCTCCCCTGGGCTTCTCTCCTCACAGAGATGATACTAAAGAGGAAAAGGAAGTGTTCTGGGCCACACTGGACTTAACACAAGCACTCAACTCTCACCAGAGAACTAACTTCTTGCCTTTGCTTCATCTAAGATGCATGTCTCCAGCAGGCACTCAAGAAATCATTTTATTGGCAAGAAAAGTCTTTCAGATCCTGAGAACAAACCTGGAGAAGGAATATCTTGAGGCGTGGGATCCATTTGGTACTTCCAACCCTACCATAACCTTGCAGGAGCTGCTTGTTCCACCCTTTCATAAGGAAAACGAAGGAAAGTCTACATTCTGTGCCAAGCTTAGCACATATCAAGCAAGATTATCAGTGAAGAGTAGACACCCACTCTGCGTAAGTGTCTATTTCATCATGGCCATCTTGCCTTCACCATTGTCATTCCTCTGCTAGTTTCAAGAAATAGTATCACATGATCCTAGAGACAGCTCCATTTTGGTGCCCACCTAGGGACAGTTCCTGGGGTTCTGGGGGTTGCAGAGACAGAGAAGCAGAAGGTTTGGTGCTGTCAAAGTGGAAAAAGAAGAAAAAGTAACTCAGGAGTTCATGAACTGCTCAACATAATTCCTGTAAGGTCTTTTACCATTTTAAAAACACCCTTCTCTCGAGTATTTTCTTTCTGTCCACATTTTCTTTCCCCTTAAGTTCCAGTTGACTATCTCTGAACTTTATAGGAAGCATCAGGTCCAGTGTTACACGGTATTGTCTGTTTCCCTTCAACAAGGAGGCCTGGGAAACAATCCGTGAAAGAATGATCTTCTGTCTGTAATTATTGTTATAAATGTTCCTCTAGAACTCACTAGTGGCTGTATGGTCTTTAGTTTTATTTGAGAACATTCCTGGCTTGTTTTCTATTAAAGGGAAGGCAGGCAGAGAGCCTAGTAAATTAAAAGATATTTCCAGCCGGGTTCTCAGTGAGATTTACTTTTCAGTAAATAAAGTACCCCTGGGAATAAACTGCTCATCCTTTGAGATGTATTACTATAGTTCCTATCATATCTGTCAATTCAGGAAAAGAGACAATTTGCTAAGTGTCCTGTTTCCCTGGAAATTAATTCTTCTGTGAACTGCTTCAGCCACTTTGTGCTTTTACCTCCTAGATCAAATATAGATTCTTGGCCTCCTCCTCAAAGCCACCCACCACTCCATCTCCTCTCTCAGCGCCTCTCTCACCCTCTTGACAGGCTGCACTATGGCCAGCCCATCAGCTGCTTGCTGGCTTTGCTGCCCATGCATGTGACAGCCTCAGACTCATTGGAAATGCTGACTGCCTCATCCATTAGCTGATTCCCTCCTAGAGAATGACCCAAACTGATTTAACGTAAATGTTCATTCTTTACCATAACACCCTACTAGCTCCTTTTTTGTCTCCCTTAATAGTGAGTAAATCATCTATTTTCTGTACTTAGAATGGTCTTATTAAAAATGAATGAACAGAAGATGGCCAAATAGGAACAGCTCCAGTCTACAGCTCTTAGCGTGAATGATGCAGAAGATGGGTGATTTTTGAATTTCCAGCTTAGATACTGGGTTCATCTCACTGGGGCTTGTCAGACAGTGGGTGCAAGACAGTGGGTGCAGCCCACGGAGTGTGAGCTGAAGCAGGGCGAGGCATCGCCTCAGCTGGGAAGCACAAGGGGTCGGGGAATTCCCTTGCCTAGCCAAGGGATGTCATGACAGACGGCACCTGGAAAATTGGGTCACTCCCACCCTAGTACTGCACTTTTCCAATGGTCTGAGCAAACGGCACACCAGGAGTTTATATCCTGTACCTGGCTCAGAGGGTCCCACGCCCATGGAGCCTTGCTCACTGCTAGCACAGCAGTCTGAGATCAAACTGCAAGGTGGCAGTGAGGCTGGGGGAGGAGCACCCACCATTGCTGAGGCTTGAGTAGGTACACAAAGCAGCCGGGAAGCTCGAACTGGGTGGAGCCCACTGCAGTTCAAGGAGGCCTGCCTGCCTCTATAGACACTACCTCAGGGGGCAGGGCATAGCTGAACAAAAGGCAGCAGAAACTTGTGCAGACTTAAACGTCCCTGTGTGACAGCTGTGAAGAGGGTAGTGGTTCTCCCAGCACAGAGTGTGAGATCTGAGAATGGACAGACTGCCTCCTCAAGTGGGTCTGTGACCCCCGAGTAGCCTAACTGGGAGATGCCTCCCAGTAGGGGCCGACTGGCACCTCACACGGCCAGCTGTCCCTCTGGGACGAAGCTTCTAGAGGAAAAATCAGGCAGCAACATTTGCCGTTCTGCAATATTTGTGGCTCTGCAGCCTCTGCTGGTGATACCCAAGCAAACAGGGTATGGAGTGGACCTCCAGCAAACTCCAACAGCTGAGGGTCCTGACTGTTAGAAAGAAAACTAACAAACAGAAAGGACATCCACACCAAAACCCCATCTGTATGTCACCATCATCAAAGACCAAAGGTAGATAAAACCACAAAGATGGAGAGAAACCAGAGCAGAAAGCTAAAAATTCTAAAAATCAGAGTGCCTCTTCTCCTCCAAAGGAATGCAGCTCATCACCAGCAACAGAACAAAGCTAGACGGAGGAATGACTTTGACGAGTTGAGAGAAGAAGGCTTCAGACGATCAGTAATAACAAACATCTGCGAACTAAGGGAGGATGTTCGAACCCATCACAAAGAAGCTAAAAATCTTGCAAAAAGATTAGACAAATGGCTAACTAGAATAAACACTGTAGAGAAGTCCTTGAATGACCTGATGGAGCTGAAAACCATGGCATGAGAACTACGTGACACATGCACAAGCTTCAGTAGCCAATTCAATCAACTGGAAGAAAGTGTATCAGTGATTGAAGATCAAATGAATGAACTGAAGTGAGAAGAGAAGTTTAGAGAAAAAAAGAGTAATAAGAACAAAGCCTCCAAGAAATATGGGACTATGTGAAAAGACCAAATCTACCTTTGATTGGTGTACCTGAAAGTGACAAGGAGAATGGAACCAAGTTGGAAAACACTCCTCAGGATATCATCCAGGAGAACTTCCCCAACCTAGTAAGGCAGGCCAACATTCAAATTCAGGAAATACAGAGGACGCCACAAAGATAATTCGTGAGAAGAGCAACTCCATGAAACATAATTGTCAGATTCACCAAAGTTGAAATGAAGGAAAAAATGATTAAGGGCAGCCAGAGAGAAAGGTCGGGTTGCCCACAAAGGGAAGCCCATCAGACTAACAGTGGATCTCTCAGCAGAAACTCTACAAGCCAGAAGAGAGTGGGGCCAATATTCAACATTGTTAAAGAAAAGAATTTTAAACCCAGAATTTCATATCTACCCAAACTAAGCTTCATAAGGGAGGGAGAAATAAAATCCTTTACAGACAAGCAAATGCTGAGAGATTTTGTCACCACCAGGCCTGCCTTACAAGAGCTCCTGAAGGAAGCACTAAACATGGAAAGGAACAAGTGGTACCAGCCACTGCAAAAAAAAGCCAAATTGTAAAGACCATCAATGCTAGGAAGAAACTGCATCAACTAACGAGCAAAACAACCAGCTAACATCGTAATGACAAGATCAAATTCACACATAACAATATTAACCTTAAATGTAAATGGGCTAAATGCTCCATTTAAAAGACACAGACTGGCAAATTGGATAAAGAGTCAAGACCCATCATTGTGCTGTTTTCAGGAGACCCATCTCACATGCAGAGACATGCATAGGCTCAAAATAAAGGGATGGAGGAAGATCTACAAAGCAAATGGAAAACAAAACAAATCAGGGTTGCAATCCTAGTCTCTGATAAAACAGACTTTAAACCAACAAATATCAGAAGAGACAAAGAAGGTCATTACATAATAGTAAAGGCATCCATGCAACAAGAAGACCTAATTATCCTAAATATATATGCATCCAATACAGGAGCACCAAGATTCATAAAGCAAGTCCTTAGAGACCTACAAAGAGACTTAGACTCCCACACAATAATAATGGGAAACTTTAACACCCCACTGTCAACATTAGAAAAACGAGACAGAAAGTTAACAAAGATATCCAGGAATTGAACTCAGCTTGCAGCAAAAAGACCTAATAGATATCTACAGAACTCTCCTCCCCAAATCAACAGAATATACATTCTTCTCAGCACCACATTGCACTTATTGACCACGTAGTTGGAAGTAAAGCACTCCTCAGCAAATGTAAAAGAACGGAAATTACAACAAACTGTCTCTCAGACCACAGTGCAATCAAACTAGAACTCAGGATTAAGAAACTCACTCAAAACCGCTCAACTACATGGAAACTGAACAACCTGCTCCTGAATGACTACTGGATAAATAACGAAGTGAAGGCAGAAATAAAGATGTTCTTTGAAACCAATGAGAACAAAGACACAACATACCAGAATCTCTGGGACACATTTAAAGCAGTGTGTAGAGGAAAATTTATAGCACTAAATGCCCACAAGAGAAAACAGGAAAGATCTAAAATTGACACCCTAACATCACAATTAAAAGAACTAGAGAAGCAAGAACAAACACATTCAAAAGCTAGCAGAAAGCAAGAAATAACTAAGATCATAGTGGAACTGAAGGAGATAGAGACACAAAAACCCCTTCAAAAAATCAGTGCATCCAGGAGCTGGTTTTTTGAAAAGAACTACAAAATTGATAGATGGCTAGCAAGACTAATGAGAAAAGAGAGAAGAATCAAATAGATGCAATAAAAAATGAAAAAGGGGATATCACCACTGACCCCACAGAAATACAAACTACCATCAGAGAATACTATAAACACTTCTACGCAAATAAACTAGAAAATCTAGAAGAAATTGATAAATTCCTGGACACATACACCCTCCCAAGACTAAGTCAGGAAGAAGTTGAATCCCTAAATAGACCAATAATAGGCTCTGAAATTGAGGCAATAATTAATAGCCTACCAACCAAAAAAAGTCCAGGACCAGACAGATTCACAGCCGAATTCTACCAGAGGTACAAAGAGGAGCTGGTACTATTCCTTCTGAAACTATTCCAATCAACAGAAAAAGAGGGAATCCTCCCTAACTCATTTTATGAGGCCAGCATCATCCTGATACCAAAGCCTGGCAGAGACACAACAAAAAAAGAGAGAATTTTAGACCAATATCCCTGATGAACATCGATGCAAAAATCCTCAATAAAATACTGGCAAACCGAATCCAGCAGCACATCAAAAAGCTTATCCACCATGATCAAGTAGGCTTCATCCCTGGGATGCAAGGCTGGTTCAACATACACAAATCAATGAACATAATCCATCATACAAACAGAACCAAAGACAAAAAGCACATGATTATCTCAAAAGATGCAGAAAAGGCCTTTGACAAAATTCAACAGCCCTTCATGCTAAAAACTCTCAATAAATTAAATATTGATGGGATGTATTTAGCTCTCAAAATAATAAGAGCTATTTATGACACACCCACAGCCAATATCATACTGCATGGGCAAAAACTGGAAGCATTCCCTTTGAAAACACAAGACAGGGATGCCCTCTCTCACCACTCCTATTCAACATAGTGTTGGAAGTTCTGGCCAGGGCAATCAGGTAGGAGAAAGAAATAAAGGGTATTCAATTAGGAAAAGAGGAAGTCAAAATATCCCTATTTGCAGATGACATGATTGTATATTTAGAAAACCCCGCTGTCTCAGCCCAAAATCTCCTTAAGTTGATAAGCAACTTCAGCAAAGTCTCAGGATACAAAATCAATGTGCAAAAATCACAGGCATTCCTATACACCAATAACAGACAAACAGAGAGCCAAATCATGAGTGAAATCCCATTCACAATTGCTTCAAAGAGAATAAAATACCTAGGAATCCAACTTACAAGGGATGTGAAGGACCTCTGCAAGGAGCATTATAAACCATTGCTCAACAAAATAAAAGAGGACACAAACAAATGGAAAAACATTCCATGATCATAGATATGAAGAATCAATATCATGAAAATGGCCAAACTGCCCAAGGTAATTTACAGATTCAATGCCATCCCCATCAAGCTACCAATGACTTTCTCCACAGAATTGGAAAAAACTACTTTAAAGTTCATATGGAACCAAAAAAAGAGTCTGCATTGCCATAACGATCCTAATCCAAAAGAACAAAGCTGGAGGCATCATGCTACCTGACTTCAAACTATACAAAAGGCTACAGTAACCAAAACAGTATGGTACTGGTACCAAAACAGAGATGTAGACCAATGGAACAGAACAGAGCCCTCAGAAATAATACCACACATCTACAACCATCTGATCTTTGACAAACCTGACAAAAACAAGCAATGGGGAAAGGATTCCCTATTTAATAAATGGTGCTGGGAAAACTGGCTAGCCATATGTAGAAAGCTGAAACTGGATCCCTTCCTTACACCTTATACAAAAATTAATTCAAGATGGATTAAAGACTTAAATGTCAGACCCAAAACCATAAAAACCCTAACAGAAAACCTAGGAAATACCATTCAGGACGTAGGCATGGGCAAGGACTTCATGTCTAAAACACCAAAAGCAATGGCAACAAAAGCCAAAACTGACAAATGGGATCTAATTAAACTAAAGAGCTTCTGCACAGCAAAAGAAACTACCAGCAGAGTGAACAGGCAAACTACAGAATGGGAGAAAATTTTTGCAATCTACCCATCTGACAAAGGGCTAATATCCAGAATCTACAAAGAACTTAAACAAATTTACAAGGAAAGATTCAAATAACCCCATCAAAAAGTGGGTGAAGGATATGAATAGACACTTCTCAAAAGAAGAAATTTATGCAGCCAACAGACATATGAAAAAATGCTCATCATCACTGGCCATCAGAGAAATGTAAATCAAAATCACAAAGAGATACCATCTCATACCAGTTAGAATGGTGATGATTAAAAAGTCAGGTAACAATAGGTGCTGGAGAGGATGTGGAGAAATAGGAACACTTTTACACTGTGGGTGGGACTGTAAACTAGTTCAACCATTGTGGAAGACAGTGTGGCGATTCTTCAAGGATCTAGAACTAGAAATATCATTTGACCCAACCATCCCATTATTGGGTATATACCCAAAGGATTATAAATCATGCTGCTATAAAGACACATGCACACCTATGTTTATTGTGGCACTATTCACAATAGCAAAGACTTGGAACCAACCCAAATGTCCATCAATGATAGACTGGATTAAGAAAATGTGGCACATATACACCATGGAATACTATGCAGTCATAAAAAAACGATGAGTTCATGTCCTTTGTAGGGACATGGATGAAGCTGGAAACCATCATTCTGAGCAAACTATTGCAAGGACAGAAAACCAAACACCGCATGTTCTCACTCATCGGTGGGAATTGAATGATGAGAACACTTGGACACAGGGTGGGGAATATCACACACTGGGGCCTGTCATGGGGTGGAGGCAGGGCGGAGGGATAGCATTAGGAGATATATCTAATGTAAATGACGAGTTAATGGGTGCAGCATACCAACATGGCACATGTATACATATGTAAGAAACCTGCACACTGTGCATATGTACCCTAGAACTCAGAGTATAATAAAAAAGCAAAAATAAAAATAAAAATGGATGAACAACAAAATCTACTTACACTATCAAGTCCTACTTGCCCCAGTCCTGCCCACCATCAGGTATTGAAGTTGGCAATTTAGCCTTCCCAAATAGCCAATGTTGTAGTGTGGGGTTGTTAAGCAATTACCTTTCCCTTTTCAGGTTTTAACCATTTGAAAGCAAATGGCACGAACCATGGGGAGGGAGGATCAGAATACCTGATTAGATTCTTTATTTTATAAGCTGGATGAGAGAATATGGCAAGGCTTCTATTCTTTCTCTCCCTAAACTAGGAGCTTGTAGTGACTTTTATGAGTCTTTCTAACAAATTATCCAAATGGATAATTACCCCTGAACTTGCAAGTAGTGTTAGAGTAAGGGTGGTCTTGTGTAAACTCTTCCCTCTAACTGTAGTTGGACTCTAACTTCTTGTGGTTGGTGTCAGGAGTCTTGGGAGAATTGGCAGACTGGAAGACCATCATTTCCTCAAACTGTGCAGTTTTGCTAGCTTCCATTTGCACTTCCTGAGCCTAAGCAAATCCTTGACCACCCTCTCTGAATTTATTGAAGGAGGAATGTATAATCCCACCACCACGAAGGGTCTTACAAAGAAGGGAGCTGTAAGGAAGAACTGCAAATATTTTGAACAATAAGAAGATCTACCACGATGGTTCAGGTAAAAACAATTCAAAGGCATAAACTAAAGTGGCATCAAAGTGATGACAAGGCAGGATTGGAAATGGTAGGACACAACCAAAATCAAGAAGACTTGATGTTTCATTAGATGTGAGAGTAATGGAGTTCAAAGAAGTATCACTTTCACATTTGTATGTGGTTGATGATATTCACTGAGAGGAATGGGATTGGAAACAAATGTGTTAATATTGGACATGTTAAGTTTGAGGATCATCCATGAAGAGGTATTTGGTTAGGTTACATTGGTCTAGAATTCAATAGAGAGATTATAGCTGGAATGAGAGATTTAGAATTCATCTCCCTATGGGGGTAGGTAAGTCAATGGTATCACCACAGAGTTTCTAGAATATCAAATGCGGAGGGCACCCATGTTTTCCAGGCTTTTTCACGTCAGGGAACATGGACATTGATAGTGTTTGTGCAGTCCACTGAGATAAAAGGACAAGGGGGCTCGAGTCTGCAGGCAAAGATTCCTGTGTCTCTGGCTACTACAAGAACCAAGGAGATCATTATTTTGTGCTGATTGAGAAGCTCAGTCCTGTGAAACATCTACATTTAGGCAGCTGGAAATGCACCTGCTCTGTTATGCACCATTTCAGATCCCTTTGGCCTCACAGTCCCTTGTTCCAGCCACCACTGCAACAACCAAAAGAAACTGAGGCATAGCCACAAAGGAAGGAAATCAGAGAAAATGCCATCATGGAGGCCAGGAAAAGAATTTTTAAAGAGAAACTTCAGAGAGTTTGCATAAAGTGAAAACTGAAAGATATAAGCTACTTTTGACAAACAGTCACAAATTAAGAGAAGCATTCCGTGCAGAAGTGGTATAGAATCGAGATTTTAGGTGGCTGAGGTAAAAAATTAATATGAAAAGTATAGAGAATGAGTTTATGCCACCACAGGTATGGGCTAAAGACAGAGTTTCTCATCATGTTTGGGGGGAGTTGTTTTAAGATGGGCAGGGCTTCAGCCTTTCTCAAAGCTGAAGAAAAAGAACCAATGGAGGAAGAGAAGTTTGTAATTAAAAGAGGAGTGGGTGATTTGTGAAAAAAGACACTCTGAGGAGGGAAGCCAGAGCTCAGACTGGCAGGAAGGACAAATCTTGCCTTGAGGTATAAACGAGGAGGATTCATTCAGGCAGGTGCAGTTAAGTCATACATGATAGGTAACAGCATGACAGACTCTTTTCTTTCTGAAGTGAGGATGCTTCCATTGACACATGATGTAGGCATGGATAGGGCCAGGGCTTCAGGAAATATTCTAAGCAAAGGTGCACACAAGCCTTCAGGACAGTGTTGCATTAAACTGGGCACATACAAAACACTACACAATGGACTGTTTCCTTGCACCTTTTGTGTATTCATGTCCAAATGAAACAAACAGGTCTTACTCCCAGAAAAGTGAATCTACAAAAAAAAAAAAAAAAAACTATGCTCTTTTTCCTCCATCACAAGAACATCTTCTGATTTACCTTCTCCATTTTCCACCTACCTCATTTCTTTCCAAATACATTGGCCTTCTTGTTGTTCCTTGAAAACTTAGCATGCTCCTGACTCAGGGTCTTGCTCAAGCTATTCTCTGTACAAGACTTTTTTTTCATCTATTGACCTGGCATTTCCCTGAGTTGCTTTATATCTCTACTAAAATCTCATCTTCTACAATATTCCCCATTCAATTATTTCAAATAATACCCTTCTATTATGCTCTTTACTCCTATTCTGTTTTATATTTCTTCATAAGACTTATACCACTGACTTATTTTTCTTTTCTTTTTTTTTTTTTTTTACATTTACTGCTTTATTATAAAGGATATTACAAAAGACACCAACAGACAGATGCAAACGGACTGTGTAAGAAGGTGTGTGGAGTTTCCATGTTCTCTCTAGGTGCACCACCTTTTAGGGACTTTCACGTACCACTGACATATTTTTCAGTGGATTGTTTGTTTACTGTCTGTCCCCTCCTCCAACCCCTAGGGGATCTAGTCTGTTTGGTAATCTGTTGTACTTCAGTGTCTAGAAGAGCACCTGGCAAACAGAGTGGTCCAGTGCTCGAAATTCACTGATTGAATGCCATTGCTTTTTTCTACCGTGTCTTCTTTAGTAAAGGTCCATCCCCACTTTCCAGTGCCCGTACCTTTTCACTTTCCCTTCTTCCCATCAGCCAATCCAAGAAAGGATTGGCTACCAGATCAGAGTACCACAATTGCTTGAGTTCTCTTCAGCGTGATAAATTTTGGTCAATGTATTTCCTTAAATATTAATTTATGATTCAAACTTTGATTCCTTATTGTGGAGTAAAAAGCTTTGCTCTATATTAAAATAAATTCCAGCATTGTAAGTTAATACCAGAAATGTTTAAATATGGTCATTTTAGGTTGACTAAGGAATGGGGAACCACTGGGAAAGGTTTCTCTCCTAACTAATCCTGCTCTGTTATGCACCATTTCAGATCCCTTTGGCCTCACAGTCCCTTGTTCCAGCCACCACTGCAACAACCACCTCCACATGGCTCCAAACAACTTCACACAGGCACGATGTGACAAAGCCTTGCCTCATGCCGCTGTGGGCCTCCCTTCTCATTCAGGGCTTCATCCTGCATGCTGGTGGGCCCCACCCGGCATGCAGTGTGATGGTTAATACTGAGTGTCAACTTGATTAGATTGAAGGATACAAAGTATTGATCCTGGGTGTGTCTGTGAGGGTGTTGCCAAAGGAGATTAACATTCGAGTCAGCAGACTGGGAAAGGCAGACCCACCCTTAATCTGAGTGGGCACAATCTAATCAGCTGCAAGTGTGGCTAGAATATAAGCAGGTAGAAAAATGTGAAAAGAGAGACTGGCCTAGCCTCCCAGCCTACCTCTTGCTCCTGTGCTGGATGTTTCCTGCCCTTGAACACTTGACTCCAAGTTCTTCAGTTTTGGAGCTAGGACTGACTCTCCTTGCTCCTCAGCCTGCAGATGGCCTATTATGGGACCTTGTGATCATGTGAGTTAATACTTAATAAACTCGTGTGTGTGTGTGTGTGTGTGTGTGTGTGTGCGTATTCCCTTAGTTCTGTCTCTCTAGAGAACCCTGACTAATATACCCAGGAATGTATAACTTGGAAAGATAAGAAGAGTTTATTCCTGGGGATGAACTTTTGGACAAGGGGAGATTGATGCCTATGGATATATCCTTGCTCTTCTTCTCTCCCACTGTGGAATTTTGCCTCAGCATGAATTGTACCTTGAATCTAATCTACATTTGATTTAAATATTTAGATGAGGCTCAGGACATTAGTCTTTAGAGTGGATGCTGGACTGTATTAAGATTTTGGGGGCTGTTGGGATAAAATAAATGCATTTTGCACAAATTTAGGAGATTTATAGGGTATTGCTGTAAACCAAATTGTTTCCCCAAAAATCATATGTTGAAGTTCTAACCCATAATGTGACTGTATTTGGAGGTAGGGCCTGTGAGGTGATGATAGAGGTTAAAATGGGTCACAAGGGTGGGGTCCTAATCTGATGGGGTTGGTGTCCTCATAAAAAGAGAGAGAGACCCCAGATGCTCTGGCCACCCTATGAGCAAACAGCAAGGAGGCAAGCATCCACATGTCAGGCACAGAGTCCTCACCGGAACTCAGCCATGCTGGCACCCTTATCTTAAGACTTGCAGCCTCCAGAACTGCAAGAGAATAAATTTCTGTTGTTTGTCACCCAGACTATGGTATTTTATTATGGCAGCTTGAGCTGACCAAAACAGCCCCAAGCAACTTGTCCTAAAATGTACTTTATATAATTTCTTGTACAACAGCCCCATGAGATCAGTCAGTCTCATCTTGAGGTAGCCAGACTGATAACACATTTCATTTTGGCTCCCTCTCCTTCCCCACCTCGCTACCCTTGGCCCTCTCTTCTACTCTCTGTGATTGTACTCCTACTATCATCAAGTTATACTCTCTGGGAAACTCAGGCTAAGACACCATCTATATGCCAATGACATTCAAATTTATGTCTAAAATCCAGACCTCTCTTCAGAACTCCAGATTTGTATATCCAACTGATACTCAACATTGCCATTTGGATGTCTAATAGACATCTCAAACTCAATATGTCCAAAACTGAACTCCTGATCTTCCCCCCCAAAACTTTCTCCACCCACAGACTTCCTCATCTCAATGCATAGCATCTTTCTGCAGTTGCTGAGGACAAAATCTGTGAAATTGTCTTTAACTCTCCTTTTTCTCTCATGTCTTACGTCAAATCCATCAGAAAGTCTTGTTGACTTTGTCTTAAAATATATCCAAAATCCAGTCACTTCCTACTGCTAACATCCTGATCTGAGCCACCATCACCCATTGCCTGGATTATTACAATAGTCTCTTCAATGGATTCCCCATTTCTATCTTGGTTTCCATCCCTTACAGGTTTTTTTGTTTTTTTTTTTACACAGTATCCAGAGGAATCCTGTTAAAGAATATGTTAATTATGTCACTCCTCTGCTCAAAATCCTGCAATGACTCCTCATGTTACTCAGAGTAAAAGCCAAAGTAAAATAGTAACAAGGACCTTCATGATGACTCCCAGGACAAGCAAGACAGGAAATACCTTTTTCTATTGGGTTATTAGAGGGGGGTTCACTTATAAAGTGATATTTGGACAGAGACCTGAAAGAAGTGAAGGAAAAGTGCCCTGGGCACAGGGTCATCAAGTACAAAGGTGTCCGAGGGAGGATCTTACTTGACATTTACAAAAGCACAAGGACATCAGTGTGGCTGGAAGGAATGTATGGAAAGGGTGGAAAGTATAGGAAATGAAGTCAGTGGGGTATCAGGAGCCAGATCGTGGAGACTATATTGAGTGTCTTGTAGGTCAATGTAAGAACTTTGGCCTTTGTTCTGAGACACATGGAATGCTATGAACAGTAGCGTGACATGATCTGATTTGGGATTTAAATGAATCACTCAGAGTGCTGTGCTGCGAATGACCCACAGAGGACAAAGGTGAAAGCAAGCAGACTAGGAGACGAGTGTTGTGATCCCAACATTAGATGCTGACTTGAATCAAGAGATGTTGACTTGAACCCAGTGGATGTAGGTTTAAAGAAAATAGGGTTCAGATTCTGAATTTATTTTGAGAAGGAACCAACAGAATTTGTGGGAAAAGGCTATGTCTGCCTTGTTCACCAGGGTATTTCTAGTGCCTGGCATATGTAAATGATCAGTCAAGTCAGACACCTCTGTGCAGACTAGAATTTTGTATAGGATCAATGTCAGCCTTATTTTTCTGAAAATCCAGGCAACTTTCTTTTATCTCTGGCATTCTGGCATTCTGCCGTCTCCCTCATATTTTAATTTATCCTCAATTACTTGCAGCAAATCTGAGAAAACATCTAAACATCTTCAAATTTATATGTCTACAAGAAAATATTTATAGTTTCTCTGGTTTGTCAAGAATTGAATTCCTTTTAAATGTAGGTGATGTCATTTTATTTTCCTTGTTTACTTTGAACTTATGTTTACTCTTAATGAGGTTATTTACTTTTCCTACTTGAATTCAGAATGGAAACCATCTGTGACAGTGTTTATATTAAAATGACTTTTCTATCCACCTGTCTGAATTATTTTTTTTATGAGACAAGGTCTCACTCTGTTGTCCAGGCTAGAGTACAGTGGCATAATCACAGTTCCCTGCAGCCTCAACCTTCAGGCTCAAGCAACCCTCCCACCTCAGCCTCCTGAATAGCTGGGACCACAGGCATGTGCCACCACACCTGGCTAATTTATTTTTGTTTTTTGTAGAGATGAGATCTTGTTATGTTGCCCAAGCTGATTTCAAACTCCTGGGCTCAAGCAATCCTCCTACCTCAGCCTTCCAAGGAGTTGGGACTATAGGTACATACCACCATACCCAGTTAATTTTTCATTTTTTAAATTTTTTGTAGAGATGGGTTCTCACTATATTGCCCAGGCTGGCCTCAAACTCCTAGGCTCAAGTGATTCTCCCACCTCGGCCTCCCAAAGTGTTGGGATTATAAGCGTGAGTCACCACACCTGGCTTGTCCACAACAATATTACTTTACTATTCCATGAAAGTTTTACCAGGAAGTTTTCCAAGAAAATGAAATTTTATTGCCTTTTGTTTCTAGAACTTTCCAAAAATCCATTTCTTCAAATAATGAACAACTCTGCTACTCTTATCAAAGTTAATAGCCCCTTCTACCAATGATACATCTCCAACTAGACTCATCATAACACTTATTTATCCTTCAAAACTCTCCTTGCCATCCAACCTACAGAATATGAGAAAATTTTTACAATCTACCCATCTGACAAATGGCTAATATCCAGAATCTACAAAGAACTCAAACAAATTTACAAGAAAAAATCAAACAACCCCATCAAAAAGTGAGTGAAGGATATGAACAGACACTTCTCAAAAGAAGACATTTATGCAGCCAACAAACACATGAAAAAATGCTCATCATCAATGGCCATCAGAGAAATGCAAGTCAAAATCACAATGAGATACCATCTCATACCAGTTAGAATGGCGATCATTAAAAAGTCAGGAAACCACAGGTGCTGGAGAGGATGTGGAGAAATAGGAACACTTTTACACTGTGGGTGGGACTGTAAACTAGTTCAACCATTGTGGAAGACAGTGTGGCGATTCTTCAAGGATCTAGAACTAGAAATATCATTTGACCCAACCATCCCATTATTGGGTATATACCCAAAGGATTATAAATCATGCTGCTATAAAGACACATGCACACCTATGTTTATTGTGGCATTATTCACAATAGCAAAGACTTGGAATCAACCCAAATGTCCATCAATGATAGACTGGATTAAGAAAATGTGGCACATATACACCATGGAATACTATGCAGTCATAAAAAAACGATGAGTTCATGTCCTTTGTAGGGACATGGATGAAGCTGGAAACCATCATTCTGAGCAAACTATCGCAAGGACAGAAAACCAAACACCGCATGTTCTCACTCATCGGTGGGAATTGAATGATGAGAACACTTGGACACAGAGTGGGGAATATCACACACCAAGACCTGTCGTGGGGTAGGGAAAGGGGGGAGGGATAGCATTAGGGGATATAACTAATGTAAATGACGAGTTAATGGGTGCAGCACACCAACATGGCACATGTAAACACATGTAGCAAACCTGCACGTTGTGCACATGTACCCTAGAACTTAAAGTATAAAAAAACAAAAACAAACACAAAAAACTCTCCTTGCCATCAATCAAAACAATTATGTCATGAACTTTGCCTGGTTCCAGTCAGGTCACCATATTGAAAGACCTGCCTTAGACTAGACCCCTAAAAACCTAATAAATATATGACTTTCATTGTTCTTCCTCTGAAATGGTTGTCTCTCTTACTGCTTTATCAAAGGTATCTTTTAGTATCTTTTCAGGGAATCCACAGTTGATGGATTTTTGTTCCTTTTTGGAAAATATAGAGGCCAAGTAGGACTATAATAATTTCTATTTCCCTCTATCATTTTAACTTTAAATCCTCCAATAATGGGTCTATGCTCTTTTTTGTTCCAAACATAGAAAATAATCTTTTTTGGTTTTCTTTAGCACTTTTTTCCTAATCTTAGCACATTTAGAACTTTTAATCTTCCACACATTGTTTCTTCTTTCACCTGTAAGCCTCCATATCTTCACCTCTCAATGAGAAAGTGAAATGAGAGTGAATACCTCCTGCTCCATGGGAAAATGGGGAGATTAAGTGAGATAATGTTTGTGAATACATTTTGCTGTCCAAATATCAAGGACAGAGTCCTCCTTCATTTTGTCATAGCTTTTTGCATTTATCTCTATTTTAGTCCCTACATATGGCTCTCTCTTTCACTGTAAACTCTGAAACAGTAGGAATTTCCATCTTTTTATCTATCTCAAAATTTTGCCCAGGATGTGTCCAAAGTTGGTTCTCTGTAACACAGGAGGGAGAGGAGGAAGGCCAGACTGGGTAAAGGTGTCAGGCAGCCAAAAGGGCAGGCAGACAAGTGTCCAAACTCGGACAATGCATACCTAACAGCAAGTGGGCAGGTGCCAAACCAAGGTTAAAAGCTGAAGTTCCAGTCCCCCATGCAGAGGCAAGTGTCACTAATTGATGGTTGCTTAAGGGATACGTTCGTCACTGTTGGATCTGACTTTCCAGTCAGGAACACCCTTGTCTTAAAGGGGCCAAGTCCCCACACAGAGCAGATGTGTTTCTGAATTGCTCTACCATGGACATGGTCCATATTTCATTTTACAGCTCCCTTCCCCTCTTGAATGCTATTTCTTTCTATGGTCTGTGGCTACAGAAACCATTCTGTACACTTTTAAAAATTCTCTTTTCAACCTTACTACCAGGATAGGCACTTTCCAACATTTTTTTCCCTTTACCATTAGGAACCCCCAGATAACCAAGTCACTTCCTGAGAATGTCTCACAATAGGTGACTGGAAAAGAAATCAGACTTATCCATGGCCTCTGTGGAACAAAATGACTGTGTCTAACAAGTATTTAATAGACCGATGTCTACATAATAAGTCTGAATCTCATCCAGAGGACACTCATTCCAGCTAGTGTTCAAAATTATCTGAACAGGAAAAGCTTCTGCTTTTTTTCCTCAGGGGGACTATAGTATCCTCAGCTCAGAAGAGCAAATTTATATAATCCAATTGTTGTGGTCTAAATGCTCATGTTCCCCCACATTCATATGTTAAAATCCTAACCCCCAAGATGATGGTAGTAAGAGGTGGGGAGGAGGAGACTAGGTCATGAGAGTAGAGTCCTTATGAACGGAATGAGTGTCCTTATAAAAGAGGCCTGAGAGAGATCTCTTACCCCTTCCACCATGTGAGGACACAATGAGAAGACACCATCTGTGAACCAGGAAATGGGCCCTCATCAGAAAATGTAGAGGCCAAGTAGGACTATAATCATTTCTATTTCCCTCTATCATTTTAACTCTGGGAGGCCAACTGGCTCCCAAATCTGTCAGTGCTTTGTTCTTGGACTCCTCAGCCTCCAGAACTGTAAGAAATACATTTCTATAATTCATAAGCTACTCAGTCTACAGAATTTTGTTACAGAAGCCCAAACAGCCTAAGACACCAAGGATGCACACATTTTCATAGTAGTGCCAGTTTTCTGTTGGCTGATGCCCTCTGACTTTTATTTTTTCAGCACAGTAAATGGCAATAAGACTACATCATTTAAAAGGGGAAGAAGAGTTTGTTTTTGTTGGTGGTGTTTTTTTTTACTACCAGACACAGAGAAATGTACTACACAGACTTTGTCTTAAGTTATTTTCAGTTGGAATACTTATTTAACTATATTATTTTGAAACATGGAATCTAGCAGCAAAAATTAATTTTATATGTATATATTTCATATATATGAATTTTATAATTTTGTATATATGATATATGTATTTTATATATAAATAATTATATATATGAACTTTATAATTTTATATATATATGAAAAAACACACATCTATCTAAGCTCCTTAAAACACTGTTCTAAAACTTCTAATCAAAAGTTACAAACTCCAATGCCTTTAAGAATAAGACAGGTAAAATGCTAAACAATAGGAGTAGTGAAGACTATGGCAAACCTAAGAGTTCATGCCCTGCCTGAAAACATCCAAATGTATTTTTAAATAATACTCATTTTGCTAATTAAAGCTATCTGTGGGCAAATTCTACTCTGGGGCCCCTGTTCGTGATCTCTGCAAAAATTTCTGTTAAAACTCCAATATATGGCCGGGCGCGGTGGCTCAAGCCTGTAATCCCAGCACTTTGGGAGGCCGAGACGGGCGGATCACGAGGTCAGGAGATCGAGACCATCCTGGCTAACATCGTGAAACCCCGTCTCCACTAAAAAATACAAAAAACTAGCCGGGCGACATGGCGGGCGCCTGTAGTCCCAGCTGCTTGGGAGGCTGAGGCAGGAGAATGGCGTAAACCCAGGAGGCGGAGCTTGCAGTGAGCTGAGACCCAGCCACTGCACTCCAGCCTGGGCGGCAGAGCGAGACTCCGTCTCCAAAAAAAAAAAAAAAAAACTCCAATATATGGCCAGGCGCGGTGGCTCACACCTGTAATCCCAACACTTTGGGAGGCCGAGGTGGGTGGATCACGAGGTCAGGAGTTTAAGACTATAAAAATTAGCCAGGCGCAGTGGCAGATGCCCGTAATCCCAGCTACTCAGGAGGCTGAGGCAGGAGAATTGCTTGAACCCAGGCAGCAGAGGTTGCAGTGAGCTGAGATCACACCACTGCACTCCAGCCTGGGTGACAGAGTGAGATTCCATCTCAAAAAACAAACAAAAACTGCATATACAAGCAATCATATCTCTCACTATCTCAGTTACTCTACATACACTGAAAACAGCTTACTTTTGGTTTTACATATCACAAGATCTTATTAGTGACACATCAGCATGATTTGAATTCTATCCTCTGGTCTATTCTCCAGTTGTACCACTTAGAGCCAGTTGGCCTCCCAAATATTATGGGGACATACACTTATGTTAGCCAACTGGCTGCTGGTACTGGTGGTGATGGTGATGATGATGAGTAACTGTTATTAAGTGCTTATGCCACACTAAACATGAAATTGTTGCTCTCCCCATATTTAATGAATAATGAATAGTCAATAAAAGCAAGCGTTGGTAGATAAGTCATAATGCTACTGTCTCATTATGAAAATATATACTATATTGCATGAATAAGAGTCACTACTGTCTGTAAAGTGGTCAGTTTGTATTTCAACTATTGTGAGTGTGTGTGTATGCGCACATGCATGGTGAGAAAGAAAGACAGCAATCAGATGGTACAATCTCCACATAATTTTATCTTCCATTCTGTGTTTGAATAAACAACTAGCCCACACATAGTTTTGTCAGCTACATATTCAGTTCTCATTATCATCCAAGATCTCTCAAGGTGCTTTGCAAAGTCATTAAAATCATATCATTGTATGTTAACACAATATTTTAACGTTCTTCCTGAGCTTAATAAAGTATCAAATGAAAGTTGATTTTTCCTTAATGAATAATTCTAAATATGTGATCATATGTAGCCCTGACAAGCCAGAAGTGAGGCAGAAGACTGTAGAGTGTGAGCACTTGGCCATGTAAAAGTAGTCCAGGCTGAAATTGTCTTATCAGTAGCGGTTAATTATTTGAAACAAACATTCTCAGTAACAAGTGGATATTCAATTGGTAGCCAAGGTTGTGATGTCAGGAAGTTGTTATTAAAGGCCTGCAATTCTCTTTAAAATTCCAAGAAGACATGTGGCTATGAAGATAAACATTTACCTTCTAGAGCAAGGGTGGATGAAGTTTTACCGTAAAGGGCCAAACAGTAAATACTTTAACCTTTTCAGGCCATACAGTCTCTGCCTAAACTACTGAACTCACCATCTTAGCAAGAAAGCAGCCAGACAATATGTAACTGAATGAGTACAGCAGTGTTCCAATAAAACTTCATTTATGGACACTGAAATTTGAATTTCATGTCATTTTAATGTCACAAAATATTTTTCTTTGGTTTTTTTATCGTTTAAAAATATAAAAACATTCTTAGCTTATGGGTTGCACAAAAACAAGCAAGGGGCCAAATTTGGCTCACTGGCCATTTTGTTGTTGTTGTTGTTAACAAACTAAATATCTAAATATAAAAAGGTTATTGAATGGCTTCTGCTCCGGATTAAGAAATCTGAATAAGGTTCAATTAGGTTAGTATAGCTTCATACCTCACCCTCTTAACATTATTGTTAATTAATTTCCCAGGCTGAATGAAGGAGAGAGGGGCTCCCTCCCTCTTTTCTGCATGGGGCACTTCTACTCAACCATGTGGACCCTTACAGATACTCTCTTCACCCTGTTCTTATTTGTTATTTCCCACCTCATATAAAAGGCTAAAATGTTATCTATAATTTATCTAGTTTAATTGTAAAGTTAAGCAAGTGGGTTTTAGGAATAATTAATACCATGGGGAAAAATGTTCATAGTATGTTAAGTAAAAGGATCAGAAAACCACATCATAGGTGCAATATGATCCCAGTATGCAAGGGGAGGTGTTATCTTTTGTTGATTAATCCTTGAAGGTGGTTTGGATTTTATCTAGATTGTTCTCAGTCTCTTCAAAGGCATAATTATTTAAGCATAAAATACATTATTTTCTTCATTTTTTTTCTGAATATCCAAACCCTGGAAGCTGATCTCCCTCCCTTGTGCATCTTCCACTTATACTGATTTGTATCTTCTGACCTTAAATCCTGAGTCTTAATTCTCAGCCTTCATCTAAAAATAGACTCTCTAACAAAAGCCACTGTAAATATTAATAACACGTTGTAGCTCTCAAGGCTGCTAGATTGTTCTAGAAAAGTGAGGCCTTGTTAAGAGAGACTTTTAAAATCACTTTGTCCTTGTCTGGGAATGGCTTTATTATTTAGCCAAGTTACCTGATAATTAACACAGATTTAACAAATTAGGCTAACATAAGTGTCACCTGATACTTGCTCTGAGTCCTGGATTTCTGTTTAGTGCAAATTAGCACCTACTAATTAAATAAATTTAAGTGCCAATAAATAAAGCATGGCAAGAATTGATTCAAAAAATACTATATTCAGTAGATTTGCTAACGTTTCCTTCCCAAATTGATACGAACTCAAAAGGACGGGGAGGGCATCAAATTTAACTACCTATATAATAAAAAGTTAGACAAGGTTAGAATTTGCAGAACCGCAGTAAAATGAAGCATCATACTCTACTACTTTAAGGGCCCTAATCCTATGGTCACTTCTTAGGCAGTATAAATACATTATAAAGTAGACAGCTTTCAGGTGTATTCACTCATTGCTTTCTCTATGCATTCATTTCACCCTCCCAGTATGTCCTTGGGATCTGAGCATAAACTGTGACGCCAGCATGATGAACTTATTTTAAAGTTTTGATAAAATTCATTGGCTATGTTCTAGACAGTTGAATGAACAAAAGAAAATTTTAACCTAAAAAGCTTTCCACAGTCTCCCTTGCATTTATTCTTTATTTTCAATATTAGAAACACCTCCCTGGTTACTTCCTATTGGTTTTTTATAGTCTACTAGTTAGTTCATTGATTCATTAGTTCATTACCTAACTTTGGTCTGTTTTCCAGTGTCATCCATCTTGTGCATCCAGCATAGCTCTGATCATTCCTTCCCCCTGCTAAAAAAAAAAAAAAAAAAAAAACCTTCATGGGCTCCCTGCTGCCAAATGAATAATTTTTTAAAAATACATTCAGGGCTCTTTGCAATTAGTCCCAAGTTTTTCTAAATTGCTTTCTATTACTTTCTATTATATTCTTATGACTAGTTCAAGCTTCCATCTTTCTCTGAACATGCCCTGAGTTTTCTTTCCATTCTCTTTTCTGTTATTTATGTTACCCTATAATGATAATAATGAATGATAGTAATAGCCACCATCTATTAAGTCTTCACTACATCCACATAATCTCTAATCCCTTTACATTATCTCTCTTTATTATAATTATAATATAGATAATTATAAACATTATCTCCCTTTATCCATATAACCACATTAATAAAGTAGGTATCGTATCCCCCCTCAAAGAAGTTAAGCAACTTGCCTATGGCTACCTATAACATATTAAGTATTGGAATTAGGTTTCAAATCCAGGCCTCTAATCACATGCCAATTCCCTTAACCACTTTATGTCTCACCTTACTCCGTTCCAAATGCAAATGCCCTCACCACCCACCTCCCAAATAACCACACATATACACACACATAGAAACTCTACCATTCTTCAAGGTCTATCCCAAATGCCACCTACCTCCTACATAAAGCCTTTCCTGTTACCGTTCCCTTCTCCCATAGGTCCTCCTCCTCCAAAATTCCAAACTACATCATTTCTGCCTAAGAATCCATATGCCCCTAGGCTTCAACAGCTAGTGATCTCAAAATAAGATTTTTTATTATTTAATATTAAAATTATAATGACTGAATCCTATCCTATGAATCACAGGAAGTCTATTTTTTTCCAGGTTTCCTCCATACATAATTTCTGGGAACCCCAGTGGAGGACCCATATGCTGCAAAATTTATCTTAACTTCCCCCTATTACCCATGTCCTGAAATACTGCTATATCAGAACTTCCCTAGGGTCTCTTTGGGGTGTTTTCTCTTCCTGCACTGATTTGCTTCAAGATTGGCCACCAGTACACTTTGTTAACCATCAACTCCCCCAAAAAGACCACCAGAAAAACCTGGTGATTGAGCAAAGCAAAGTTTATTAGACTTACTGCTGTAAAGAATACCACCATGACAGAGACTTACTTGGTCTCAGAGGATGCAGATCAGAAAATGGATATTTATAGAAATCTGTGATTTGGCTTAAGGGGGAGTCTTTCAAGCGGGAGAACTAATTGAGATTAGACAACGTTTATGACATAGTAGTTTAGAATTGGTGAATACAGCAACACTTATGTCTTGAAGCAAGTTGTGATAAATTATTATCTGAAAAGTGAACTGTTGCTTAGATGAGGAATCTATCATTCTGATAGAACTGTTTGCCTAGATAACCAAATGCTTTGCCCAGATAAATTAATTTGCAAGAATTTCCTAAAGCAAACAGTAAAGTTATTTACCGGTTTACAGTTTTATCTTGTTGAGAAAGAATTTCCTAGAAATAATAGGTCATATTGACACAAGCTATCTGAGTTCTCAACTTCTAACCATTTCTTGATTCACAGCTAAGCTCAGACTATGGTATATAACAAGACTTTATTGAATCATTGTGGGATAACAGAGATACCATGTGTGAAGCCCTCTTTTTTGCTGTTACTCTCGGAGCTCACAGACCATAAAGCCAACTGCAAGTCACTTGTTTAACCTCCAGAATAAAAGATAGAATTAAGAAAATGCACAGATAGAAACTGAAGACTAACAGGCAAGACAGCAGATCGGGGGAAACTAAAAGCAAATAATCAGTCTGGGGGCACCAATCATTAGTTGCTATGGTATTAGGCTGTTAGTGGTTTTGCTATTCTTTTTCTGTTTCAAGCACTTTAATAGCATTTCCCAAATGAAGTCTCGGGGTTCCCATTCATTTATGTATGAAGCTCCAACAAGCTGAAAAGGGATATTGAGATCACCTCACCTACTCAATCTGTGATGATTTTAAAACTTTAATTGTAATTATGTGGCAACTCGCAAACCCCCTTTCACCCTCAGCCTCAGGTAGGTAGCTCAATGCAGTGCTTTTTAAACTTACCTACTGAAGCATCCCCCTAACGACAGAGAAAACTTTTACCTTACCTCTGGTAATATTACTACTTCAGGGAAAAGAGGAAAGGTTTAAACTCAGGTTTCTAACAATCACCCTTCTACCATTCCAGGTTGAGAGACACATCCTTATGTTGATCAATTTATTTGTTATTACTCTGAAAGATTAAGATGATGTTATTACAGCGCTGACATATTAATTGTCCCCTAAAACAGAGTTTGCAAGTATCTGACTACGGAAGAATTTCCTTTCGCTCCCTATATGACTGAAGATCAACATCAGCTTGTATTGATTTTTGATTTTTATTTTACTTTCTCTCCCATTACCACAGGCACACACACACGCACATTCACACATAAGTCAGGCTACCTGAAAAAGGCATCTCCATGAAACCTACTAGTGGAGCAGCAGACAGCATGGCCTTTGGCCCTGTTCCTCCCCACAGCCTCAGGGGCATGCAAAGAGGTGAGCGAGATGAGAAGGAGGCAGACTCAGACGGAGCGGAAAGGGAATCTCAGCCATACTCCCCAGGTGCCATCTACTCAGAGACCCTCAGAAGCCCTCCAAACCGTTCCATCAGACCGAACCTCATGTTTCAGGGTGTAATGAAGGCTGCAGAAGTAATAGAAACATACTTACCACTGTCAAAACGAATCTGTTAATAGGAAAGTTTGTGGCAAGCGTTGGGTAGCTCATATCCGTGAGGAAACTGGTTTCCTACTTAGAGAAAATAGAGCTGTTCTTCTTAAGCAGAGAGATGCCTATTGTGTGGGTAATTACAGGGAGGCCCGGCTGACCTGGCAATGAGGTAGGGTAGCTAAATACCTGAAGGCAAGGGGAGCGCCTGAAATGAAAGCGAAGGCCCCATCTGTCAGGCTGTAATGATTGTGCTATTTGGAGGCAGAAAGGTTTGTCTGGAGCAGCTGGTTTCTCTCCAAGTGACCTTTTAGCATTTCTGCTTTTGCCGTCTGACAGATGTGTCAACTCAATAATTTCAAAAGCCCCTGAGTAAATAACCAATTGTGAGCAAGGATGACCCAAAGCGATGACAAAATGGCTGCACGCGGCACATTATGGAGCACAATACCGAGCGACGGAACCGGGAACATTATCAGAAGGAAAAAACATTTTCGTCTTTAGTTTGGACTAAATGGCTCTCCTACCCACACTTCAGTTGTTCTTGAAGCGGGGAAGAAAGGGAATGCGCTGACACGGAGGGACGCGGCGGCAGCGGCCTTGCCCTTGGAAGCCGCATTACCGGGCGCGGGACTCAGGTGGCGTCAGGGCGCTGGAAATGGACTCCCGCGCGCTCGCCCCCGCTCCGCCGGAGGACCCGGCCCGGGCTAATTGGCGTTGTGAATGATTGGGGGCTATGAAGAGGCAACTGCAATCAGACCAGGGCTGATGGCGTTGAGAGTCTTGCAGAGTTTGCACTCGCAAGGCAGGTGCGGCCGGGCTGCTTTTATCCAGGAACTAAGCGGGAGGGGGCCCAGAGCCCAACGCTGCAAGGATCCAGTGCAGCAGGGGCCCGAGCTTCAGGGAATAAGATTGCCCAGGATTCCTCGGGGGGCAAGCAGAGCACCCTTGCGTGGAAATCTGATTGATTCAGCGCATGCATATTTTTTGCCAGGCGTTTTAAACCCTTCACTGCTCCACTGGAAATACCATCAAACTAAGGTGAGAAGAGTTCCGCCCAGCCCCCTGAGCACTACATGGCCCCTCCCTCAGGGCAAGACGCTTCTGCAATGGCATTTTCTGAGACTTCGGTGTCCAAATATTCTTTCGATTATCCTACATTGAAAGTGTTAGCATTTTCTCTTTTTAATCACTTAATCCCCTTTTTAAAATTCATTACATAAATTTACAGTAAACTGAATATTAACCTTCAAAGGCAGATTTTCCATACCTGAATGCCCATCTTCCCAGAGACAAACCGTTATAATGAAAGAGGTAATGTACACACAAAGAGTGCTGTGCTGGGGAACAGCTCATACCAGTTTGTGAGAGTCAATGCCAAGTTTTCAGAAATATTGCAAACATTTTTAAACCGATAGGACCTTTGAAATTGGTCATAGTGATGGTATTTACACCATGGAAATCAGTAAACGCTATAAATCAGGGCTTTTTTCTCCTGGAGTGGTGTTTATTACACATTTACAGCACACCACTGACGCAGGTGAATCAGAGAATTAGCGTACTTCCATTTGGCCATGAGATCTAGCTTCCTCTTTTTTTTTTTTTTTTTTTTTTTTTGAGACAGAGTCTCTCTCTGTCGCCCAGACTGGAGTGCAGTGGCACAATCTCGGCTCACTGCAAGCTCCAGCTCCCAGGTTCACGCCATTCTCCTGCCTCAGCCTCCCGAGTAACTGGGACTACCAGCGCCCACCACCACGCCCAGCTAATTTTTGTATTTTTAGTAGGGACGGGTTTTCACCATGTTGGCCAGGCTGGTCTTGAACTCCTGTCCTCTGGTGATCTGCCCGCCTTGGCCTCCCAAAGTGCTGGGATTTCAGGCTTGAGCCACTGCACCTGGCCTCCTTTACTGAATTTGTATTGCAGATTCTGAACTTAATTAATGACAAAGATGAGGCTGATCAATGACAAAATACTTGCTAATTTCAAAAAGGTTTGCGAATGTTTGCGGATTATAGTTACGTTCTTTTTTCTTTTTTAAAAAAAGGATTACCTATACTTAAAAGTACCTCAAAATAACATGCAAAACATTAGCACAGCTCTGATCATGCCTTTTTGCTGCTAAAAATCTTCCATGGTTTCCCTACTACTGACTGATTTTTTTTTTTAATTAATTCAAGTCCATTTACAATTGGCCCCAACTTTTTCAGAATTATTTCTGCTACATCTTTATGAATAGCTCAAGCGTCAGTCTTAATTCCATAAACTTACTTTATGACTGCTCTCCAAAATAAAATTTACAGTCAGTCCTGGCTGATCTGGTCCAATAAATGCTCAGGATATTCCACACACATTCCTGACATCAAGTTTTGCTCATTTACGTGCTTCCTGTCAGAACCACATGCCCCTGTCCTACTACCTACCTAGATCCTGTACGTTCTCCAAAGTCCCACTCCTCTCACAACTCTAATCCATAATCGATTTCTTTTTTTCCTATAACTTCCATGACGTTTTTTGCTTCTACCTCTCACTTTGGCTCTTAACCATACAACACACTACCTTGGTGTTCTACTTTGCTCTTTTCCATGTGCACACCTTGTCTACTCAAATAGAGTATAACCTCTTGATGAACAAGGCCTTTTATTACATAAGATAGTATAGATCTTCCTCAGCCCCTGCACAGCACTATTTATACACATAGTAATGCTTAAGACAGTGATTCTCACCTCTCTGAATCTAGAATCTCTGTGGGAGCTTTAATAAATACTGCTACCTAGGCTTCAACCCATAGAGATTCTGATTAAGTTGGTTCTGATTCTATTGTGTTAGCAAAGTTCCCAAATAGTTACAAATCTACCTACTTTGTTGCTACCCAGTTCAGAATCCCTGGGGAATTCTCAATCCATGGGTGAGAGCCATGACTTAAAAGGTATATGGATGAATGTAAGGAAATAAAACTAAATTGTACAAAATAGGCAATTGTTTTACTAGCACTTCTCTTTTTAACCAAAGTAGATTCACAGCTAACTGAAATACACCATTATGGCCTTTAACACCCACTATTTGTCCATGAGCTCGTTAAGGATGGGGAATAAATTATATTTGTAGCAACATCCCCATCTATCGAAATGTCTGGAATCAAGCAGATCTTGGGTACCCACAATGATTGCCATTTTGTGTCTATCCATTTAGATTCCTGCCCCCCCAACCCCCGCCCTGCCACCCACCTCCACCAACCTCGCTGGGAAACCCTTCCAGACCTCAGTTTAGATGAGACCAAAATAATAATGTTGTTATTGTGTTTTAAAGTCATGTTTTTAATAATAACACAAAAGATTAGATGAGTTCATTTAAAGATGATGAAAGAAAAAAAGCAGAATGATTCTCTTTCTGGTTTGATTCCATTTCTCCTCCATGAAAGAGAAACATACTCCGACTACGAAGGATAGAACACAAATCCTAGTAGCGGAGATAGTAAGAGAGTGTCTAACAGCTTTAAAATGTGTTCAAGTCCAGATGCATTATATCTAAGACAATTAAAACAATTTGCAGCTGTTATTGCAGCTGCTCGTGTCCTGGGAAAAAAAAAATCAGAGGGAATGGGAAAATTGCCAGAAGATCAGAGCTAAGTAAATGCCTTAGATTTCAAAAAGAGGGATTTCATAATCTAAAGCCAGATGAGTTTGACTTTCATACCCAGCAACATTTTAAAATGTATTCTTAACTCAATTATGTGTATGCACTTAATAGGGAAAGAGGCAATCACCAAAGGCCAGCATAAAGTAGCCAAAAATAATTCATGACAAATTATTTTTATGTACTTACTACATTAGAAGGAAATGGAAAGAATATTACAGGCAGATTTTATTCAAACACCAGTCAGGATTGATTTAAAGAAAGAAATGTATTGAGTCCCTGCTATGTGCTGTTTACCGTAATAGGCCTTTGGGATAAAATGCCGGACAGGACACAGTTGTCGCCTTCAAGGGGATTTAAGTCTAGCGGGAGAAGTTGAAAAGAACCTAAGGTCAGTCTTCATGGGGTTCAGCATGGGTGCAATGGGGAAAGATGAAAGGAAGCTCTTAGATGAGGGAAACTCTATTCTAGGAAGTTGGCATATCAAGGGGATTAGATGCATAAAGAGAAATAAGCCAGGCCAAAACAACTAGGAACTGGAGGTGAAGAACGTGCCAGACAGAGAAAACAGGAGGTGAAAGGTTTCAAGCTGACAGAGCCAGGTGGCTTAGGAGGCTGTAGGTAGTTCAGGAAGACTGAAGCATAGACTTCAAAGTGGAGAGTAAGGAATGCAGAGAGAAAGGTAGAAGAAACAGACAAGAGTCCAAACTAAAAGCCATGTTAAGTACTTTAGACTTTATTCTGAGAGTAGTAGAGAACCTTTGGAGGTTTGTAAGCCAGAAAATGCACATTGATTTCACCAAGTGATTTGACAGTCTCCCATCATATTATTGTGGATATGATGGAGAACTACGAACTGCGTAGCAATGAAGTAGGTCAGTTGGTAACTATTTGAAAAATTGTCCCATGAAATGTCAATGCATAAAATTGTTAGCAAGTAAAACGAATTCTGTTGGCATTTTTCTATGCCCTTTCTTTGATTCTGTTTTATTCAGTGTATTTATCAAGAACTGAGGCAGAGTCTTTTTTATGGACTGCAAAAAGCTGGGAAGGAGGCAAAGTGTTGTTGAAACATTATCAAGATTCAGAAAGCTCTTGACAGGCTGGAGCAAAGGGCCTATGCCAGTAAGATAAAATTTTAATCTTCATTTATGTTTTAAAGATAATCTCTTCCAGAAGAATAAAATAGGGAATCCTCACTTTATAACAATTCATGTGAAATTATAAATTCAAGAGTCAAAAACCTGTTGTGCTAGAGACTGTGACCCTGCTTGCTAGGAAAATAAAACACAGACGGTGTGAGTGATATTACTGTGTTTGGCTCTAGATGTGGCAGTGGCTCCAGTAAACATCACCAGCTCACATTTAGGAACTGTGTCCAATTCTAGGTTCAGATACCCAGTGTTAAGGTATTTGAAGACCATGGTATAAGAAAATGGTAGAAAGATATAACTGAACAGCGATAGAAGACTTTAATTTTTTAAAAGAGTAACTCCAGAGGATTGAAATAGGACCACCGAATGAAAACTCTACATAAGGAAGACATTTTTAGAATAAAATAATTTTGTATCTTTTGTATTTTGTGTTCCTCCTTTCCAGTGCTTTTCTATATAAATAAATATTCTAATGTACTTGTAGATTTAAAAAAGAAAGAAAAATAATTTGGGTGGTTGAGGTAATTGACTATAGAGCATTGGATGACAATGTATGTCAAATTTGTAAGTGGAATAGGTTGACTTGTAGCTTGTGGTCTTCCTACCAATGGAGAGGCTTGTGCTGTCTCTCAGAGATGGTCACTAAAGATGAACATGTCTAATAACAAACCCAAGATACTAGAGATGTTCATTCAATTTGTTGGGAATATTTAAAGGGAAATTTTATACTGGAAGAGAGGTCTGGCTTTTCCTACCTTGAGATCCTATTTTAAAAATTCATCATAACCACCCCTGCTTTAATGTCACTGAAGGACTAGAGGAGAATGACTATTCCAGACCAATATTGCCACCTCAGAGTCATTCCTGTCTGCTTTCATTCAGTATTTATCCTACAGTTTCGGGAACTGATTCCTTCTTTTATTGCCCATTCTTTTAAAGCATCCCAAATGTCTCTTCCTCATGTTTCATGCTTTCTTAAAATTTCTGACATCTCCATGATGACAGATGTTGTAGCATAAATAACCAAAGATATCAAAGCTTTTGGGATAAGTTTCTCCTAAGGAATTCTGATGGAGGACCTAGTGGTCCCTTTTTGTCCGTCTTCTTAGTCATAAACGCTGAGCAACCTTCCTTTCCCATGACCATGCCACTCTATCACAAACATTTCAATACACAAGTATAAAAGTGGCTCTCCACTCACCTCTGACCTCTTAAATGGAGGCCGAGTTCAAGCACAGCCACTAGTATCCCCCAAACATTTGCTGGGGCCACCCTTTTCCTGCAACCCCAGTCCCACTACTCCAAATTCTACCTGTGCCACCTCTACAGCCTATTGCTTCCAGAGTCCTCTTTGTTTGGAAATTGTCAGCACTCAAAGCTACTGACAAATTTATTTTGGCTTTGAGGATGACTGTCCCATACCTAACACCTTGAGATTCCATTATGTTATGGACTATAATATAATCTTCAACCACTTTTTTTAAAGGGCTTCAGTGTTTAACCTCAGTCTGACCCTGGGCCTCTTGCCTTCCTCCTTCTGTTTTCTTGCTTGTACTTCATGTTCTTCCAAGAAAGTTTACTGAATAATGCTGCATATAGTCTGTCTACGTTTTGTCAGATTCTGTTGTCTTCATAAAATCCCCAAACTGGCCCCAGTTTAGATCGCAACAGACTTTTCTTTCCATTATTACAACACTCTAAAACTCCTGTTTCTTCTTGAAATCTCATTTTACAACCCCGCCACCACCACCACACATACACACACACACACACACACACACACACACGCAATAATGCAACTTCACTGAAGGAAAACTAGTCTCTTTTCAAAAGGAAATGATGTATGTTCTATTTGTTCTTTTTCTATTTACTCCTCCATCCATTGCAATCTGGGTTTCTGCCATGGTTGCTCCACCAAACTGGCTCTCACAATGGTCAGTAACATCTACTGGTTGACAAATACAATGGACACGTTCCAGTTCAATTATTACTTTATCTCCCTGCAGCATTGGTCATTGTTGACTGTTCCCTTCTTTTTGAAATCCTCTTCTGCCTTAAGCTTCAAGGTTTTCCTCATGACTGACTGACTCTTCTCTTTGAGTTTTCTTGTCTCTCTCCACCAGCCATTTAAAAATTGATCTTTACCAAGATTTGACTCTCAGAGCTTTACTTATCTCACTCCTCAAGCTGTCCCTCGAGTAATCTCGCCCACACACAAATTTCAACTAACACTTACAGATGATGACATCTGACCTCTAGGCTCACATCTGTGCTTGCATATGTTCTAAGCTTAAGACTTCAAACTCACAGAAACTCACCTCATCAGTTTCCTTGCCCTCAAACCCTCAAAAAAATTCAGGAGAAAAAAAATCCTTTCGGCCTTTCATGAACCTAAATTATCTGGGTGGCTTTTGTTTTTGCTTTTGTTTTGTTTTGCTTTGTTTTTGTAAATTTGGCTTCACCTTTCCACTCTCACTTTGATTCTGACAATGATGACTAAGATGCAAAATAATAGATTATTATATACACACTTGGCAATTAGAGACTAGAAACTCTGTTCTAAAAAGGTGATAAAAATAAGCTTAGTGTTTTTTAGATTGCTACATTTATTTATTTATTTATTTATTTATTTATTTAGGCAGATAGAGTCTCGCTGTGTCACCCAGGCTGGAGCACAGTGGTGTGATCTCGGCTCACTGCAGCCTCTGCCTGCTAGGTTCAAGCTATTCTTGTTCCTCAGCCTCCGGAGTAGCTGGGACTACAGGCATGTGCCACCACACCCAGCTAGTTTTTATATATTTAGTAGACACGGGTTTTCACCATGTTGGCCAGGCTGGTCTTGAACTCCTAACCTCAACTGATCCGCCTGTCTCAGCCTCCCAAAGTGCTGGGATTACAGGTATGAGCCACCATGCCCTGCCTCCTACAATTATTTTTAAAATAAAGTTAAAAGGGTGGCTATAACCATGTGCAGCTGCCAATCAATAATTCTATTTTTTCAATAAGCAAAAACTTGGACTCTGGATTAGAGCAGACACACAAAAGTCTGGGAATCCAGATGTTCTGTTTAGAAAGAGATTTGGGGTAACAAATCTTGCATTCTAAAGCTCACTAAGTTCTTCCTTCTATCTTGGCAGGTTACATGATGAAACAATACAAGCTGCTGTGTTTCAAAAAAAAAAAAAAGAAAAGAATCTTTAAAATTGTCCAATTGCTTTTTTGGTAAACACAGGTGAATTTATTGTTTGAGGTACTCTTCTTCTTTGCATGAGGTGGTCTAAAACTCTTCATTGTTAAAGTCAGAGTCTTTCCTCTGCTGGGAAGCCTCAGATGCAGGCTGCCACCACTAAAATAAGTCATAAATTGGAAATCCCAAGCCAAGACCACATAAGCCAAAGTATCACGCACCCAGCATATGTACAGAGCACAAACCTATTATTTCACACCTGGTGCTATGCCAGTGGAGATTCTAGAAGCGCAGAATTAAACTGTTACTTTTGACAAAGTAGTATTATTTGTTGGCATTCAGTAAATTTGCTTGAAATTCTAACAACTTCCCTATATAGAATATCTACCCACCTGACATTTTTTCTTTATATGAAATCTTATAATAGAGCATCTGTAATAACATTTCCTGTTTCCATTTTTTCCCCAGGAACACTGTTGGCTTCTACTGTATAAGAACTACAGTGCATCTATCTCCATTAGCATTGTCACACGGGTTTTATAAAATCATATTACAAAATGTGGGTCAGTGATCACTGAGTCATGTAATTTATCAAGACAATACCCAGATGCACTGTTTGACATTCGTTTTGCAGGGATGCAATCTACTGGTATAAACAACTCTGCAATGCCTACCATTCTTCAGAAGCAAAAGCCATTTACGACTAGGGGGAAAAAATCAATATTCAGAGTTCCACTCACTATCAAATATTTAATGTCCCAATGTTTTATAAGATAATATATCAGTGAAAACTGACAGCACACTTTCCGTCGATAATACATCATCCTTTCAGCTTGACCCTCTAATGGTGTCTCTAAATTCAGACTTTTAGAACCAAAAAGGACTTTGTCTCTTAGCCCAAGCCCCTGATTTTACTAAGAGGACACTGAGATACATAGTATAAGACTGAAGAACAACAAACTGGCCCAGTGGTTGGTGATAAAGTCTACAACTAAAGTTTCCCTGGTCACAAATTTCGTAAATACCAAGTTCAGTTCTTTTCAAATCTTGCATATTTCACTCTCTTTCTCTTTCCTTCATCACACCATTAGGATGAAATTAATTTCCTAATGTTTATATTACATTTAATTAAATTAACATTTTTAAAGCACTTGCTCTATACTAGGCACTGAAATAGATATTGGAAATAATAGAGGTGCTTCTCTTCCATCAAAGCAGGACTTTCAAAAGAAATAGGAGATAAGACACAAATGTTCCCCATTATCCCACTGGCAAGTTCCGCGGTCTCATTCACTGGCATCTTTTCCTCTGTTGCCCTTAAAATCTTATTCTCCCCTTGCCCATTTTTTGCTTAAGACACAACCCAGTCTGCCTCATTATTCCATTGCTCACAAGATGTTGGCTGGGAACTACCCTGATTAGTCTGAAGCATGTGTCTCCTAAGTCCTGATCGTCTGTCCCCAGGCAGCTACTGCATCTCCATCGGTTGTCTCACAGGTTTCTTAAGCTAACACATCTATAAGTGAACACATCATCTAGAACCCCTTATTAGGGTCCTTATTGGAAGTAACGGTCATAATTCCATTACACAAGTGCCCTATTTAATTTGTCCACTGAGGTATCTGTCTCTCCTACTATAGTATAAACACCTTGGAGGCAGGTCTCATGTGTTTTCATCTAGGTAGTCCCAATACTTTTTTGAGACCTGGTGAATATATAATAAATATTTATCAAATGAATAAACAAAACCATTGCCTAGGGCCGGGCATGGTGGCCCATGCCTGTAATTTCAGCACTTAGGGAGGCTGAGGCGGGCGGATCACCTAAGGTCAGGAGTTCAAGGCTAGCCTGGCCAACATGGCAAATCCCAGTCTCTACGAAAAATATAAAAATTAGCTGGGCGTGGTAGCAGGTGCCTATAATCCCAGCTATGCAGGAGGCTAAGGTAGGAAAATCACTTAAACCGGGAGGTAGAGGTTGCAGTGAGCCGAGATTGTGCCATTGCACTCCAGCCTAGGTGACAAGAGTAAAACTCTGTCTAAAAAAAAAATTGCCTATATCCAATTACCTGATAAGTCCTAGACATTTTCATTCTCTTAAATCTCTCTTAAAACCATACCTTTTCTTTGTATAAAAAACACTGCCCTGGTTTAGGTTCAATGATTTCTCACTGAAGCTCTGTCACATACCCTAAATGCTCTCCCTGCTTCCACTATAAACTTTTCCCACTCAATCTTACACGTACTCATCATCTATTTCTGATTTGGTTACAATCCTTCTGTGCCCCCAGTGCTCAGGGGAAGGAGTATAACATTCAGCATCTGCTGTGATCTTGTCCCTTCCTACTTATTCATCATATGCTCTTTTCTAGCCTTGCAGCTCACACTCTATCCATACCAAATGTCCCACATTTCTCATTGTACATGGTGCTCCCTTGCCCGGAATGTATTATCCCAGTTCTCCCCGACAAACTTTTACAGCAGTTGTCAAGATAAAAGCTTATCTCTTGATTTCCTCTAAGCAAACTTCAAGGCTCCTTCTTGACACTCCCAATTGTGCCTTTTACATATTTTCATTATGGCAATTGTGACATAGAAATTCCTGCCTATATGTCTTTGCCACTGCTGGAGTTGACACACAGAAGGCATTCAGTAAATATTAATGATTATTGTGTAACAATACACACAGCCTATAGAGTGCCCCAATGTCATTAAATTTCCCCATATATACTTTAAATCAAAACTTCACTTTATGTTGTTTTGTTCACTTTAGTATTACTAGATGCAATTTGTGCCTTCAATATATAGTAGACTGAACAAATAGTGGGCAGAAGACATGATCAAAAGACAGGGCCTTGGTACACACCCAGATCTATCTTTCCACTTGGAGAAGGATGACAAGTAGAGAGAAAAAGAATGAAAGGAAAACAGAAGAGAGAGAAAGAGAGGCATATATACATTAATGCCAACATAATCCACTCCCTCTCATTTCTACCATGGTGACCTTCATTATTTTTCCGGTCCCTTTTGTCCTTTATCTTATCTCCTTTCCTATAGCTACCAAGATATACCAAATCCATAGATTATCTCCAAAACTTCTTTTTAACAAACAGTTTCAATCTTCTGTTCTCCAAGTGGTAAGAAGTGGCTAGGAGGAAGCCTAATACAATCATTAGAACTTGGCCCACAGGAAGGAGAACATCACACACCGGGGCCTGTTGTGGGGCGGGGGGAGGGGAGAGGGATAGCATTAGGAGATAAACCTGATGTAAATGATGAGTTAATGGGTGCAGCACACCAACATGGCACATGTATACATATATAACAAACCTGTACGTTGTACACTTGTACCCTAGAACTTAAAGTATCATAATAAAAAAAAAAAGAACTTGGCCTCTGCTTTCCCTCCCTGACCCATCACCTTTAAGCATGACTCCAGCAAGCAGTGAAACTTCAACATCCCATATCATCAGATATTGCCCCATGAGGGGAGGTGCTGGTAGGTTAGAAATGTTAAAGTTTTCCATCTGAAAATTACATTTGCACAACAAGGTCTACATTGATGCTACCATGATAAAAGCAACGAACATGTCTTGAGAACTAAGAATCATGCACAGCCATATTATCTTTGATAGAAATCCTTCATGAATCACAAAGAAGCTGTAGATTCTGATATTTTTTGAAGCCAATGATGTAAACATGATACCAGGACACTCATTTTTATCATTTTAAAAATGTTTTAGATTGTGGTCCAACTTCAAACTGAAGAATGTAAGTCGCTTTCCAAGATACTTTTCATGTCCTGCATGAGAACTTAGAGTTTAGCAGATTCATGCAAACAACTTGGAGGCTCAACGCAGCAGTCTGAGCAAGATGTGTGTGCTCTGCATCCATCATGTGGTAAGATGAGTTTCCCAGGCTGACCTCCCTTCTTGGATACTCTTAAAATATTGGCATGCAAATAGTCTAAGGTGGACCTCCAACCAAACCAACACTGTAGTCAACTACAACAGTGAATGTTTAAGCAAGGTCTCAACTGCATAATTCATTCACCCATCTCCACAGGGACTCTACTAAAGATGTTTACCCTCTGAGTTGAAAATTGTGCCATGCTGAAAGCAGGGTAGACTCCCTAGCTCTGATGTTTAGACAGCATCAGCTGTAACCCCAATCACTAAGCAAGAGGTTTCACAAATGCATCATTGATTACATTCAATGGATTATTTTTCTCTTAAACACAAATTAAAACTACAGGGGAAATGATAATTCTGTTTCCTGTTGCTTTCTCTTCATGGATGAAGGAAAAGGGAAATAATTAGTTCAGAGGGAAAATGAAGAAACCAGAAAGTGATTATACTTGTAGTCCTCCAGCCAAAGGTAGACCCTTCAAGAAATGCACTCGGTGGCTTTCAGATAGGGCTACATAATTGGCCGCATCCCCACAGACACAGATAAACCTGGATTTTTGTCCTTTTCTGTGTCCCTTACTAAGATATGGATGCCTTAAGGGAGAAGCTGGATGGGTGGGAGTGAGGTTTGTGTTCCTTCATCAGAAATGTCACTGCTGCTCTCCTGAGAGTGTCCTGTCTGCCTTAGAGCTCTGCTCAGCCCTCTTTGTTGCCGAGGCATCAGCTTAGATTATTATTCTGACACACCATCTCTGCAAACCCAAACACATGTTCAGTGTATTTTAATGCTTCTGAGAAAAAGCACCTCAGCCTGGCAGATGGAGATATATGTCCAAAGATGAACGAGCTGCGTAGACAAAACCTGTTGTCAAAACCCCCAAAACTATAACACCAGTGACTGCCTTGGTTGTTAATATCTGAAACTATGTAGAAATGTGTGTGGCAGTAGCCCAAAAGAAACAAAAATCAATATACTTCCTTGTATATTTCGTGCAACAGCAGAGAAGTAAAGAATATTCAGTATGGATCTAGGTGGGCTACTTACAGATCTTCGCACATTCTTACAGATGCATGATATTAAAGACAAAGTCATGAAATGAAAGCAATGTGTTTGAAGGCCTTTTTACGAGGAGTAAAGCTAAAGCAGTTTCTCAACTTGCAACAAACATATGCAAAGTACTGTTTATATATAGCCAGACCGCTGCATCCAGACTGAACGTCAAGCACAGTGCTGGCCCCCTTGGCAACATACTGGTGAACAAGCAGCTTACAGGCTGGCAGCAAAGACAGATAATAAAACAAGCAAATAAAGAGTGTCGAAAGTTGTAATAGAAAAAATACAGAGTGTTGTGGCATCAGGAGGCCTAAACTAAGTATAAAAGATCTTTTCGAAAAGGGGTTTGATCCAAAGAATTTCAGCTTAAGCTTCCTGTGAGAGCTGCTTTTTGAAGTTTTGGTATGGATGGATAGATTTCTTTCACATAAATTTATGTCTTTAAAAACTTAACAGTTTTCAGGGGCAAAAAAGAAATTCAACCAGAGTCCACACAATTTTCAGGGAGAGAGGGTCAGTCTCCACCCAGTCAATGTTAACTAACACTGCACAGCAACCCTTCTCTCCATACCCACTGAGTGCCACCCCAACCACCAGTAGGCAGCAACCTCTTTTGTCCTCCCAGGATCTCTCTCTATTTCTCTCTCTCTCTCTCTCTCTCATTTCTCTCTCTCTCTCTATTTCTCTCTCTCTCTCTCTCATTTCTCTCTCTCTATTTCTCTCTCTCTCTCTCTCATTTCTCTCTCTCTCTCTCTCATTTCTCTCTCTCTCTCTCACACACACACACACACACACACACAATTTCAATTAGGCACTGCAAGAAAATGATTATTATTGGGGACATTGGTCATAAACATGCTACCAGAAGAGCTACCCTTCCCAATCTCTACAAATGCTGGGTCTACTTCAACTACCATCTATCTTCCTGCCTCAGGTAAAGGTCAGAACCTAATAGGTACAAATAAGCAGAAAGGTGGGGATGCTAGCATTGCTTTGGGAGCTCCTACTGCCTAGGGGAAGCTGGCGATACAGAAAGTATTAGTCCCAATCCTAAAGCAGAGGACATTCAACTACAGTCTTTTTTTGCTCACATTTTTATGCAAACCCCACTCTATAGCATTAGCCTTGCTCATTTGCACAGAGGGCTGGGATTTCAGGCCAGATTGGAATAAGTACATATGAAACTTGAAGGCTAAATGCTCATATATCTTGCAATATCATTTTTTCTCGTATTAGTAGAAGCAAAATATTAAATTGTGCTATATTAGGTAAGGTTATATTAGGAAAGTTATCAATTGTTTGAAAAACTGTCTTCTGGAAATTATTACTGTTGCATGGGCCCCATCAATCACAGAAAATAAAATTAGGAATAAAATTTACTGAATAGGAGATTGACAAAAGTTATCAAGGTTAGTAGATATAAAATGACTTAAATTTGAAAGTACACAAGTCAGCGATTTTATCAAAAAGACGCGAACTAGGGAGAAGCTGCAGGCTGAACTGTGGGAAATGTTTCATTCTCGTGACCACAAAATGAAAGCAAGTGAATATCAGTGTTCACGTCTGATCAAATAAAGAAGCTCCAACAAGGTCTGAACAACTCCTGGCCCACTAAAGATTGCCTCAGAAAGCAGGATCCTTCTCCCCTGCTGGTGAGATAATGAAAAAATGAAAAAATAATGATAAAAAAAATGAATTGAGACCATCCTGGCAAGCATGGTGAAACCCCGTCTCTACTAAAAAATACAAAAAATTAGCCGGGCATGGTGGCGGATGCCTGTAGTTCCAGCTACTCAGGAGGCTGAGGCAGGAGAATGGCGTAAACCTGGGAGGCGGAGCTTGCAGTGAGCTGAGATCTGGCCACTGCACTCCAGCCTGGGCGACACAGCGAGACTCCATCCCCCCCCCCAAAAAAAAAAAAAAAAAGGATAGAAAGAAAAAATTATAAACAACTGAAATACATAGTAATTATCAACAGAGCAACATGGATTTCGGATTTCTCCATCTTGAGAAGGTCTGAGGAGGAATCAATTTGTGATCAACAAAGTGAGACCAATAAAGAAAAGAATTTGAGTTTCATATTCCAGAGCTTCTGAGCTAAGTCCGTGTAGATAATAAATCACGTAATTTCATGTGCATGAATTCTTGCCTACTGCCCTACCCACCAGTACTGCTGCTGGTGAAGAAGCCTTGGAAGATCTGGAGGTGGCAGAAAACTCATTTTCCTAGTACTTTGTAAACCTTGGGTTAGAATGGGAGCACTGGCAGCAGTCTGCTGCATAACTAGTTCTCCTTGTCCCTTGTTATGTCAACAGCTACTACTACAATGACTTTCTTTTATTGAGAATTTACTGTGTAATATAGAGATCAGTTTTATCATGCCCATTTTCAGATGAGGAAAGTAAACTTAAATAGCTTCACCAAGGCATTGACACCCAAGCCTGCTGACTGCAAAGCCCATGTTCTCACACTCCGTACTATAGAGACATCCATTAACATATTAATACATTCACTAACGTAGCTGCCTTAATTCCTTTATGTCTTAGAAGACCTAGACTACTGATTACTGAAGTATGAGGCAAGAGAATCCACTGTTTGGAGGCAATAAAATAGTAGAACTTCTTTAGAAAATATTGACATCTTTTTCTATTTATTTTCAATTAAAAATAAGAAATTATTATGCTGATATTTAATATACAGTGATATGGCTTGGATTTCTGTCCCCACCCAAATCTTATGTTGAATTGTGATCTCCAATTTTGGAGGAGGGGCCTGGTGGCATTGTATCATGGGGGTGGATTTCCCCCTTGCTGTTCCCATGATAGTGAGTTCTCATGAGATCTGGTTGTTGAAAAGTGTCTAGCACCTCCCCCTACTCTCTCTTCCTCCTTCTCTGCCCATGTAAGATGTGCCTGCTTCCCCTTTACTTTCTGCCATGACTGTAAGTTTCCTGAGGCCTCCCCAGCCATGCTTCCTGTACAGCCTGTGGAACTGTGAGCCAACTAAATCTCTTTTCTTTATAAGTTACCCAGTCTCAGGTTGTTTTTTATAGCAATGTGAGAAAGAACTAATATATACAAGTTAATACCAATATTGTTATGCCAATATTTAATATACAGGTTGATCCTGGTGCATGAATTAGTCTAGCTGCTAAACACTCAAATACAGTCTGTGAGCATCCTGGGAGAAGGGAGGGTTTACTCCTTTAAGCATTTCACAGTGGAGCCCCCCATCTTCCCATTTTACTTTGATATACTGCAGCATGCTGCAGTTCACTGTACCTGGGTAGATATAGATGATGTTTTAACAATAAAATGTAAATGTTTTTCTTAAAGTGCTTAGGAGAGAGTATTTTGAAAATGGCTATTTAAAAATGTTTGCATAGTTATGTGACTATGAAAACATTTCTGTTGCCATAGACATCATTTAAGTGTGTCTTTCCAGTATCACTTCAACTCTTTCTGCCCCACCTCTCTCCTGTGCAGCCCCTGTGTGTGCATGGGCTCTAATCTCCTTCAAGCAGTCAAAAGCTGACAGCTCCCTGCCTCTTACCTGTGTGAGATGTCTCTTTCTTTCCTCCCACCCCAGGTCTTTCATGCTGACTTGGAGAGTGAAAGACTACAGGATGCCCCCATGAGTATCCACATAAGTACAACCCAAAAATGGAATGAAGGTTTGAACAACGGAGGATGGGAACTAGAGAAGATTCCTTTCCCCAAAGAGACTGTCCTGAAAAGCAATTGTAGGAAGGTCATCTCTCAATATCAAACAGTCATGCTCTATATGAAGTAGTGGCCAACTTCATAACACATCCTCAACAGGATTGTACACTTCTAAGTAAAACTCAGTCCTGAATAGTACTGCCTAGGTTTTCTTCTAGGGTTTTTATAGTTTGGGGTTTGACATTTAAGTATTTAATCCATCTTGAGTTGATTTTTGTAAATGGTGTAAGGAAGGAGTCTAGTTTCAATTTTCTGCATATGGCTAGCCAGTTCTCCCAACGCAATTTATTACATAGGGAATCCTTTCCCTATTGCTTGTTTTTGTCAGGTTTGTCAAAGATCAGATGGTTGTAGGTGTGTGGTCCTATTTCTGACTTATCTGTTCTTTTCCATCAGGACACAGGCACAGGCAAAGATTTCATGATGAAGATCCCAAAAGCAATTGCAACAAAAGCAAAAATTGACAAATGGGATCTAATTAAACTAAAGAGGTTCTGCACAGCAAAAAAAAAAAAAAAAAAAACTATCAACAGAGTAAACAGACAACCTACGGAATGGGAGAAAAATTTCGCAATCTATCCATCTGACAAAGGTCTAATATCCAGAATCCATAAGGAACTTAAACACATTTACAAGAAAAAAAAAACACCCCCACTAAAAAGTGGGCAAAGGACATGAACAGACACTTCTCAAAAGAAAACATACATGCAGCCAACAAACATATGAAAAAAAACAACATCATTGATCATTAGAGAAATGTAAATCAAAACCATAATGAGATACCATCTCACACCAGCCTGGTGCAGTGGCTCACACCTGTAATCCCAGCACTCTGGGAGGCCGAGGCAGGTGGATCACCTGAAGTCAGGAATTCAAGACCAGCCTGGCCAACATAGTGAAACCCCATCTCTAGTAAAAACACAAAAATTAGCTAGGCATGGTGGCAGGCTCCTGTAATCCCAGCTACTCAGGAGACTGAGACAGGAGAATCGCTTAAACCCAGGAGGTGGAGGTTGCAGTGAACTGAAATCATGCCATTGCACTCCAGCCTGGGCAACAAGAGCAAAACTCCATCTTCAAACAAAACCACCACAAAAAAAAAAAAAAAAAAAAACACACAAACAAACAAAAAAACCATGCTGGTGAGGTTGTCACAAAAAAGGAACCCTTTTATACTGTTGGTGGGAGTGTAAATTAGTTCAATCGTTGTAGAAGACAGTGTGACGATTCCTCAAAAACCTAGAGGCAGAAATACCATTTGACCTAGCAATTCCATTACTGGGTATATACCTAAATGAATATAAATCGTTCTGTCATAAAGATACACGCACATGTATGTTCACTGCAGCACTATTCACAATAGCAAAGACATGGGATCAACCTAAATGACCATCAGTGATAGATTGGATAAATGTGGTATATATCCACCATGGAATATTACGCAGCCATAAAACAGGAATGAGATCATGTTCTTTGCAGGGACATGAATGGAGCTGGAGGCCATTATCCTTAGCAAACTAATGCAAGAAGAGAAAATCAAATACCGCAAGTTCTCACTTACAAGTGGGAGCTGAATGATGAGAACACATGGACACATCAGGGGGAAACCTGTAGCAAACCACCATGGCACACATTTACCTATGCAACAACATTCTTCACATGTACCCCTGAACTTAAAAATTCATATGTTTAATATTAAAGTAAATAAATAAAACACATTCTGCTTTCTGCAGAAACTAAGCTAAGGAGGAATATTTCCTCTAAAACCTTTATACCAAAAAAGAAAAAAGGTAGAAACAATATTTTAAGCAGCTTCAACACCCTCAAAATAACATATTAGTTGGTTTTAATCTCATCTGTTAAAATGTAAAAATGCACCTCCTTCCAAGGAGTTTGCAGGAACAACTAATCAGATCAGCAATGATAGGAATTTTCAACAATAATAATTTAGAACTCCTTGATATAAACAGTGGATGATTGACAAAACACATATAATGAAGAGCAGCTAATGGTGTACTTCTTCCATAAAGATCCAAGTATCTTCAGAGGTATTTTTTTCAGCTAAGAACTTAGAAATAGATCTTTGAATAGCTGAATCACATACCATAGTCCACAATTCAAAACAAAATATAGGCCGGGCGCGGTGGCTCACGCCTGGAATCCCAACACTTTGGGAGGCTGTGGCAGGCAGATCACAAGGTCAGGAGATCAAGACCATCCTGGCTAACCCAGTGAAACCCCGTCTCTACTAAAAATATAAAAAATTAGCCAGGTGTGGTGGCAGGCACCTGCTGTCCCAGCTACTCAGGAGGCTGAGGCAAGAGAATGGCGTGAACCCAGGAGGCAGAGCTTTCAGGGAGCCAAGATGGAGCCACTGAACTCCAGCCTGGGCGACAGAGCAAGACTCTGTCTCAAAAAAAAAAAAAAAAAGGAAGCATATTTGATCATATTTATGAAACCAAAAGCTTTTTGTGCTGTTAATAAAACTATAAAATTTATTTCATCTTTGACCGATAATTTGTTTCTATTTTATGCAGGCTTTATAATGTATATACTATTATCTCATTAATACATACATATAATTTTAAATCAATAAATATATTGGGATGAGTGCTCAAAATATTTTATTAGTGGGATGTGTGTTTTCAAAATGACATGAACTGCTTGAATTTTATTTCTAATTCTATCCCTTACTACCTGGGAAACCTTGTGCAAGTTAAGTAACCTCTCTGAATTTGTCATTTGTGAAATAGGAATGATAATAATATTCACCCTGTAAGACTTGTGAGGACTATAGGTGAGAGGCTGAGAAATACACCTAGCATATAACTAGTAACACACAAGTGTTGATTATTGTTATTAAAATGTTGTTAATATAATTACAATATATTTACCTTCCCAGGAGAAAGGCTACGAATGAATGCAGGCAAATTAGTGTATACAAGGTGCTTTCAACGGTTCCAAGAAGCATCCCTGAGCCTTTCGGCTTAGGATGTCTTCAGATTTGAAAGAGTTTGAGAGATCTGGTCCAAGCCATTTATTTTGCAATTAAGGAAACTAAGGATCAGAGAGATGTATTAGTTTCCCAGGGATCATACAGCTTATGAATCAGAGCCTGGGTCTGACTCCAGATCTGTCGGGCCGAAGCCCAGCCCTCTCCACCGTATCACACTGTACTCCCCTGCCTCTGCAGACACACAAAGGCCCTCAGCCAACAGATGAGCCTCTCAACTTTGCGGCAGTCAAGGACGTCTCTGCCAGCACTTTTCCTTCTCTGAAGTCTACAAATCACAAGTCGTGAGGAAAATGACATTAGTGTCTCCTCACTATAATTTAGGGATGACAGCTCTGAAGAATTCCAATGAACTTTCAAATATGGTACCAGTCCCAGCCAACTGCAATCCTGGTCTGTGAGTAGAATCGGAGTACATTTTCTTCCAAGAGCATTATGTTAAAGGAAGCTATGGTAAGTCTGAAACCACCACCACTTCCTAACTCCCTATCTGCATTATTTTTCCTCCAGAACAGTTATCAATAACATGCTATATATTGTACTTATTTACCTTGTTTATGGCTCTCTGTTCTGCTATCAGGCAAGCTCCATGAGGACAGGGATTTCTGTTTGTTCACTGCTGTACTGCCAGTGCAAATATTTATTGAGTGAATGAATATATTTTGAGTTATTCCTGCCACTTTGGCTGTTAAGCTTTGGGTTCTATGGATATACAGAGTTACTGATATCCTAGATTAAATTTTACACAAGTTCCTAGGCTACTGGTCACACAGAACTGGTTCCTCTACAAATGTCAGCTTTCAGTGATTTGATTTAAATGTACCCTAGCAAAATAACATGTGAGTTAACACGTGCTAATCCCACTAGGGCCAGTTGAAATGTAATTTCCTCAGGAAAACCATCCTAAACCTCAAGATAAGCCACTTCCCATATTAATGATTTCCATTGCACACTGTAATTTTCCTCTTGTTGTGCTTACCACAACTGGCATTAAATCACTACATGGGTCACTTATTTGTTCAATGACTTTCTTCTTCTCTAAACTGTAAGTTCCAGGAGGACTGGGACCGTCTTGTCCATCACCGTATTTCCAGGACCTGACAGAACCTGGTGTATAGTAGGCATTCAATAAGCACGTCCCAAATGAATGAACAAGCAAAAATTTAATAAGTATTCCAACTTTAACAAATTCTGCAAAAAGAAAAAAAAAATTTAACAGTGCATGATATAAGCTGTAAATTTGGTCCTTGAATTTATTTAAGCAAACTCTAGAGAGAGAAGTAATTATCCTTTCAAATAAAATTCCTAGCTTTTTCATCTAAAGTTGATGATATACAGTTACTTCCAGGAAGATATTTTAAGTTATTTCTTCTGTATTCCCCAAATCTGAATATTGCAGGCTTAATAAGAAAAATTTAATCTTCCAGCAATTTTGCCTTCGACCCCAAGTGAATTTAACTGTCCAGGATTCTGGATTCCTTCCAAAATCTATATCTGGTTTTAAGATAAATTTTCCCAAATAAGCCATAAACATGATTTTGATGGTTGAAGAATACTTTCATTTTAGATGAATAAACCAGAAGTACTTCAGACTTCTAAAATTCATGACCTACATACCTACGCACATTGGCTTTCATTTCCAAGTTTCTATCACTGTTACCTCTCAGAGTGAAATAAAATCCCTTTTCCTCTTGAGTATTCTTCCTAGCTCCTAAGGGAATAAAATAGGAGCAAAATAAACCAAGCTCCTTCCATGTTAAAGAGATATATAGGAGCATGTATCATCCCCCACCCACAAACATACAACTGCCTGCCAAAATAATATTGTGTTTATCTTGAAAATCTCCTTAGAGCTTAAGAATTCATAGAAGATTAAACATCATGGCAGTGAGTACTTGGAGCTAGACATCTAGAAAGATGAAAGGATCCTGTTTAGTCTAGGCAAGTCAGAATTACCTGAGAGTTTCAGAAATGTAGGGACACAGTGGGATAATGTGCTTGTTATGAGTGAAAGAGAAACATGCATGTTTCAATTTAATTTAACAATTATATGTTTACCTCATACCATATGCTAGGTTTGAAAGACATAATGGTTTCAAGACTTTCTGCTGGGGTAGCAGTGGTTTGAATGTAAGCCCCATGCTTTATATTTAAAGCAGAACTACTTTATACTTTGACTAACAGCCATGAAGGAAAAAACAGATTTTTTTTTTTTCACAAACAGGAAAGGTAGAGAAGAAAAAGAAGATCTTAAGATAGTCTTGTTATGGGCACAATGCGTATAATCTAGTACTTTCTACCCCCAAATCATAGAGGCATAAAACAGTATATCCCAATTTACTGAAAGTACAGAACTTAGAATGAGCTGTGAGAAACTAATTAGAGCAATGGTCCTCAACTTTTCTTCATGCTGAACTACTCCAAGAGTTTGACAAAAGCATTAATGCCTGAGATCCCAGAGACCCTAATATAATTAACAGTGGTGTGGCCTGGGCATCTGGATTTTTCAAAGTGCCTCAAGTAATTCCAAAGTGCAACAGAGATTGAAAACCACTGGGCTAAAGGGCTTATTGATATCCCAGAGTTCACAAGCCAGAGGTTTCATTCATACTGAAGAGTCAGAGGAAACAAAAAAGACGTGAAGATGAAAGCCAGTCTGGTTCTGCCACTGGGACCTGACTGATAAAGACATCTATGCTTGGTGTACCTGAAAGAAGGGGTGACCAGGAATATCTGTTAGGGTGCTGGCCCCCCTCCCTCTAGAGGGCCTGGCCTTTTTGGGGTCCCAGGCAAACTTAGGAAGACAAAACTCAATTTGGTTAATAATAAGTAAAGCAACTATGTGAAGACTTCTATAGTGAAAGGTAATGAGACTACTCTGGCTGTTTTAAAGCTATGCACTCTGGCTCAGTCTTAGAGATCATTCTGATATCAGAGACAGAGGTAGCGGTTCATGTGTCTTTTAATAACCCTTTTTTTGGCCATTATACTTTCTTGATGATATCCATGACAAATAATACACCTAGATACTCCCATCTATTTCAGATTTTCCAGAGCAGTGGGCAATATCTTCTTTTGAAGACCCCAAGTTTCTAAGTTTTACAAGGGAAGAATGAAGAACATTCATACCTACTTCAGGGAGTAATAAAAAGCTAATGCCAATAAGGACAAGAGTAATTAGGACAGAAGTCCTAAAACAAAAAGCTGGAAAACTTGAAAGAACAGATGAAAAGGATAAGCAGTCATGCTCTTCTAACTTAAAATAACCATCAAATTCCTAACACTAGTGTGTTAGTCCATTTTACATTGCTGTGAAGGAATACCTGAGACTGGGTAACTTCTAACGAAAAGGTTTACTTTTGACTACAGACTTTAACAAGAAGCATGGTGTCAGCATCCATGTCTGGTGAGGCCTTAGAAAGCTTACAGACATAGCAGAAGGCAAAGGGGGATCATGTTTGTCACATAGAGAGAGAGGGAGCAAGAGAGGGAGGAAGGGCCAGGTTCTTTTTAACAATCAGATCTCGTGGTAAATAACAGAGCGGGAACTCACTTATTACCACCTAGAGGACACCAAACCATTCATGAGGGATTCACGCCCATGACTAAAACACCTCCCACTATGCCCCACCTCCAACATTGGAGATCACATTTAAACATGGGATTTGCAGGGGTCAGACATCCAAACTATATGAAGTAGTATGCCCTTTTTTAAATATGCATATGTAGTGTACTTCATTCTGTTTTAACATTGATGCTCTATAATCTTCTTAGCTGTCAACAATATCAATGGCCCTATATTCAGAGGCCAATATGGGGTCTTTTCAAGGTTGTGAACAACCTCCATACATCCAGGGGAAGTCTTCTGAGGAAAGCAGGCATACTAAGAACTATCCTCATAATTAGATGATCAAAAAGAAAGTATTTTATTTTCAAGGTGTCCCCACATTTGTCCAACACCAAGAAACCAAGTACAGCAAAGGTTAATGAAAGTTGATAATTGGAAAATACAAGGAGAAAGAGAAAGATGCAAAATAGAAATAAACAGCAACAAAAGGAAAACGTTTTGCACACTAGAAATTGAGTTTTGTTAAAAACAAAAGGAGTCCCTGCAGCCTTCCTGTGCAACACAGACCTAAGCATGTTACCACCACTCGAAGGTGTTCCATCAGTCAAAACAGGCAAAACCTTTGGAGAGATCATGCACTAAAACAACAGAACCAAAGATGAGGTTTTACTTTTAATCACTTAATGTGTGAAGACTAACAGTGAAGCAAAGAAATGTGCCTCATATATGTTATCACTCATTGTATATAAGATAAATATGCCTAAATAAATTGCATAAGCAAACTTTTTGAATTTGCATTTCACTCATTGGTCTTGATCAATTAATTCTTTCACTTCCAAGTCCAAGAAGATAAAGAATTTACTAAATCAACATTTCTCACACTTTTCAACTTAGGTTCTGATTCAGAAGATCACATGATCTGATGGACACTAAGATTTGAGAACTGCTGTTTGTTTTTTGAAGTGGAAAAACCTGGAACCAGCTGACTCCAATCAACCAGCTGGATACATTTTGGTGCTTAAGTAGGAGTGAGGCAGGACGGGGGAGTCCTTAATTGATTCTGCTAGACTTCAAGTTACATAGGCATACATCATGCACTCAAACATGAACAGTATATGACTGAGTGCTGCCAGGTGTGTGTTATCTACTTCCACAGTAATAATGTGTAACAAACCAAAAATCCTTAGTGGCATTTAACAATAAATGTTTATTTCTCACATGTCTGGAATGGTTGGCTAGATGGCTAGATGCCTCTGCTTATCTTGGCTGGGCTCACTCACATGTGAGTGTTGGCTGGCTGTGTTCTAATCTCAGATAGCCTCAGCTGGGATATCTAAAGCGATTCAGCTCTGATCCATGTGTCTCTAGCAACAAGTCAGGGCTTGCTGTCATATCTAAAGCGATTCAGCTCTGATCCATGTGTCTCTAGCAACAAGTCAGGGCTTGCTCTCATGACCAAGGCAGAGAGCAAACAAGCCCAAGCATACATACACTTTTCTTTTCTGACTGTATTACGTTTACCAACCTCCCGTCAGCCAAAGGAAGTCATGTGGCCTAGGCTAATATTAAGATAGATATACACTATAAAGTTAGACAGTAAAGAATGTGGATATAGGGAGTGGGTAAAAAATGGGGGCAATTTTTGCAATCTACCACACAAGATTACCCAAGTTTTATTTTAGTACCATGCTAGGCATTATACGAGGTTCAGAATTCATCTGTGCCCAGCGATGATGAGCATTTTTCTATATGTTTGTTGGCTGCATAAATGTCTTCTTTTGAGAAGTGGCTGTTCATATCCTTCGCCCACTTTTTGATGGGGTTGTTTTTTCCTGTAAATTTGTTTAACTTCCTTGTAGATTCTGGATATTAGACCTTTGTCGGATGGATAGATTGCAAAAATTTTCTCCCATTCTGTAGGTTGCCTGTTCACTCTGATGATGATTTCTTTTGCTGTGCAGAAGCTCTTTAATTTAATTAGATCCCATTTGTCAATTTTGGCCTTTGTTGTCATTGGTTTTGGTGTTTTAGTCATGAAGTCTTTGCCCATGCCTATCAAAATCACAATGAGATACCATCTCACGCCAGTTAGAATGGCGATCATTAAAAAGCAAGGAAACAACAGACGCTGGAGAGGCTCTGGAGAAATAGGAATGCTTTTACACTGTTGGTGGGAATGTAAATTAGTTCAACCATTGTGGAAGACAGTGTGGTGATTCCTCAAGGATCTAGAACAAGAAATACCATTTGACCCAGCAATCCCATTGCTGGGTATATACCCAAAGGATTATAAATCATTCTACTATGAAGACACATGCACACGTATGTTTATTGCAGCACTATTCACAATAGCAAAGACTTGGAACCAACCCAAATGCCAATCAATGATAGACTGGATAAAGAAAATGTGGCACATATACACCATGGAATACTATGCAGCCATAAAAAGGATGAGTTCATGTCCTTTGCAGGGAGATGGATGAAGCTGGAAACTATCATTCTCAGCAAACTAACACAAGAAGAGAAAACCAAACACTGCCATGTTCTCACTCATAAGTGGGAGTTGAACAATGAGAACACATGGACACAAATAGGGGAATATCACACACTGGGGCCTGTTGCAGGGTGAGGAGAGGGGAGAGGGATAGCATTAGGAGAAATATCTAATGTAGATGATGGGTTGATGGGTGCAGCAAACCACCATGGCACATTTATACCTATGTAACAAACCTGCACATTCTGCACATGTACCCCAGAACTTAAAGTATAATTTAAAAAAAAAAAAAAAAAAAGGCTGGGCGTGGTGGCTTACCCCTGTAATCCCAGCACTTTGGGAGGCCGAGGCGGGTGGATCATAAGGTCAGGAGATGGAGACCATCCTGGCTAACACAGTGAAACTCTGTCTCTACTAAAAATACAAAAAAAAAATAGCCAGGTGTGGTGGCGGGCGCCTCTAGTCCCAGCCACTCAGGAGGCTGAGGCAGAGGAATGGCGTGAACCCGGGAGGCAGAGTTTGCAGTGAGCCGAGATCATGCCACTGCACTCCAGGCTGGGCTACAGAGTGAGATTCTGTCTCAAAAATAATAATAATAATAATAATAATAATAATAAAATCATATGTGCCCCAAACTTTAAATATCTTAAAGAAATGTTTCTTTGAAAGGTGGACCATGATCCATTAGTGGGTTATTAAATCAATTTAGTGAATTGTGATAAACATTTAATGGGATGGGGGTGGAATGGAATGGGAGAATAGAACAGAATAGCACAGATCAGAGTTCATCGTTGATGGTAAGTATTGATTCATGAAACATTTGACTGAAGTGTATGTAGGCACGTATATGCAGTGCCCAATGAAAAATACATCTGTAGATTTTAGACAGAAATTTGAAAGCCATTTTTAAAGCATACTGATCTAAAGTAAAATTCTAATTTTTGCCATCAGTGATTCTTACTGATGAATGAATGAGCACTTCAGCTAAAGAGTGAAACCTTTAGGTCTTCACTAGGCAATGTCTGATAAGCAAGGAGGCAAATTGTGCAGCAGTGAAAGTTTACCTTTCAGTATAAGTCATAGTCTCAGATCTCCAAAAACCTTACAGATTTTCATAGCAGCATAAACTCATGCAGAATTTTAAAACTCTAGACCATCACTAAGATGAACGTGTTATAATCAGGTGGCAATTGGATGACACTGCTTGAAAGCAGCATTAAGAGAAAATAATTCCCTGGAAGCAAATTTTTTTAGCTTCTACTTTGCACCAAGGACTTAACAACAACCCTGTGAAGTGGATCATATGGTTATCATCTGCTGGCTGTGTGACTTGGAGCACACTACTTAACCTCTCCAAACCCCCATTTCCCAATGTGTAAAAATGGCAACTGTAAAGCTTATTTCACAGAATTCCTAACAAGGGCTTGACACAAAGTAGAAACACACAAAAAAGTTAATTTGCCCTTTATTTATCTTTGTAACCCTCACAGCACCTAGCAGGGTACCTAGCAAATGGTAAGTGCCCAGCTAGTCAGCTTGTAGAAAGTGGATGATGCTCCCCAGAGCCAAGCAGATTTCCTTGGGACTACCTGGCCCTCTCTGCCAAGAAAGTCCCCTTGAAAGCCAGCATTTCTGGATAGAAGACTTATCTCCCCCATCTCAAAACAGAGAGCAGTTGATTACTCAGTCATCCTGAAAAGTGTCTTATGTTCTTTCCCACCATCGACATTGTCTGAGATTGTCTCCCTTTTCCTTCTTCTTGACTCCACAGAAAATGAGGCTTTGTAACTTTTCTTTGCACTAGGGCCCTGTGGCTCCTCATTGGCACTTGACACTAATCCCTAAGTATATCATTTGCTATATTCTATGGTTAGTTCCGAAATAGCGATTAATGAGCAAGAGTCCTACTTTAACCCAATAGTGAGTTCCACCAAGACAAATTCTGTGTCTTGTGCATGTTGTCTATCTTTGGTGGAACCATATTTATGGGATTGTTTATTTCACTGACTGTCCTTTTTTGCAGAGGAATAGTACAATTGGAAATTTTTAAACTATTTTAAGAGCCCAGTGAAAATAATTAGCATTGAATAATAACAAATAAAATATACCACGGTTGTTTAACAGAACCTTTCTAAAAAGGTAAGAGGTAAAGTAAGTCATTTTGATGCTAATTTAGTGAGCTAATATGCAATTTTCCTTACATAGTCTTAATATCTCTTTGCAGCATCACACTCTTCCAGATTTCTTTAAGAATATAATCATTCTCTTTAAAAACCATCTGATATTGATTCTATTTCCAACAAAATAACCACATATGTAAAGATAAGTGTTTCCTTCTGGGTTTGGGATTAATAATAACTTACACACAGCTGGGTTTAAAACAAGGCAATCATTTTGGAAGTAAGAATACGTTTCTAATAACTTTAGGATCCAAATGAATACTGGAGGTGGGACTTCTTATCACACAATAAATGGTTCTGCTTCCAAACAAGATGGACCAAGCATATGGTAGACATATGTGTCACACCAACAAACTACATTTATATGTATGAAATACATTGTCCCAACTTGCTATTATTTGCATCACATATATTTATTTTATCCTCTAAAAGACATACTATTACAAGAGATGTGAATGCAAAGATGGAAAATTATTCCTCCAAATGGAATGCATGAGAGACCTGAGCTGGAAGATTGCTATGACTCTAGAGACACCTATGCAATTGAAAAGGCTAGCATTTAATCAAAAGAATTTGCAATCACAGTTCAGTGGGATCTTAACTTCAGCAAATAGAACATTTATAGTTTTGAGCACTTCAGAGTCACCCTAAAGTTCCAAAACATGTCATCATTTGTAATGTTGTTTGTATGTTAATTTGAACTGTGTGTGCTGTAGTGTGGTCTCACCTAGAGCAATAACGGGAGAGAAGGGTTTGTAGAAGAAGGTGGCAGGGAGGAGCACTCTGGTGAAGTATGAAGGCGCTAACACTGGTATCTCTGTTTAGCTTTGCTGTTCTTTTATCACTGAATGGGAGGTCACTGAATTTTAAGGTATACTTTAGTACATTGTATAGGGAAGCCATATTCCAGAGGCCTGGAATGAAGTTATAGCCCTGAGAATGTCAACAGTCTAGTCTACAGTTAAATAGCAACCTGACTCTTCCCTTATGTTTCTAATCAAGGAACCCCACACATACAGAGTATTGTCCCCAAAGTGGCACTTTAGCTGCATCTTCAACAGGCTATCCAGTGCTCAATTAGGGTGGCAGATTCTGGATGGTGTAGTGTCTGATACAACCAGTAGATCCCACGATAACAATTGCATTTTCCCATATCCTTCAGTGCACAAATGCTATGGATCAGGCCAGGTGCAGTGGTATATGCCTGTAGACCCAGAAACTCAGGAGGCTGAGCCAGCAATATCACTTAAGCCCATTCAAGTCCAGCCTGAGCAACAAAGCAAGACCCAATCTCTAAGAAAGAAAGAAAAAAATAGTAAAATGCTATGGATCAGAAAGCCTCCAGATATTGGTGCTGGCTGAGGCTCTGTAGGCAAGAAAGACAAACTCATGTCTAGAATAAGTATTTATTCCTGTTAGAGCAAATCATTAGTGCTTCCAGAACAAAAAGACTCCAGTGAAGTCAACTTGCGACCATGTAGCTGGTCTCAGCTACCTGTATGCCTGTACATGTGTAGCTTTCATCTCTGCCCCTGTGGCCTCTTCATTCATGGGGCCAGCGTGCAGTTCTGAAATGGCCAATGACAAAAGGCGGCTAATGTCAACTGTCTGAGTCACTTTGTCTACTTGTTTGTTTCAATGCCACTTCAATGGTATATGCATACAGGTAAGCATTAATTAACATGTAATACAAAAATCACATTTCATGCCAACTTCCATCTTTTCCACCACCATCTTACACCTGATCTTCCAATCTTTTCCCTTCCAGGCCCTTGACCAGTTGGTCAGGCCATTCATCATTGCCCAGAAGTTTGTATATATTATCACCTCAAGCCAGTTTTTATTCCTCACAAAGTAGATAACCAAGTACACTGCTCAAAGCTCTACTATGGGAAGATTTTTTTTTTCAGCATTACTTTTCAAGGCCTCCCCTGCATGTGGCCATATTGCTGCTGCCATCTATGTTTAGCATGGCCTCAGATTCCAAGCCAACGCATCGATAAACCAACCTCAGGGATTTTCTTTCTCTTTCGGCTCTCTTCCCACCTTGTCTTCCCACCATATAGCCATGTTTGAGTTAAGGGATGGGTTGGGTGAAACCATGATGAGTGTCATGGGGTCTGGGCTACTTATGCCCTCTGGCCATGATCTTGGCTATACCATTTCTACCTTATGATGGCTTGCTGCTGTGCTTACCCAATTGTATGGCATGATGGGTCAATAGAACCCAACTCATAAGAGCAGTTCCAGATGCGTAATTATTTAGGTTTGCAGATTACATGCCCATATGACAAAGCTGCTTATGCCACCATCTGAACCTGCTGCAGAGCCCTTTCCTGTTCCACACCCCCCTCAAAACTGACAGCCTCTTGGATCTTGTGATTTATGAGCTGGAGCAGTAATCCTAGATGTGGAATGTGATCCTCTGGTACCTGAGAAAACCTAACAGACATGTACTTCCTTCTTTGTGGCAGTGCATGGTAGATGACGCAAGCTGCCATCTCCCAAGTATTTTGGAGATGTCCCAGCCTGCCCCTTTGACCACTGGACCCATAACAATTTTCCCAAAGCTTCATGTTCCTAAGTCTTTGTAGAATTTATCTACCACCTTTTGGACTGGGCACCAAGGGCCTCCAGCATGCTAACTAACCTCTCTTGCACATACTGCCTGACCAGCATGATGTCACTGGTGTAATAAGTCAGTGGATATTCTGCAGGATGTCCCAGCAGTCTATATCTTTTCAGACTATATTAACGCACAGGGCAGACAACCTAAAATACCCCTGAGGCAAAACTACAAATGTATATTGCTTTTCATCCTTGTATATGGATGTAAACTGTTTCCAGCCTCTTCCCTGATAGGGAAAGAAAAGAGCCTCATCACCAAATCAATGGCTACATATTGAGTAACAAAGGCATATTAGTCTGCTCTAGCAAGCTAGATTCATTTTGCCACTGTCACCACAATCAAGGCTATGACTTGGTTGGGTCTGTGTTAGTCTCTAGTCATTCTCCAGGATCTATCCAATTTCTGCAGAAACTAGACTGGTTAATTAAATAAAGATGGTGGGGACCATCACTACTACATTCTTGAGATCCTTAAGGGGGCACTAATTTTCACCTTTCTTCCCATGGTGTGCTATTGCTTTTTATTTATTATCTCAGCTAGAAATGTGAGCAGGAAGTTTCAAAGGCTTCTTCTTGGCCCTCCCCATGATCACAGCTTTACTCCACAGGCTAAAATACCCAATTTCCAAGTTTGTCAATTCAAATTATATATTTAGGAGGTAGGAAAAAGACCACCCAGTGAGGCTGTGGTAAAATTCAGTAAACCCATTATATAACCACCCAAGTAAATAGCCATATAGCCATAGGTCCTGTTGTGGAAGCACTGGAGGAATTATTACCATATGCACTTGCCATGATGATGCAGAATCCTTCTCACTGGAAACCAGACACCCTTTCAGGCACTGAAGTCTGAGGCTGAAAACTGGCTCAGGTTCAATAACTACAAAAATAGATCATGACTTTTTATTGTGATGACTGCCCTCCTTTTTCTACTCTTCCATGATTGCTTTTCTTTTTTTATTATTTCAGTGGTTTTGGGGGTACAGGTAGTTTGGGTTTACATGATAAGTTCTTTAATGGTGATATCTGAGATTTTAGTGCACCCATCACCCAAGCAGTGTACACTGTACCCAATATGTAGACTTATCCCTCACCTCCACCCAACCTTCCCCACCTTCAAGCTCCCAAAGTTCATTACCTCATTCTTATGTTTTTGCATTCTCACAGCTTAGCTCCCAGTTATAAGTGAGAACATACAATATTTGGTTTTATATTCCTGAGTTACTTCATTTACAATAATGGCCTCCAGCTCCATTTAAGTTGCTGCAAAAAACATCATTTCATTCCTTTTTATGGCTGAGTAGTATTCCATGGTGTATATATACCATATTTTCTTTATCTACTCATTGGTTTATGGGCACTTAGGTTAGTTTCATATCTTTGCAATTGTGAACTGTGCTGCTATAAAAATGCATGTACATATGTCTTTTTCATATAACGACTTCTTTTCCACTGGGTAGATACCCAGTAGTTGGATTGCTGGGTTGAATGGTAGTTCTACTTTTAGTTCTTTAAGAAATTACTGCCAAGCATGGTGGCTTAAGCCTATAATCTCAGCATTTTGGGAGGCTGAGGCAGGTGGATCACCTGAGGTCAGGAGTTTGACATCAGCCTGGGCCAACAAGGCAAACCCCGTCTCTACTAAAAATACAAGAAAATTAGCTGGATGTGGTGGTGCATACCTGTAATCCCAGCTACTCAGGAGGCTGAGGCAGTAGAATTGCCTGAACTTGGGAGGCAGACGTTGCAGTGAGCCAAGATTGCACTACTGCACTCCAGCCTTGGCGACAGAGCAAGACTGTCTCAGGAAAAAAAAAAAAGAAAGAAAGAAAGAAATTCACATACTGTTTTCCACAGTGGTTGTTCTAATTTGCATTCCCACCAGCAGTGTGAAAGTGTTCCTTTTTTACTACATCTACATCAGCATCTATTGTTTTTTGACTTTTTAATTATGGCCATTATTGCAGGAGTAAGGAGATATCTCATTGTGGTTTTAATTCGCATGTCCCTGATGATTATTGAGCATTTTTTCATATGTTTATTGGCTATTTGTACATCTTCTTTTGAGAAATGTCTATTTCCTTTGCCCACTTTTTGATAAAATTATTTGTTTTTTTTTCTTGAGTTCCTTGTAGATTCTGGATATTAGTTCTTTGCCAGATGCATAGTTTGCTTACATTTTCTCCCACGCTGTGGGTTGTCTGTTTACTCTGCTGATTATTTCTTTTGCAGTGGAGAAGTCTTTTAGGTTAATTAGGTCCCATTTATTTATTTCTGTTTTTGTTGCATTTGCCTTTGAGGTCTTAGTCATGAATTCTTTGCCTAAGCCAATGTCCAAAAGAGTTTTTCTGGTGCTATCTTCTAGAATTGTTATGGTTTCGGGTCTTAGATTTAAGTCTTGAGATCTTGAGTTGATCTATGTATAAGGTGAGAGATGGGGATCCACTTTTCTTCTTTACATGTGGCTTGCTAGTTTTCTCAACACCATTGATTAAATAGGGTGTCCTTTCTCCAATTTATGTTTTTCTATTCCTTGTTGAAGATCAGTTGGCTGTAAGTATTTGGTTTTATTTCTGGGTTCTCTATTTTGTTCCATTGGTCAATATGCCTATTTTTATACCAGTACCATGCTGATTTGGTAACCATAGCCTTGTAGTATAATTTGGAGTTGGATAATATGAAGCCTCCAGATTTGTTCTTTTTGCTTCATACTGCTTTGGCTATGTGGGCTCATTTTTGTTCTATATGAATTTTAGGATTTTTTTTCTGGTTCTGTGAAAAATGATAATGGTATTTTGGTGGAAATTGCATTGAATCTATAGATTGCTTTGGGTAGTATGGTCATTTTCACAATGCTGATTCTTCTCATGCATGAGCATTGAAATGTATTTCCATTTGTTTTTGTCGTCTATGATTTCTTTCAGTAGTGTTTTGTAGTTTTCCTTGCAGAGATCTTTCACTTCCTCATGATTGCTTTTCATGATTAAATATATGTATTGGGCAATACCTTCTTTGATTCTTTTCCTATTTCTTCCCCTAGCATTGTTATTTATATTCTCTTAACTATCTCTCCACAACTTTCTGTAAGTTCAGCCTTCTTGGCTGCCATTCAACCTTGCCCTCTGTAGCTTCAGAACTCCATCATCCTCATTAGTATCCATTAGGATTGTGATAGCCTCTCCTACCATCAGCCTATGCCTGCAGAGGAGAGCCAAGTGAAAACAGCTGAAGACCACCCAAATGATAATAAACAGAGCTTGCTACAAGGGAGTCAGTCACCATCACTTGTGTTTGGCCTAGATTCAAAGTCAGGCAGGGGAGCAAAAAGATTTGTAATGAAAAATAAGGGAAGGCTTCAAGTACGCTGTTTGGAGGTTGTTGGCATGGGGAAGCTGGAGGCAGGCTAACTAGAAGTGAGGTGTCCTATGAGATTGGTTTGATGAGCAGATTTGGCTTCTTGTGGTTGGTCCTGAGTTGGAATCAGAGGCAAAAATAAGGAAGCTGGCCATTATTGATGAAGTCCTGACCATTCTGGGACAAATGCTAAAAAGATTGGGGTTTGTCTTCTCAAGCTCTTCATAGGAGCCATTGTTCATTTTTTCAGCCTGTCAGCTACCACTGAACTTAGTGATGTTGGTGCCTCTCTCACCTGGGCATGGTGTGTGCCCCGGACTCCTGTAGAACATACTTCTTAGATGGGCTTTCTGGCCTTGCAGAATTCATCCAAAATGCCCATTTCCATGGGCTTTTAACTCCTTCCATTATGTGCCACAGTAATTCAGTCATCTAAACTATGGGTCACTGTTTTCAGAAGGCTTTTAAGGTCTTTGCCAGGATATTAAATCCTGTATCTTGAGAGAAAGGTCCCACATTAATAATCTCACTCTTATCCAGTCTCACATTCTAGACCTCTTGATAAAGCAACCTCAAATTCAGTCCCCTAGAGTCTCTCCCCGCTCCTAGTAGTTAATGCCAACTAATTCTTGCAGCACCCTTTCCTCCTTTATAAGGCACAGTGTGTCCCTAGCTGGATTTTGCTGCAACTCAACCAAAATGATCAACCTTGTGGCTAGGAGAAGAGATGAGAATGGCTCCTAAGGAGGAAATCTACTGCTTTGTAGGAAAGATGTCTCTACAGTGTGTTCCCACCTGGGGAGAGTGCCCACTCTTAGAAGGAATGAGTGAACTAACTGTAATACTGAGGAGTCAATGGAGTCTGATGGGCCAAAATCTTTGGGGGCATCAATCCAGATGTCCCTATCTCAAGTGTCAGGGTCCCATGTGTTTTCAACAAGGCTCTTAGTCCTTGCATACATCCCTTTCATGGACTAGTCAATCATCTTAGGAGCTTGGCAACTCTATTAAATCCTGAGTTGGTCTTCAGCTTATTCTGCTCACAGACTGCAAGAAGTAAGTGTCTGAAAACCACAAAAAGCCTCTGTCGATATTCAATTGTTTGTTAACTGCCTCCAACTTTTCACTATTCCTCTGTAAGGCATCGGTGCAACTTAGTAACAACCAGGCAATTCTACCAGATTTAGCAATTGGGCTGCTACTTCTTGCCGTAGTGTCTATGTCCCACATCCTTGCCAGGCAGCAGTGAATGATTCAGTCCTCGAGCCTTATCATATCTCCTGCTTTCCTGGGTTACTATTGCTACCAAAACTGTCAGTTGGTCTTCTGAGGAACAGACACTGAAATAGAGTTAACACGCAAAAAGTGCATGGGTCTAACACCCATGAAAAGTAAAAGGGGAAGGAAGAAAAATTGGACATGGAGGGTCTCCAGCTACGATGGAGACCCAACCCAGTCTCAGCCAATCCACTTAGCAGCTCCAGACAGGGGAAATGTCTATTAGAGGAATTCCACTTTGAGCAGCAATGGTCCATCATTGACCAGGAGCTGCCTGGGAAACTGAGGTAAACCTGAAGTTACTAGAAGCAGAGATCATCCGCTAACTGCACGTTGTGCAGCTGAACAGCAAGTTCTCTCTTGAGAGCACTCCCAGCAGCAAACTTCCATGACGACATCACCCAAGTCCCAACATTTATACTTCCTTTCTTTTTCTCAACTTACTGTGTTGACTATAACTTCCAGGCAAAAGCTAGTTAATAACAGGTTCCTTTCTTTGGTACCTTTCTCTGACTTTTTAAATTTGATGAGAACATCTTAAGTATTTCCCCTTAAACATAAGCTTGGCTATTAATGTCAGACATTCTTTATCATGTTAAGGAAGTATAGTCTACTTATAGTTTAAGAGTTATTAGTCCTTATTGGAAGGGAAGACAAATGGCTACTTAGCATCAATCAAGATCTTTTTTGAACTATGATATAATAATATTAGAGTTCTTAGCTGTCTGTCTCCTAGTTCTTGCCTTTTTCAGTTTTGCACTTTCTCCTTGTCTTAGACTTGATGACTGAACTGAGTTTCCCTGATTTTGCCTTGTGCATTCTCTAAGAATCTTCTCTCTCTCTCTCTCTCTCTCTCTCTCTCTCTCTCTCTCTCTGACCATGCTGTTGTCATTAATTCAATAATTGGTGCTTGTTCTTTCTTATCTTTAGAACTGTTACTTTCGTGTCATGCTTTAAATATCCTGGAACTTTCTCTAATTCAAACCCAGTGCCTCAACTCATTAGATTTCATTCAAATAATGACTTTATGTTGAACTACAACAAGAAGAGTTTTCCCACCACAAACCCTATTCTAAATTCTATGTGCCAACTCGTGCAAAATTATTGACTCAAACACCTACACTATAATTTCTACAAAATAGAGTGTTAGTGAAGAAGGGCAGCCTTCTATCGTTTCTTACCACCTAGTTGTCTTCAGAATATCCATTCAAAAATCCACACCGGCTTGCTCTTGCACAACTGCACATCTGGATTTCTCAACATAATTTCCTACAGGAAGAGCACAAATGCTTTAGAGATGGTTTTTCTATTGTGGATTATTACTACACTCTACTTTGTCTATTATAAAAAATGTTTAGAAATAATTTGAGACTTGCAGGATTTACTACTCTATTGTCAGCCTTTGACTTTATAGACAGAAGCCATTTATAGGCCAAGTTGCATGATCTCGATATTGATCCCTGGCTTTTAATAGTCCTTTGGAGCCTTTACTGTAATACCAAAAAGGGGTCAAAATGGATAGGAAATGAGCTCTTGACAGAGCAGATTGCAGTCCCAAATGATACAAATGTCTAAGCCCACCTACTCCTTAATTTCCATCCAGACCATTAGATACATCTTTTGATAACTTGGATACATAATCTCCTGTCATAGTATCCTCCTTTATGCTAGTGTCACATTCCTATTTTCATTCTGAGAGTGGCCTAAGGAGCAGCTATTCTTGTTGGGCAATTACTAACATGAGGAACAGCTCAATATCAATTAGACCAATACCAGGATTGCTACTTTTGGCAAACACTCTTCAGCATTTAGATAGCAAATGCAGAGCACCTCTCTGAAAAGATAAACTCATTTCATTATCTAATGGAGCACTTTGCAACTAATTCATCCAGACAGGCTCATTGGAATGCAGTTCAATACAAAATTATATAGCCTACAAGTTCCACTATGGTAGAGACAGAATACTTGGGATATGGTTTGGATCTGTGTCCCTGCCCAAATCTTATGTTGAATTGTAATCCCCAATGTTGGAGGTGGGGCCTAGGGGAAGTGACTGGATTATCCAGGTGGATTTCTCACAAATAATTTAGCACCATCCCCTTGGTGCTGTACTAGTGACAGTGAGTGAGTTCTCATGAGATCTGGTTGTTTAAGTGTGTAGCACCTCCCCTGCTTGCTCTCTCTTTTGCTCCTGCTTTTGTCGTGTGAACTGCCTGCTCCCTCTTGGCCTTTGCCATGATTGTAAGTTTCCTGAGGTGTCCCCAAAAGCTGAGCAGTTGCCAGCATCATGCTTCCTGCACAGCCTGCAGAACCATGGGCCAATTAAACCTCTTTTCTTTGTAAATTGCCCAGTCTTGGGTATTTCTTTATAGCAATATGAGAACAGACTAATACAACTTGTACGGCCAATGTTCAAAAGTCTCCTGTCAGAACCCAATACGAATATATTGGCTCAATCTGGACGACGGCAATGGACCTATTCAGCACACCAGGTTATTGCTCCACCCAAAACCCCCTCATGCCCTTCCTGCTTTTTCTGGGTGCCCCTTCTCTAGCTTCTGTGTGCTCACATTCAACATCTGTATGTGTTCTTTGATGGACAACCCTCATGGCACTGGAGTGGCTTTGCCCCTCATAAGCAGAGAGCCAGAAGTGCTGGGGGTTAACATTCCAGCTCCCCCAACAGGAAATCATTGTCATACAATGTGACTATTGAGTGCAAGAGCATGAAAGCCCAACTCCAACTCCCCTGTCTGAAGTGGAAAAATTAGAGGGTATAGTCATGTGACACATAAAGCTATTTCAGTCAATGACAGATGGCAAATATGAAGATTATAATGAAGCTGCCCCATACAGGTGTACCATTTTTATCTTTTATACCATATTTTACTGTATCATTTCTATGTTTAGATACATGAATACTTACCATTGTATTACAGTTGCCTACAATACTCAGTACAGTAACATGCTGTACAGGTTTGCAGCCTAGGATCAATAGGCTATCCATATAGCCAAGGCATGTAGTAGGCTATGCCATCTAGGTTTTTGTAAGTTCACTGTGACTGTCACACAACAGAATGGCCTAATAAAACATTTCACAGTAAGTTATCTCAAATGACACATGACTACTCTACAATTGACACCCCAGAGTTCTTCTGCAGATCAGGCAAATCTACCCTCCAAGGGACTCTGCCTGATATCTTACCCTTGCTTGGCTTCCTTTTCTTCCCTGTCCTGCTTCTCCCATTCCCTTTCTTCTTGGGACACTTCCATAATAAAGCATTTACATGCAAATCTTAGTCTTAGGGTCTGCTTAGGAGAATCTGACTTAAATTGTTAAGTTTTCCACTTAGAAATACATTTGATCCTGGGCAATGGGAGGCTGAGGTCTTAAGTAAGGGTTACATAGTGCCAGCTGTTGGGAGAGGAAGGAGAGAGAGTTGGGAACCAAACAGCCTGGTGTCTCTGATCGAAAGCCAAGAGGAGAGAATTGGTATTGGAGAGGAGAATTAGCTTTATTTCATTATCTTATTTTTTAAAAGTCCGTTATCTCAGAGTAAGCAGTGTAAAAAGCATGCAAAACCTTCAGGATGTCTAGCCAGGCACAGGGGCTCACACCTGTAATCCTAGCACTTTGGGAGCCCCAGGCAGACAGATCACTTGAGGCCAGGATTTCCAGGTCAGCTTGACCAACATGATGAAACCCTGTCTCTACTAAAAATACAAAAAAATTAGCCGACCATGGTTGTGCACTTCTGTAATCCCAGCTACTTGAGAGGCTGAAGCAGAAGAATCGCTTTAACACAGGAGGCGGAGGTTGCAGTGAGCTGAGATTGTACCACGGCACTCCAGTCTGGGCCACAGAGTAAGACCCTGTCTCAAAAAGGAAAGAAAGAAATCCTTCAGGACGTCTGCATAAGAACATGTTTTCACTTGTTCACTGTCACAGTTTGGGCTCTCCCAGAAGCAGAAGCAGACACTAAGAGGTTAACATGGAGGAGGTTTATTAGGAGGCTTATTAGAGGTTTATTAGTTTGGGGATCAACACTATGCAAAGGAAGAGTAGAAACTAAAAAATGGACAGATGGAGAAGCTGGGCTGAATGGTTCTCAATGGAAGCTTCTGCCAACACCACGGGGAGTTGTGAGGCCGGGTGGTCCCTTTAGAGTAGTACCAATTCGGGTGAGAAGGTTGAGCTCTGTGTCAGTGAGTCATTGGATGAAGGCTTTCCCGGGAAGGGGGCCAACCTTGGGCAGCCAGAGGAATAAGTCCTTCAGTCCTTAATGGGATCTTGACAACACATCACAGAATCCACTGTGCTCTTATCACAATATCCTATAGAAATAACAGGAAAAACACATTTCTCAAAAGTTGGAGTTGCACTAGACTATCAGGAGAGGTGTTTCCAGCGAAAGCGAACAAGGAAGCCTTTCAAGAATAAATGGATGGGAATTGGAGCTGAGGGGGGCGGAGCAAGATGGCCGAATAGGAACAGCTCCAGTCTCCAACTCCCAGCGCGAGCGACACAGAAGACCGGTGATTTCTGCATTTTCAACTGAGGTACTGGGGTCATCTCTCTAGGGAGTGCCGGACAATCGGTGCGGGTCAGCTGCTGCAGCCTGACCAGCGTGAGCTGAAGCAGGGCGAGGCATCGCCTCACCTGGAAGCGCAAGGGGGAAGGAAATCCCTTTTCCTAGCCAGGGGAACTGAGACACACACCACCTGGAAAATCGGGTAACTCCCACCCCAATACTGCGCTTTAAGGAAACAGGCACACCAGGAGAATATATCCACACCTGGCCGGGAGGGTCCCACGCCCACGGAGCCTCCCTCACTGCTAACACAGCAGTCTGCGGCGATCTATCCGCAAGGCAGCAGCGAGGCTGGGGGAGGGGCGCCGCCATTGCTGAGGCTTAAGTAGGTAAACAAAGCCGCTGGGAAGCTCGAACTGGGTGGAGCTCACAGCAGCTCAAGGAAGCCTGCCTGTCTCTGTAGACTCTACCGCTGCGGACAGCGCACAGCTGCAGTCCATTAGGGGAAAGAGCGGGGCCGCCGCAGACCCGAACGACTCTGTCTGACAGCTTTGGGGAGAGCCGTGGATCTCCTAACGCGGAGGTTGAGATCTGAGAACGGACAGACTGCCTGCTCAGGTGGGTCCCTGACCCCTGAGTAGCCTAGCTGGGAGACATCCCCCCTAGGGGCAGTCTGACACCCCACACCTCACAGGGTGGCGTCACCCCTGAGAGGAAACTTCCAAAGAAAGAATCAGACAGGTACACTCGCTGTTCAGCAATATTCTATCTTCGGCAACCTCTGCTGCTGATACCCAGGCAAACAGGGTCTGGAGTGGACCTCAAGCAATCTCCAACAGACCAACAGACAGTCCTTCTGACTGTCAGACGGAAAACTATCAAACAGGAAGGACACCTATACCAAAACCCCATCCGTACGTCACCATCATCAAAGTCCAGAGACAGATAAAACCACAAAGATGGGGAAGAAGCAGGGCAGAAAAGCTGGAAATTCAAAAAATAAGAGCGCATCTCCCCCTGCAAAGGAGCGCAGCCCATCGCCAGCAACGGATCAAAGCTGGTCAGAGAATGACTTTGACGAGATGAGAGAAGAAGGCTTCACTCCATCAAACCTCTCAGAGCTAAAGGAGGAATTACGTACCCAGCGCAAAGAAACTAAAAATCTTGAAAAAAAGTGGAAGAATTGACAGCTAGATAATTAATGCAGAGAAGATCATAAACGAAATGACAGAGATGAAAACCATGACACGAGAAATACGTGACAAATGCACAAGCTTCAGTAACCGACTCGATCAACTGGAAGAAAGAGTATCAGCGATTGAGGATCAAATGAATGAAATGAAGCGAGAAGAGAAACCAAAAGAAAAAAGAAGAAAAAGAAATGAACAAAGCCTGCAAGAAGTATGGGATTATGTAAAAAGACCAAATCTACGTCTGATTGGGGTGCCTGAAAGTGAGGGGGAAAATGGAACCAAGTTGGAAAACACTCTTCAGGATATCATCCAGGAGAACTTCCCCAACCTAGTAGGGCAGGCCAACATTCAAATTCAGGAAATACAGAGAACGCCACAAAGATACTCCTCCAGAAGAGCAACTCCAAGACACATATTGCCAGATTCACCAAAGTTGAAATGAAGGAAAAAATCTTAAGGGCAGCCAGAGAGAAAGGTCGGGTTACCCACAAAGGGAAGCCCATCAGAATAACAGCAGACCTCTCGGCAGAAACTCTACAAGCCAGAAGAGAGTGGGGGCCAATATTCAACGTTCTTAAAGAAAAGAATTTTCAACCCAGAATTTCATATCCAGCCAAACTAAGCTTCATCAGTGAAGGAGAAATAAAATCCTTTACAGATAAGCAAATGCTTAGAGATTTTGTCACCACCAGGCCTGCCTTACAAGAGACCCTGAAGGAAGCCCTAAACATGGAAAGGAACAACCGGTACCAGCCATTGCAAAAACATGCCAAAATGTAAAGACCATCGAGGCTAGGAAGAAACTGCATCAACTAACGAGCAAAATAACCAGTTAATATCATAATGACAGGATCAAGTTCACACATAACAATATTAACCTTAAATGTCAATGGACTAAATGCTCCAATTAAAAGACACAGACTGGCAAACTGGATAAAGAGTCAAGACCCATCAGTCTGCTGTATTCAGGAGACCCATCTCACATGCAGAGACATACATAGGCTCAAAATAAAGGGATGGAGGAAGATCTACCAAGCAAATGGAGAACAAAAAAAAGCAGGGGTTGCAATCCTAGTCTCTGATAAAACAGACTTTAAACCATCAAAGATCAAAAGAGACAAAGAAGGCCATTACATAATGGTAAAGGGATCAATTCAACAGGAAGAGCTAACTCTCCTAAATATATATGCACCCAATACAGGAGCACCCAGATTCATAAAGCAAGTCCTTAGAGACCTACAAAGAGACTTAGACTCCCATACAATAATAATGGGAGACTTCAACACTCCACTGTCAACATTAGACAGATCAACGAGACAGAAAGTTAACAAGGATATCCAGGAATTGAACTCATCTCTGCACCAAGCGGACCTAATAGACATCTATAGAACTCTCCACCCCAAATCAACAGAATATACATTCTTCTCAGCACCACATCGCACTTATTCCAAAATTGACCACATAATTGGAAGTAAAGCACTCCTCAGCAAATGTACAAGAACAGAAATTATAACAAACTGTCTCTCAGACCACAGTGCAATCAAACTAGAACTCAGGACTAAGAAACTCAATCAAAACCGCTCAACTACATGGAAACTGAACAACCTGCTCCTGAATGACTACTGGGTACATAACGAAATGAAAGCAGAAATAAAGATGTTCTTTGAAACCAATGAGAACAAAGATACAACATACCAGAATCTCTGGGACACATTTAAAGCAGTGTGTAGAGGGAAATTTATAGCACTAAATGCCCACAAGAGAAAGCAGGAAAGATCTAAAATTGACACTCTAACATCACAATTAAAAGAACTAGAGAGGCAAGAGCAAACACATTCAAAAGCTAGCAGAAGGCAAGAAATAACTAAGATCAGAGCAGAACTGAAGGAGATAGAGACACAAAAAACCCTCCAAAAAATCAATGAATCCAGGAGTTGGTTTTTTGAAAAGATCAACAAAATTGACAGACCGCTAGCTAGACTAATAAAGAAGAAAAGAGAGAAGAATCAAATAGACGCAATAAAAAATGATAAAGGGGATATCACCACCGACCCCACAGAAATACAAACAACCATCAGAGAATACTATAAATGCCTCTACGCAAATCAACTAGAAAATCTAGAAGAAATGGATAATTTCCTGGACACTTACACTCTCCCAAGACTAAACCAGGAAGAAGTTGAATCCCTGAATAGACCAATAGCAGGCTCTGAAATTGAGGCAACAATTAATAGCCTACCCACCAAAAAAAGTCCAGGACCAGATGGATTCACAGCTGAATTCTACCAGAGGTACAAGGAGGAGCTGGTACCATTCCTTCTGAAACTATTTCAATCAATAGAAAAAGAGGGAATCCTCCCTAACTCTTTTTATGAGGCCAACATCATCCTGATACCAAAGCCTGGCAGAGACACAACAAAAAAAGAGAATTTTAGACCAATATCCCTGATGAACATCGATGCAAAAATCCTCAATAAAATACTGGCAAACCGGATTCAGCAGCACATCAAAAAGCTTATCCACCATGATCAAGTGGGCTTCATCCCTGGGATGCAAGGCTGGTTCAACATTCGCAAATCAATAAACGTAATCCAGCATATAAACAGAACCAAAGACAAGAACCACATGATTATCTCAATAGATGCAGAAAAGGCTTTTGACAAAATTCAACAGCCTTTATGCTAAAAACGCTCAATAAATTGGTATTGATGGAACGTACCTCAAAATAATAAGAGCTATTTATGACAAACCCACAGCTAATATCATACTGAATGGGCAAAAACTGGAAAAATTCCCTTTGAAAACTGGCACAAGACAGGGATGCCCTCTCTCACCACTCCTATTCAACATAGTGTTGGAAGTTCTGGCTAGGGCAATCAGGCAAGAGAAAGAAATCAAGGGTATCCAGTTAGGAAAAGAAGAAGTCAAATTGTCCCTGTTTGCAGATGACATGATTGTATATTTAGAAAACCCCATCGTCTCAGCCCAAAATCTCCTTAAGCTGATAAGCAACTTCAGCAAAGTCTCAGGATACAAAATTAATGTGCAAAAATCACAAGCATTCTTATACACCAGTAACAGACAAGCAGAGAGCCAAATCAGAATGAACTTCCATTCACAATTGCTTCAAAGAGAATAAAATACCTAGGAATCCAGCTTACAAGGGATGTAAAGGACCTCTTCAAGGAGAACTACAAACCACTGCTCAGTGAAATCAAAGAGGACACAAACAAATGGAAGAACATACCATGCTCATGGATAGGAAGAATCAATATCGTGAAAATGGCCATACTGCCCAAGGTGATTTATAGATTCAATGCCATCCCCATCAAGCTACCAATGACTTTCTTCACAGAATTGGAAAAAACTGCTTTAAAGTTCATATGGAACCAAAAAAGAGCCCGCATTGCCAAGACAATCCTAAGTCAAAAGGACAAAGCTGGAGGCGTCACGCTACCTGACTTCAAACTATACTACAAGGCTACAGTAACCAAAACAGCATGGTACTGGTACCACAACAGAGATATAGACCAATGGAACAGAACAGAGTCCTCAGAAATAATACCACACATCTACAGCCATCTGATCTTTGACAAACCTGAGAGAAACAAGAAATGGGGAAAGGATTCCCTATTTAATAAATGGTGCTGGGAAAATTGGCTAGCCATAAGTAGAAAGCTGAAACTGGATCCTTTCCTTACCCCTTATACGAAAATTAATTCAAGATGGATTAGAGACTTAAATGTTAGACCTAATACCATAAAAACCCTAGAAGAAAATCTAGGTAGTACCATTCAGGACATAGGCATGGGCAAGGACTTCATGTCTAAAACACCAAAAGCAACGGCAGCAAAAGCAAAAATTGACACATGGGATCTAATTAAACTAAAGAGCTTTTGCACAGCTAAAGAAACTACCATCAGAGTGAACAGGCAACCTACAGAATGGGAAAAAATTTTTGCAACCTACTCATCTGACAAAGGGCTAATATCCAGAATCTACCAAGAACTCAAACAAATATACAAGAAAAAAACAAACAACCCCATCAAAAAGTGGGGAAAGGATATGAACAGACATTTCTCAAAAGAAGACATCCATACAGCCAACAGACACATGAAAAAATGCTCATCATCACTCGCCATCAGAGAAATGCAAATCAAAACCACAATGAGATACCATCTCACACCAGTTAGAATGGCAATCATTAAGAAGTCAGGAAACAACAGGTGTTGGAGAGGATGTGGAGAAATAGGAACACTTTTACACTGTTGGTGGGATTGTAAACTAGTTCAACCATTATGGAAAACAGTATGGCGATTCCTCAAGGATCTAGAACTAGATGTACCATATGACCCAGCCATCCCACTACTGGGTATATACCCAAAGGATTATAAATTACTCTACTACAAAGACACATGCACACGTATGTTTATTGCGGCACTATTCACAATAGCAAAGACTTGGAATCAACCCAAATGTCCATCTGTGACAGACTGGATTAAGAAAATGTGGCACATATACACCATGGAATACTATGCAGCCATAAAAAAGGATGAGTTTGCGTCCTTTGTAGGGACATGGATGCAGCTGGAAACCATCATTCTTAGCAAACTATCACAAGAAGAGAAACCAAACACCGCATGTTCTCACTCATAGGTGGGAACTGAACAATGAGATCACTTGGACTCGGGAAGGGGAACATCACACACTGGGGCCTATCATGGGGAGGGGGGAGGAGGGAGGGATTGCATTGGGGAGTTATACATGATATAAAAGTCATGCACATGTACCTAGAACTTAAAGTATAATAAAAAAAAAAAAAAAAAAAAAAGAATAAATGGATGGGGAAGGATGATAACAACGCCCAACTGTTTCAGATAAGAAATCTGAACTGATAGTCAGGTGCCAGAGAAATATCCCAAGCAATATCCCAGGAGATATTCCAGAATATCCCAGGCAGAATTCCAAATAATGCCAGCATCAAAAGCAGCAGAGGCTGAATGACGGTGAATGCCACGGGCTTTGAGATGGATTTTCACACAGCTGTCTTCTGGATCTCAGGCACCAGACCACGAGGGCTGTACCATGCTCAATTTCATCCCTGGCAGACCGACACCACTGGACCTGCATCCACAGCAAGACATGATTGAACTCCAGGGTAGCTGCCACTTAGGTTTTCAGGCTAAAATCTCAGTGGCAAAAGGAATGGAATATAAAAGCATAAAGAACAATATATGGACCGTGTGTGCTCAGTAAGTGGCTGCTATTATGATTAGTATTCATAAATTATGGCTTACTTAACTCTTTGATTTTCATGATTATAGCAAATGTATTTCATTTCCCCCAGGCAAGAAAGATGCTATTTATGAAATTATAAGTTAATAATTAACTATAAATCATAGTATGAAATCCATGCAATACCATTTTGACCTGCTATTTTTTTTAAAAAACTTAATGATATGTGGTTATAACCACAGACTGGTGAGAAATAAAACTACTCAGTACCTTTTGTCTAAACCCAGTCCTCCTGCTGGGTCCTCTGTATCCATGGTTAGCATTCCCATCCATCCAGGCACCAAGCTAGAAGTCTTGGAGGCATCCTGTACCCTCTCCATCTCTCCCATCCCCTCTCAATCAGTCATCAAGTCTTCCCTCTCTTCCCTCTTGCCAGCCAACTGTGCCTGCCATGTCCACTTTTCACCTAGACCACTGAGCTCATCACTTGGCATTGTAGATTTTAAAAGATCCACCATGATCTGCCCTGTTCCCCACCTCTCCAGGCTCATCTCTCACCACTCCTTGCCTTGCATGTGATGTTTCAGAAACACCCAAATATTTTCAACTCTTCCCACACACACTTGTTTTCACAAGTTATCCCTTCTGCCTAGAATCTCCAGTAGAAGCTGAATCTGCTATTTCAGGTCTATAGTTTAACATTAAACTCAAAAACTACTACCTCCAAAATGCCTTCTCTGACTCTCAAAGGTAGATGGAATCCCTCTTCTCTGATTACTCAGTCCCCCCGGGCATGCTTCATCATTGCATTTACCATTGTCTAGTGCAATGTTCTCCTCATGGGAAGTTCCAGAGTAAGATGGTTGTGAGTGGAAAAGCCAACTCAAACTATGTTTTTCTCTGCTCTCACACCACAACAGCAATCAATACAGAAAACGTCTGTGTCCAAATATGTGGAGGATTTTCCCCCACAACAAGCAAGCAGTCAGTTCTGCAGTAGGCACCAGCTAGGTGTCTTCTAATTTAATTCAATTCTGACACAATTTCCCTAGAGATAGGGTCAGATCCCACAGGTTGAGAACTCAGTCCCACAAGACCAGCCTCCACCCCCACGAGTTGCAGGTCTGGGCCTCCAGACCTTCCAACTAACTGGCTTCATGTTGGGGTTCCCATTATTCCCTTTTTGGGATCTATTAGTTTGCTAGAGTGGCTCACAGAACTCAGGGAAACACTTACATTTATCCTTATTATGAAGGATACTAAAAGGAGACAGATGAAGAGATGTATAGGGTGAGGTATGGGGAAAAGGACACAAAGCTTCCATGCCCTCTTTTGCACTCCACCCTCCAGGAACCTCCATGTTTTCAGCTGTCTAGAAGCTCCCTGAACCCGGTCCTTTGGGGTTTTTATGAAGGCTTCATTACATAGGCATGATTGATGAAACCATTGGCCATTGGTGATCAACTTAATCATCAGTCCCTCTCCCATCCACAGAAGGTGGGGAGATGGGCTGAAAGTCTTAACCCTCTAATCATGTCTTGGTCTTTCAGGTGACCAGCCTCTATCCAGAAGCTGCTTAGGAGCTTTTAGCCATCAGTCAACCATTAGTATACAAAAAGACATCATTTTGAAGATTCTAAGGATTTCAGGAATTGTATGCCAAGAAATGGGGTTGAAGAACAAATAAATTCATCACAATATTGCAATGATCCACGTTCAAATCTGATTCTGTCACTTACTAGCTAGGTGATCTTGAACAAGCCCTTTAGAGTCTCAGTTTCCTAATCTGAAAAAAATGGGGTAATAAATGATGAACAATACGACACATATAAAGAACTCAGCATAGCACCTGGCAAATTGTAAACCTCAATAAATCGAAGTCCTCATTATTGTGAGTGTCTTCCATTGGTAGACTTATTTCAGTTTACATACCAGGCATTTGTTCCTGACACAGAAAAGCTCATCAAATGCATATTGATTCAATTAACACATGAACAAATGAATGGATGGATGGATGGATGGATGGACCAGTCACCATTTCACTGACAACAATGCAGAACCCGAGGTGGCATCCAGAGGATTAAAGATTTACTTGTTTCTCAAGCACACTACACTCATCTTCCCATACCTACCCAAGCCACCTTCATACCTGCCTGATCCCCAGGCTGCAGGTGGGCTCCACAACCTCTCTACACTCTGGACAGAAGTGGGGCAGCCTGCACCACCTCACACAGCACTCAGCTACATTCACATGCAGTTTTCTGAATGTAAGAAATTTCTCAGAGAAATAATCCTAGGGTTTTGTTTTTCTTTTCTTTCTGGAACAAAGAACATGAAACACAGATAACAGAGTTGGGGGAGGGAGAAACCATCTCTTTTCTCAGAGTTGAAAAGGGCAAGTGACTATAAAATAAGAACATTCAACCCCCAGCTGGGAGATAAAAACAGAGAGAGGGCCATTAGGCCCAGAGTTGTCACCTGTGTCCCTCTCTGGCTGCTCATGGACATGGACGGGAAGGAGCCCAGAGGGAACCGAATGGCTCTTGTCCCTGCACAGAAGGGCCCTTCTGCTGCCGGTCTGGCTCTTTTTTACCCTCCTGACAGTGGCTCTACAATGTAAAGGAAGGACACCCACCCACACTCTATTAGCATCAGGAATTTATACAATCGTTCCAAATGTTAAAAAAAAGAAAAAAAAAAGAAAGAAAAGAAAAGAAACAATCCCAAGAATGTTCCTACCCCTCTATATTCTTAGCAAACACATTTTTAAGAAAATAAACTAAATCTTGCTATGTACACAATTTGTGTTTTTCTTTACCAGTCAGTAGCCTGGCCCATTTTATATAAGGCATCAGACTCCCTGCCCCAGTATGATGTCTTGAGTTCTCTTGGGGAGGTCTAAGTGTAACATAAAATATTGTCCCTAAAAATATATACACACTATGCTATGAAGATGGACAGATATTTCCTAGCGGGTAATGAGTACCATTTCGCTCCAGTTTTCCTGACAGGCTGAAACTAAAAACAAACACACATCTATACACACACAAGGCCCATCTCAATAAAAGAATGTAACTATCTGCCCAAATGTTTTCAAGATGGTCAGGAGACAGACTTTTTTCCTCTTTTTATTGTCCTTTTACTTAGAGAACATCAAATTCTTCCCTTAAAGCACTGAACACCATTACTAAACTTTCAGACTACTGTAGAATACACACACACACATATAGATGTATGCATACACTTGAGTGTATATAAATATGTGTCTGTGTACATGCACACACTCACAGGTTCCTAGGAAAAAATCAGCTGTTTCACTTTAAACAAGATGTGAATCTCAGGAAAAGGGAAAGCTGCAGCACTTTGACCCTGTTTTACAGCCCCATGCTTGCAATGGGGCTTCAGAGAACCACAGAGTGTTGGAGCTAGAAGTCGCTTCAAGGTCACACTCTTCCCTGCACCACTGAGGAAACCAGGGCCCAGCAAAGTGAAGTGACTTCCAAAGTCATACAGCCAGATGGCAGAAAAGCTGTAAAACACAGTCCTGTATTCTGATAGGACAACTCCTGGGAGACATGGGCTTAGGAAATACTGGATAATGGTGGGTAGCGACACCAGTCAGCCCCTGACCTGGGAGGAAGTTTCTCAAACCCTCAAAACAGAATGTTTCAAAATCTGTAATCTTTGGACCTGACCATGACAGCAAGTAATACCAGCAGTGATGCTAGCAGCTAGGTCAATAATCAAGATGTGCATGGCAAGGGCTGTTCACACAGAGCTTTGCAAACCTGGGAGTGGTAATTCTGCCTCATGAGTGCAGTTATGAAGGGCATGCATTGCCATGGCTTTCTTCTGTTCTTATCATCTTCTTTCATTCTTCCTTTTGCTACCATTTTTCTACTTTCTTCTCTCCTTGCTTACCCTATCATGTACCCAAACTGCTTCTTTACAGTCCCTGTCTGCACGTGGTCAGTCACAATCCAGTGACTTCAGTGATTCTAGCAGCTAAATCATACCAACAATTCTGTGATAGGATTCATGACACAATGGCCTGATGTGCAAAAACAACCTCTTGAGTCCCAAAAGCAGACTGGGGGCAGGGAGAGGGCAGAATATATTATTCTGTTAATCAGCAATAATTTTTGAGAATCCACTGTAACAGGGTGTTTTCATCAACTGTGGAAAACTGTTAGCAAGTGGCAAGAGGCCACAGCAGGCACTTGGCTGACGCTTGCTCCTAGAATCCCTCTCTGCAGCTCAGGGAGAGCCCTGCTGTGGTGGAGAGGGGAGGAGGGGGGAGAGGAGGGAGAAGACAGAGGAGAGGAGGTCAGCATTCAGCGAGGAGCCGCCTTGCCCATGCCAATGACTGAGGGCTTTATATGACCCAAGGTCAATCTGAGGGGAGGCGGGAGGAAAACAGCACAATGCCTCCTTCCATCCCAGAAAATACCCATGCAGTTGACAAAACCATTCGGATATTTGTGGTGTTTAAAATTTTCAGTAGTAAAATTTCAATTTTTTCTGTTCTTTCACAGGAACTTTGAAAGTGGATCAAACATGTCACAATTTTTAGAAAGCTCAATGCTGTCACTAGATTAAAAGTTTCAAAGATAAAAAGGATGCCTCTCAAAACTAGTTGCATCTGTGAGTATATATATTTTTAGTTTTATTTTTAACTGATAAATAATAATCGTACATATTTATAGGGCTCAATGTGATGTTTGGTTACTTATATACATTGTGGAATGATCAAATCAGACTATTTTATATAACATATTATATTATCACTGTTCAAATTATGGCAAACAGAATTAGAAATCAATTATAGTGACTAAGCATTTTGTAAAATAAAAATATTTTTTGTTCACCAACCTAGTCTCCTAATGTTTACATCAGTAGAAAACACCAGAAGTTTTGAAAAATTTGATCCACATTCCACCAAATTGCAAGCAATTCATTGCAACAATAAATTAACTATACCCAAACCAAAAACTGTGTTTGTTTTCCTTTTGCTGGTGGTGGCGGGGGTCGGGGGGGGGGGTGGGGGACTGAGTTCTTTTTATTCTCTATTAAGTAAATTTTTAAGTGAGTTTTTAAAACCTATTAATGTAAAGTGACACGTTGCCATGCTAAGAGGTGCTTACTATACTAATGGGGGACCCACATTACACAGATGGGGCTGCCTTCCTTCTTTGCCTCATAAATGTTAAGAGTGGCACACACAGCTTTTTCACTGTAGATGAACACTTGGTACACACAATAATTGAGGCCTTTAACTTGTGTGTTTCCCTAGGCTTGGTGTGACTGAGTCTGTAGCCTCCTTGTGACAAGGGTAGGGATTTTTCACTGAATACATATATCCCTATAATTGTGGAACACACTCAGTGGTTGTCTCAATCAGCACATGGTTGGTTGTTAGTTTTTGTTTCTTCTTTTTTCTTTTTTGTTTTAATTTCAAGAAAAACTAATGAGTTTCCAGAAGCAGTGTGAGTGCTTTGGGGCTGAATGTGATTTAAAACCGGCAGTAAAAGAAAAAGAAGACAGGGAAGGTAGCTGGTTAATTGACCTTTATTGTGCCTTCTGGTTCATTTAGAAATGGAAATTAAATTAACATGATAATTCAGTCCTACTGTGTTAAGGCTGCTATAAACCCATTAAATTTTATGGCCATTGATTTAGCATTTTTTTCTGTTAACTGGGTTTAATTTTCAAAATTGTCATGCAGGTTCTGAAAAGTGGTTCATTCACTCTGGTTCCTCCAAGTTGCTAATGTGTAGTCTTTTCTTTTTTTAATAGTATTCACTTAACTATTCAAGCGCAGAAGGCCTAACTGCCCTCAAAAGCCTGGATTAATTTTGAAACTAACCCCATTGAAAGTCTTTACAAGCAGCAAGGAAAGTTCAGGGATGGGAGAAGTCAGTGAAATTTCCTGGTACCATATCGATTTTTTAAAGATCAGACGCCCCAAAATTAACTCTAACAAAAGGAAATATTTTGGATTTCCTTTTTGGGAGATCAAGGGAACCATGAAAAGAGTTTGTGTTGGTACTTCTATTTTTTAAAATATCTTAATAACATAAAAGTCTTTTAAAAGGCAACCATTCCTTGTATTTCACATCCCCAAACATCTTTTTTAAAAATCTACTAATTTGAAATTATAACCAATCAAAACTTTTTAACTTTGAAGTATTAAAAGACATCCATTTTTACTTGAAGCGAAAATCAATTTTCTAGATTCTTTCTTTAGCAGACATAGGTCAGCCCTGTGTACCTTCTAATGTGGCAATGAGTAGCCTTTTAGTTTACTAACTCAAGATACTGAAGTTTTATTGTGAAACCTATTGACAGATGAGGTCTCAGAGAATTTCCAAAAGATTCTGTTATTTAACTTTGTAGTATTCCTGAAAAGTAGAAATTTAGTTTATAGTTTAACTTTGAAACAAAAATGATAACAGTCTTTTTCTGAAAAAAGCCCTCTTCTTGCCTGGGTACCAGACTGCCTTTGTAGGACTAACAAACTAGCCAAGATTAGAAATTACGGTTTGGGAGTCATTCAGTCAGAGGCCACAAGAATCTAAACCTCTCCAATTGCTCCTAGGGATAACATCACTATTATAAAACCTAAGATCCATTCTTGAGATATTTTTTAGACCCCACACTCAATGGATCAGCCGGTGCCACCCAGATCAATACACTGGTTCATCGATTTTGTGGCCCCCACCCAGGAACTGACTCAGTGCAAGAGGACAGCTTCAACTTCCTATGATTTTATCTTTGACCCAACCAATCAATACTCCCCACCACCTGGCCCCCTACCCACCAAATTATCCTTACAATCCACAATCCCTGAATTTTCACAGAGACTGATTTGAGTAATAATAAAGCTCCAGTCTCCTATACAGCCAGCTCTGTGTGAATTAAACTCTTTCTCTATTGCAATTCCTCTGTCTTGATAAATCAACTCTGTCTGGGCAGTGGGCAAGGAGAACCCACCGGGCAGTTACAATGGGAAGAACCATATCTGGAGTTTCTTGTGTGGTTCCTAGTATTTAATAGAGTATCTTGCTAAAGTAGAAGGTATTCAATATATAAAAATAATGATCACCAACACTTAATTATACAACATTGACTATCTATCCAGCACTGTTCTAAGGATCGCATTTACATTAACTCATATAACCTTCACGTAAGGTACAATTACCCTCACCACCTTACAGATGAAGAAACAGAGGTACAGAGGGGTTAAGTAACTTGTGCAGGGATTTGAACCTATGCCACCTGGCTATGCCACCTATGTTGAATGATTGCTATATATTCATATCTGTCAATTTTAGTATTTTCAGCCCAGCATCATTCACTCCCATTCACTAGGCCAAGTAACTTAGATCATTTTTGACTTGTCCCCTTCTGGCACACCTCACTGCCCCACACCCAGCCCATCTTGGATTCTAGAATCCTAATTCGTTTTCATTTCCTGGTGATAGAATCTAATGATGCCACCTTGAAGAGAATTTATCAAATTCTCAATTATGTTAACGCTTCAAAACTTGAAGTCTCTGATCTCTGTTGGTGAGGGGCAGAGCAGGATCCGGGGGGAGGATGAGAAAGTGAGTTTGAAGGGGAGAGGGCACTCCAGCATCTTCTGCCTCTTGTTTTTATGGGCTTGACTTCATAAAATTTGCTACAGCAGCTTTTGGTTTCTTTGTCAAGCACTGTGCCTGCAATGGGAGTGCTGCCAAGATGGAACTGATTAATCCTTCCCCTCTTTCCCTGTTGTTGCTCCAGCTTACCTCTATCCTTACCTCCACCCTTTATTTCTTGCCTGTTGGTCTCCTTTAGATTCCAAAACTTGGAAGTTAGAGGTAGTGATAAGGACTGTGGCTGATGCAAAACTCTATCCTCAGGACCTCGAATCATGTCTGATTCATTAGTGCTCAACAAATGATTGATGATTGAGTGAGTTCACGAATGACCGAAATAGACCAGCCCCTCACCAAGAAGCATATATGAGAGTATACAGTATGTTCTAGTCATATTTTTCCCAGAGTTACAGAATTAGATTATAAGCGTCTCAAAACAGGGTCCAGAAAGAAAGCCTTGTCTATATATCCTACAGCATCTGAGTGTCACCCACGTAGTCTGCAAGGAAAGAGCAAAGTAGACATTCCAAAAGCTGAGTCAAGCTGAACACATTTGTTCTTACATCATAATCACCAAATCAAGGAGAAAATGCAATAAAAGCATAACCGAGAACTAGAACCAAATTTGGAAGACAGGAGACAACAAAATGTGCATCAAACTAGAGGACAAGGCAAAGGCATGAATAAATGATACAGGGAAAGGTCAGTAACAAAGGACATTAAAAGCAAGTAGTGAAATGAGTTAGTAACCATACATGTTTCCTAGCTCTGTCTGCTGAGAGGGCCTAAAGGTAATGATACCCCAGTATCAATGGGGCACAACCAGCATCCAGGTCTTGGTCTTTACTATTCTCTAATAAAACGAACCAGGGCTCTTTGAGGAAACAGATGACTCTAGGACTGGGACAGAGAATAGACAAGGTGAGAATGGACCACCTTGTAGAGCCAGAAAGTAAGGAGGTGTTCAAAAACCAAAAGTCTGAGAGCATGGCAAAGGGACAGAGGGGCCCAGTGGAAGAGCTCACAATTGTTAAAGCTTGGACAACGTGAGCAACAAAATAAATAATGCAGTGCTGAATTATAGCCCAAAGTATAAAATAAATATCCATAGGTCTATACTGACATGAACAAGTGATTGAATAGATAAATCAATAAATGAGGAAGAGACAAATCTCCCACACAGCAGAATTCCAAACAATTCTAAATAATTGATGTAGATCCTCCTCCTCTCAAGAAAGTGAAACTTAGCTCCCCACCTCTTGTGTGAGCTGTGCTTAGTGACTTGCTTCAGAGCATAGAATACAGGAAGAGGGAGAAAAAAGGGACTTGCCAGCAGGGAGACCTGGCAAACACCACTTTATCCCAGGGTTCAAGGTCAACGTCACCAGGGATAAATCATGTTGATAGTATGTGTCCTTAGCATGAGGTGATGAGAAGACACCTTACCTCTGAGGGCTTCTTCCCCAAAACTAATAACCCAGTCTCAGCATGAGAAAAACATCAGACAAACCCAAATTGAGGGACATTTTATAAAATATTTGGCCAGAACTTCTAAAAACTATCAAAGTCATCAAAACTAAGGAAAGCCTGAGAAATGTCAGACAGGAGGGGACAAGCAAGACATGGCAACTAAATTTAACAGGATAACTTGAATGGGATCCTAGAACAGAAAAAAAGATATTAGGGGAAAATTAGTGAAAGCTCAAGAAACTGTGGGGATTCATTAGCTAACTAATTAACCCATGTTGGTTCCTTCGTTGTGACAAATGTACCACAGTAATGTAAGATGTTAACAATAGGGAAAACTGGATCATGTGGTATATGTGAAGCCTTTTGTCTTTCTTTTTCTTTGACACAAGGTCTCACTCTGTTGCCCAGGCTGGAATACAATGATGCAAACACAGCTCACAGCCTGTTGCCCAGGCTGGAGTGCAATGATGCAAACACAGCTTCAACCTCTTGAGCTCACGCAATCCTCCCGCCTTAGCTACCGAATACCTAGGACAACAAGCGTGCACCACCATACCTAGATAATTTTTATTTTTTATTTTTTGGAGAGATGGGGTTTTACCATGTTTCCCAGGTTGGCCTCTAACTCCTGGGCTCAAGCAATCCTCCCACCTCAGCCTCCCAAAGTGCTGAGATTTCAGTTGTGAGCTACCACACCCAGCCAAGAACTCTTTACACTATCCATGCAATTTGTCTACAAATCTAAAACTATTCCAAAATTTAAACGATATTTTTTCCAAAGCAATAAATAAAAAAGAAGGAGTAAGGAGCAACGTACAGGCATAGAATTATGCACCTCAGTTCAGCATCTAAGTAACTGGAAATTAATCATCCGCCCAACATTTCTTTATGTCAGTCTTAGCGCACCTCAGTGGGCCTAGGAAAAAGGCATGAAGAAGTTAAACTGGTCTGGACACATGGCAGGCTTTTAAAAATTTGATCATATTGCAAAATCAACAACAGTGCATAGATACTGTTTATATTTTTGTCTTCCCATATCATTTTCTTTTGCAAACTGTCCCCAGGAGTTACCCCCAAGGAAATTTTAAATTAAGGAACTTTACTTTCCATTAGGGTTTGCATGTGACCTGAAATGATCAGTCAGAACACCCTATCACCCTAGGAACAGTTACTGGTCCACGGGTGAGTGTCGTATGGAGCCCAAGTAGAGCCAAGCATAGTCATTTTGGGTGACTTCCTGTAGATATTCAGTATCCTTCTGAAATTGTGAGTTGTGCCGCACTATATAAGCCTAGAGCTACCAGGACCATCCTTTATAGTAGAAAGAGTCCTTGCTTTATAAAATCACCCCAGAGGAAAAAGAAATTAGATCTGCAGAGAGACAGATTTCTGATGGCATCATCTGAGACCTGGATCCAATATGTCCAGAGTTCACACCCCTCCTTAGACTCTTAGTTATTTAAAGTGGTAAATTCCTGATTGACCAAAAGTGAATTTGAGTTGTTTTTGTTACAAGTTAAAAATCTTGACTAATAAAAGCAAGTTGAGATTGAATATATGAATATTCAACTGATAAATCACTTGTTCATTAATTTTAGTTATTTGTATATTGAAATATTCAACATTAATAAGTAGCTACTATTTGCCAAGTACTGTGGTAGGTCCTGGAAATACAAAGATGTAAGAATCAATATCTCCCTCAAGGAACTTATATAATCTACAGGGGAGACAGACAAGCAGCTGAGCAAAAGCCACAATACAATGTGATAAAGACATGGATAAATGTGTTACTGAATGCAATGGACCTCACAAGATGGGCATTCATTGCAGGCTAGCATGACGTTCTGACAAAGAGACCTCGCAACTGGGTTTAGAAGAATGAATTAGAGTAGTTACCAAGCTCAGTCAGGGGTTGGGGAGAATGCCGGGATGGGACAAGGCTGATATCAAGCTGTAAGAGCAGACCATGTGATACATAGGTGTGAGGAAGCCTGAATTCTTTGAGGAATTGCAAGTAATTCAGCATTACTGATCTGTGGAGAAGAAGGAAGGAGTCGCCAGCAGGTCAATTATTTCTATCAGTGTGGATAAATGATACACATCTTTTAATGTCTGACATTCACACACACACACACACACACACGCCTGCCTGCAGCTTACTCAGCAACATATGCTTTTCCAGATCTTGTCCTGACAGGTTCCCAGTTCAGAATAAAGCTAATTGCCTTGATCAGCAAGGAATCAGGACAGACATAGCAGACAGGGTTCCAGTTGTAGCGGATAAACTGTTAATGGACAGCTTAGAGCTGATACTCATTCTTGCATATTTGATCAGTACACACTTCAAATTCTTAATAACGATTTTTGTAAAACTTTTCCCTTGATTCAGATAGGTATTCGTTGTCTTTTTTCCCTTAGGCAATGCACCCTAGCCATGCAAAGGCTCACTCACTTACTACTTAAGGGGACAGAGAACATATTACCACAGATTCATGAAATGCAATGAGAATTTACTAACGAGAAGTGTTGTGTCTGAGGACTAATTTTTTTAAAAACTGTAGATCTGGTTCAACTAGTTCAATCCAAAAAATACCCAACAATTTCTACCCTGTGAGAGCCCCTGTTCTAGAGACTCTGGGGTACGAACTGAATTCCCCATGCAAAAACAAATTCTCTCAATCATGCCGCGAAGGGTTCTTTATATATCAAAGTTGGCAGGAAATAGAGGACTAAAATTGTTTCAAACTGTTGTTGGCAGTAAGCTTCTGTCTGTGTTAATTACACTCTGTGTTTGATGCTCATCATTCAGTCAACAGTTAACGCATTGTAGCCTTTCTGTGATTGACTAAATACCAAATTACTGTATGCAGCTTTTTGGATTTCTGAGTTTATCAAATTTATATCATTCCCAGACTTGATGATCTAATAGTTTGGGGTTTTTTCCAGCCCTAATTCCTTTGATAAACAACTAGTCAGTGAAAATATTGGGTACACTAATGAGGATGGCCCTAAAAGTTTAGAACTCCAAAGAAATACAGATATTTAAGGAAGTTCTTTTAACTTTAAATTTGAAAGGATAGGTGACTTATGAAAAAACAAATCTGCACCACATTTTAGTATAATCTACTTATACATAGTTACATAGTGCATAGACATTCCCAAAAAATTTTAACAAAATTTAGGTAACTATAGTACATATACGTGCTTGTGTGTGTATGTATTTGGCATGAGGTAAGAAAGTTATTTAAAAATAATTCCAAGTAAAGACCATAATAAACAGAAATCAAATAAAAAACACATTTTGTGTTCTTAGTTTTAAGTTCAGTATGCAGTTCTCAAAATATATATTAAAATAGATATTTTATAGTGGTAAGCCAAATTCAGCAACACATCAAAAAGCTTACCCACCACAATCAAGTTGGCTTCATCCCTGGGATGCAAGGTTTGTTTAGCATACACAAATCAATAAATGTGATTTATCACATAAATGGAACTAAAGACTAAAAACACACGATTATCTCAATAGATGCAGAAAAGGCCTTCAATAAAATTCAACATCTCTTCATGTTAAAAACTGTCAATAAACTAGGTATTGAAGGAACATACTTCAAAATAATAAGAGTCATATATGACAAACACACAACCAATATCATTCTGAATAGGCAAAAGATGGAAGCATTCCCCTTGAAAACTGGCACAAGACAAGGATGCCCTCTCTCACTACTCCTATTCAAGATAATATTGGAAGCTCTGGCCACGGCAATCAGGCAATAGAAGGAAAGAAACAGTATTCAAATAGAAGGAGAGGAAGTAAAATTATCTTTGTTTGCAGATAACATGATACTATATCCAGAAAATCCCATTGTCTCAGCTCAAAAGCTTCTTAAGCTGATAAGCAACTTCAGCAAAGTCTCAGGATACAAAATCGATGTGCAAAAATTGCTAGCATTCCTATATATTAACCACAAGCAAGCAGAGAGCCAAATTATGAATGAACTCCCACTCACAATTGCTACAAAAAGAATAAGATACCTAGGAATATAGCTAACAAGGGAAGTGAAGGACCTCTTCAAGAAGAACTCCAAAAAGCTGCTCAAGGAAATAAGAGAGAACAAAAACAAATGGAAAAATCTTCCATGTTCATGGACAGGAAGAAAAAATATTATAAAAATGGCCATACTGCCAAAAGCAATTTATAGATTCAATGCTATTCCCATTAAACTACCATTGACATTCTTCACACACTTAGAAAAAAAAATTTTTTTTAATTCATATGGAACCAAACAAGAGTCTGGATATCCAAGACAATCCTAAGCAAAAAGAACAAAGCTGGAGGCATCATGCTACCTGACTTCAAACTATACTACAAGGCTATAGTAACCAAAACATCATGGTATTGGTACAAAAACAGACACATAGACCAATGGAACAGAACAGAGAACACAAACCTGACAAATCTGAAAAAACAAGCAATGGGGAAAGGATTTTCTTTTTAATAAATGGTGCTGGGAGAACTGGTTAGCCATATGCAGAAAATTGAAACTGGACCCCTTCCTTATACCTTACACAAAAATCAACTCAAGATGGATTAAAGACTTAAATGTAAAATCCAAAACTATAAAAACTCTAGAAGAAAATCTAGACAATACCATTCAGGACATAGGCACAGGCAAATATATCATTACAAAAATGCCACAAGCAATCGCAACAAAAGCAAAAATTAACAAATGAGATTTAATTAAACTAAAGAGCTTCTGCACAGCAAAAAAGACTATCATCAGCATGAACAAACAACCTATAGAATGGGAGAAAATACAATCTATCCATCTGACAAACTAATATCTAGAACCTATAAGGAGTTTAAACACATTTACAAGAAAAAAAACAACTCCATTAAAAAGTGGGCAAAGGACATGAACAGGCACTTCTCAAAAGAAGACATTTATGTAGCCAACAAACATACAAAAAAAAAAAGCTTAACATCACTGATCATTAGAGAAATGCAAATCAAAACCACAATGAGATACTGTCTCAAGTCAGTCAGAATGGCTATTAATAAAAGTTAAAAAAACAACAGATGCTGGTGAGGTTGTGCCAAAAAAAGGAATACTTTTACACTGTTGGTGGGAGTATAAATTAGTTCAAACATAGTGGAAGACAGTGTGGTGATTCCTCAGAGATATAGGGGCAGAAAAAACATTTGACCCAGCAATCCTGATACTGGGTATATACCCAAAGGAGCGTACAACATTCTATTATAAAGATACATGTACACGTATGTTCACTGCAGCACTATTTGCAATAGCAAAGACATGGAATTAACCCAAATGCCCATCAATGATAGACTGGATAAAGAAAACGTGGTACATATCCACCAAGGAATACTGTGCAGCCATAAAGAGGAATGAGATCATGTCGTTTGCAGTGACATGGATGGAGCTGGAAGCCATTATCCTCAGCAAATTAAGGCAGGAATAGAAAACCAAACATCACATGTTCTCACTTATAAGTTGGAGCTAAATCATGAGAACACATGGACACATTGCGGGGGTAACAACACACTGGGGCCTGTCTGGGGTAGGTAGGGAAAGGGAGAGCATCAGGAAGAATAGCTAATGAACACTGGACTTAACACCTAGGTGATGGATGATCTGTGCAGCAAACCACGATGGCACATTTACCTATGTAACAAACCTGCACATGCTGCACATGTACCACTGAACTTAAAATAAAAGTTGAAGAAAAAAATAGGTATTTCAGACCAAACACTGCATGTTCTCACTTATAACTGGGAGCTGAACAATGAGAACACATGGACACAGGGAGGGGAACGACACACAGTGGGGCCTATCAGGGGGTTGGGGAGAGGGAGAGCATCAGGATAAATAGCTAATGCATGTAGTGCTTAATACCTAGGCAGTGGGTTGATAGGTGCAGCAAACCATGATAGCACACGTTCACCTATGTAACAAACCTGCACGTCCTGCACATGTAGCCCAGAACTTAAAATAAAATTAAATTTTTAAAAATAGGTATTCTAGCATGAAAGACAGATGGTAACACCCAATAGTCTATATTCAATGGTGTGCTCCAACCAACTTGTATTGTCTTGCAAGAGAGTCTAGTTTGTGAATCTTTTCTCAGCTCCATGTTCAGTGACTCAACTTGAGTAGCTTGAATTGGCTATGGTGAGAGTAGTTACACCACAGAAATTGGCAAATGCTATAAATCAGGGATTTTTTCTTCTAGGAGGGCTGACTGGAAAACATTTACAAAACACCACTGCATATATATGTGTGTGTGTGTGTACATATATATGTATGTGTATATGTTTATACATGTATATAGATGTATACATATTAATATGTACATGTACATATATGTAGTATATGTGTGCACAAACACATATACACAAAACATATGTATGGATTGTTTTATTTTTGTGTTCTTATATTGAACATTGGGCAGCTTTTCTTTTTAGTATTTATATAGGTAGATAGTATATAGGTGATAGATAATGAAAAAGAGAGATATAATAACTAACAAAATTATTACTATAAAGAAAAATAAATAAGATAGAAATGAAAAGACACAGTAGCTAACAAGTGTAGAAAAATACTAACGACTTTACTAAAAAGAAAGAAAATTTCTTAAGCACTACAAAAACTTCTTAGAGCTAGAAAGGTAACTTAATCCAACTACCTTTAGTCTAATCCAACTGCCCTTTTCACCTTTAAGGAGACAGAGGTGTAGAACATTTAAGTGGCTTACCTACAATTTAAAACTAGGCAAATGGCCAGGAGCGGTGTCTCATGCCTGTAATTCCAGCATTTTGGGAGGCTGAGGTGGGCAGATCGCTTGAGCCAAAGAGTTCAAGACCAGCTTGGGCAACATGGCAAAACCCCATCTCTACCAAAAATACAAAAATTAGCCAGGCATGGTGGTGCAGACCTGCAGTCCCAGCCACTCCAGAGGCTGAGGTGGGAGGAGGGTTTGAGCCCCAGAGGGAGATGTTGCAATGAGCGATAGAGCCTGGGCAATAGAGCCAGACCTCATCTTAAAAAGAAATAAGTAAATAAATAAATATAAATAAATAAATAAAATAAGACTAGGCAAGTGAGAAGGTCAGAACTGGACTCATGTCTTCTAACTCTGGTTTCTAACAGCTCCATTAGACCTGTTGTGCTCCCTCTTGAGGCATCTTAACAGACTGAATGAAATTGCCAAAGCCAGCATCAATTTTTCCAGTAAATGTTTTTCATTATTATAACAAAAATAACAGTTGCTTTAGGGCCTGTTAACAAATCAGAAATATATTACACACTTTTTTAAGGCACCTGCTATGGGTTCTTCCAAGTCTTGACTAGAATCACCAGTACCTTCTAGATGGAAGACTAGAGCACAAAATTTGAGATAGGCAAAGTGTCTTCTTGTACAAAATTTATCTTGTAATTGATCATGTTTGCAATTTCCTCGTAATTTAATGCAACCACACAGACATGGTTTTTCTCCTCTTAGAGTGTCAAGCTATTTTTAATCTTTAAGGAAATTAGAAACTGCCCAATACTACTGTAAAATATTGTCTTAGTTTTGTGCTGCTGTAATAGAATGCCACAGACTAAGTAATTTATAATGGACAGAAATGTTTTGGCTCCTGGTTCTGCAGGGCTGGGAAGTCCAAGATCAAGGCATTTGGTGAAGGTCCTCCTGTTGTGTCATAACAAGGCAAAAGACACCGCAAAGTGAGAGAGACAGAGAGCAAGAGGGGGCTGAACACCTCCTTTTATAAAGAACCCACTACCGAGATAATAGCATTAATCCATTTATGAGGGCAGTGCTCATGTCCTAAAGATCTTTTATATGTCCCACCTCCTAACACCTCTACATTGGTTATCAAGTTTCCAACACATAAACTTTGGGGATGCATCGAAACCATAGGAGACATGAATTTGTCAAGGTACAATAAAAAGGTCTGCCAGGTTTAGGGCTAATTCATGAATCACTTAATGTTATCTAAAATACCCCCTGTTCACAGGAATGTTTACACAAGATGGTTTACATAAACTGCTAGATTACTGGAAACTTCATTTCTAGGAACAGGAGGAAGCTGATTCCATCTCTCCCACTTGAAGACTTCCCTTATCAGGCATATCTGATGGCACTCTATCTTCTCTGTTGACTAAAACATCTGTTCATTCACTAAAAATAAACCAAGCAGCAGTGCAGAAAAAAAGTGTAGATTTTAGAGTGAGACACACAGGTTCAAATCCTTATTCAGCCATTTCCTAACTGTGTAAACTTGAAAATGTTACTGAGCCATTCTGAGTCTCAATTTCCTTATCCGCAAAATGGAAATGACAGTACCTAGAATTAATTTGATTTTTTAGGATTAAAGAGGAAACATTTCTAAAGTGTCTAACACAATATCTGGTGCATAGCAGATATTCAAATGAAAATGTATTCCTTCTTCTTTCCTTTCCTACCCTCTTCATTGGCTAGGTGCTGAAGACACATAAATTAATAAAGTATAATCTCTATACTCTAGATATTGACAATACAGCAAGAGGAAAGATTTCCAAATGGCCAGTTTCCAGATAATATAACTTGATTAGGATCTCATCAAGAAACAGATGGTATCTCAAACTGGATAATTTGAGGAGGGTTTAATAAGGTGACTATTTACAAAGGTATCATTTTGGTGAGGAAAACCACAGAAGACAGTGCAGTGTCCCAGGGCTAAAAATAGTGTAGCACAGACAGGCCTGAAGGGCTAGGGAAGAGCGGAGGCAATTTGCTGGAGGGCAAGAATGGGACAGTGGTGTGCTGGATCTGGCTCATGCCAGCTGGAGGGAGCAGACAAAACACTGAATGACGTCACATCGGTAGTTTGAAATTGGCCATGGTAAGAGTATTTACACCATAGAAAATGGCAAACACTACAAATCAAGGCTTCTCCAACTCCCATACTAATTAATCATGCATCAGCACATCACTACGTGTAATCTTTGTGGTGGGAAGTAACCAACCCAGAGCAATCCCACAGGAAGGAAACTAAATAAATAAACATCCCAATTTTATTCTCTGTATTCCCCTTTTTCTCCTGCCAATGGCCAAGCCCAATCAGAAGCCATAGGTCAGGAGAGTCCATTGCTATCCATTCAGGCTGACCTGACCCATTCAGGCCAACCTGATCCATTCAGGCCAACAGCAAAGCAGAAAGGATGCGAGAGTAGATCTGGAGGTGCAAACAAAAGTACACGAGCATGGGCAATAGTGGAAGACAGGATGAAGATCTACTGAAAACTAACCAGGTTGTGACCTGAGAAATCAATAAGGTACTATCGTAGCTCAGAACTTTGTGCATTCAAAAGACATTGTCCCTGTGCAGTTACAGCCTAAGATCTGTCTCTCTGGGATGACATCACACATTTCTTAAGGAAGGAATAATATATTTCCTGGGAAAGTCAGGTAAGATAGAGAAGACATGGGTCTTGAAAGGTGACTAGGAGTTTACCAAATGCAAAAGACAGCAAAGGATATTGCAGACAGGGATACTTTGGAGGAAAATCCTTCAAAGGGCTAGTTGTCCTCCAAAGGGCTGGCCGGACATCCTGTCCTTGCGCAGTCTCCTGGCATCTCTGTGTGGTCTGTCCACCTGGCCTTCCTCACGGCACAGTGGCCTCAGGTATTGGGACTGCTTACCTGGCAGCTTAGGGATCCACAGTAAGTACTCCAGTGATTTATGGAGAAGCCGCATCACCTTTTATGATCTAGTCTCAGAAGTCACATAAAGTCATAGGGGCCACAGTCATGAGCACACCCAGATGCAAGAGGCAGGAACATAGACCCCCATGTCTCAGAGTGTCACACTGTAAGAAGAGCATGTGAGAGGGAACTATTGCTGCAACTGTCTGTGGAACAGTCTATCAAAGACACCAAGACAGGGCTGCTCCAAAAATGTCTCTCTCCCAAACCAGCCGTGGTCCCCAACTTCTACCATTAATTTCCCATCACTTACTATTTGTACATAGGTAAGACCTCATGAAAAAATGTACAGAATATGATTCCAACTTGGCAGCAAAATGCCAAGAGAGGAAGAGATTTTACCTTCCTGAGCCACATAGTAAGTTTTTTTAATGAACCATCACTCTATGTTGCAGAAAATAAATTGGAGAAAACACACCAGAGGTAGGAAATCAAATTGGATGTTGTCTTTTGCTACTAGTCTCTCTAAGTGTGCCTCAGTTTGCTTGTTTTTAAAATGAGAAAAATAATGGTTCTTAGCTCGAAAGGTAACTATGAGAATTAAATATAGGTAAGCTCATATGGGTCAGGTGCGAGATATAGTGTTAGGCACATAGTGAATGCTTGACGCACACACATGCATTTGCTATTATCATGTTCTCATTCTCATTAATATTCATGTGAAAGATAATAATGGTCTAAACTGAGGATTGATACATTTTAAATATCTATTGTGTGGAGTGTGAGAAAGAGGGAAGAATCAAGGATGACTGCTGTTTTGAGTTTGATCAAGTAGTTGGGTGATAATGGATAAGAAACACAGAGGGAGACAGCTCTCCCAGCCCCAGCCACAAGCCTGCACATTCCCCAGGGCTTGTTTTCAGAATGCTTCGTTGTTAAAGCTTAGAGAAGCTGACAAGTTTCTCAACTGCTCTAAGCTTAAATTTCTTCATCTGTGAAAAGGAGATAACAAAAAAGTGTAAATGTGCACTTAATTAACGCAAACTTAACTCTATAATCTCAGCCAAAGAGAGAGAATGAGAGTAAGTATGAGCACAGGAAAAAAAATAATTTAAATTCTGTAACCACAATTTAAAACATTTCACTCAATGAGCAGAGCTCTAAAATGAATGTGATAAGAATGAGAAGAACCTGCTATTGCTTCAGTCAACTGGGTTCCCCCATACCCCTCCCATACTGTTTGATTGCCAAGGTTTAACATACATGTTTTTATATGATACAGTCCTAAATCAGATCCAGTACAACCGGGACCAATCTTTAGTAGGTTGATCAAAATGCCATCTAAGCAAGAAATTATTAAAAATAAAACATACATATTTTAATAATTTAGCTTAAAACCAGTGATAAATTTATCTTATGTTTTCCTATAGAGACAAGACTTTAAAATTTTTTTTTTAATATCTTTATTCTTTCCTAGTATGTGGATGCACTGATAGGAGTTCCACACCACATTCCTACAGTAAAGGCTAATGCTTTTAAGTTTGCAGCAACAATGTAACCTTGAGAGTCAAAAGTAGCAAGGTAGAGACCTAAGAAATAATTAAGGTGGTATGGTAGCTCAGACCTTAGTGAGTTCAAAAGACACTGTCCCTATGCAGTTACGGTCTAAGATCTGCCTTTTTGGGATGACATCACACCTTTCTTCAAGTGTGTTTTCTGCCTGTACACCCCTTATGCTAATTCCATTCCTGCCTGGCAGAGCCTCTCCCTCGGTTCAAACACACTGGACTGGATGCATTGCTGGATTGGTGCTGTGCTGCCATGTATTTCTCCTTCTCTGGATTTTAATCATAACTCGGACATCCAGTGAGCAACTAAACCACCCACCTAAAATGCTTCCCAAAGAACACACAAGAATGATATGACTTCATTTCAAATGATCAAACTAAACAGAATACTCAGGAAGCATCAGGGAGGATGCCGAGCAGAGTGTCTTCTAGCCACCGGCAGAATCAGAGCAACTCCCCATTACCAGCTGAAGGGAGAGCCAGAAATGAAAAATAAACAAATGTAGGCAGGCACTGGAGCAAAAGACCTCTAGACTGTGACATTCTGGGCTGACAAGAGTGACTGTTGGACCCCGGGCAGCCGATGAAGCCATTTAACCCACCTCCACTGTTGAGCTGGACACTCATATTCACATCTTTGCCTTCCACAAACCACTCTCCAACGTACCCATTCTCGGTCCCTCGCCCTCCCTCCCTGTCTCTCTTCCTCTCCTCCTCCTTCCTCTCTTTCTCTCTCTGAGTTGACTCTGTTTCCCATTCTAAGGCTAGGTACAAGAGGAACATTGTAGATTTTCAAACCCTTCTACAAACTGTCTGGAGTGCAGTTGCCATCCTAGTTCACACATCACTTGACTACAGTTCCTTGTGTTCCCTCAACTTGGTGTCCCATTAGTCTTCAAGCTCAGTGCATTCCCTCATTTCCTCTTCTGTATTCCCACAGCCACATCCTTAGGCCAAGCTCCATGAGCTCTTCTGTGGGCTTAGGCTACAGTTTCCTCCAGAGGCTCCCAACCACCCACTCCTTTCCCATGGCATCACACAAGTTGAGTTTCTATCTCATTATGTAAGTCTCTTTCTTCAAACCATGGTTCCACTGCTTGGGGTAAAGGCTAACACTGTGAAATATCCTGGCTAACACTGTGAAACCCCGTCTCTACTAAAAAATACAAAAAACTAGCCGGGCGAGGTGGCGGGCACCTGTAGTCCCAGCTACTTGGGAGGCTGAGGCAGGAGAATGGCATAAACTCGGGAGGCGGAGCTTGCAGTTAGCTGAGATCCGGCCACTGCACTCCAGCCCGGGTGACAGAGCGAGACTCCATCTCAAAAAAAAAAAAAAAAAAAAAAAAAAAAAACAGTATCCCATATGACATGTTCAGGCTCTTCTATAGCCAGTCCCCCTACCCATCACTCTTTGCTTGGGCCTCAGTAATGTACCAATTTATACTGGCCCTTTCTCCATATGGTTAATGCTATTGCTATCCTTCCAAAATGCCTTTCTCCCCATTCCCACAATGACCTCCTGCTGATCTACCATGATCCAGGTTTAATGGCACCTTTTCCTGAATGTATCCATCCTCTCATACACTCATTTGCTGAGCCCCATCTCTGAGCCAGGCCCTTGCCTGGGCCCTAGCAATGCAGTCATCTGCAGAACTGAGAGGCAGAGCTCACAGTCAAGCGAGAGACCCAGGCTTAAACCACACAAACACAGACTTCAATGACACAACAAGGGTAAGACTGAAAATGTGACCAGTCTGAAAAAGAAAAGAAGTGCTTCCAGCTGAAGAAACAGCATGGGCAAAGGCCTTCTGATGCAAAGGACCCCAGCAAGCAGGAGACAGCAAGAAAAAGCTAGTGTGGAGAGAGGAGAGAGCTGCAGGGAGTGGCTATGAGTGCAGCTGAGGCCACATGAGGCCTTGATGTCCACAAGAAACTGTTTTATATTTTTAGAGCAATGGGAAGATGTTACAGAGTGTTCCATGGAAGAAAGTCTGGCTCAGTTTTGCTCTCCAAAAAGATCTTTTTGGCTGCCATGTAGAGAATGGATGTGGAGGGGACTGGGTGAATAGTGACTAAAGAGGAAATTAAATGTAATTTCCCTACCACATATCAACTGAAAGTTGGAAAAGAGACCCAACCTATTCTGCATGGTACAGAAAATCACCTCAAAATTCTATATTTGCTGTGAATATTCCCCAAATTAGGATGAAGTCTTCATCTGGTTCTGACCAAGAGATCTCCATCCCAGCATCCCTGTGCCTGTCTCGCACCAGACTGGAATTAGAGAAGACTGTCACCTTGCTCCCAATCTCCAGAACAAAGAAAAATCACCAACTATACCAGCCAGGCGTAGTGGCTCACACCTGTAATCCCAGCACTTTGGGAGGCCAAGACGGGCAGATCACTTGAGGTCGGTAGTTTGAGACCAGCCTGGCAAACACGGTGAAACCCCGTATCTACTAAAAAAAAAAAAATACAAAAATTAACCAGGTGCAGTGGTGCATGCCTGTAATCTCAGCTTCTCAGAACGCTGAGGTACAAGAATTGCTTAAACTCAGGAGGCAGAGATTGCAGTGAATCGAGATCATGCCACTGCACCCCAGCCTGGGTGACAGAGCGAGGCTCCGCTCAAAAAAAAAAGAAAAGAAAAGAAAAGAAAAATCACCAAATATTTATATTCACCTAACCATTATATTTCTGTGTTGATATAGCCATGAATGTTTCCTTCTCAGAACAAAAATGTTATGTTGACCCTTTCTTACAGATGGTTTTGAGATGATATCATTAATATTCCCAAATACCTGTATGTTTGGCATCATTTATTTTACAAAACATTTTTATATTTGAGAATTTTGTTCTTTATATGAATACTTGTTATGTTAGTTGCCAAAATACACACACACACACACACACACACACACACACAGCAGGAAGAAATAAAAAGTATTTGTGGCAGATAAATAATCTGAGACATCAAGCAGCAGGTAGTATTCATATTCCCTGTGACATCCTCATTCAGTCCATGAGACATTAAGTTGCCATTTGCCATGAGGAAGGAGTTGCCTAGGAGGAGTCAGAAGAAATGCCTAAGTCTTGAGTTTGAGGCAAAAGCCTTAGATGTGAGAAAGGAGACTGGTGCATATTTTTAAAGCAAAGGAGCTAGTCTCTACCCTTCCTTCCCTTCCCACACACCACCCCCATCCTGCTGCCATTCCATAAGAGTTTGAGCACGTGAGAAGAGGAGAGACAGAGAAATCCAGAGGAAAAGAGCAAGGAGGAATTTTTTTACTCTTTTCTTCCCTGGCCAAATTAGAAACTTGAGGAATACTATGGAATTCTCCTGTGATGTTTGAGAATGTGCGAGAGAAAAAAAAAAAAAGATTGCAAATATATTTTCCAGATACCATTGTAGGTCAGCAGTCTTTCCAAACATATTCAGCCCTATGAGGCTTGAAGGAAATAAGAGTTAGGATGGCATATACACACAGACGTGAGAACGGCCCTGACCACCATCATCAGCAAGAAGCTGGGCGTGGAGGTCTGTGAGTATCTCATGGGCCCAACACAAGGACAAGCCAACAAGCAATGGCGGGATACCACCTGGGGAAGAATTCCCAAAAAGAGAAAAATGAGAATGTAGCCACCTGTAGCATGAGAAGAGAGACAGTTGCTTCTCTGTGTAATTTCCCCAGGTGTCAACCAGCATAGGATAATAGACTACAGGAACATCAGCAGAACAGAAAAATGGATGTGGCATCTCTCCACCGTCAATATCAGGAGAGCCACTCCCTCTCTCCTTGGGATAATAAAGAAGCTGGATTAGGAGAAAGGAAGGGGAAGCAATATGGTTTGGATGTTCGTCCGCTTCAAATCTCATGTTGAAATGTGATTCTCAATGTTGGAAGTGGGGCCTGGTGAAGAGCAGTTGGATCATGGGGGCAGATGAATGGCTTAGTACCATCCTCTTGATGATAAGTAAGTTTTTGCTCAGTTAGTTCACACGATATCTGGTTGTTAAGAAGAGAGTCTGGGACCTCCCCCTTCTCTCTCTCTCTTGCTCTCGCTCTCACCATGTAATATGCCAGGTTCCAGTTTTCCTTCCTCCATGGTTGTAAACTTCCTTAGGCCCTCACCAGCAGCAGATGCTGACTGACACGCTTTTCGTAGAGTCTGCAGAACTGTGAGCCAAAATAAAAAATCTTGGCCGGGCGCGGTGGCTCAAGCCTGTAATCCCAGCACTTTGGGAGGCCGAGACGGGCGGATCACGAGGTCAGGAGATCGAGACCATCCTGGCGAACACGGTGAAACCCCGTCTCTACTAAAAATACAAAAACTAGCCGGGCGAGGTGGCGGGCGCCTGTAGTCCCAGCTACTCGGGAGGCTGAGGCAGGAGAATGGCGTAAACCTGGGAGACGGAGCTTGCAGTGAGCTGAGATCCGGCCACTGCACTCCAGTCCGGGCGACAGAGCGAGACTCCGCCTCAAAAAAAAAAAAAAAAAAAAAATCTTTTTGGCTGGGCACGATGGCTCACACCTGTAATCCCAGCACTTTGGGAGGCTGAGGCAGGTAGATCACCTGAGATCAGAAGTTTGAGACCAGCCTAGCCAACATGGTGAAACTCCATCTCTACTAAAAATACAAAAATTACCCCCGTGTGGTGGTGCACACCTGTAATCCCAGCTACTCAAAAGGCTGAGACACAAGAATTGCTTAAATCCAAGAGGCGGAAGTTACAGTGAGCTGAGATCATGCCACTGCACTCCAGCCTGGGTGGCAGAGTGAGACTCTGTATCAAAAAAAAAAAAAAAAAAAAAAAACTTTTCTTTATAAATTACCCAACCTCAGGTATTTCCTTATAGCAACACAAGAATGGACTAACCCAGAAAGAAATTCGATGGGGAAAACAGTCTTGATACAGTTGAACACTGAACTCATTAAGCTTTGAGCTGGACTATATTTTATACATCTTGACCAAGAAATTAGTAAATTGGACTAGTTTAGTTTAAAAACAGGTTGACTATTCAGTGGCAGAAATTAAAGTTGGTCTAGAAATAAAGTTACCTTTTGGAACAAAAATATACAACCATAAACTAATACCAATTTCATGCAGACATCACACACTACAGGATAACGTAATAGTTTCCTGGCACGCATTTTTGGACTGACTCCTTTGGAGGTGAGTGAATGAGATGTTAGCATGATAAAAAGAAATGCTTAAAAGTCCATTTGATTGAGAATATAAGTACTACTTACTGCTGAAGTTTGGTTTGCCAACAAGAATCAGAAGCCATGAGATTGAGCCAGTTAATCAAAAAGTTGAAGCTTTACTCTGCTTTTTAAAAGCAACACTCCTGATGTGACAGCAACCCAAAGGGGCAAATAAAATTCATATTATACATCTCAGAGGAAACAGCTGATTTATGAGTGTAAGACATCCTCCTCCCAACTGAATCCTGGCCCCTCCATAAGATTCACTATAATTGTTGGCAAACGTGCCACTTGAGACAATTACGGTAATCTGGTCGGACTGCAATCAAAGAAAACGACTTTGTTTTCAAATCTACTGAAGCCAACCAGGATCTCTTTCTTTCTATATCTTGAAGATGATCATAGGTATGCTAACTACATTTAAACTACTCCTTTTCAAAGCTCCTACAAGGTGTAAACCCCCCCACTCCATCCCTCTTATGAGAAAGAGAGAGAACAAAACCAACACCAAAGTCCCATTTACTAAAATCTGTGAAAGTCAGTTTTGGTTAGCTGTTTTTACCGCCGAAATTCAAATGACTGTCCCCTTCCACCTCTTTACCTCCCCTATTCTGGCTGGAAATCATCCGGGATTCACACCTCAGCACCAACGGGATGTGGCGGGGAAGGGTTTTGCACTGAGGCAGGGAGGAAAAGGAGGATGTCTCCCAGCTAAAGTCGGAATCAAAACATTCATAATGGCAAGCATCATCTGCAAGACAGAGTGCTGCTTGTCAGCTTCTCAGGAATGGCTCCTAAGGGCAGTGCAGAAACACCAAACAATAAAGAGGCAGACACCAGCTGGGCAGCAGGTAGAACAAGTGCAGAGATGGGCACCTCCAATATCAAGGTGAAATCAGTCACGCGGATGTTCTTTACAGAAAGCTAACATGCTGCCTGAAAGAGCACATGCAGCTCTCCTAGTGAGAAATGCTCCTGGATTGTTATTATTTATCTAGAGCCCCAGGTGTACACTGAGCTCTATAACAGGTAGCATGTGCCAAAACAAAGAGCAGAGCCCTTGCCCCAAAGAGTTAGATGTCTAAAGGCGCATTTGGGTACAGTTATACTCCACGAATCGGCAAAGCAGAAAATCAACAATACACAGACAGACATCAAGGAATAGTTCTTTGCTGAATGTGTCAAGAGCTTTGGAAACAGGAGGGCTTTTAAAGGAGTTGTGGTTTGTATTTCACGTTGTATTGAATTTTTTCTGAAAAAAAAAGAAAAAAGAAGAAGAATCTGCTGTTAATAAGAATTTAAAGAGATCTTGACAGTTTAGAGCAATAGATTAAATATACCAAGATGACTTGAAATAAAGACGTAAAACCCTACATTTGGGGACAAAATATAAAGACAGCTTTGGAGCTGATTACAAGTTAATACCATCAACAACACATTATAGCTGAACTCCTCAAACAATAAGTTGGTATCAGGATGAACTCATAAAAGGAAAGTCTCTAGGATGAGAGGGATGAGTTGGTTCAGGGCAGTCTCTGAGCAGGGTCTGGCTCAGATCTATAACATCCCAGATCAGATTACTGAGATGCCTTGTGGCACAGTCATTACAAGACCAGGCTTTGGACTCAACAGTTTATAGACCAGGTCTCTATCTGCCAGTTGTGTCATCTTGGGACAGTGCATTTACATCTCTATGTTACTGTTTCCTCATTTGTAACACACACAAAAAAGGAATAGATAAAGAGAGAAAAGAAAGAGAAAAAAAGAAAAGAAGGATGCTAAGAACACTGAATGTATGGGAAAATCCTCACAATGTCTGCCATGCAGTGAGCTATTCTTATAGCTAAGCCTCTGAACCACCCCCGCACCCCTGCCCCAGTCTCTCCTTTCCCTCCTCCAATGAAAACTTCTTGTAACTGAGTCTCCCTCAGCCCTGAGCTTCAACTCTGATAACCTTCAGGTTGGGAAGCAAGCCTGATGCAGTAGTGATATAGCACTCCATGACATGTCCTTCCCCAGGTCTTCTTTGTCCTTAATTTTCAGCTTGGCGAAAATTCGCCCATATTTACACTTCTGCAAAATAAACAGAACCAAGACTTATGTTTCACAATTTACATCATTGATTCCATGTGCAATCATGCTTCATGACTAATGGGCCTCTAGCAGTTTCAAAAATGTTTCTTTCTCTGTAACTCTGAGACACTGGGAGTGGGTGTGCTATGGTATAAATGGGAAATTTATAATGTAGGATACCTTGTGTCCCACCAGTCAGGCCTTTTCCTAGGATGCGTGCCCTGTCTGGTTCTTACAACTCTTCCTTCTGGGCCCAAGCCACTGCCATTTGTTGACAGGACCTCCAAGATGTTGCCCTGTCTTTGTACTTCATCTACCTGTTGGCGTAGTCCCCGCTTCTATTGGTGTATTAGCCAAGGTTGCCCGGAGACATGCAACAAATAGGAGGTGTGTGTGTGTGTGTGTGTGTGTGTGTGTGTGTGTGCATATACATATATATATAGAGAGAGAGAGAGAGAGAGAGAGAGAGAGATTTGTCACAGAAATTAGCTCATACAATTATGTGGGCTGAGAAGTCCTGTGATCTGCCATCTGCAAGTTGGAGAACCTGGAGAGCCAGTGGTATCATTCAGTCCAAATCCAAAGACATGAGAACTAACCACACTCATGCCTGAGGGCAGGAGAGGATGGATATCCCAGACCAAGCAGAGAACAAATTTGCCCTTCCTCAACCTTTTTGTTCTGTTTGGGCCTTCGATGGATTGGAAGATACCCAACCACATTGGTGAAGGAGATTTTCTTTGCTCAATCTACTGATTCAAACACTAATCTCTCCCAGAAACAACCTTACAGACACATTCAGATATAATGCTTTATTGGCTATTTGGGCATCTCTTAGCTCAGTCAAGTTGACACACAAAATTAGCCAGCACAGTTGGGATCCCTCTCGGTCTACCGTCTGCCGAAACTGGGACCTGCAATCTCCGCTCTCCCTTAGGCATGGTGTTTCCCTGCAAACTGAGCTTGCAATGGCGTTGATTCTGCCAGGACCCCATGCCAGCCCTGATCTGCCATAAGTAGTCTGCTTCACCAATTCCCAAGTTGCCCAACCTCAGCTAGTCAATACTTCAAAGCCCCTGCCTCTCTTAGCAGACACTTGTCTGGCTGAGGGAGGGAATGTTCCCCAATAAGACATCTCAGTCTCCTCTTGAATCTTGTATCACACCATTACTTCCAACAGCCTGTTATTGCTACCACAATGAAAAGAACATTGTATCAACAGAAGACAAGCTTCAACTCCAATTTCTCATTGGATGCCACATGTTGATTCTATTGTTATTAAAAAGTCATTTGTGTTGTCTAACTTGTAATAACATTTTCTGATTGCTGTTTGCCATTTTTCCCAGTGACTGCTTGTGCCATTGCAGCCTGCTCAGAGTCCTAGCATCATTACCTATTCATGCATTCTACATGCCAGCTTCCTCCTTTCTCATTATTGGGTGACTTTTCACTTGGCCTTTTCTGCAGATCAGCCCCTCAGAATATGCCATCTGGAAAAATGGAGAGTGAAACACTGCTTTAAATTAAAAAGAAAAAAAGAGAGAAAGAGACTTTTCATCACCCTGAATTAGACCCAATTTTCCCACTCTGTCACCACCCTCACAGGAGTTGGCACACTCTTCAGAAGCTGTCCGTGTTTCTTCTAACTATGACAGAGGGGGCTGAGGAGAAACAAGAAAGGAGGGGAAAGCTACAGAGAAAGAGAGAGAGAGAGCCATCCAATCCAATGCATTGATAGATTTGGCTAGATTGATGTCATTGCTCATTAAGAAAACAGGCAATCTGCTTCTCGTTCTCATTGGAGAAAATAAATTTGCACAGAGCCCAGCCAAATAATGTGTAGCAAATGATCAATGTTATCTGAGGGAGAAGATGATTGATCCTTTATTTCTTACACCCTCTCATGCATAATGCATACAACCCAGGATGTCCTCAGCTTGCCTCAGGACCTAGCAGTGATGTACCACATTACCATGCAGAGCACTCATGCTGAATTTCTAGGGACGTCTCCATATCCCAGAGCAAGTGAGAGCCAGGAATGCTTCAAAAATCAAGAGTCCCTGATAACGGTGTGATGGATTCTTGAATCTTTTCCAGGCCTTTTTACAAACATATGCATGACTCAGGGAAAGTCTCAGAGAAACTTCAGACCTCAGTATCCCTTAATGCAAAGCACAATTGGTAATACTGGCTTCTTTCAGAATATCAATTAAAAGATTAGAAAAATGGAAATCTTTCAAAGAACCAAAAATGCGGGAGATCGCTATAAAGGGAAATGAACTGTGTTAACTTTTTATTATAATGATTCCATTTCAGAGAACCGAGGTAATCATTTGTGATTTTGGAGAAAGCTGGCTACTCAAATGCTGTATGTTAAGTTTAGACTATTGTTGCTAATTCTCTATACCCATTAAATAGTGATGATGATGATGGTGATGATAACAATAATGGCAGCTAACATTTTTAAACTCCTATTTGCCAGGCCTTCAGTTAAGGACTGTACATATGTTATCTCATGTAATGTAAACTGAGGTTTAGAGAACTTCATTAATTTGCCCAACGTTCATAGCTAATAATCAATAAATTCCAGAGCCAACAGTACCAATTCCTACGTATGAATGCTGCTAGTCTGGGGTTGGGGTTAAAATAGAGGAATTAGAATATAAAGTGGAATTGGCCATCCTCAATAACTATAACTGGCTGGTAGAAGATTTTGTAAACTAACAAAAATTGAAAAAAAAAAAAAAAACTGATGAGTTTTAGTCCTTACTTTGAGCCAGTCGCCATACTAGATCTTCACATAAATTTTAGTGATAATAATGAATAAAATGATAACCAATCTATAGAGTAGATGATATCTTGCCGTGTTGGTTATTAAGTGAGCATTTCTCAGTTTAAAACCAGCTTCTCTACTCCGCTCACAAGATCCTGGGGCTGCAACTCTGCAACTCTGCAGACTCCGTCGTTTCCGCTTTGCCAGCGGCTCCATTAGGCTCTGCCAAGAGGGGGCGCCAGAGAGACTACGTCGCTAAAGGAGTAAGAGGGATTTTGATCCTTCTTGTTTTACTTCCTGTTCTTGTCAGCAGTATCTCAGCAACACTTCTTTTTTTTTTTTTTTTTTTTTTTTTTTTTTTGAGGCGGAGTCTCGCTCTGTCGCCCGGACTGGAGTGCAGTGGCCAGATCTCAGCTCACTGCAAGCTCCGCCTCCTGGGTTTCCGCCATTCTCCTGCCTCAGCCTCCCAAGTAGCTGGGACTACAGGCGCCCGCCACCTCGCCCGGCTAGTTTTGTATTTTTAGTAGAGACGGGGTTTCACCGTATTAGCCAGGATGGTCTCGATCTCCTGACCTCGTGATCCGCCCCTCTCGGCCTCCCAAAGTGCTGGGATTACAGGCTTGAGCCACCGCGCCCGGCCCTCAGCAACACTTCTTAGCCCTGGCAGCAGCAGCTCATTCCAGCTTCCAGTAGCAGCAGTGACTCAAGTGCGCAGTTTTTCTAACACTCGCTGAACCTGCCTTATTGTGCCACCTCTGGGCACCAGCCCAGCCAGACCGTACATCCTCCTCAGAGATCTGCGTCCCAGCTCTGCAAGACCCTTCTCCAATCTTCTGAGTTCTGTTTCCTCGGCTGAGAAGTGGTAGCTGCATCCTGCACGATCACCTCCACTATATCTAGGTGTTTGTTTTTTATCTTTTCATTTCTCTATTACCCGGTTAACATGTTTTAGTACTAAATTCTCTTTGTTACTAGAACTGGTAAGGTTTCTGTCTGCTGACTGGAACCCCAGTGATAAACCCCCAATTCAGTGATAAGGATAAATTGCTCATATTTACTACTAAGTTAATAAAGGAGATGAAATGGAATCCAACCCCAGGTCTTTCTGGTTCTGAATCATATGCTCTTTCTAGTATCCCAGGATGCCTCTCCAAACTAGGCAATGGTATCTCTGTGCCTATGTTGAATAAGAGGACACACACAAAAAACATACATTGTGCAAATGAAAGTCTAAGAAATACCTGGACACAGTGTAAAATGGTGTGATTGCATGCACTGGTATTTCTTATCAATATTATTAGTGACAGTAAGACTATAGTGTATACAAAGTAGGTTCCATTGCCCTAAAGTGCCTTGTCCAATAGCTTAACCTGCTTCCGTGCTTGATACAATGTGAATTCTTCTCTGTGTTCAAGAATATGTCATGGCATTCCTCTATCTGGGTAGCTTCAAACTGTGCTAAAATACTTTGAGCAAAGAATGAGAAATGACTTGTAACTAAAGCCATCATCATTCTCACAGTGAAAGAAGCACCCAAAACTTCAAAAAGATTATGGTAGACTTGTCACTTTTGAGTATTTAGCATGCCTCCATTCTGTAACAACAGATACCCCAGAGACCAGAAGAAAGTAGGATCAAAAGATACATAGTGTGTACTGACATAGACAGACACCTCAGACCACTAGACCAACAGGGTGATTGTAAAGCACAGCTACATCTACACTCTGAGACTTAAAATGATTGTTGAATCCAAAGACCAGGAAGAGTGGGAATTCAGAACCTATTCTGATCAGATGCCAGGAAGTCAGAAACTATCCCCTGAAGAGAATATTAAGACGTCACCAGAAATTTCAGCACATCATGTGTAATAAAGTAAGCTTAGTTTATTTCAGCTAATAAGTCTAGAAATGTTTACAACTCTCATATTAAGTTCTACAGCATACAAATTAAAATGGAAGGAGAAGTTTTTATACCACTTGAAATGCACACACATACACAGATGGCACACATGTAATTTATTTCTCCTTTCTCAAAAAGCTATGCTGCTTTCCAAATCATTGGTGCAAGGTACCAGTGTTTCTTACTTTTCGTTGTGTGTTAAAGTTAAAATAAAAAGGGAGGGACTATCTGTTCTTATTGTATTTGCAAATTCATCTAGAGGCCATATTGCATTGAGCCCATCTAAAACACATGACAAATGCACTCATATTTCTAGGAATCCTAACAGGGTCTAGGAGACAAAATGAGCAACAACTTGTCAACCTAAACCACAATGAAGCATAGAGTGGTGGGCTATAGAGAAAAATAGTCACCCTTCCTGCCTTCTTTGTGATGCTTCCTTCTAAGTAAGAACCCCAGACAGCGCCTTTCCCAGTAACATTCATCCAGTGGATGCCTGAAAAATTCTCTGATAACCCTGTCAGAACACAAGGCATTATAATGACCAGTAGGTGATAAATATATGGGTAATGCCTTAGCAGTGATTGTGTCTTTCTACAGCAGTTTAAAGCAATAAAGTCTGAGCTGGGCATGGTGGCTCACACCTGTAATCCCAGCACTCTGGGAGGCCAAGATGAGCAGATCGCTTGAGCCCAAGAGTTTGAGACCAGCCTGGACAATATAGTGAGACCTTGTCGCTACAAAAAAAAAAAAAAAAACCTTTGAAAATTATCCAAGCGTGGCGGTGGGAGCCTGTAGTCCCAGTCACCTTGGAGGCTGAGGTGAGAGAATTGCTTGAGCCCAAGAGGCAGAGGTTGAACTAAGCCGAGATCACACCACTGCACTCCAGCCTGGAAGACAGAAACAGACTCTGTTTCAAAACAATAAATAAATAAAATAAAGCCTGCTATTATGATATAGATAGATAACACTAGATGTGAAAAGTTGTAACCCCCTTGTCTTGTGTCACCCCAGGAAAACGGAACTAGTATGCAAGCACAAGATTCCACTTAGGGACATAAAAGAAGTCACTCTACTCACTTGGGGGGCTGTACTCAAATATCCACACCCTCTGAACTTAGAGACAACATCAGGAAACAACCACTGACTGAAACCGAAGGTAGAAAAAGTCGGCAAATAAGAGATTAACATATTCATATTCAGTGGTTTTAAGACTTGGTATGTAAATGGCTTGCTGTATAGACTTAGGAATCCAACAAGTCCAACAGCTAGAATGTAGGGAATGAAAGTTATAACCTAATCAACTGTATTTGAGAATAAATATAAAGGAGAGATGTATTGACAGAAGAGAAGTCTGTGTGTAGTAAAGGAAAAAGAAGGCTAAAGAATATAAATTTGCCAGTGCGTTTTCAGTAGTGAATGAGGGACGGCCAAGCACAGTTGCTCACGCCTGTAATCCCAGCACTTTGGGAGACAGGGGCAGGCGGATCGCTTGAGGTCGGGAGTTCGAGACCAGCCTAGCCAACATGGTGAAACCGCATCTCTACTAAAAATACAAAAATTAGCTAGGCATGGTGGTGGGTGCCTGTAATCCTAGCTACTGGGGAGGCTGAGGCAGGAGAATCACTTGAACCCAGGAAGTGGAGGTTGCTACGAGCCAAGATCGCACCACTGCACTCCAGTCTGGGCAGACAGAGCAAGACTCCCTCTCAAAAAAAAAAAACAGTGAACAATGGATAGACACTGTATTAATAAATAAATATTCCTGTTACTGAAAGAATTACTCTATTTCAGGGTACAGGCATAATTAATCCAGGATGAGAGGTTGGCATAGGACATAGCTAGGAACAGAAAAATAGTCTAATAAAGTAGGTCATATCAAGTCATTTTAGAGTCACATAGGGCATTGAAGGCAAGCCCCATAGTCAAAGGAAATTCATACCATAAACAATGTAGATGACCCAGATTCCATGAGGGAGAGGGTACCAGGTAAGTTACAACTGCATCTGAACACCTGCAGTGTGCACCGCCCACCTGATTCAGGAAACTTGGACATTATAGTGATTGGTAGATGGAGAAAATGGGGAGAAAGACTTGTGCTGTGCTTATAAAAATGGCCAGAAACCAGCATAGTGGTTCATGCCTAGAGTCCCAGCAACCAGCATAGTGGTTCATGCCTAGAGTCTCAGCAACCAGCACAGTGGTTCATGCCTAGAGTCCCAGCAACCAGCACAGTGGTTCATGCCTAGAGTCCCAGCAACCAGCACAGTGGTTCATGCCTGTAGTCCCAGCTACTCAGGAGGCTGAGGTGGGAGGATCACTTGAGAGACCAGGGATTTCAGGCTGCAGTGAGCTATGACTACGCTGGTGAATAGTCACTGCATTCCAGCCTGGTCCACATAGCAAGCCTCCATCTCAAAAACAAACAAGCAAAAAAACTAGCCAGCAGAAAACAGGTCTCTACACTTTCTCAACAGGGCATATGATCTGAAAGTGAGCCCTGTTTAATTACAGTTGTGCATTTGTGCATTATCTCGGATCAGATAACACTCAAAACATATATTTAGTGGATGTAACTTGGTACTCCAAATCTCAACTGACTCCAGATCAACGGGAGCACAAAAGCTGAGAATCAATTCCTGGACAAGAGTTACCAAAACAAGGCCCCACTTGCCTGAAATACCTGGCTTGCGTAGTCAGCCACCTTACCACATCTCTGTACCTGCTAAAGTGGCCTCAAGTCGGCCTCCTCCTAGGAGTAAGGGCTGGAACATGAGTATTTACCTTACCGTGTATTATCATCTCCCTTTTCACATCTATGTCTAATCTCTCCAGTGAAGGCACAGGCAAAATCATAAGAAGGACCATGTCTTAAATTCTCTCCATTATGAACGAACTGTGATTGTGGAGCATACTATATTCTAGGCTCTGCACTAAGAGCTTTACTTTATTTCACTTGTCACAACTCTGTGAGATAAATATTATTTTCTTCATTTTACAAGGGAAGAAATAAACGCATGAGTTATTTAAGAGACAGATAATTTGACTGTGATTTTATATTTAGTAAGTAATGGGGTTGGATTCAAGTCCAGGTAATCTTAACTCCTAAACTCATGCTCATAACTGCTATGGAAATGTGGTGTAATGTAATGGCTAAATAGACAAAAAAGATATGCCCCCCAGTTACTCAATATATTCTGTTACAGTTTTTGAAAGGGCATGGTACTGGTACCAGAATTGATGGATTGATAGAAGAGTAAATTCAGAAATAGACCCATAATGTATCAGAATTAATAATCTGGTAAAGAAAGTATCTCAAAACAATAAAGAAATTAAGAAAAATCCAACAAATAATAATGGAGAAACTGGCTAACCATTTACAAAGAAAAAAATTAAATTCCTGACCTATGCTGTACATCATGAAACATTCCAGTTAAAGATTCAAATAGGAACAAATAAATAATAAAAGCATTAGAAGAAAATATAAGAGAAATTGATGTAATCTTGTACTGAGAATGACACCAAAAGTAGGACTTACGAAGGGAAGAGATGGATAAGTGTGATTACATATCATTTTTAAAGTTTCTGTTTGATCCAAAATATCACTCACAAAGTTTTAGAAAACAATTGACAGGCAAACTGAGACTTGTAAGGTAAATTAATGACAAAATAACTAATGAACTTAATATATAACAAAGTTAAAAATCAATAAGGAAAATATAAACAACCATATAGAAAAAAGTGAGCAAAAGTTATGAAGAGGCAGACCATAGAGAAAGAATAAAAATGGCAACAAGCTTATAAAAATATTTTCTTACAATTGTATGGTAAGAAAATAAGTGAAAATCAGAACAACAAACTGATAATATTTTCAATCTGACAGAGTAATTTAGTTTAAAAAAAAACCCACAAAATCTAATGTTGGCAAGGGTTTCAAGGAACACAGGCATTCCCATATACTATTGGCAAGAATATAAATTAGTTTAACATCTTTTGATGACAGTTTGCCTATAGTATTAGTTTTTTTCCAGAAACTATGTTTCCTAATATAATTTGTCAAATGTTTTTTAAAAAGTATTGCAAAGTTATTCATGATAGAATTTGAGGCCAGGTGCAGTGACTCACACCTGTAATCCCAGCACTTTGGGAGGCCAAGGCAGACGGATCACTTGAGGTCAGGAGTTCGAGACCAACCTGGCCAAATGGTAAAAGCCTGTCTCTACTAAAAATACAAAAATTAGCCAGGCATGGTGGTGTGTGCCTGTAATCCCAGCTACTCAGGAGGCTGAGGCAAGAGAATCGCTTGAACCTGGGAGGTGGAGGCTACAGTGAGCCAAGATCATGCCGCTGCACTCCAGCCTGGGTAACAGAGTGAGACTGTCTCAAAAAAATAATAATTATAATTATAATAACAAAATAGTAAAAATAAATGAAATGTCTATTGGTAGGGAAACAGCCAAGTAAATAACAATAGATCCATACCATTGAGTACCACGTGGCTACGAAAAATGATGACACATGCTTAATGTATTGACATGAAATAATGACCATGGTGTATTGTCAAGTGAAAGTAGCAGATTGTCAGACAATATGGATGTGATTATTCCATTATCATAAAACAATGTAAGTGTATGTGTAAGGGGTGCTTTACACATGCATAAGAAGCAGTATGAAAAAACATACGTCAAGATATTAACAAGAATTATCATTAGATGATGGCATTACAATGCAGAGATACTTTATTCTCTTTATTTTTTTCTTTCTTTTTGTAATCAGCATATTTCACTTTTGCCATTAAAAAGGTAGACAAAACTAATAGTACTTTATGAAAAATGAGATTTTTCTCATCTCCTGAGACTCTTTTCATTAGAGAGATTACACTCATATGTGATTTGTTCATCCACCAAAGTGCACAATGTGTTCCGTCATTGGAAGGGATCAAGCCTTGAACTTGGGTGGTTGGGAAGCCTCTGTCACCTGCTATACTAAGAGTAGAATCAGATTCAACTCTCGAGGATCAGATTATTTTGAGCAAAAGTTCTCAGATGTTGTCCAGAGAGATCATGTGAGGGAACTCTCTTGTTCTCTGCCCATGAAAACTCTATAATGAACAAAGTATTTGATTCACCCTCACACATTTCCCATTTACTTCTGTGTTGTTGATTGGCAGGTGGATTAGCAGTGAGTATTGAATTGTTCAAGTAAAGTCAAAGACTGGACTCTTAGGACTACTCTTATGCCATAAGTGTCTTAAATTTGGAAGACAAAGGAAAACTTAATAAAACATTGTGCGACCCTCAGATCTACCACCTGCCACCCTCCCTGTTTGCCCATACACACATCAATATATACCCACGGACATCATTATTCCTGCCTCTCAGAGATCTCAGGCAGAAAAGCCGGAGATGTCATAGAGAATCCTCCTAGGGGTACAACCTGTGTTCTCTCCTGGAATAATTACAGCCTGTGTTCATCCCGGCTAGGCAGACTGACCTTGTCTCTTAAATTCTTTATTAAACAACATCTGTACCTCACTCTCCTATTGTGGTGAGGTAAGACATAGATTCTCACACAGCCTGATAACAGCTGTTTTATCATTCCTTTTACAATCTCTGAGAACACCAAGGAAAAACTCCCAACTGTGAAGCTAGGATGATTGGAAACACTCTGAGCTCCAGATTAAAAGCAAGAAAATTGCACCAAACCTCAGAGAGTTTTTTTTTCTATACTTCACACAGAGGCCCCCCACCATCCCTGATTCCTTGATTAAATTGTTAAAGTTTAATAAATTATCATGCTCCTGTGGAAAACTATAACTGAAAACTTTTTTGTTTGTTTTTTAACTAAAAGCTTTATGTACCAGCTGGCAATTTTTCCACTAATGCTGATTTAAAAAAAAAAAAAATTCACATAAAAACACTTGCTGCAACATACTTAATCATTGCATTCCTCAGGCATACCTGACTCAGTTAGATTCCAGATAAGTAACATTACAGTTCATCCTCACATCAGTGATTGTTACATCAAAAAGAAAAGACAGAGACATAACTAAGTGAATTACACAGAGAAAGCCAAGTGGATAGGGAGAGACAGCTTTCATTTGCACATTTATATAGTTCAGGAATCTACTAAAGGTGTATGAGAAATGAAATCTGAAAACTTGTTACCCATGGTTTTTTGCATTTGTTAGAAAACTTCAATTTTAAAAAGGTGAAGGATAAATAGTTGAAGAGAAAAGACTATATGGTGAATTATTCATTCTAGCTGGGCCATTCCAGGTCACAAGACAGGAGACTTCTTATAATCTTACACATAATAGAGATCTGGGATGACAGAAGCTCTGTTAAATCAACCCATACTGCACACAGTTCTTCAGAACGCAGTACTGATAAGGCACTGGTAGACCCAGGAGAAAAACATCTGAGACGAATTGTCAGGAATCACAGAAAAGCAGGTCGGAATGGAAGCCTGTTTTATATAGCAATTTGTCCAAAAGGCCAGACAAAGAGAAAATATTGTCGAAGCTTCCTTCTCTTTCCCTGACTTCATGTTCCCATTGTTAAGATGACTGCAATAATAGGCTAAACAGCATATTTTTAGGGGAAAAGGGAAAGGGAAGAAATCCAGCCCATGATTGGTTTGCAGGACATTTTGAATGATTGTAAAAATATTATGTGTGCACAGAGGAAATTTTGAAAAATACAGAAAAACAGAAGAAATAAGTAATTTCTCCTCTCACAATTCACAAACAAAAACAATTATGAATACTTGGTATAATAAAATAGACCAAATCCTTTTGGTCTATTTTACGTGGAGATATATGTATTTGATGGTGACAATAAATCTAAAAAATACATTATATATGTATGTATATACACACACACAAATATACACACAAAATTCTCCCCCAAATTAAAGATATATATATGTATACAATTCTCCCAAAAATTTGATTTACATCATATGTACTGTTTGTAATCTGCTTTTTTCTCTATTCAGTATTTTAAATTCCTGAGTATTTTAATTAAAATATTACAATGCTTTAGATTTATCACCACCATCAAAACGGTTTTTAAGCACCAAAATGCATATAATAGGTTAATATTTTTTAAGGTTTTAAAAAAACTTGATACAGAATCAAGCAGTTTTCTGACATTTAAGGAATGTACATCCAATCTCACTTTTGCAGTATCCCATGGGGTATCATGGAGTTGTCTGGTAAAAGAATACAAGGTACATAACTTCTCTAAGTTTCAGTTTCCTTTTAGTAAAATGCAATGGTAGTATTGCAGCATCCTTATTCTGCATAATTCAGTCCTGGAAGTGGTTATAATATCAGTTAAAAGAGGAGTCCCAAAATGATATAAATATCCCTAAAACATTTTACAATAACTAAAAACACACCAGTGAACATTCACTAAGCTTTTGAAATAGTACCAATTTTTTTTTTTTTTTGTCAGGTGGGATATAAATCTTAAAGGGTTGTCTTTCTTGCATAAACCATACCCATAATGTATCTACAATTTCCAGCTCTACTTTTTTTGAGGAACAAGAATATACAAACACTTGTAAAACAACCTAAGTGAAAAATACTTCCAGATTTTCTTACTTTTTCCCAAAGTTAAGAGCAACTTGTTTAATGACTTTCCTTATCAAGACCTTTGAAACTTTCCACTTGGTTTTCATAAAAACAACACTTCTTCCTTTCCCATTCCTATATCATTATTGTATATAATATTTAATAAATTCATATCATTTCAACAACACTACACATTTGAAAAACAGATTGGGAACAAACTCAACTAGCCCTCCTGAGCTAATCCCTCAGCTGAGGGAGGCTGAGAAATATAGCACACCAAAGAGCCACCCACTGGCCTTGAGCACTCAGTATGCTGGGAATACCAGTCAACATGTTTTGGAGCAGCAGCCCTCAATCTTTTTGGCACCAGGGACTGGTTTTGTGGAAGACAATTTTTCCATGGACAGTGGGAGAAGGGAATGGTTTGTGGATGAAACTGTTCCACCTCAGATCATCAGGCATTAGATTCTCATAAGAAGTGCGCAACCTAGATCCCTCACAAGTGCAATTCACAATAGAGTTTGTGCTCCTATGACAGTCTAATGCCCTTGCTGATCTGACAGGAGGCAGAGCTCAGGCCAGAATGCTCACTTGCCCACACTCACCTCCCACTGTGTGGCCTGGTTCCTAACAGGCCATGGGCCAGTCTGTGGCCTGGGGATTGGGGACCCTTGTTTTACAGGGATGGGAAGGTTCAGATAAGACAGCCATGGGCTAAGTGCTTAAGGTTGATGTAAATATTAAATGAGACAATGCACTCAAAATGCTCAGCACCATCTTTGACACTTAATTAGCTCTCAATAAACATTAGCTGAAAAGAAGGAGAAAATAAGAAAATGACAAAGGCCCTTTCTACAGTTTCCTCACAATCATTGGAATCTAATCAGGTTTTAGCCAAGATCAAAAAAAAAGAAAAAAAGCCTAGATGTTGAAGACTTGCTGTCAGGCTAGATTATCTGTGAGGATGAGGCTCTGATAAAAATCAGCTGCAGCAAACTGAAAGTACTATCCAGAGCGTAAGTTGTCTAATTCGGATGACAAGGTATCACTGGACATTGGATCCCAGACTCAGATGCAACCATATAGACTTACATGTAATGAAGCACCCATGAAGACTTAACTTAGAAAAAATTCTAAACTTGCATCATTTTGGTTTTAATCAATTTTTATCATCATCTTTCTCTTTTCTAGAAAATACACCTCATACCACCAACCTAAGCAAAGTTGATTTCTTTTAAATTTTACCATGCATCAAAAAGGATAATAGTTAATATTGGGTTTCAATTAGCTACACTAACAGGACATGGGAATGCAATGCAAGAGCAAGTAGACAGAGCTTAACTTTCTATCAAACACAGAATTAACAGAGAAGACACTAACAATCAGTTGTGGAATGTCAGTGAAGTAAATAAATAATAATAGCTTGACAAATTCAGTCAAAATCCTAGAAAGCAAGAGTTGAAGCTGATTTCTTTTGCAGATAAATCAATGCTGAGAAGATTGGAAGATGAATAGGAGGAGTTAGGACTACAGTTGTCAATAACAAGGAAATGTAATCAAAAAACTTGTTCAAGTTTTAGTATGACATGCCTATGAGCAGCAGAAGAAAGACTGAAAAGAGAGCAGTTTCCTTATTTAACAATTTCAAGTAAATTTATCCTGGGTCCTAGGCCAAATTTGTGTCATGTCAATTTGGTTCAACCATCTTAGAGTCACAGCCCCCCTTGATAACCTGTGAGAAAGCTATGGACCCCAAGATAGTTTTTCAGCATTTTGTAAAGCTGCATGCACTTACCATGTGATCTAGCAACTGCACTGTTGGGCATTTATACCAAAGAAATGAAAACTTATATCCACACAAAACCCTGTAAATGAATGTTCATAGCAGCTTTTTTGCAATAGCCCAAAATTGGAAACAATTTAGGTGGCCTTCAGTGAGCAAACGGCTAAACAAACTATGGTTCATCCCAATTGTGAATATTGTTCAGTAATAAAATGAAAGGAACTATTGATACACTTAACAGCTTGGATGAATCTCAAGGGACAACACTGAGTTAAAAAAAAAAAGTGAATCTCAAGACTGCAAATTATATGATTCCATTACATAACATTCTTGAAATAAAATTATAGAGATGAAGACCATATTAGTGGAATATTAGTGGTTGCCAAGGATTAGAAATAGCAGGGAAGGAGGTGGCTGTGGTTATAAAAGGGGTAGCAGAAAGAATCTCTGTGGTTACAGAACAGTTCTGTGCCTTGGCCATGTTGGTGGTTACTCTTTCTGCATGTAATACAATTGCATAGAGCTACACACACACACACACGCAGACACATGCACATACATGCGAGTACATGTAAAACTGGTGAATTTCAATAAGCTCCTGGATTGCATCAATGTCAGTTTCCTTGATTAGGTACTGCACTATAGTTATGTAAGATGTTACCTTTGGAGTGAACACAGGACCTCCTTTTTTTCAATTGCCTGTGAATCTCTAATTACTGCAAAATAAAGTTTTAAGAAGATACATATACTGATAGAGAAATGGGTACTCGTATTACTAAACTCAATTTCCAAATAGAATGACAGTTTGATCCCCTTATAAGGAGGGCAGCTGAGGATGAAAAGAGTGAAAAGCAAATAAAAAGGGCTTCTAACTTTGTATTTGATATACTTCTGTACTCTTGAATTTTTTTAGTTGATATTCTCTGTACAGTTTGAATTTTTATAGTATGAATATATTACTTTTATTATTTAAAAAGGCAAATGAGGATAAAATGAGAAATTCTTTTGAAAAAATCTGTGGAGTCTCTTCCCCCAAAAAAATTTGCAAAAATTCTGTATACAATTATAGCAATCTCATGGACCCCAAAGCCTATCCACGAATCTCCTGAAGCACTCATGTCCCTGCTCCTGCTTTTAAAAATGGATGCCTGTACAAATGGAGAGAAGTGGGGTCAAGGGACCTATTAAATATATTCTGTAATCACCCTGGGCTCTATTTGCTATGATGCTCAGCCTTCCTCAAGTGGGAAATAAAGATGCATTCCTTTGTTTCTTTGGAAGTGACTAGATGGAGAACTCTGTATTGGAACTTTAGGAGCCACACCAAGGGTGATCATAACAAACATGCAGGAATACATTAACATATAAATAACTTATTACTAAGGGTACTTAGAACAACAGGAAGAAATAGAATAGTTCTCTGAGTATTTGTTTACTAGCCATATTCTGGGCAATATGCTAGACATTGAAAATAAGGCAGTGAGAAAAACAAGCTTGTTTTCTACCCAGAAACTACTGAGTGCCTAAAGGCACAGGAAGGTTCTTTGCCTGCTTAATGCAAGATGTCCCATCTTGTTAAAAATCCGCAGTTTATGAACTACTTGTGCAAAGGATACGTAAGAATTATAGAACCAGAGTCAAAATATTGTATCATATCAGTCTTTGAAGAACATATAATATGCAAATATATGAAGAAATATCTGATACATATATTTTATTATTTTACACTGTATTTTATATACATTGCATTAAATATATATGAATATATAGACATATATAGCCCATCCAGAACGCTTTTCAGAAAAACATTGGTTTTAATCTTCTGACTCAAACATGTCAAAGAAAGCTAAATGATTCAATAATTCAGCCAAAAGATATCTTGTTGGTATTTTCTTTTTTGGTTACTGGATGGTTTGGTAGAGAACTGTAGTAATATGTTAATAGGAATAAGACTGGTGGGAAGACACATGAAATATTTAAAATTTTGAAGTTGAGAAGCAGCATGGCCCAGAACACATGAGGCTAATATTACCGATTCTACAGCCAAACTAACTGTCTGGGTTACAATCTTGAATCTTTCACCTAACAGCCATGTGACCAAGGGAAGCACCTACTCTCTGTGGCTCAGTTTCCTCATCTATAGAATGGATGCACGATTGAGTTGGAATAAAGGTTGAATAAATTAGAGGGGTATGAAAGTGCTCATGAAATTTTTCAACAAGTATTTTGTATTAGTCAGCGTTCTCCAAAGAAACAGAATCAATAGGATATAAAGATAGCAAGAATTCATTATGAGGGATTGGCTCACATGATTATGGAGACTTGGGAAGTCCCTTGTACTGCCATTTGCAAGCTTCAGACCCGGGAAACCCCATGGTGTCATTCGGTCCAAGTTCAAAGGCTTAGGAACCAGGGAAGCCAATGGTATGAGTTCCTGTCAGAGGGCAGGAGAAAACTAAAGTCCTAGCTCAAGAAAGCCAGGCAGAGAGAATATTTCTTTGTTCTACTCAGGTCCTCAACAGATTGGATGATGTTCAGCCACACTGGGATGGGAAAACTGCTTTACTCGGGCCCCCGTTTAAATAGTAATGTCTTTTTTTTTTTTTTTTTTTTTTAATTTATTTATTTTTTTTTTATTATACTTTAAGTTCTAGGGTACATGTGCATGACGTTTATGTCATGTATAACTCCCCAATGCAATCCCTCCCTCCTCCCCCCTCCCCATGATAGGCCCCAGTGTGTGATGTTCCCCTTCCCGAGTCCAAGTGATCTCATTGTTCAGTTCCCACCTATGAGTGAGAACATGCGGTGTTTGGTTTTCTCTTCTTGTGATAGTTTGCTAAGAATGATGGATTCCAGCTGCATCCATGTCCCTACAAAGGACGCAAACTCATCCTTTTTTATGGCTGCATAGTATTCCATGGTGTATATGTGCCACATTTTCTTAATCCAGTCTGTCACAGATGGACATTTGGGTTGATTCCAAGTCTTTGCTATTGTGAATAGTGCCGCAATAAACATACGTGTGCATGTGTCTTTGTAGTAGAGTAATTTATAATCCTTTGGGTATATACCCAGTAGTGGGATGGCTGGGTCATATGGTACATCTAGTTCTAGATCCTTGAGGAATCGCCATACTGTTTTCCATAATGGTTGAACTAGTTTACAATCCCACCAACAGTGTAAAAGTGTTCCTATTTCTCCACATCCTCTCCAACATCTATTGTTTCCTGACTTCTTAATGATTGCCATTCTAACTGGTGTGAGATGGTATCTCATTGTGGTTTTGATTTGCATTTCTCTGATGGCGAGTGATGATGAGCATTTTTTCATGTGTCTGTTGGCTGTATGGATGTCTTCTTTTGAGAAATGTCTGTTCATATCCTTTGCCCACTTTTTGATGGGGTTGTTTGTTTTTTTTCCTGTATATTTGTTTGAGTTCTTTGTAGATTCTGGATATTAGCCCTTTGTCAGATGAGTAGGTTGCAAAAATGTTCTCCCATTCTGTAGGTTGCCTGTTCACTCTGATGGTAGTTTCTTTTGCTGTGCAAAAGCTCTTTAGTTTAATTAGATCCCATGTGTCAATTTTTGCTTTTGCTGCCGTTGCTTTTGGTGTTTTAAACATGAAGTCCTTGCCCATGCCTATGTCCTGAATGGTACTACCTAGATTTTCTTCTAGGTTTTTATGGTATTAGGTCTAACATTTAAGTCTCTGATCCATCTTGAATTAATTTTCGTATAAGGGGTAAGGAAAGGATCCAGTTTCAGCTTTCTACTTATGGCTAGCCAATTTTCCCAGCACCATTTATTAAATAGGGAATCCTTTCCCCATTTCTTGTTTCTCTCAGGTTTGTCAAAGATCAGATGGCAGTAGATGTATGGTATTATTTCTGAGGACTCTGTTCTGTTCCATTGGTCTATATCTCTGTTGTGGTACCAGTACCATGCTGTTTTGGTTACTGTAGCCTTGTAATATAGTTTGAAGTCAGGTAGCGTGACGCCTCCAGCTTTGTCCTTTTGATTTAGGATTGTCTTGGCAATGCGGGCTCTTTTTTGGTTCCATATGAACTTTAAAGCCGTTTTTTCCAATTCTGTGAAGAAAGTCATTGGTAGCTTGATGGGGATGGCATTGAATCTATAAATCACCTTGGGCAGTAAGGCCATTTTCACGATATTGATTCTTCCTATCCATGAGCATGGTATGTTCTTCCATTTGTTTGTGTCCTCTTTGATTTCACTGAGCAGTGGTTTGTAGTTCCCCTTGAAGAGGTCCTTTACATCCTTGTAAGCTGGATTCCTAGGTATTTTATTCTCTTTGAAGCAATTGTGAATGGAAGTTCATTCCTGATTTGGCTCTCTGCTTGTCTGTTACTGGTGTATAAGAATGCTTGTGATTTTTGCACATTAATTTTGTATCCTGAGACTTTGCTGAAGTTGCTTATCAGCTTAAGGAGATTTTGGGCTGAGACAATGGGGTTTTCTAAATATACAATCATGTCATCTGCAAACAGGGACAATTTGACTTCTTCTTTTCCTAACTGGATACCCTTGATTTCTTTCTCTTGCCTGATTGCCCTAGCCAGAACTTCCAACACGATGTTGAATAGGAGTGGTGAGAGAGGGCATCCCTGTCTTGTGCCAGTTTTCAAAGGGAATTTTTCCAGTTTTTGCCCATTCAGTATGATATTAGCTGTGGGTTTGTCATAAATAGCTCTTATTATTTTGAGGTACGTTCCATCAATACCGAATTTATTGAGCGTTTTTAGCATAAAGGGCTGTTGAATTTTGTCAAAAGCCTTTTCTGCATCTATTGAGATAATCATGTGGTTCTTGTCTTTGGTTCTGTTATATGCTGGATTACGTTTATTGATTTGCGAATGTTGAACCAGCCTTGCATCCCAGGAAGAAGCCCACTTGATCATGGTGGATAAGCTTTTTGATGTGCTGCTGAATCCGTTTTGCCAGTATTTTATTGAGGATTTTTGCATCGATGTTCATCAGGGATATTGGTCTAAAATTCTCTTTTTTTGTTGTGTCTCTGCCAGGCTTTGGTATCAGGATGATGTTGGCCTCATAAAAAGAGTTAGGGAGGATTCCCTCTTTTTCTATTGATTGAAATAGTTTCAGAAGGAATGGTACCAGCTCCTCCTTGTACCTCTGGTAGAATTCAGCTGTGAATCCATCTGGTCCTGGACTTTTTTTGGTGGGTAGGCTATTAATTGTTGCCTCAATTTCAGAGCCTGCTATTGGTCTATTCAGGGATTCAACTTCTTCCTGGTTTAGTCTTGGGAGAGTGTAAGTGTCCAGGGAATTATCCATTTCTTCTAGATTTTCTAGTTGATTTGCGTAGAGGCATTTATAGTATTCTCTGATGGTTGTTTGTATTTCTGTGGGGTCGGTGGTGATATCCCCTTTATCATTTTTTATTGCGACTATTTGATTCCTCTCTTTTCTTCTTTATTAGTCTTGCTAGCGGTCTGTCAATTTTGTTGATCTTTTCAAAAAACCAACTCCTGGATTCATTGATTTTTTGGAGGGTTTTTTGTGTCTCTATCTCCTTCAGTTCTGCTCTGATCTTAGTTATTTCTTGCCTACTGCTAGCTTTTGAATGTGTTTGCTCTTGCCTCTCTAGTTCTTTTAATTGTGATGTTAGAGTGTCAATTTTAGATCTCTCCTGCTTTCTCTTGTGGGCATTTAGTGCTATAAATTTCCCTCTACACACTGCTTTAAATGTGTCCCAGAGATTCTGGTATGTTGTATCTTTGTTCTCATTGGTTTCAAAGAACATCTTTATTTCTGCTTTCATTTCGTTATGTACCCAGTAGTCATTCAGGAGCAGGTTGTTCAGTTTCCATGTAGTTGAGCGGTTTTGATTGAGTTTCTTAGTCCTGAGTTCTAGTTTGATTGCACTGTGGTCTGAGAGACAGTTTGTTATAATTTCTGTTCTTGTACATTTGCTGAGGAGTGCTTTACTTCCAATTATGTGGTCAATTTTGGAATAAGTGCGATGTGGTGCTGAGAAGAATGTATATTCTGTTGATTTGGGGTGGAGAGTTCTATAGATGTCTATTAGGTCCGCTTGGTGCAGAGATGAGTTCAATTCCTGGATATCCTTGTTAACTTTCTGTCTCGTTGATCTGTCTAATGTTCACAGTGGAGTGTTGAAGTCTCCCATTATGATTGTATGGGAGTCTAAGTCTCTTTGTAGGTCTCTAAGGACTTGCTTTATGAATCTGGGTGCTCCTGTATTGGGTGCATATATATTTAGGAGAGTTAGCGCTTCCTGTTGAATTGATCCCTTTACCATTATGTAATGGCCTTCTTTGTCTCTTTTGATCTTTGATGGTTTAAAGTCTGTTTTATCAGAGACTAGGATTGCAACCCCTGCTTTTTTTATTCTCCATTTGCTTGGTAGATCTTCCTCCATCCCTTTATTTTGAGCCTATGTATGTCTCTGCATGTGAGATGGGTCTCCTGAATACAGCAGACTGATGGGTCTTGACTCTTTATCCAGTTTGCCAGTCTGTGTCTTTTAATTGGAGCATTTAGTCCATTGACATTTAAGGTTAATATTGTTATGTGTGAACTTGATCCTGTCATTATGATATTAACTGGTTATTTTGCTCGTTAGTTGATGCAATTTCTTCCTAGCCTCGATGGTCTTTACATTTTGGCATGTTTTTGCAATGGCTGGTACCGGTTGTTCCTTTCTATGTTTAGGGCTTCCTTCAGGGTCTCTTGTAAGGCAGGCCTGGTGGTAACAAAATCTCTAAGCATTTGCTTATCTGTAAAGGATTGTATTTCTCCTTCACTGATGAAGCTTAGTTTGGCTGGATATGAAATTCTGGGTTGAAAATTCTTTTCTTTAAGAACGTTGAATATTGGCCCCCACTCTCTTCTGGCTTGTAGAGTTTCTGCCGAGAGATCTGCTGTTAGTCTGATGGGCTTCCCTTTGTGGGTAACCCGACCTTTCTCTCTGGCTGCCCTTAAGATTTTTTCCTTCATTTCAACTTTGGTGAATCTGGCAATTATGTGTCTTGGAGTTGCTCTTCTGGAGGAGTATCTTTGTGGCGTTCTCTGTATTTCCTGAATTTGAATGTTGGCCTGCCCTACTAGGTTGGGGAAGTTCTCGTGGATGATATCCTGAAGAGTGTTTTCCAACTTGGTTCCATTTTCCCCCTCACTTTCAGGCACCCCAATCAGACGTAGATTTGGTCTTTTTACATAATCCCATACTTCTTGCAGGCTTTGTTCATTTCTTTTTCTTCTTTTTTCTTTTGGTTTTCTCTTCTCGCTTCATTTCATTCATTTGATCCTCAATCGCTGATACTCTTTCTTCCAGTTGATCGAGTCGGTTACTGAAGCTTGTGCATTTGTCACGTATTTCTCATGTCATGGTTTTCATCTCTGTCATTTCGTTTATGATCTTCTCTGCATTAATTAGTCTAGCTGTCAATTCTTCCACTTTTTTTTCAAGATTTTTAGTTTCTTTGCGCTGGGTACGTAATTCCTCCTTTAGCTCTGAGAGGTTTGATGGACTGAAGCCTTCTTCTCTCATCTCGTCAAAGTCATTCTCTGACCAGCTTTGATCCGTTGCTGGCGATGGGCTGCGCTCCTTTGCAGGGGGAGATGCGCTCTTATTTTTTGAATTTCCAGCTTTTCTGCCCTGCTTCTTCCCCATCTTTGTGGTTTTATCTGTCTCTGGTCTTTGATGACGGTGACGTACTGATGGGGTTTTGGTATAGGTGTCCTTCCTGTTTGATAGTTTTCCGTCTGACAGTCAGAAGGACTGTCTGTTGGTCTGTTGGAGATTGCTTGAGGTCCACTCCAGACCCTGTTTTCCTGGGTGTCAGCAGCAGAGGTTGCCGAAGATAGAATATTGCTGAACAGCGAGTGTACCTGTCTGATTCTTTCTTTGGAAGTTTCCTCTCAGGGGTGACTCCACCCTGTGAGGTGTGGAGTGTCAGACTGCCCCTAGTGGGGGATGTCTCCCAGCTAGGCTACTCAGGGGTCAGGGACCCACCTGAGCAGGCAGTCTGTCCGTTCTCAGATCTCAACCTCCGCGTTAGGAGATCCACGGCTCTCCCCAAAGCTGTCAGACAGAGTCATTCGCGTCTGCAACGGCCCCGCTCTTTCCCCTAATGGACTGCAGCTGTGCGCTGTCCGCAGAGGTAGAGTCTATGGAGACAGGCAGGCTTCCTTGAGCTGCTGTGAGCTCCACTCAGTTCGAGCTTCCCAGCGGCTTTGTTTACCTACTTAAGCCTCAGCAATGGCGGGCGCCCCTCCCCCAGCCTCGCTGCTGCCTTGCGTATAGATCGCCGCAGACGGCTGTGTTAGCAGTGAGGGAGGCTCTGTGGGCGTGGGACCCTCCCGGCCAGGTATGGGATATATTCTCCTGGTGTGCCTGTTTCCTTAAAGCGCAGTATTGGGGTGGGAGTTACCCGATTTTCCAGGTGGTGTGTGTCTCAGTTCCCCTGGCTAGGAAAAGGGATTTCCTTCCCCCTTGCGCTTCCAGGTGAGGCGATGCCTCGCCCTGCTTCAGCTCTCGCTGGTCGGGCCGCAGCAGCTGACCAGCACCGATTGTCCGGCACTCCCTAGAGAGATGACCCCAGTACCTCAGTTGAAAATGCAGAAATCACCGGTCTTCTGTGTCGCTCGCGCTGGGAGTTGGAGACTGGAGCTGTTCCTATTCCAATAGTAATGTCTTCCAGAAACACCCTCACAGACACACCCAAAAATAATGTTTAACCAGATATCTGGGCATCCTGTGACCCAGCCAAGTGGACGCATGAAATTAACCATCACACATCTGTTGGACTAAAACCAAATACTATATGTGTGCAGAGAAAACAAATTCCTGGAGGATGAATTATTTGAATGGGAAGGAATTCACCAGGTTGGGGTGTGCAGGGGTGCACTCTCCCAGATGGAATCCAAGCAATGGCCAAGGCAAAAAGGTGAGAGCAAGTTTGGGAAACAGTGGACAAGCACACTTAGCTACAGCCCTAGAGCTGTGCCTCAAGAAGACAGACACTGGCCTGAAAGAGTAGTTTAGAGGCTTAGCAACACCCTGGTTGCCAACTAAGGATTAGAATTTCACCGAAAGATTTTAAATAAAGGAGACCCCTGACCAGTGCTATACTTAGGGAAAGTCAACCTGTCCCATGGTTTAGATGAGGACGTGGGGAAGCCAGTTATAAAACTATTGTGTAACAAAAGATCAGGAGAGGGTATAGTACAGGCTAAAGCAGAATTATGAGGGTGAAATAAATGAAAAACAGAAATGAACAGTAACCAAGTAAAGAGAGTGATGGAAGAAATGGCATCCCCAATACACCAAGCCCAAGGTGTCATTCATTCCAAGTTTGAAGGCTTACAACCTAGGGAGCCAGAAATCAAAGGGAAGACATAGAAAACAATGACAAGAAAGCTGAGAAGTAGAAAAGAAAGAAATAGAAAACTGTGGAAAGAAATCTAAGAACATGCTACATGTCAAGCATACTGATCATTTTCTGTAAGTTTTCCCTTTTGATACATAAAGATAACTGTGGAAACTGGTAAAACTATCCCCTTGTTTACCCAGCAAGAAGCTGAGGCTCAGAAAAGTGAAATTATTTGCCTACATCACATGGCCAGTTAAAAGCAAAGCCAGGATTTAAACCCAAAGCTTCCTTGCTCCAGAGTCCATGCTTACTGCACTGGACCATGCTAGTTAGGGGATGCAGTGGGTAGGAGATTTTGCCTCTTTTTTTGGACACATTGCTGGACTTCCAGATGAATTTGTTGAATGGGTGGCAGCAGTAAAGGCATGAAGAGGTCTGAGGGGAGAAATGAGGGTTAGAGAATGGAATCCAGAAGCTTCATGGAGGTTTTGTAAGAATTAGTGAAACCGCTGAAGTGAATAATCAATAACAGATCATTTATAATTATTAACTTGCGCATTCATGTGCTGGAATGTAATCATGTTTGTCTGAAGAGCCAACACAGCAGTTTTAAAGGGATTCACAAACAGAAGAAAGCTGCTGTTCTCTCCAGTAAGCAGTATTTTAGTGGCAAAACACCCTGTGAATGGTTTGTGAGTACAAAGCAGCAAGCATGTGAATAGCTTTTTACAATATCACGTTCTCTCCTTCCACTTGGGAAGGAAGCACAATGCTACCATAAGCAGATACTAACAGAGCACAGATGCTGGCGCTGATGTCAGCGTAAATGCTGTCCCGCACCAAAAAAAAAAAAAACCTCCCAAAGTACCGTGCCTGCATAAATCTTATATTTTTATGAATCACTGCCATCACTGCAACCTCACACTGAAAATTTGTGTTTTAGATGTGAATGGATTATTTTAGATAGTTTAGTTTCTCTTAGGTTCATGATTTATACTTGTCCATATATCATATCCAAACAGGACTTTGCTTCCTAGGTTGCCCAAGTGGCAGCCTGTATCCAGTGGTTAAAGTTAGAAAATATCCTTTAATTTTGATCCAGAGGAGCAAAATCGGTCTGATGCCTCTGTTGTAAACATCCAACCACAGATTCAACGTTAATATTTCCACTTCGTCTCAAGAGCAGTTTTCCAGAGCCAACAAATACATTGCACTATACAATTTTATGCTTTGTAAAAGGTGACCTATACTTTCGTTTTCAAATGCAGTTTCTTTAATGAAAATATTGTAATGTCAGTCCATGCAAAGCAAATGCATATTAATATGCGTTTACATCTGTCTCATATTAATATTCATGCCTGAATCCACATCCCTACACAAAGCCAATTTTCTGACCATCTGTGTGATGGCTGGTGGATGCAATGAATAAATTTTATTTGTGAGGGGAGTGATAAATCATGTATCTTCAGTTTTTCACCCACAATCTTTCCTCTTAGGTGCAAAAATATTTAAGTAAATGAAACGGATTAACCCTTTAACTTCCTACTGATACTGGCAATTTTATAAAGGCTGTGAAAATACAATCTCAACAACTCTAACTAAAAACAAGAAAAGGGAACTATGGATTTACTTGCTTAGATTAGACATCCTTTGTTCCCATGTGAGTTCCAGTCTTTTACACTAATCTTTGATATTGTTTAAAATGTACTGTTTTTGAAAATTTTACAGATGAAAACAAGACCTCTGCAGAAAGAGTGTATTCCTAAAGAAACTCCTGACAGTCATTAAGTATCTTAAAAGTCCTACTACAAAGTGTAACCATACATAAAGAAGATTTCAAACAGGAAAGAAGATTAAGAACAAAGAAAGTTTATTAGTATTTACACAATGATCTTGGTACTTTCAATTTCACCCAAGTGAAATATTAAGATTTCAGTGGCAACAATGTTTTTGTCAATTTGGTGATCTGTTGAGGAATATCACATCCAACTCTAAGAAGCAATGACCTTTCAGGATATGCGACAAATACAGTTAATTAACCTTGCAAGCAGAGCCCAAAGAGAAGGATTAAATTGAAAAGTAATCATATCATGATAGGGAGAGCATGAAAATACTGCACACTGAAGAAAGAAGCATGATCTGGTGTCTTAAATAATGAAAACCATGTCAGGTGGTCTAAGATGGTTTCCTTGCCTCTTCCAGGAATGCTTTCTATGAATTCTAGATGAATGGGCCACTAGATTGAATCCAAACCCAAAGTTTCAATATGATTTCATTTACCTTCTCAGAGTTAGATGGGGCTTTTCTAAGGTCACTAAAATTGTCCACAGTCACAAATAGCACAAACCATAACTTCCAGGCTGCTGAAAGTTCCTACTTCTATTGTAATGACACTGAACCAAGTGACAAGGTCAAATGAGAACTCTCAGAGCTATCAATCTACTGTAGATACAGCCCACATGGGCCAATGGATAGTCAAGTCATAAATGCAGTAGGATCAGAGAATTGTCAGCTCAAATAAGCAACAGTTATTTATTGAACACCTGCTACTGGCAAGGCACTGTGCTGAGATGGAGATCAAGATGCCACGTTGGCCTCAGAAAGCTTACCACCTTGCTAATAACATAGACAGGTTCTCCCACAAGATTCTCAACCATTAAGTTGTTGTATGATAAATATGAACTAAATACTATAAAAGGAATTTAAAAGATGATGACATTCCCACTGTCCCAGATAATTAAGGAACTTCTTTAAGAGGAATTTAAGATCAATCTTGAAGGCTGAAAAACTTCAGATGGTTTTAGAAGTCTCATAAGGTAGGAGAAGCTTTACAAAGGTGCAGGGCAGGAAGTACCTAGTGGGAGGAGTAGGAATAATTGGGAGGAATTGTGGGTAGACCACTCTGGTTACAGCTGAGAATTAATGTCCAAAACTATGGGAGTTAAAGGAAATGATTTTAGGTAGTACCACAAGTAGGCATTAAATAACACTGAATTACAAAGTCAGAAAAATAATCCCTTAGTAACTCTGTTAATTCTCTTCATTGCCTCAAGAAGATAGTCTGTTTGGTGCCAATATATCTTTAACACCACTGCAGTGCTGGCTAAATCCCCATTCTTAACAGAGAGCCAGCCCCAAGGCTCAAAGTCTACAGACTAAAACTTGATAACATTGTTTGGTTTCACGTGTTTATTTTTAGTATTACTTCATGTTATACCAAGCAGTACTTACTGGTATTCTATTTGCGTGGTAATATAAAGTTTCCTTTCAAAACGTTTATTTAAAATGTTAAAGATTAGTTGTTTTTCTGAAAAAAAAAAAAGATGATAGAACTGATGATAATGAAGGCAAGAGACTTAAAATTTGTATCTAACAGGATAGAGTAACCAGCAAGATAAAGAGGCCGGGGGCGGTGGCTCACACCTGTACTCCCAGCACTTTGGGAGGCCGAGGCGGGCGGATCACAAGGTCAGGAGATCGAGACCATCCTGGCTAACACGGTGAAACCCCGTCTCTACTAAAAATACAAAAAACAAACAAAATTAGCCGGGCGCGGTGGCGGGCGCCTGTAGTCACAGCTACTCGGGAGGCTGAGGCAGGAAAATGGCGTGAACCCGGGAGGCGGAGCTTGCAGTGAGCAGAGTTGGCACCACTGCTCCAGCCTGGGCGACAGAGCGAGACTCTGTCTATAAAAAAAATAAAATAAAAAGTTAAAACCTCAAATTTAAAAAAAAAAAAAGATAGAGATGAGTTAGTCTCAGGCCAGATTTGACTCAAACCACATTTGACTGGTTTCAAGTCTAGCCTTTGATTTCAACTCCATTTGATAATTCTAAGTACCTCTGCTTTCCTCATATGTGTGGTGCTAAAAGAGGCATTGCTGAGGTCATGTTTGTGAAATCTCCTTCAGGCCTAGAATTTTAACAAAAATATACCTAAACCAATATTATATAAATGTAAAAGGAACATTATTTATACTGGCAACAGAAAGAAAAGCATAATAGGTCACCAAGCCTCAGTGATTTACCATAAAAGATATAAACTAAAATACTTCACCGGAAGCAAAAGGATATTGCTTTCATTAGATCACTCAGAATTTCACAACATATACTTAAGTATGATTTAGCATAATATTGATACTTGTTTATATTTGCCACCTACCTATTTCACAGTAATATTGTAAGGATTAGTGATATGTAATGTTTCTTAAGCTTTCTCAACTCTTAAAAGAAAATATACACCATAAAATCAAGGTAATAGTAATAATAGTCATCATCATAATAGCAATAACTGCTCAGGCATTTTCAAACATGGGTTCTGGGTTGATGGAAAGGGAAATTAGTTTGTAAGCTAAAACTGCAGGTTTATCAGCTGGTTAGAACAGAAAGGCTTAGGATGGGATAAGAGTGATGCTATCTATAATTTATCAAGGTCTCAGATGGGTTCTGAGATTTGGTATTTGTAACAACTCCCAGGTTGCTGATGCTGCTGGTGTGAGGCCACACTTCAAGTAGTAAGACCTTGTCCACTCTTTCAGGATCAGGTCTAAAATACGCACCACTGACTGTCAGACGACTGAAGGGAGTGTGTCTGAATACATCTTGGCAAACCTATCACTGCTGCTTCGACTGCCCCATTTGTGTCACCTTTGTAACTGGTATTCTATCTCCATTGTCCAATCTACCACCTACAAGAAAATTATTTTTCTCATTTTCTCCCTGTCCCACCCTCAGTCCCAAACAAGATGTGAACTTTTTAAGAGCAGAAAAAGCATGATATATTTTAAAAACTGATCATGAGTAAACAGACAACCTATAGAACGGGAGAAAATATTTGCAAAGTATGCATCTGACAAAAGGTCTAACATCCAGTATCTACAGGAACTTAAACAAATTTACAAAAAAAAAAAATCCCATTAAAAAATGGGCAAAGGACATGAACAGACACTTCTCAAAAGAAGACATACACTCAGCCAACAAACATATGAAAAAAAGCTCAACATCACTGATCACTGATCAGGAAAATGCAAATCAAAACCACAATGAGATACCATCTCACATCAGCAAGAATGGTTATTATTAGAAAGTTAAAAAAACAACAGATGCTGGTGAGGTTGTGGAAAAAAAGGAATGCTTTTACACTGTTGTTGGGATTGTAAATTAATCCAGCTATTGAGAAAAGCAGTATGGCAGTTCCTCAAAGAGCTAAAAGCAGAACTACCATTCGGCCCAGCAATTCCATTACTGGGTGTATACCCAGAGAAATATAAATCATTGTACCATAAAGACATATGCACACAAATGTTCATCGCAGCACTTTCCACAATAGCAAAGACGTGAAATCAACCTAAAGGCCCACCAATGACAGATTGAAAAAAGAAAATGTGGTACATACACACCATGGAACACTATACAGCCATAAAAAGGAACAAGATCATGTCCTTTGCAGGGACATGGATGGAGCTGGGAGCCATTATACTCAGCAAACTAATGCAGGAACAGAAAACCAATACCACATATTCTCACTTATAAGTGGGAACTGAATGATGAGAACTCACGAACACAAAGAAGGGAACAACAGACACTGAGGTCTATTTGAGGGTGGAGGGCAGGAGCGGGGAGAGGGGCAGAAAAGATAACTATTGGGTACTGGGCTTAATACCTGGGTGATTAAATAATCTGTACAACAAACTCCCATGGCATGAGTTTACCTATGTAACAAACCTTTGCATGTACCCCCGAACCTAAAATAAAAGGTAAATAAATAAATACAATAAAAACTGACCACAAGGCTTGGACAAAGATTTGTATTCAAAAACATTGATTTCAGAACTTTGTATAACATCAAAAAGTGGGAAAAACATGTTTCTTATAAAACATTTAATAATGTGGGATATGTTAATGATATAACATTGGGTTTAAAAGCAGGATACAAAACTATATTCAGTATCATTTAAATTTAAATATAGGCAAAAAGAAATATAGAAAGTAGCGTGCATAATTAATAAAATAATAGCAACTGCTCTTCATTTCTGCTGAGTAATCATTAAAAAGAGTTGGGAATGCAATTTTCCCCTCTACACCTCCCACTGAAGAACAGCAAGGCTTGTGAGATTGTAGACTCTATTGCTCCAAAAAGGAGTTAATGCATGGAGGTAGAGAGTAGAATGATAGATACAAAGGCTAGCAAGGGTGTGTGGGTGGGAGGGGAGGGAAGAGAGGTTGGTCAAGAGGTACAAACATATGGTTGGATAGAAGATATGAGTTCTAATGTTCAACAGCAGAGAAGGGTGACTGTAGTTAACAACAATGTATTATGCATTTCAAAGTAGCTAGAAGAGAGAACTTGAACTCTTCCCAACACATAGATATGCTAAATATTCAAGGTGATGAATACCCCAAATACCCTAACTTGATCATGACACATTCTACGCATTTAAAAAAAATCACATGTACCCCACAAATATGTAAAATATTAAGAATCCATAAAAATTATTTTTTAAAGATGTTAACATCTTTAGTGTTTCAGTCATAGCAAGAGTGAACAAGCTGAACCTTTATAGGATGGGGATGATTTAAGGGTCATGGTGGGGCACGGCCCAGACTCAAGGAAAGAGTTGGATTCTCGAAGCCTGGGGAGATGCAGGAGTCCAGGGATGAGCTGCTGCTCCCTGGCCCCCTTTGATATGTGCCACATGAGCATTGCTCATGCAGACCTGAGGCCTGAACAGCAGTCCCTGGGAACCATAACACCTGGGAGCCTCCATCATTGAATGGTCCATGAGGGCTGGGGCCACAATGGGCTAGAAATCAGAAGCCTTCCCAATTTTCCCAAATGACGTAAGCTTTTGGGGTCTTTTACAACCTCATGAGAACAACCAGACAACCCAAAACCAAGTAGGATAGGGGCTATGTCAGATTTAATGAAATGTGGAATAAACCTACATGATTTTTTTCTTACTTGACAGTATTATAGGGCAGTACCTATACATGCACATGAAACACTGGGGAAAAACATGCCAAATTGTTAGTAGTTAACACTTGGGGGTTGGTTTATAAGTGATTTGGTTTTCTTCTTTAAACATTTCTATATTTTTCAGAAATTCCTAACACCTAAGTTGCATCTGGAATTAGGAAAAGAAAATACAAGACATGTCATTTTTTAAAATCAAGTGGCACTTTGGGAGGCCAAGGCAGTGGATCATCTGAGTTCAGGCATTTGAGACCAGCCTGTCCAAACATGATGAAACCCCGTCTCTACTAAAAATGCAAAAAATTAGCCGGACATGGTGGCGCATTCCTATAGTTCCAGCTACTCAGGAGGCTGAGGCAGCAGAATGGCTTGAACCCAGGAGGTGGAGGTTGCGAGCCAAGATTGCACCATTGCACTCCAGCCTGGGCAACAAGCGCGAAAGTCCATCTCAAAAAAAAACAAAAATCAAGGTGCATATCTTATTCACCTTTTTATATGCAGCACCTAACACTGTGCTGGTATACAGCACGCAGTGAAAAAAATGACAACTAATTAAATAAACAATTCAAAGCACATGCCATAATGGTAAGCTAATACAATTTTTCTGGTATGCAAGAAACAGTCCATGTACATTTGAAAGAAAATAAGTTATTCTCAGAATAGCTATTCATTTTATGTAAGATTATTAAAAATTATCAGAGAGGTATTATGGAAAGCATTAAGCAAAGGCAGCCTGGGCTCAGGGACAATGTCTTTGATTTGGTGACAGAGGCTTTGTTTAGGTTTCTGTGTTACCTGCTAAGTGTATTCCTTTGGCAAGTCACTGACCTCTCCAAGCCTCTGATATCTCATCTACAAACATAAGTTCTATCAATTTAAGTGAGGCATCATTAAAATCAAGTGAAGTATAGAAATGTGAAAGCAATTTTAAAACCATGATGTACTATATCAGGCTATTTTGATTATTAGAGCCTGTATTTGGTAAAATGCAAAAGAAAGACTAAAAATATAGGTTATTCTTTTTACATCATTTATCAAGTTAAAAAGTCAAACTAAACACGTATTTCATATTCCTGCCTCTTCTAGTGAGTGATTTTATAAGTCATCTTGCAACATAACCACCAACAAATATGATTAAAAATATATAAATTTAGACAGAAATGGAGGTTGGGTAGTAACTTCCTATACTTTACCATTTGGTTCACTCATGTATTTATTGTTTCAACAATACTTCTTGTGTCAGACACTCTTCTAGGAGCTAGAGATTCAGGAGTGAGCGAGATCAAGATCACTGCCCTCATTCTAGTGATCTCATTCTAGTGGGCAAGAGATTAATAATCAACAAATAAACAAAAGAATCCGAGATTGGGATAAGTGCTATGAAGAAAATAAGGAGGGCCATGGTCAGCAGCCTCCAAGATGGCCCCAGTGTACCACCCTTGGGAAGGGCATGGATATCTGGAGGCAGGAGCACTGGGGCCATCTTGGAGAGTTGGTGACCAGAGTCAGTGACCCACCTTGTAGAGTCAGTCTGATTGGCCAATAGAATATAGTGGAGGTGATGGCGTGTTATCTTCAAGATTCCGTTATAGAAGATACCATGGTGACCATGGTCACTCTCATGCTCTGTCTCCCTCTGAGGGAGAAGCCAAATGTCATGTCATGAGGACACTGGGACCCTCTGGAGAGGCCTGTGTGGCCAAAAACCATATGAACAGTCATAGAAGTGGATCCTCCATTCCTCCAGATGACCCAAGCCCCAGCGGACCACCTGACTGCAACCTCAGGAGAGATCCTGAGTTGGAACCACTGGTTCCCAGATTCCTGTCACACAGAAAATCTGCGACAACAGATCTTGTTGTTTCAAGCTGCTGAATTTGGGGGCAATTTTACATAGCAATGGATAACTAAAACCAGAATAATGCAATGAACTGGGTCATGGTTCAAAAAGACCTACTTGAGGAGATTGTATTTGCTCTAAAACCTGAAAGACAAGAATGAACTGTGCAAAGAAAAGCCAGTTTAAGGGAACAACCAGCAGAAGAGGGAAAGGACGTGGAATGTTTGAGAAGCAAACACACATTTCTCCCCAGAGTGAGTCTGTACATTAACCAGACACTTCTCCATTCTGCTCCCATGGACCTACTGCTGGTGATCCTCATTTGCAGTTGCCTAACCTACAACCCTTATGCTGTTCTCTGCAGTGTTCCTTAACCATCTGCATTTGGGGCAATTCTTCACAGCACAGGACTGCCCTTATATCGTGGAATGTTTTGCACCCTGAATCTCTCTCACTAAATGCTGAGAGAATCCCCAATTCACATGACAACCCCAAACTTCCCCCCACCCCCACTTTTCAAAATACCCTCCAGGGGGCAGTATTGTCCCCCATGTAAAACCACATGGTCTGGACTACAGAGACCACAAGGTATAGCAATTAAAAACAGTCCTGGGCGTCCGAGGTTCTTAGATATGAAACGCAGCCACACCACCCATCAAAAAATGGACTTTCTCTCTCTCAACCTCATTTTGCTTAGTTGTTAAATAAGTCTTCCAGGGATTAAATCGAATAACGTGTAAAATAGCACAGGACTGGCACATAGGAAATACTTAGAATGAGAGCTATCATTAAATATTTCTCTTCCTGGCCTAGCCAAATCCCTTTCACTCTTTAAAATGAAAATGAGGCCAAATCTCTTCCGAGACGCTTCCGTGGCTCCTCTTACCCCTTTTCTTTGAATTTATAATGCATGCATTGCTAATTGATGCCTTCTGTGGGGACAAATGGCACATGACGGCTATTGCTCTCTGTGGAAACCACAAGGGTTTCTTCATTTCTTAAGCCACATATGCCGGCTTCCTTTTTGTCCCCACTGCAGGCCACAGTGCTGGAAAGTCGGCTTGCTCTCCTGTTCTCCTATATCACCCTCTCAATCTCTTGAGGTTTTTTTCCTTCAAGGTTGGTTGTTAAGTTGGATGGTCTCTGTAGTACCCACCACTCCTTCCTTGTTGCTCAGAGAAAAACACAGGGGCCTTTATAGCCAAATAATTAGCCATCAGATGTCCCCATAAAACTTGCTGGCACTGTGGGGGCAAGGGTGTTGAGACAGCCTAAGCTTCAATTAAAAAAAAAAAAATCCTTAAGCATGAATTAACATCACCCCCACTATCTCAGGACTCTCCAAAGAATTCTGTTTCCCTGGTTCCCTTTTTTCTGCTTTTAGTAGTTCTCGCTATCTCTGTTTTGCCTCTTTCCTCCATTCTATTCTCTTCAGCCCACATCACCAGTGTGAGATGTGGCTCCCATTTCCTTTTTACCCTCCCACAAATTGTCACCAACATACAAAGGTGCGAAGCAGAGCTTTGTAGTGACAGAGGTAAGTCCAGCAGAGTCAATAGCTGAACACTTAGTATTAGAATTCCTGTTAGTAACAAGTTACCAGCCCCCAATCTCCTGAAATGTGTTTCTTTCCCCAAAGCATACTGATAATCACTGTGGAGAAAAAAAAAAATGCAGGAAGCTTAAAAGATAAGAAATGTTACAAATTCTTAGCATGGATCTTAGATCTATCATTCTTTCTTTCTCAAATCACATCACAGCTCAGTTAGCCAAAGATTTGCCTTCTTTTTGTTGTTGCTATTTTTTGGGTTTGTTTTTTAAAAAGAATGAAGTCCAGGCTGGGCATAGTGGCTCCACGCCTGTAAACCCAGCACTTTGAGAGGTTGAGGCAGGCGGATCACCTGAGGCCAGGAGTTCAAGACCAGCCTGGCCAACATGGTATAACCCTGTCTCTACTAAAAATACAAAAATTAACTGGGTATCGTGGCACATTTCTGTAGCCGAGCTACAGGGAAGGGTGAGGGAGGAGAATAGCTTGAACACCGGAGGCAGACGTTGCAGTGAGCTGAAATATGACACTGCACTCCAGCCTGGACAACAGAGCGAAACTCCATCTCAAAAAACAAAAAAACAAAAAGGATGAAGCCCAAAATTGCCTCTTTCCACAATCACTTACCTTACATTGGATGAAACCATTCAATATTTTTTTTAAGAATCCTTAACCTGAAGTTCCAAGTCAGAGGTATAAACCATTGTCTTTGGTCAGGTGCAGGTATGGTGGCTCATGACTGTAATCCCACCACTTTGGAAGGCCAAGGCAGGGGGGTTGCTTGAGGCCAGGAGTTCAAGACCAGCCTGGGCAACATAGCAAGACCCTGTCTCTACTTTTTAAAAAAAGAAATAAAAGGCCGGGCGCGGTGGCTCAAGCCTGTAATCCCAGCACTTTGGGAGGCCGAGACGGGCGGATCACAAGGTCAGGAGATCGAGACCATCCTGGCTAACACGGTGAAACCCCGTCTCTACTAAAAAAATACAAAAAACTAGCCGGGCGAGGTGGCGGGCGCCTGTAGTCCCAGCTACTCAGGAGGCTGAGGCAGGAGAATGGCTTAAACCCGGGAGGCGGAGCTTGCAGTGAGCTGATATCCGGCCACTGCACTCCAGCCTGGGTGGCAGAGCAAGACTCCGTCTCAAAAAAAAAAAAAAAAAAAAAAAAGAAATAAAAATTGATTTAAAAAAAAAAAAAACTCTCTTGTCTTTTAGGTGCATACCTTCCTCCAGCATGCAGGTGACCCTGCCAGGCTCCTCCACACTGGAGGGTCTCACTTCCATGGGTTTCCAAGTTCTCACCTACTCAAATGAGTCCTTAGCTTGGCCTTCCTTCCCTTGCTATCCCTTGGGGCCGGTGCCTACGGTTTTTACTTCATTTGTCCCTGTGCCCCTAATGCCTTGTTCCAGTCATAGAAGGCCTTAATGTACTTATTGATGGATTGACCCTTAAAATCACACCCAGGTATCAATCAGTTTGTGCTTACTTCATAACTGACCTCATCCACATGTGCCCATGGCAAAGGTACCCATATGTTAGTTCTTATGTTGGACTAAAGAAAGAAAATAAATTTAGAAAGAGTTTCACACATCATCTGGGTAATCATCCTGTATTTATAATAGAGCAGATTAATGTCCCTGCATTAATAAATGACTCAAATGCTGCTATAAGGGCTGAGCATGATTATCTGAGCTTGTTACTTAACCCACTCAATTTTTTAAAAAATTCTGCAATCTGATGTGGCAGAACAGACGCCAAATGTTCTTGAACTTCAGCAAGGAACAAAGCTACCTAAATGTGGGAGTGGGGAATGATCGGCTAATGAGTTCTAGACGCTGCAAGCACAACCACAAGAGCCCTAAAGAGAGGGTGGTTTTGTGGTCAACCTGGCTTTGTCTGGCTTCTTTCTTCAAACCTAAATCCAGGAAAGTCTTTACTTTGAAATCTGTCTCTGCTCCAGTCCAACATCAGGCTAGCCCTCTTGCCCTAAACTGGGGAAGCACAAGCAGCCTTAAGCCACTAGCCTGGACATTGGTAGGACTTCATTCTGGTCTCCAGGTTCACCCTGGCATTGGCCAATAAATGGGTTCCCAGATGAATGGGTTTCTGCGTTGTAACCTTTTTCACATCGTGGCACACGTGAAAAATAATTTTTATCCTTACTGGCCCAGGCATGGTAGCGCACTCCTATAATCCCAGCCTGGGTCCATTGTTCTAATTGTATGTCTTTGGGTCAACCTGCATTTTAAGGCCTTCCTATTCTTTAGGTTTGATTTTCTCTGTAAAGTAATAATGTTTCTATATCATATATCAACTCAGAGAAAAGCATGAGGGGTACTGGCAGGAAATTTTGATTTTTTTTCCAACCTAAATGCCAGTGAAAGACCTTTTCAACTCAAAAGAATGAGAATCTCAGAGATAAGGCAGAAGACTTGAAAAATAAATCTCTCTTTTCCTACCTTCAATTGCCCTATTTCCCTCATACACTTATTGTATTACATTTCCCATATACATTTATTGTGCTTTTAAATAATATGAATAGCTCCCAAAGATTTTGCACCTACTCTATGCCAGACAATAGGCTAAGCCAGGGGTGTCCAATCTTTTGGCTTCCCTGGGCCACATTGGAAAAAGAATTGTCTAGAGCCACACATAAAATACACTATCACTAACAACAGCTGATGAGCTAAAAAACAAATCAAAAAATGCCACAAAGATCTCATAATGTTTTAAGAAAGTTTACAAATTTGTGTTGGGCTGCATTCAAAGCCACCCTGGGTCACATGGCACCCGTGGGCTGCAGGTTGGACAAGCTTGTCTAAGTTCTTTTCGTGCATCACCTCACCGATTCCTCAATCATATTTGAGGCAGAAATTATTAGTACCCTTTCACAGGTGAGCAAACAGAAGCTGAAGAGTTAAATGACTTGTCTAGGAAGTGGTGACCATTATTTGAACTCAGATCTGGCTGACTCCAAAATTCATGCTCTTACATGAGATAAATCGCGTGAAGCATGCAGTAAGTATAAAATTTATTCCACGGACTCTACTTTTAAGAAATGTCATATTTCTATATTTCTTTGTTTTCTTTAAACCAAACTAAATCTGATTTCAAGTCCCTATTCCATGACAGGATTTCAATCTCAGTCCGTGTTAAAGTTCCCTTCTGTTGGGATATCATTCTCTAGGGGTCTTTTGAGTTTCTGTACATTTTGTGAGGCACTGACTGCCCTTTGTCTCTGATGATCTTTTCAAAAATATTTCCACAGCAAACAGCCTTGAAAGGTAGCGATGGTGTCTCCTTTAGAGCAAAGGGCAAGCATGTTGAATGCCCATGATACAAGATTGGCGATCCCTAAGCTCAGAGGTCCTCTCCTGTCATGCAACCTATTGCATGTGCAGGTGTCATCCAGCCCTGTTCACATCACGCTATTGGCACTGGGGCCCAGGGAATCAATGCAAAAATGCTAATACTCTGGCTGCTGGTATTGCTGTGAGTAATAAACTACCCTCCATCTCTTCCCCAAGAGTCTCATGTCTGCCAGATTTATGAAACAATCATAAGTTAACTTATCAGCTTGCAGGTAGGGTAAGCTCTGAGACCTTTCACAGTTCTTCACACCTTACTCTCTCCAGAATCTTACAGAAACCTAAGAGGCTTACATGGTATCCAGAAAGTAGAGATAGGCTTCCAGTTTTCCAGCCCTCTGATGACAGCTGGTTCTTTACAGTCCAGGCTCACTTTGTTTATAAAGGGACACTGACCCCAGTGGTCTTGTGTCAAAATAGACAATGAAATCTTTGCCTTGACTGGCAAACTCTGTGCTTAGGATCTAGCTTTCCATATTTCCTCTCCCCTCTGAGGCCCTGTCACCTCCTGCCACTTTATGGGAACAGAGCACAGGTACCCACTACTCCAAGATCTGGTCAGTCTTGGAGGATCCCATCTCTCTCCTGTTATTCCTTCTTTCACCTGTCCTCTTAATCTGTCTCCTGACATCCAGGGCACGTTAGTATAATCACCTCAACAAGTTAAGGCTTTCACCAAAGACAAGAAGAGAAGTTCCCTTCTGGTCCAAACTTTCCTGAGGCAAGTGGACCGAAAGAGTGGCCCCCTGCTCTTTGCACACAGGAAAGGCAAAACAGGTCATAGCTCAACAAAGTGTCTGCCACAGCAGTAAGCACTCGGTGTGATTAACTGTGGCTTCATGGCATCTCTCTACCTTTTGTGTCTTTGGCTTTAGTTGTAAGTAGGAAATGTTTCCCTTGGTCTCTCCCTCAATTACATCGAGCTAGTGGTTAGGAAACTACCTCAGCTCTCTTTCTTCTGCTCCATAAGAAGGATATTATCTGAAGTACCACAAACACAAAAAATACATAAAATAATAATGATGATGACATAACAATGAACACCCTCCTTCTCTCCCATGTATCTTTCTTCTTCTTGCCTGGCTGCCCCCAGCAAAGAGGTGTGGAAAAATGAAGAGAAATAAAGTGAAATCAAGGCTGCTTTGAAAGGATTCTGGGCAGCCTTTGGATTTTGCCTTTTTGCAACCAGTTGTGTCAATGCTAGTGTCCTTTTAGCCGTGGATTTTATGCTAAAATATCTGTGACAGTTAATATAACTGAAGTGGCAAGATTTCTTATAGGTACTAACTCTTGTTCTCCCAGTTTTAAATAAATCCTCAATTCTCCTAGTCCCAAGACAGTCCTAGGTATGTGTTCACTATTGGCAGTGATGACATTGGCTACATCTACCTCTCTTGCAAGGCATGGGCAGCGCATACACCCACGGGGATACAAGCTTGTCTAGTTATGAAGAAATGTGGTGCTAGTTATATTTTCAGAAATCTCACATCAATAATTCTGGCCTGCAAAAAAGAAAAAGCAATTAAGTCATCTGTCTCGTGTTTTATATCCTTTTGGAACCTTGGGGTTGTAAACTCCGTCTTGTATGAGGACAGAATCTTGGCTTATCTTGTTCGTGTTGTGTCTCCTAAGCCTAGAGCAATGCTTTACCCACAAAAAGTGTTCAATAACTATTTGTTGACCAAATGAATGACCATAAGAATAAATGAATACATTGTATGAAGAACTAGAAGATTAAAATATCCTTGATTCAGATACAAAAATGCTACCGTTTTAGATTTCTGTGGAATCAACCCTTAAATAAATTATTCCCTGTAAGTCTGACTCACAGAGAGGGTCAAGAGAAAATATTTTCTTCCCTTATTAATAAGATTTGCTAAATATATAAAAGTATTCACTTCTTGGACACTGTAAATATTTGGGGACTTTCTTTCAAGCTTTTAGTTAGAGATTTTATGCAGTGTTTCTCTACTGGGGTTCTCACAGCATGTTGTGTTGAATTGCTCCATGCACTGCAGTACATTTAGCACAATTTCTGTCCCCCAACAAATGTCGGAGGTGCTGCTAGTCAGTGTGACCTCCCAGAGCACCACCACATATTACTCAAGACTCTCCTTAAGAACCTATTCTAAATGTTGGTTGAATGAGTGATATCCAAGGACACTCCCATTTCCTTAAAGAGAGAGTTTAAATCTCATCACACCTGATCAAGTCCTTCATGGCTTATCCCCATTGCTGTTGGCAGATTCATGTCCTGTGATGGCCCCATATACCCTTGCTTCCAGCATCACCAATTTTCATGCCATCACATGAGCATACCTTGTCCTTTCACACTTCTGAACCTCCACCCACACTGTTACCTCTGCCTAGAGTACCCTTCCAATCCCTGCTTCCCATATTCATCTGACTAGCCAGTACTTAACCTGCAAGGGCAGCCCAAGAATCTCCTCGTCTTGCCTGCATTTTCTGACAATTTTCCTGCCTCGGCCTCCACTCAGAGGCTTGCATCTGTTTGTTTCCTGGTCAGTCTCCCAGATAAATATTGAGCTCTCTGAAAATAGACAGCATGGCTTCCTCATTTCTGTATCCCCAGTACTTAATACTGTGTGCACTGGAATATTTGACATACCACCCTGTTAGCATGTAGTATGCACTACACACATAAAGGATATGAATCAGGAACACCGCACTGGGAGCTTGCCATGTGCCACCCCCATGCTGGGAGCTGAGGGAGCTGTGATAAGGGAATAAGACAGACGTGAACCCTTCCCTCATGATGCTTACAGTCTAGATAGAAGGGGAGACATGAAACAAGTAATTTCAACTTCAGTGTGAGCAATGAAAGAGGAGGTAGAGAGGGAGGGGAAGTAGTGAGGACAGCTAAGGCCCTGCCATTGTAGGCCCCCAGGAGGAAAGAGCAGTGTGGGATGAGTCAGTGTTAGTTAGGCAAGGAAGGGCAAAAGGAGTGTCCCAGGCAGTTGATGGAGAATTCAAGAGTGACAGACAATGCATTCTCTTTCACAGATTCATTAATTCATTGAGTCAAGTTCTGTGGTCCAGCTCTCCAGGTCAGAATGCAGGGACCACTATTCGCCATCTGCATGACTTTGGGCAGGTTGCCAGTCAGCCTCATTACCCATTCAGTAAAATGGGAATAATGATCTTACACTTGATAGATTTACTGTTAGGATTAAATAGGAGAACCCATTTAAAGTGCCTTCCACATGGTTTGGTGCCCAGGAAGTGCCCCCTAAATATGATCTCTTATCATTTTCTCTTATTATTACTCCACAAATAGTTATAACTATGCCCGCCATGTGCCGGGCATCAAGCTAATCACAGGATAAAGAGGAATACAACATTATTTTTGCACTAGAAAGGCAAGAGACAGATGTGGGCAAAACAAGGGCAATGCACCCACAGAAAGCAGTCAAAGATGGCTTAGGTTGCCATTGTTGTTGTTAGAGTGAACAGTAATAATACACAAGTGCAATAAAGTACCCCTAGAGCTATGATAGAAGCTGGGAACTCAGGAGAAAAGATATCTCCTGGTTTTGTCTGATAGATCCTACCCGGCTTCTCTGCCCTACCACCAAGGCTCCGGCCAGGTGGCCTCTCCACCCACTCTCTACTGTCCTCCTGCTGCCATCTGCCACCTGTGACATCTTCCTTCTCCCCTAAGTCAGCTCCAGTGCTGTCAGTGTTAAAGACCTTACTCCAAACACACCTTCTCCACAAAACTCCCCACCTATTCCAAGCCTCATTGGCCTCTCACTACTCTGAATTAGCGCTAAATGAGAGTGTGCTTGTCTTGTTTGCTGCTTTTTCACAAGTGGGACTAGAAAGACAGACATCCCCTGAAGTGGTGTGTTGCACCATCATAAAATAAGGAAAACAGTGGGCCCATGGGCCCATTCCAAGTAATTAAAGAAATATGTTTGTCATGAAAAATTTATAGATCAAAATTGGCCAACAAATCATGTGGCATCTTAGAGTCATTTTCACAGAGTTAATTTTCCATACTGTTTGTTAAGAACAGATTTCTCCATAGAGTGGTGCAAGGAATATTAAAAAAAAAAAAGAAAGAAAGAAAGAAAGAAAAAACTGATTTCTCCACCCTCACCCCACCCTCAGATTATCATGTCAGAAATTTCCATAGGTAAAATGCAGGCATTTATTTTTAACATGTTCCCCCAAGTAATAATTATTTTAAAATAAGTTGAGGAAATCTTGGTTTGTCCCAGTCACTACTGTTACAAACCAAATACCCCGAAACTTAGCAGAATAAAATATAAAATAACAATTTGATCATTCTCACTTTTTTTTTTTTTTTTTTTTTCTGAGATGGAGTCTCGCTCTTGTTGCCCAGGCTGGAGTACAGTGGCATGATCTCAGCTCACTGCAAACTGTGCCTCCTGGGTTCAAGCTATTCTCCTGCCTCAGCCTCCTGGGTAGCTGGGATTACAGGCACCCGCCACCACATCTGGCTAATTTTTGTATTTTTAGTAAAGATGGGGTGTCACCATGTTGGCCAGGCTGGTCTCGAACTCCTGACTTCAGGTGATCCGCCCACCTCAGCCTCCCAAAGTGCTGGGATTACAGGCGTAAGCCACCATGTCTGGCCTATTCTCACCCTTCTATGGGTTGAAATTTGGATAAAGAAAACAGAGTATGGCTTGTCTGTGCACCTCAATGCCTGGGTCTTTGCAAAAATGCATACTGCAGCCATCTGGAGTCTCAAGTGGACGTCCACGTCGGCTCACTCACAGCTGGCAGTCAATGCTACTTGTCAACTAGTGCACCTATATGTGCCTCTCCAGCCTGGCAGTCTCAAGGCGACAGGACGTCCTTACATGGCAGCTGGTTTCGTCCAGAGTCAGCATCCCAAAGGAACTGGGTGGAAGCTGTATGGCCTTTACTGACCAAGCCTCAGAATCAAGTGGCACCACTTTCACTGCATCCAAGGGGCTGAAGCAGTCACACACCCACCTAGATTCAAAGGCAGGGATCACAGACGCCTTCTCTCAACGGGGTGGAGTATCAACGAATTTGGGGCCATTCGTTGAACAGTCACATGTCTTGTTTTAATCCTTAATGGGCACCTACAAACTTTCTTTTTCTCTAAACAATTCTTCAATTTTGTAAGATTTTGACAAATACCAGAGTAAAGCTATGGGTTACTGGTTCCTTAGGACCCATCAGTCGTCCCAAATTACGCCCAAATCCACTTGTGAGAATACAATACTTTGTAAAGTTGGCTTCTAATGCCTTCAGTTCAGGAGCAACCCTTGTTAATCCTGTCTTTAAATCCATTGTCACTAATCCATCCTCTCTTTGGACCCCTTCAGAGAGGTTTAAAAACACTAACAATGTTTTATTCATCTTTTTGGTTCACATAAAACTAAGGATTAAGATCCCTGTAGTTCACAGGTTATAGATTATGCCTTTTTCCCCAGATATTTCCCATAAAGTATTTAGTCTTCTATAAAATATTGTGATCCAAAGTCTAGAAGAGATTAAAGGATGAATTTTCATCCTAATTCATCATGCACATCTACAATTATTTTGGCTGGTGTCTGCCTTGTGTATGCATTTAAACATGTTTTATTCATGTTCCTGTATATAATTGTCCACGCTTATGTCACACAATCCATTCAAATGCCTACGCATTATAAATACACATATAATGTTTTACTACTTTGGATTACATAGAAATTAGATTTGTCAGGTTTTTGTGTATTTTGATGACATGACACTAAAATAGTTCAGTCCATAAGTTCAAATTTTGAAGCATATTAATCACTTTGTTACAGTAAAATGCACACAGTAGAATAATAGCAGTCTGTGTGATTACTCTAGCAAGTTGTATTAGAAATACGTGTATTTGTTCCTGAAAGCCATCTTTATTTCTTTGCTTCCATATAAGATTGGTTCAGGAAAAAAAAAAAAAGATTCAAATCCATACTGGCATTTTCAAGGCATCACACTATCTAATGTGAGACATCTTATCACATTAGTAATCATATTCAGAGAAAAAGTTTTTTTGGACATGTGAAATCTTCCATTCAGCTCTAGAAGTAAATCAGTGCACTGCAGCAAATATAACCACATAGTCCCAGTCACACACTAATAACCCTTCCATAGCACTCCACTAATTTGATATTGTTGCCCATTCTAAATTACCAAGGAGTTTTTTAAAATACCATTTATTTGCTTTTGAATACACAGTATATTTTCTTCTAACTACATTCTGATCACATTTCACAGAGGAAAATACATCTGGCCTATCAATGGCATAAAATGGGTATTTCCTCAGGGGTGTGTAAAGTGTATATAAATCTCAGCTTCTGCCTGAGATTTGCAGAGATGCTAATACACAGGTCACTTGTGCACTGATTTTTCTTTGTGATTTGGGAGCTATGCTTGCAAGCTCTCTGTGGTGTAATGAGATCATGGGCAGTTTGGCTTACATGCATAAAGATTTCAGTCTTTTGCAAGTAGTCCCTCTGCCCCTGTACATTAGATTCCTACATTGCCTTAATGTACCAGCCTCCCATCTACATTTATTTGGAAAAGAATAGAAGCAATATTTTCTTTAGTTTACTCAGACTAAGAGAAATACATTCATATCTATGCATACAATTGTGTGCTATGCTGATAATATTAAATAAATACATTATAGCAGCTCTCTTTTTTAATGACTCGATTTTTTTTTCCTTTGATTGCTTTCACCAATAAAAGTGTAGTCTGTGGAAAAGCACCCTTCTGGATAATCCATTGTTTCATTTTAACTCATTTTTATCAGGGAATTCCCCCTGCAGCAATCCCCACTGCCAGCCATTAGCTGTGCACATCTGCCCACAGTAATGACCGATCCTGTGTACATACCTAACTGCCATCTAATTTAGACTTCACCCATAGGACACTAATGCAGCATCTCCAGGGCCAGCTAAATTCTGGACTGTTGGCACATTATGGTTATCACTTCATTTGGTCTTTGGAAGTGAATTCAGAGCGCCTGAGGTCGTAAATAGGTCAAATGCCTATGCCATGGGCCCTCAGCTTACTCACGCCCAGCTTCATGTATGCTCAGAGAGAACATGTGTCACATCACAGCCCCCTTAACTTTATTGCAGTCATGACCTAAATTAAAGATGTTTTAATCCAGTCCCTTCCTCTATGCAATACAAAATATTATGGGTATGTCAGTGTGATCACAAAGAAACGTGTATTTCGCAACAATAAATAGAAAGGCCATATATTAAAATTTGTTCTACCTGAATTTTATTCCTCTTTGATCTGTTTTCATCTTTTTTTTTTTTTTTTTTTTTTTTTTGAGGCGGAGTCTCGCTCTGTCGCCCGGACTGGAGTGCAGTGGCCGGATCTCAGCTCACTGCAAGCTCCGCCTCCCGGGTTTACGCCATTCTCCTGCCTCAGCCTCCCGAGTAGCTGGGACTACAGGCGCCCGCCACCTCGCCCGGCTAGTTTTTTTTGTATTTTTAGTAGAGACGGGGTTTCACTGTGTTAGCCAGGATGGTCTCGATCTCCTGACCTCGTGATCCGCCCGTCTCGGCCTCCCAAAGTGCTGGGATTACATGTTTTCATCTTTAAACATGTTCTAGTTTAAAGAGATCATTTAATTAAAGCAACGGAAATGAGAGCAATTATTTTAAAGTTCTTATAAAACACATTCACAACATTGTCTCCAGACCCTGAGCCTTTGGTCTTTTCTACCAGATTGTAAGGGACTAGAGGATGGGGCAGTAGCAGGATGCCACATCTATACTAAGCAGGCTAGACAGTCCTAAGACAAGACCTAGAGGATCTCCTGAACAAGCATGCCACTGGAGATGAGAAGAATGGTCAGGAGACCACTGCAATGATCCAGACAAAAAGTCACCATACCCTGAACTTCAGTTCAACTCCTAGTCTCAAGAGGTATTTTGGAAATAGACACAACAGGATTTGGATATGGAAGACAAGAGACTAGGAGTTGAAGCACACTTAGATCTCAGCGCTGACATGTAAAGATCTTGGAAACCACCACTCCTATCCTTAAAACAAGAAAAAGCAAACTGAAAATCAACAACTTTTCTTGGACCTATCATAGAACTAAGGCAGCAGATCAAAGCGCCATCCTAAAACCTGGAAAAATAGGTGCATCCTAAAGATATGACAACCAAGATCTGTTTACTAAGAGCACCAGCCGCAGAAGCGGGGAAACTGGTAGAAACACCTAAATAGTAACTTTGATGAATTGCTAGAGGCTGAGTGTGAACTAGTGTAAGAGTGAGAAATTCCTAGGGGCCACAGTCTTGGGGGGTCACACTGTCTTGGATTTTTCAGATCCCTTTCAGGAACCCACCAGGTTTTCACAGTGAGGTTCTGAGCAAGATCTCCTCCTGGCCCTGGCACAGAGAAGGGAAGAGTCACTGCCATGAAGCCCACCCAGAGCCTTCTCCAAAACAAAGGTCTATTCTCCAGGGAAAAGACTTCACCTGTGTACAATTCCAAAACCTTATCTCCCGCAGAGGATAGGAATTCTCCTCACTCCAGCTCCCTCGGCCTTTCCATCTCACTTAAGACGGAAAGCAATCCCATAGTCATCAAGGAACAGGGCTTCAAGGAAATAGATTGGGAAAGCTGCAGCCAGGGATTGACCAAGGACAAGGTAGGTAAAGGCTATGCCATGGGAGGAGGGATAGAAATAATGTGAAGGCCACAGCCTCAAGACACAGGCCCCCCAAACGACTGAGACCTAATCAGAAGATTGTAGAATGCTCTCCTTCCTTTCCCCATACCCTCCCACCACACCAACAGGCTCCAGTGTAATAACCACCAACTACAGCTGAAAGAGGTGCAAGACCCACGCTGCCTCTAAGAAACAGTGTATAGGGACGCCTCAAAGCCAAGAGACAGGACAGAAACAAGGACACTAGAGAAAACTGATCCTCCGGCACCTGCAACTAAAATACAGCCCAACTCCTTGCCAGATTAACATAAATCCTCCCATTAAAGACCTATTTATCACACTTCCTATTACCCAACATAACATGTCCAGCTTTCAACAAAAAATTCCAGGGCATGCCAAAAGGCAAGAAAAAACAGTCTATACAGAAAAGGCCATCAGCAGAATCAGACTCAGATATGACATAGATGTTAGAATTATCATACAGGGAATGTATTTCATACAAGAACTCTGTTAAGGGCTGTAAGGGAAAAAGTGGGTAGGCGATACCCAAGATGAGATGGACAATCTAAGTAGAGAGATGGAAACTCTAAGAAAGAATCTAAAGGAAATGCTAGAAATCAAAACCGCAGTAACAGAAGTGAAGAGTGCCTTTGACTGGCTTATTAGTGGGGAGCTGAGTCTCACTCTCAGGTGATAGGGCAGATGGTGCTGGCATTCATCAAGATAGAGATATATAGGGGGAGGAACCGGGTTAGAGCAAAGATGATTTTTGTTTGTTTGTTTGTTTTTTACCTAAAAGAGATGGTTTCCAAAGTAGATATAGGCCATGAGTGTTAACAAAGAGGTGAACTGAAAGAAGATATTCAAAAAAAAGGAATAGTCAAGACACCAAAGAGAGGTTGACTAAAATGAGCAGTAGCAAGTGTGCTCCGGATTCGGCATTAGGTGATTGTTGGACATTAGGGCCAGAGAACTAAAGCCAGGGCAGCTTCCATGGAAATCTGAGTGTCTGGAAATCTTCTGATGGGAGAGAGAAATGACAGCTGACAGCCTGACAGCTAGGGAGGTGACAGCAAAGCTTCAACCAAAAATGCAGGGCTGCTGCCACTAGCTTGGAATTGTCGGGTCTGTCTGCAAGGCCAGGACAGACTCAGTGGGGACTGCCTGCAGATGCGACACACAGGAAGGGGTCATTAGAGGGCAGAACTCGGATTGCAAGGGAAGAGAGGTAAAAGGAAGGGAGAGGGTGTAGACAGGGAGCTCAGGCTCCACTTGCAAAAACTTGGCAGGGTGCTGTGGGGGAAAAGGACAAGAGATTCAGGATGAGAGTTGGAGAGTGTTTCTTAAGATGGAAGAGTTGTGAAACTATTCATACATTGAGCCAAAAAGCAGTTAACATGTGAGTGAGGGAGAGAGAACATATTTATGAAGTAAGGCTTCAAAATTAACTGGTGGGGCTGGCACCCTGAATGCAGGTGGAGGATCCACCCTCAGAAGGAGGGCAACAGGCCACCCCTTCCATTAAAACACATCTTTTCCATAGAAGAGGAGTGAAGGGGGAAAACAAGGTTACAGATATGGATACATTTGCACATAAAGTTGGCAGAAGGAAATTGTAAGAATTCATGTAGGTTGTTGGATCAGGCTATATTACTCTATAGGCCAGTCATTTCCAAACACTGTTTATTTAGTACTTGAGTTGAGCACACCCCCAAATATATGTATATTTATTTATAAGTTTCATGCAAATGTTACTGTCAATTTTTATTTAACTAAAGCTTAATTTCTTTCTACATTTGTATAAAAAGGCATTAAATACTGTACATATCACTTAGCTAAGATTATCACATGCCCTTCCTAGAGGGTACATTCTCCATGTTGAAAGTACTGATCTATGCCAACATTTTTTAAATAGTTATATAGAAGGAATCCTGCCACAAAAACCCAAACTCTTTAATTGTAGGGACAGGGTCTCTCTATGTTGCCCAGGTTGGTCTTGAACTCCTGGACTCAAGTGATCCTCTTGTCTCAGCCTCCCAAAGTGTTGGGCATACAGGCATGAGCCACTGTGCCAGCCCCAAACCCTCCTAATTTAGTTTCTAAACAACCCAGACACCCACAATCACCTTGATCTACTTACTAGCATTCATACCCACCTACCTTGGAAACCATATCTTTTGATCCTCCAGCATCCAGTTTGTGCCAAGTAATATTTATTCAGTTTCCCTATCCCAGCTTCTTCCCCAGGCATAGCTCTTTAACTTGGCAAATTCATAAACACTTTTAGAGATTAACATGCTCCCAGTTTAAGCCATGCCCTCCAATGTCTCTTCCCATGTGTTACATCTGCAGGCAGTCCCCACTGAGTCTGTCCTGGCCTTGCAGACAAACCCAACAATTCCAAGCTAGTGGCAGCAGCCCTGCATTTCTGGTGAAAGCTTTGCTGTCACCTCCCTAGCTGTCAGGCTGTCAGCTGTCATTTCACTCTTCCATCAGAGCGATTCCGACTTGCAACCTCCTCTGCCCTCTGCTTCTTAGCTTCTATGGGCTGGGAAACAAGACAACTGGAAAGACTGAAAATAGAATACTAAACGGGAATCAGTGAAGATTTCAGGAAGTGCTAAGGAGTTTGACTTTAACGCAGGGACAATGAGTCTATTGCTTTGTATCTCAAAGGCTTTTTTCACTTATTGTTTCAGATCAAAGCTGTCTTCCAGACTGACCTCTATAGGCAGGAGATGCTACAATATTTATCTTGGGTTTTCTTAAGGCAAATACATACTGGCATTCCCGCATCATAATAAAGCTGCAGTAAACATTACATTGCTCCCTAAGATCTGGGTGAAGGGAACTCGTCTTAACAAAACATATTTTTAATCCCGTATTGGCAAAGTATATTCCTAAAATTAGTATAAATTGCCACAATCTATAACATATTCTCTTTTAAGCTTTTAGTTGGGAGGTGGTCCTAATCCTTTCATCTGTTTTCTCGCTGTATAATATGAACCAATCCACAGAATTGATGTCCACCTTCCAGATGACCCCAACTTAGCGAAACCCAGAGAAGAGTTAAGGAAGCAAATACCTATTTTTCTGATTCCCCAGGAGTGTGCCAGCTACAAGACAGACAGGAGAGTCTAGTAAGTGCTTCATCTGTGCCTGCCATCCTCATTTCCATTATGAGCCGCAAATGGCAAAATCAATGGGGAGAGATGAAACTAGAATATAAGGAGACCTACAACTGCTACAAATCACTACTCTACCCTGGGAGGCCTGGGCAGAAACTCCTTGGAGAGTTTCCCTGAGAAAGGCTCTGCTATTCAACCAAAGTATTAAGTTTCTCCTAAAGGACTTTGGTCCCAAGTGACAAATAGGTCCTCAGTGCCTGCTAATCCATCCCAAGGAGGGAATGTCATCCTTTGCACCAAGCTCCTATAAGCCCTTTCTCAGAGAGACCCTTTGCAGTGCAGAACTGCAAAAAAGCAGCGCTGCTCTGCTCAGGGATGGCCAGTCAGGTGCTTTCCCCTAAGCCTCCAACCCACAGACCAGGGATCGCACAGGCAGGCAATAGGTGGGTAAGATGGAACTGGGTAAGATGGAACGAGGTGGGGAGGGCTCCCTCAACTCAGGCTTGCTTTGTTCCTTGAGGGAAGGAAGTTTTCTTTTGCAGTCGAAGGAACGGACTCACTCCTAGACACTGCCTTCCATCTCCCTTGCTTCTGTCACCAGAAGTTTTTTGGAAATATCCAACTCCCTTCTCCCATATTCATTTTTAATTCTTCAAAAATGCATTCATTCATTGATTCCAAATATTTAATAAAGCCTTAATATGTGCAGTTATTTTTCCAGGTGCTGAATTCCTGATGCCATGGAGCTTATACTCTAGAGAGAGAACACAAAACCAAATAAATGTATAGCAAAAAAGTCAGGTGCCTTGAAGGAAAACAAACAGGTTAGAAGACAGCAGAGACTTGACGAATAAGGAGGAACACCCATGGTCAGGTCTGAGAGAAGAGTATTCCAGGCTGCAGGAGAGCTTGTGGACAGGGAGTCTCTGAGGTGGGAGGCAGCTGGGAGCGAAGCTGGAGCAGGAGGGAGGAGGCCAGTGGACCTGAGACAGCAGGCAGGGGAGAGATGAAGTAAGGATGATGGGGAGGCAGCCGTGGTCCTAGCTGTGAGGGGCCTTGGAGGCCACAGTAAGACACCAGGCTGTGTCTTAAGAGTGACACAAAGCCGCTGGAGTTGAATAAGAGCAATGTCAGGATCACTCTGGCTGCCTGTGAAGAACATACTGGAAGGAGCAAGGGAGGAAGAGACCAAAAAGAGGCTCTTGTAATGGTCCAGACAAGAAGCAGTTGCGGTATGGACCTGCCTGGGAATGGAGAAGGAGAAGAGAAATTGTTTGAATCAGGACAGGCTAGGAAGGTAGCACTAACAGGATCTGTAGAAAACGAGGTGTGGGTTAAGGGAGCAAGAGAGGAGTCAGGAAAAACTCCAAGGTACTGGGCCTTAAAACAGAGATGGATGGTATCTTCCCAACAGAGACAGGGTAGACTGAATGCAGGGATGGGCAGTGGTCCGCCCAACAGAGACAGGGCAGCCTGAACACAGAGATGGGCGGTGGTCCTCTCAACAGAGATGGGAGGCCTGAGCACAGGGATGAGCGGTGGTCCTCCCAACAGAGATGGGGCAGCCTGAACACAGAGATGAGTGGTGGTCCTCCCAACAGAGACAGGGCAGCCTGAACACAGAGATGGGCGGTGGTCCTCTCAACAGAGATGGGCGGCCTGAGCACAGGGATGAGCGGTGGTCCTCCCAACAGAAACGGGGCAGCCTGAACACAGGGATGAGCGGTGGTCCTCCCAACAGAAACGGGGCAGCCTGAACACAGAGATGGGCAGTGGTCCTCCCAACAGAGACGGGGCAGCCTGTCCCAACAGAGACGGGGCAGCCTGAACATGGGGATGAGTGGTGGTCCTCCCAACAGAGACGGGGCAGCCTGAACACAGGGATCAGCAGTGGTTCCCACAACAGAAAGGAGGCAGCCTGAACACAGGGATGAGCAGTGGCTCCCCCAATAGAGACAGGGCAGCCTGAACACAGGGATGGGCAGTGGTCCTCCCAACAGAAATGGGGCAGCTTGAACACAGAGATGGGCAGTGGTCCTCCCAACAGAGACAGGGCAGCCTGAACACAGGGATCAGCAGTGGTTCCCACAACAGAAAGGAGGCAGCCTGAACACAGGGATGAGCAGTGGCTCCCCCAATAGAGACAGGGCAGTCTGAACACAGAGATGGGCAGTGGTCCTCCCAACAGAGACGGGGCGGCCTGTCCCAACAGAGACAGGGCAGCCTGAACATGGGGATGAGCGGTGGTCCTCCCAACAGAGACGGGGCAGCCTGAACACAGGGATCAGCAGTGGTTCCCACAACAGAAAGGAGGCAGCCTGAACACAGGGATGAGCAGTGGCTCCCCTAACAGAGACAGGGCAGCCTGAACATGGGGATAGGAGGTGGTTCTTCCAACGGAGACGGGGCAGCCTGAACACAGAGATGAGCAGTGGTCCTCCCAACAGATTCAGGTTAGATTGAACACGGGGATGGCAGGTGGTCCTCCTAACAGAGACAAGGAAGACACCCTGAGAAGCACAGATAAAGGGGAGGAAAATACAAACCCTAGTTTGGCCTTTGCATTAAAATTCATCAATTACCACTGTTAAGGAAATTGTGGCCATCAGAATTCAGTCACTCTGAAATATATTCATAACATAACACTTTCCCCATTGGGAAGGAAGAAGTGAAGAACAAAGAAGAATACATACTAGGCCCAGCATACTTGTACAAGGTCATGAGACAGAAAGAAGACCAGAAAGAGAGAGACCAACAGGGAGCAACGAGATCAGGTCTGTAACATAGGATCTGACCTTAAAGGCAAACGAATTGTGTGGACAAGTTATTTCACTTTCCTGTGCTTCAGTTTCCTTATCTGCAAAGTGGAACTAATTATAATAGTACCTACCTCACAAACTTAGATGAGTTAAAATTTGCAAAGTTTTTAGAACAGTGCCTGATACACAATAAGGGTTATAGAAATATTTTTTATAAATTTAATGAACAAAATTTTATTTTTTGCCCAAACAATGGGAAGAAATGAAAAAGGGAATAGCTGATTGGATACTACACATTAAATGAAAATAAATGAAACATTTAAATTTATTTATTAAATATATTTAAATAAATAAATATCTTTTGGGTGATAGATAAAATGGTGATGAAGATGATGTTGTCTATATTTCCAAAGTCACAAAGAGAATTATTAATACATTCCTTTTAAGTACACTAAATTATAGCTTAATAACCTAAAGAATCTCAGACCTATAAATCATGTATTTGGAAACCAAAGCTTATATCCATGGTATCTCCCAGTATCTTCACAGGGAGAGTATCTCCAGAGCCCTTCTGTGGATTTTTGTAAATCCTCAAGGCTTTGTTTTCATTCCTACTGTGTACACCTTGGTAAAAATGGAATATTTAAGAGGTAAAAAGTGCAAAGGAAGCAGAAATTAATGGTCCCAGAGAGTGAGGTTCTAGTCCCCCTCAATCTCTGATCAGTTGTTCTGAGTAACCTCAGTGTTGGGGGCTCCCTTACCCAGGTGTTAGGGCACCTCATCCAGCCACCACCAGCATGCTCATGTACTCCAGAGATAACACAAGATTACCGCCACTAAGTGCACATCTTGTTCCTTAGACAGAATGCAATGACGAAAAAGGCAAGATTCCACAGGGCCTTGCTAAAAGCAGTGTAAAGGTAAAGGGAGTTTTCATGAGAAAAATATATTTTGGCTTATGTTTTGGACAGACAACCAGCAGCAGTGTGGCGCTTAGAGACGCGGAGAGGGGTTAAAAGGCTGTCCCTATCATCCAAGCCTGCTGATGAGGACCTGAACTAAATCCTCAGCCATAAGAAAACAGAGAGCAAGATGAATTCTATTGACTTTATAGAGGTAGACCCAACAGAGCTTGGCAATTGTTTGAATATGGGTATGAGGTTTCTAAGTTAGGATGCTGGGGGAATAGCAAAGACGTGAACAGAGGTTCAGAACAGAGACATGGTTCAGAGATGGTAGTTACTGATTTGGAGGTCCATGTGGCATCTCCACATTCTCAAGGAAAGCTCAGGGAATATACATGATGCCTACCTCGAGCTCCACAAGGAAATGCAAGCCAAAGATATCAAGTGGCTTAGCCAAAGCCACCATACCAATTATCATCACAGATAGAAATAAAATATGTGGTTCCAACTCCAAACACAGTGAGCTTTCCACTACAGCATGCTGACTCCATGTTCTGCTCTCCTGTAGGTCACTGTGAACAGTCACTTTGATCATGCAATCCTATTAGTAAAACAAAAAAAAAAAGGGAAACATGCTATGTGCAAATTATATAATATTCTATTATACTAACACATTAATTACATTACAAAACCTTAAAAGAACTATACGTTTGAAAGTTGAGATGATATATATTTTTTCTTTACCTCAACGGATCATCTTGTGCATACCCTGGGGTTGATGCCTCTGCCTCCCTTAGAAGACCACAGCACTGGATGTTGTCCCAGGCAGCCAGTGGAAATAGTGTGGGATTCGGCATCACCTGCATCACCACTGAACAACTTTGTGATTACACTCTTTCTATTTCTACTCTTACAAATACCACAAACTTAGTGGCTTAAAACAATAAATTTATTATCTCACAATGCCCATGGATCAAAAGTCCAGGCACCACCTGGCTCAGATGATCCTCTGGTAAGAGTCTTAGAGGGCTGAAATCAAGCTTTCTAGAGGTTCTAGGAGAGAATGTGCTTCTAGGTTCATCCAGGTGGTTGGCAGAATTCAGGGGTTGTTCTTAGCTTCTAGAAGCCATGTTCCCTGACTTGTGGCCCCTTTATCTTCAAAGCCAGCGGCAGTGGATTGAACCCTTCCTACACTTTGAACCTCTCTGACCTCTCCTTCTACCTCATCCCACCAATGGTCACATCATTTCTCTAAGTCTCAACTTCTTCAACAACAAAATGGAAAGAATAAACATCTACCTCAGATGACTGGTTTGAGAATTACATGGAGTAATTGATATGAAAGTATTTGAATATTCTAAAGCAATAGATGTGGGGGAAGGTGGGAACTGGGAGAAATTAAAAAAGAAAAGGAGGGACAAGACATTTCTCTGCACTTAAGATGACCACTATGATTCTGATAATAGAATAGGTTGAGTGTCAACAGAACACTAAAATTAAGGGAGATATTGCCTATAAAAGCACTTCATGAATACTACAGTGGCATATAACTGTTGAGAATTTTTATAAAATATTATATGCCATATTAAACACAAATTAACCATAAGGCTTTTTTTTTCTGAAACAGGCTCTTACTTTGTAACCCAGGCTGGAGTGCAGTGGCACGATCATGGTTCACTGCGGCCTCAATCTCTCGGGCTCAAGCAAATCTTCCCACCACAATGTCTTGAGTAGCTGGGACTACAGGCATGCACTACCACATCTGGCTGATTTTTTTTAATTTTTAGTAGAGACAATGTTTCACTATGTTGCCCAAGCTGTTCTCAAACTCCTGAGGTCAAGAAATCCCACCCACCTCAGCCTCCCAAAGTGCTAGCATTACAGGTGTGAGCCACTGTGCCTACCCAACCTTTAGGCTTCTTGAAATTTAGTCTGTACCCACAAAAAAACTCATGATTTAAAATATTTATAAGTAAAAACAGAATGTAAGCTAGCATAATACCATAGAGCCTATAAATATCCAAATACCATTTGATGACAATGATTATGCCCTGGGGCTGTACAGATATTGTCATGGGACCTGAAGTAGTCAGGGTTCTCCAGAGAAACAGAATCAATAGGATACACATAAATTTAAAGAAAGAGATTTATGATGAGGGATTGGCTCACCTGATGATGGAGATAGAGAAGTTCCATGATCTGCTGTCTGCAGTCTGGAGACCCAGAAAAGCCAGTAGTGTAATTCCAAGCCCAAAGGCTTGAGGACAAGGGGAGTCAATGGTGAAACTCCCAGTGTCCACGCCCAAAGGCCCGAGAACCAGGCTATCCAAGGGCAGGAGAAGATGGCTGTCCCAGTTCAAGCAGAGAGCAAATTCCCCTTTCCTCTGCCTTTTCTGTTGGGGCCTTCAATGGACTGGAGGATGCCTGCCCACATTGGTGAGGGTGATCTGTACTCAGTCCAGCAATGCAAATGCTAATCTCTTCCAGAGAGATCCTCTCAAACACACTCAGAAATAAATTTTACCTGAGATCTGAGTATTCCTTAGCACAGTCAAGCTGACACAGAAAATTAACCATCACAGGGTCAGTTACTTAAGTTCATTCCTCATCTGTAAAATGGGAATAATAATGGCACCTACCTTAAAATTATTGTGAGGATTAAATAAGAGTATATGTGGAATACTCAAAACAATGCCAGGCTGATAAATATTATCTATTATTTTATCATTGAATTGAGAAGAATTATATTATGATCATAAGGCCAAAAATATGACAACAAATCATCTACTTCTAGCTCACAGCCCTTCTTAAGACAATGAAAAGACTCATGTCTCCCAAAAGCTAATGTGCAAGAGAATAAATAAGAATAAAAATATATCGTTCAGGTCACAGTAAGAAAGAGGTATTTTAACTATTTGACCCAGCAATCCCATTAGTGGGCATATACCTGAAGGATTATAAATCATTCTACTATAAAGACACATGCACACATATGTTTATTGCAGCACTGTTCACAATAGCAAAGACTTGGAACCAACCCAAATGCCCAGCAATGATAGACTGAATAAAGAAAATGTGGCACATGCACAACATGCAATACTATGCAGCTATAAAAAAGGATGAGTTCATGTCCTTTGCAGGGACACAGATTAAGCTAGAAACCACCATTCTCAGCAAACTAACACAAGAACAGAAAACCAAACACCACCATGTTCTCACTCCTAAGTGGGAGCTGAACAATGAGAACATATGGGCACAGGGAGGGAACATCACACACTGGGGCCTGTCGGAGGGTTGGGGGGCTAGGAGAGGGACAGCATTAGGAGAAATACCTAATGTATATGATGGGTTAATGGGTGCAGCAAACCGCCATGGCACGCGTATACCTATGTAACAAACCTGCATGTCCTGCACATGTATCCCAGAACTTAAAGTATAATAAAAAATAAAAATAAACAGGTATTTTACCCATTATGTCCTCTAACCTGATTCTGTCTTTTTATAGCTTGCAGGACATAGAGCAATGATTTAGCTAAAAGCAAGGATTATGTGAATTTGCAGCTTCAGCGACTAGCAGTTCTAGAAGATGCTTCCAGCAGGTGCACCCTCATCCTGAGAAGATTTAGTGAGGGCATGGTTGCCTAGATTGTTGACACCTGGTGTTTATTACAGCAAATTTCCAACTAGAGTAATGCCAAAAGAGAAGACTGGGGTTAGGCAAATGCATTACACTGTGGATATGCATAGACCCCACATTTTCGAGCTGCACAACACACGTTCAAGTAGTACCCACACCACTGCAACTCCGTCCAGTCCTCAGGGGGCATATAAGTTCAAGATGCTCTGAACTTACATGCCCCCCGAGAGACCTGTTGAGAAACTAAAAGGAAGTTAAAAGAGAGATTTAAAATATCAAATGCCTTACTACTTATTGTGTTACTGTTTAACGGATGTGGATGTAATTTAAAATGAAAATCAAAAGATTTTCCCTCCACTATGACAGGCTCTGGGGAAATTCTTAAATAGAAAACATGAAGCAAACCCACATAAAGAGCCTAAGAGAAAAATGATATAAAGAAAACACCAAACCGAAGTTCAGTGAAAGAAGAAAAACTGTAAGGAAACAACAATGAGATTTTATAGAATGGCTGTAATTGAGAGAAGAAAGGCAATTTGAAAAACCTTGGTTATTTCTTCATAAAACAAACATTTATTAAACATGTACTATGTGTCAAGCACTACGCTAGGAGTTCTGAAAGAGCTCACCTAGTGGAGGAGACAGAAAACAGGCAATTACAAAACAGAAAGCGAAATTTTGTGACAAGGATAAGTAAAAACAGGATGATGTGGAAAGGGTCGGGGGTGGAGGAACACTGTCAAACCCATTTTGTATTGCTATAATAGAATGGCACAGACTGGGTAATTGATAATGAACAGAAATGTATTGACTCACAGTTCTGGAGGCTGTGAAGTCCAAGATCAAGGGGCCAGCATCTGGTGGGGGTGTCTGTTGCATCATCCCACGGCAGAAGGCAAAAGGGGAAGAGAGAGCAAGCGATCAAACTCCCAGCCTCAAGCCTTTTATAATCAGCATTAATTCATTCCTGAAGGCAGAGCCCTGGTGGCCTAGACACCTCCCATTAGACCCCACATCCCAACAGTGTTGCATTGGGGATTCAGTTTTCAGCACATGCTTTTGGGAGCACACATTCAAACTATGGCAGGCACCTAGCTCTGTGGACTCATAGAAGCAAGAAGATTAACTCAGAAAAGCAAAGGACAGTAAATGGAAAAGGGAGACAGATAACAGCTGTGTCTTCTAGACCAGGTGCAGCCATTCCTTGCTGCTGGGACCTGGAATAAGTCACTCCTCTTACTTCGCCCATACTTCAAAGAAGGTTCTTCGGCTATGTGATTAGCCTGGGAACTCTATGAACCCTATGAGCGGACAGTCATTCTTGACTCCTCTCGTTCTTCATACTTCACCTTCGATCTGTCAGAAATACCTATTGGTGCTACGTTCAAAATATATATCCAGGATCTGTCCTCTATCCCTATTTCCATCCATCACTATCACCATGGTGTGGCCTCAGCCAACATCACCTCTCATCTGAATCCATGCAATGGGCTCCTAACAAGTCTGCTTCTGCACTCCATTATCAAGAGCAGCTAGAACAACTCTATTCTCTTGAGCATGGTGTTGATCTGTTCAGAATACAACAATGGCTCCCCATTGCACTTGTGCTAAACGAACCATGCATGATTTCTCTCCCATCCCCACCTCATCTTTTCTTCTTTTTCTTCTTCTTTTTTTTTTTTTTTTTTTTTTTTTGATGGAATCTTGCTCTGTCCCCCAGGCTGGAGTGCAGTGGCATGATCTTGGCTCACTGCAGCCTCTGCCTCCCAGGTTCAAACAACTCTCCCTCCTCAACCTCCTGAGCAGCTGGGATTACAGGCACACACCACCATGCCTGGCTAATTTTTGTATTTTTTTAGTAGAGATGGAGTTTCATCATGTTGACCAGGCTGGTCTCAAACTCCTGACCTTGTGATTCACCAGCCTCAGCCTCCCAACGTGCTGGGATTATAGGCATGAGCCACCAGGCCTGGCCCCTCACCTCATCTTCTGCTCCACACATACACACTACTCTCTGCTCACTAGGACACTGGGGAATTAGAATAAGAAAGCAACCAGATCATGGGACCTGCTGAAAGGACCCCTCAGCACTCCCTCTTCCACCCAGTTCACTCACTGTACAACTTCAAAAACAAGAAGGGAAAAGGCCAAGGCCCTAGCAAAGCCAGCACATTAGACAGCATGAATGGAGACAGTACTACCATGGATGTCTGAAACAGGATCCCTATGTTGATTTTGCCACTATTATGTGACCTAAGCCTCGGTTGTCTTATTTATAAGAGGAATGGTTAGGTTAGACCAAGAGGCAAACCTCGCACTCAGGCCAAATCCCTACCACTTCCTGGTTTTGTAAATAAAGTTTTGTTACAACACAATCATGTCCACTCATTTCCATATTGTTTACAGCTGCTTAAGTGCTACCACAGCAGAGTTGGGTAGTGATGATAGAGCCCCCTGTGGTTCACAAAGCCTGAAATATTTACTATCTGGCCCTTTACAGAAAAAATTTGCCAACCCTCTAGACCACAGGAATATAAGAGCCAAAAAAATAGAGACTGTGTTTTATTCACCACCATGTTCCCAGCACGTAGAACTGTCCCTGTCACATAGTAGATATTCAATAAATATTTGAATAATTCAGAGGTTTTCAAGCTGCTTCACTGAGTCCTCAAGTAGGTCAAATAATAATAGCAGTAGCTGATAGAAAGTACGAAATGCAAAACATTATTCTAAGCTTAACTTATATTAAGTCCTTCCTTTAATGCTCAGGAAAACCCTATGAGGTAGCTTCTATTGTTATCATCCCCAACATAAGATGGATAAACTGATCCACAAAGAGGTTAAATGACTTGCCCAGTTCCATACGGAGGAAAAACTTGGGACCCAAACCCAAGCAGTCTGACACCACAATTTATTCTTTTAACCATTGCACCACACTGCCTCTCAACTACCCAGAGAGACTAAAGTGGCTACTATTTTATCTGTTTCATATGTTGGCTTCTACATACACGTTTCTGTAAAGAAGGAATATATGGATTTTCAAAAGTATGAAAACTACTGAACTCAATCTAATTAAGTCACTTCCATCTTTATGTTCTAAAATCTCCTTCTAACAAGAGCTACTCTAAAGAAAAAATTTAATGAAATTACAACCCGCATCCCTGACCTTCTCTCTTCTCTTCACATCCCAAAAGACAACCTTGCAAGGGTCCACTACAGGAGACTCACCCCCAACTGCAGAAAAGGAGAAGGCTAATTGCTTCTGAAAGAAAGAGTAGCTCAAAAAAAAATCAATTGCAACTTTTATGTCCATTGTGCTTTCCAAAAAAATATAGAAAGAAACAGAATCAAAGGGATTCAAAATCTAATCTAATTTTTAATTGCTTCACTTTTTGCAAAAGCTTAGAGGATGAGCTGGAAAGGTGACGACATATGCAGAATCCCAAAGATCAGCTCTGCAATTCCAAGGCTGCTGCTCTCAGCCCTGAACTGCTCTTACTCTTCAGCATTTGAGCACGTGTTTTCCAACACACAGACATCAATAAGTCAGGCCAAGGATAATCTCTAGGTCATTAATTAAACCCTGTGTACAGGCATGTACACGATATCATCATACATAGCATACGGAGCCATAAACACTATGTGGAACCAGCAACTATAAATTATGAGTGTATAATTCCCTTGGGCTTCATAAACCATAAAAATGAAGCTCAAGTGGTTTGTGTAGTCATTTGAATCCCAGAAGGAAATACAGCACCGCGATTCAAAAGTTGCTTATTGTTTATTTTTACATAATGGATGGATCCTACTTCTCAATTCACACATGCCCTCCTCCCACTGGGGCCATCCATCCGCACACTGACTTGCCCTGTCAACCATCCCCTCCCAGCCTGACTCACTGCAAAGCTTTCCCCTCTGAACAGAAAAGGTCCCTCCATGGCAGGACAGAAACAGCAGCCTGATGGGAGTTTTGGTCTGCTTGTCATCTCATTAGCAAATTTTAATAATTCACGAGAGCAATGTAATTTTTGTGAATAATAAATAGCTTTTTGCATGGAATGCAGCATATTTAACATGCCATGTATCATGACATGCAGACTTGGAAAAACAATGAGAATTGAACACTGATTTCTTTGTTAAAGTATTATTTTAAATCATTTCTTTCCATTTCCCTGTCCTCAAAGTCCTCAAGTCTCCATTCAGAACAAGTCTATCCTTTCCCTGAACTCTACACATTTATCCACTTATTAACCTAACTATGAGAAATCAAATATTTAATGATCATTGGCTATGTGCTTAGAAATGTGCAGTAATCAGAAGGAAGTTTTCTTCTCTCAAGAGTGTGCGATCTAGTAGAAGAAATAAAATGAAATAAAGATACTTGGCAGGGGAAAGAGCATGAGAATTGGAGTCAGGTGAAGCAAGGGTGCATTTGATTTCTGCTGTTTCTGAACTGCGTTGTATCAGATATGCCACTTAGTTTCTCTGATAGTGATTTTCTCATCTGAATAAATGAAAATGGTAACATTTGTCTTTCTGGGTTGCAGTGAGAGTTGATGAAACATGCCTCTTACTAGCTATGTGTCCTTGGGAGCATTGCACAACTCCCCAGTGCGTCCACTTTCTCCTCTGGGGATAATAAGTGTTCATCTCATGAGGTTATTCTGAGGATTGGATGTGTTACTACATGTAAAGCCTAGTACACAGTAAGTGCTCAATCAGTGTTAGTGGCTTTGGTTGTTGCTGTTCATGAAGTGCCTATTCTTTAGCACTTAGTAGGTGTCCAATAGCATTATAAAATAATATTAGCAATAAATGAGACAATTAATGATTTCATACCAAATTCTTAGCAGAGACGAGGTCTCGCTTTGTTGCTCAGGCTGGTCTCAAATTCCTGGGCTCAAGCGATCCTTCTGCCTTGCCCTCCCAAAGTGCTGGGATTACAGCTGTAAGCCATCACTTCTGGCCTGAAAAATATTTCAAAAGCTTAAAAACACCCCCAAAAAAGTGAAGGCAGGGACTCAAACAGGTATGTGTACACCTATGTTTACAGATGAATAGATAAATAAATGGTGGTACGTACAATGAAATATTATTCAGTCTTGAAAATGAAGGAAATTCTGCAACATAGACGAACCTTGCTGTTATTAACATAGATGAACCTTGAAGACATTATGCTAAGTGAAAGAAGCCAGTCACAAAATAGCAAATATATGTTTCCACTCACAGGAGGTACCTAGAGTAGTCATAGAGACAGAAAGGAGAACCGTAGTTGCCAGGGACTGGGAGAAGGGGGAAACAGCAAGTTCTTTTTTAATGGGTATAGAGCTTCAGTTGCGGAAGATAAAGAAGTGCTTGATATGGACAGTGGTCAAGGTTGTACAATATTGTGGCTGTACTTGATGCCACTGAACTGTACACCTTAAAACGATTACAATAATATCTTTTATCATATATAAATTTTATTATCCAAAACAAATTTTAGAAACAGAAGTACTGTAAAGACGATCATGGAAATTTAGGCAGGCTGTTTAGAGCAGGTGGCTTGAGAATCACACCTTGAAAGACTGGAAGATCTGGGAAAATGGCACATTCCTATTGAAGGAAACCTGACTGAGGGCCCAGGCGCCAGATAGGAGCAAGGTGGCAGGAGGAGGGCCTGGTGGGAGCTGAGGTCCTCTGCTGGGAAGATAAGAACCATGGTCTGCCCAGCCAGGCTCCAGCCACCCCTTTCCCACAGTTCTCACTTGCAGCCCCTCCTATTCAAGTCATCCTGAGCTAACCTATAAATCATGCCAGCTCTCTATTCAGTGGCCTTTTATCTCTCTTCACGTACTTCCTTTTTCTTGGAAAAATCCCTTTTATCTGATGAATTCCACTCCTTCAAGACAAAGTTCTAAGGGCACCTCCTTTGCAAAGCCTTCCCTGATTCTGGAACTTCTTCCTATATTACTTATCTCTTTTCTCAACAAAAATCGCTGCTCATCAAAAGTGAGGCTTGTAGACAGGCACAGTGGCTCACGCCTGTTATCCCAGCACTTTGGAGAGCTGAGGCGGGTGGGTGATCACCTGAGGCCAGGAGTTAGAAACCAACCTGGGCAACTTGGTGAAACCCTGTCTCTACCAAAAATACAAAAATTAGCCGGACGTGGTGGCATGCACCTGTAGTCCCAGCTACTTTGGCGGCTGAGGCAGGAGGATCACTTGAGCCCGGGAGGTCAAGGCTGCAATGGGCTGTGATCATGCCACCGCACACCAGCCTACACAACATAGCAAGACCCCCTCTCAAAAAAAAAGAAAGTAAAAAAAGTGAGGCTTTTTTTTTTTTTTTTTTTGAGACAGAGGCTCGCTCTGTCATCCAGGTTGGAGTGCAATGTTGCGATCTCAGCTCACCGCAACCTCCACCTCCCGGGTTCAAGCAATTCTCCTGCTTCGGCATCCCGAGTAGCTTGGATTACAGGTACCCACCGCCACACCCAGCCAATTTTTGTCTTTTACTAGAGATGGAGTTTGATCATGTTGGCCAGGCTGGTCTCGAACTCCTGAGCTCAGATGATCCACCCGCCTCAGCCTCCCAAAGTACTGGGATTATAGGCGTGAGCCACTGCACCCGGCCAAGGCTTGTATCCTATATTCGCATCCACCATGCCTGATGCATTGTTGATTCTCAGTAAGTGCATGTGGAAGAGACGCATCATGGAGAAGCCAAATATTAGAGTTGAGACTTGATGCACTGGGTACCAGTTAATTTAGGGAAGATGATGATATGATGGGGTTGGAGGAAAGATAAATCCAAAAACAAATACTTAGAGTGAACTGGAAGGGAAAGAGACTGAGGCTGAGGAAGCAAATTAGGAGGATCATGCCTGAGTCCAGTCAAGAAGTTATGAGGACCTAGATTATGTAATTATGCTGAGAATGCAGATAAATATTTAGATAGAAGCCTCCTACACTTAGTAAATGATTGTGAAAAGTTGATAGCAGGGATAGATTTTTTAATGGAGTAAAACGTGTGCTGTAGGTGGCTGAAATTAGATGGTCTCATCATTTAAGGTCTAAGGATTTGCAGGATAAAGATTGATAACAGTTCTAGTTTGAGTGAAACTTGGCTTCTGTTTCTAGAAAGAAGGAAGTATACAACAAAAGGGCAGAGGTTGGAGGTCTTGGCTGAACAAACACACATGATTTTCTAGGCTGCCACTCTCTCAATCTATTACACGCCCCTTTTCTTTCTTTTCCCACCTGTGAAGGGTCCTGACTTCACCAAACAAAGAGGCTATTTTTCACAGCTAATCCATTACCAAGACAAAACTTTAAAAAAAAAAAAAGACAATAAGCTTAATTATATACAACATTCAATTGGAGGAAAGTGAAATTTCCACTTAATGAACTTAACATCTTTCTTTGAGGGAAAGAGTAACCTAGTATAAACATCAGAAGGATGACTTTTAAGACCCCTGTGTAACTTTAAACAAAGGGAGACATGTCTCTTACCTAACTTTTCCCCACTGCACTGTGCCTATGGGTCAAGACTAACTTTGGCCTTCTGCCGCCCAAACCGGACTGACCAGAAAAAGTCCAAAGCTCAGAGGACTAATATATGCTAACAGCAATAATCCAAGGTGCCTTCTAGTCTCTCTTAAGGAACATTTATTATTATACCACTATACATACTACAACTTTGAGGAGAAATTTTGGCTTCAGCTAATGGGAAACTCCTGCAGTAAATATACATTGGTAGGGAGCTCAGTAACGTCAGAGAATCCTGATGGGGCTTAAGGAGGCTCTCATCCATGCCGCCAGGAGATAACTGCCTGGTTGTTATCATCCTCCCAGACGCAAGGGAGAAAACTGAGCCCCATTCAGCAGGCTTTCACACTCAAGTGTAGCCTGATTCCCACAGACAGTACTACTAGTTCAATGTTATTGAGTGCCCTCAGAACACAGAAAGGATACCTACCCATGGTCACAAAGCTATGGGAAAATAAGCAGAATGGTTTAACAATTAAATCAGTGCTATGTCAATGTTAGTCTTCCTTAGGGAAAAGTTATTTCTCAGACAATCAACATATAATTTTAGACGGGTGGGCTACCCGCCGACTGATAATAGAGATTTTCGCAAAATTCAAGTCATAAAACTCCAGGAAATGAAATAAAAAGGCAAGGTAAATCACCATCAGTTTATTTATGTTATTCATACCATTCTAATTGCAAAACTCGATCTAAAGATGATAATCCCAGCAGGGTTACAAAGGTTCCATCTCAGTGCTCCCCACTGTGTCCAAAGGCACATGTGCTCAAACAAGCATTCCCTCCGCACACAAAGAGCAGCTCAGCTAGTCTCCCTAGAAGACAACAAACACAGAGGGCTTCTTCCCCTCCCCGCCCTGGATTAATAACAGCCTAGACATTAGCCTCAGGACTTTACACAAGCCTAGGAGAGCATTGCCCAATTGCTCTCTCCCAGAAAATACAAACAAGACTCATAGAATGTAATTCTAGAAAAGACTCATTGGTTTCCAAATGCCAGTCCTACGACCCATGACCATATAAAAGGACTCTTTTTATCAGCCCAAGAAAAAGCAAGAAAAATAAGGACAATGTGATGAGTTTTCCAGAAGGTAGACTTTTTGAATTCAAAGGACCGTCTTTTTTCTGATAATAAATGCTTTTCATATTTTATGTATTTGAATGTCATTTTATGTATAAAATGAAGGTAATACACTAGATTGTTTATGTCCTTACCAAATACAATTTGTCAATTCAAACATTGCTCTTGCGTGTGACTAGTTGGTGAGATTTAAAAGACTGGGAACCACTTGTTTTGTCTAGCTCTCTTTATTTCTTCATTTTTAAAAAAATTTTGGGGCCAGCCAGGGCAACATAGTGAGACTCCACCTCTACAGATAAATAAATTAGCTGGCATGGTGGTGCACACCTATAGTACTGAGGTGGGAGGATCACTTGAGCCCAGAAGGTCGAGGCTGCAGTGACCCATGATCACACCACTGTGCTCCAGCCTGGGTCAAGGATGGAGACCCTTTCTCAAAAAAAAAAAGGGGGTCCCTGAGTAAAGAGAGTTGAGCTAGTAACACTCCTGGGCCCACAGCACTCTGTTGTCATCAGTGAACACAATGCTCTCTCTCCTATATTATATTTCCCCTTCATCTCTGATCCACACTCTATTCCACTCATCCGCATAAGTCCTGATCCACACTCTATTCCATTCACCCGTGTAAGTATCCACTTCATAGTGATGAATGGAAAAGATATGCAACAGTCTATGTACGTTGAAAGCATATTTACATGCAAAAAGCATAATGTATTTTTATGTATCCATACAAATCTAAGCACCTATGTCAGCTCTCTCATTTTAAGAATGAAGCAACTGAGGATCAGGGAAGTCAACTGACTTATCCATGGCCACAAGAAGGTCAGGTCAAAGCTGACCTAAAACCTAAGCCATCTTGTACTCTCTGTTTTTCAATAAGATCTTTGGCTATTTCCCTAAATAAAAACACAAAAGATGGAAAAAAATGAAAGTAATTGCAAACATTCATGAAAATATCTGTAAAATCCCAAAGCAAAAACTATAAGTCTAGCTATTTCTAAAAGATTCTGACAGTCACTTGAAAGATCTTATGGATTTGCTCAATCCAGGATATTGTAAGTTAGGCATATTATTTTTTTTCCCATTTATTTATCTAACACTAAATAAAGCATATATTATTTATCCAATTGTCTGAAGATTAAGTATATTAATAATGGCAACTTTTACCTTTTTCATGTAGTGCTTTTTTATTATTATGGATACATGTGCACAACGTGCAGGTTACATATATATACATGCGCCATGTTGGTGTGCTGCACCCTAACTCATTATTTACATTAGGTATATCTCCTAATGCTATCCCTCCCCCCTCCCCCTCCCCACAATAGGACCCGGTGTGTGATACTCCCCTTCCTGTGTCCAGGTGATCTCATTGTTCAATTCCCACCTATGAGTGAGAACATGCAGTATTTGGTTTTCTGTTCTTGCGATAGTTTGCTGAGAATGATGGTTTCCAGCTTCATCCATGTCCCTACAAAGGACATGAACTCATCCTGTTTTATGGCTGCATAGTACTCCATGGTGTATATGTGCCACATTTTCTTAATCCAGTCTGTCACTGATGGACATTTGGGTTGATTCCAAGTCTTTGCTATTGTGCATAGTGCCGCAATAAACATACATGTGCATGTGTCTTTATAGCAGCATGACTTATAATCCTTTGGGTATATCCCCAGTAATGGGATGGCTTGGTCAAATGATATTTCTAGTTCTAGATCCTTGAGGAATCGCCACACTGTTTTCCACAATGGTTGAACTAGTTTACAGTCCCACCAACAGTGTAAAAGTGTTCCTATTTCTCCACATGCTCTCCAGCATCTGTTGTTTCCTGAGTTTTTAATGATTGCCATTCTAACTGGTGGGAGATGGTATCTCATTGTGGTTTTGATTTGCATTTCTCTGATGGCGAGTGATGATGAGCATTTTTTCATGTGTCTGTTGACTGAAGGAAGGAAAGAAGGGAGGGAGGGAGGGAAGGAGGAACCTGCTGGAATAAAGTTATTTTCCCAAGACAAAAATATGTCACAAAACGGGAAAGTCAAACCTAGACAATAGTAAAAAAAAACTACTGCACTGAGTTAAAAGTCATTCTATAGATAGAATTAAATATATCAATCAGAATTAATGAGGAGTTTCTTTCCATCTAGCTTATCCCAAGTAACAGTACACAAAATATATATATATATATGTATATGTATGTATGTGTGCACATGTGCATGTATGCACACATTCCAGTTTTCTCTATGCTATAGTCAGAGTCCAAAGCAAAACATTGGAGTTATCCTTCATATTTCATACCTACTAAGATCTACTAGTTCTGTGACCTTGAGTAAGTTATTTGTGGCCCTAACAGTAACTTAGTGTCTCTGAACTTCAATTTCCTTATCTATTAAAAAAAATTATCCTGGCACAGTAGTACACGTCTGTAGTCCCAGCTATTCAGAAGGCCAAGGTGGGAGGATCGCTTGAGCCTAGGATTTCAAGATTACAGTGAGCTGTGATCATTCCACTATACTACAGCCTGGGTGACAGAGCAAGATTCTGCCTCTTTAAAAAAAAAAAAAAGATTATAGTTATTCCCAGCTCATGAGTCATTGTGAGGATCATATGAGATAATGCTGGCCCAGTGCTGGCATGTAGTTAAGATTTTAAGTGCTAGCCATCATCATCATCATTGCTGTTACTGTTATCACCATCATTGTCATCATCATCAGGCTACAGTTAGAACCTAGACTACCAAAGAGAGTGGTGTGTTTGAGAAAAATGCTCCAGGGAAATTCTTCTCCATGGCTTCCTGCTCTCTGATACCCTGTCTTGAGACAGATAAATTCTCCAAGTATATAGGCTGGTTCCTGTCTCAAAGAGAAGTGCCGAATCCTTGGGAGAATGTCTGTAGACATGCCACAGTGATTCATATAATGCTCCCTAAGAATATCACTGGGGATGCTACTGAATTTACAAAGTCAGCAAGTCACTCCAGTTATCAGTGGACAATCTCTGTTAAGTGTGGCTCACATATAACTCACCATACTAGAGTCAATAGCCTACACCAAAAAAAAATACAAGGCATGGGCTCTGTTCTCAAAGACATTAGAAACCACCTGCACAAGTTAGGAACATAAGATACATACTTAACTAGTAGTACATAGCAACATAAAGTAAACATGTGCCACACTGTGATTAGTCAGGAAGTGCTCTCCAATGTAGACAGAACTCAAGATTAACCTTGAAGGAGCCAAAAAAAGGCGCTGGCAGGAGCTACACGACCCTTATCTCACTTAATCCTCATACCAACACTTCAAAGATGATACACTTATCCACATTTTACACATGACGAAAGTGAGAAGCAGACATGTAAATCACCTGCCTACAGAGACACTAATGAGAACTAGAATAGTGACTCAAAGCTAGGGTTTTCACCCCAGCCTCCAACTATGTCATCCTGGGGACACTTCGGTCATCACCTTGAGTAAATTACACCAGTGTCTAATAATAGCAAATACAGTTTGCACATGGTCTCTTCTTCCTCAAGTTTGTTCTTGTCTTTCGAATAGACTAGTATTGACCTAATGTCTAAGAATATCAAAAGAATAAATGCAGCAAATGTTGTAGAAGACCATTAAGAAAGATTGGTTATTACCAAGAAATGGTTAGCTATGACCAGAGCCACTTAGATACTTTTTCTAGGATCAGCTCACCTCTGTCTCCTGGGGTAGCGGAGGCAGGTGGAATACTCTATTTGAGCTGCCTACCACCTCTTTTAGCCTCTTCCTTTTCCCTCATGCCCTTGACATCTCTTAACATCAGATGTTAAGAGATGTGCTTAACATCAGAGAAGAGAACATCAGAGAAGGGAATCAGACATCCAATGCCTGCTTTGAAGGCAGCATGTGTGTCCCCTACCTGTATGCCTCGTCATGCATTTCCCCATGGGATAGAAACCCAGAGTGGTGCACACAAATTGCTGATCTTTCTTCAAACCCAATTTCCCACCATTCTGAACAATCTTAAACTAGGATGCTCATGGAAAAATAAACAGAAACTACCGATGGCCCAGGGGGGTCTGCAGGGTCATGATTCCTGACTTCCCTGTTTCTGCATCCACAGCTTTTTTAGCATTCACTAACCATGTGGATTAAAAGCCACCTTACCAACTCCAGGCAAAGCTGCAACATCAGGAGTGGCTGCCCCTCTCCTGCAGGCCACTGCCAGGCTTAAAAATTGGTGAGCAGAAGAATGAAATAGAATGGAATGAAGAATGGAATGGAATAGAATGGAATGGAATGGAACGGAATGGAACGGAACGGAACGGAACAGAACAGAACAGAACAGAACAGAACAGAATAGAATAGAATATTTTCACCCTTCCAGACATATAAGCCTCTTTTATTAAGTAGAAATAAAATATATTAAAACAATGTCTCATAATCTTGTCATATATTCTTTTTTTCTTGTCATTCATGTTACAAACAGCATAGATATCTTTAGCCTAAAATGACATGACTTGGGAGTAGGTAAAATGTCACACAATTCTCCCTAAGAAAAGATAAATGATTGTGGAAATAGAAAGGCGTGGATACAGAGGAAATGTAATTTTTCTCTTTTTTTTTAAAGGGAGATAAAGAGAGAGAGGAAAAGAAACAAAGAAACGTTGCCGGAGTCCTCAGTGACCCACACATATCAAATTATACAGGATGGGGTAATGTGATTGCCCATTCTCAAATCAGCCAGCAGATGTGCCGCTGCATTCTGCATGAGCAGCAAGTGACAGAAAAGCCCTGCTGGAGGTCCTACTAAAAGAGAATTACAATAATCAAGCCTGCGCGCCATCAGGGCATGCGTTACTGCAGCAAAATTAAATACAGGAGCACACCCTGCCTAAGGCCTAAAAAACAAAGCCGTTGTTTTAACCTTCCAACTACCGTTTATCGAAAGAAGGAGCAGCGTTTAAAAAAAAAAAAAAAAATATGAGATCAAGCACAGCAACATGATTAGGTTTTATTTTTCTTTGTGCCATTAAATCATTGGCTCCAACAATCTCTGCTCTTTTTTTCCTCCTGATGGCCTTTTCCCTTGTTTATGCTGCTGCCGCGATCTTGACTTTCAATCACAAGATGTCAATCATGAGGCCGAAAGTAAGGATTTAGAAATTATTTCTAAAACATGTGGTAAACAGTTATTTTGTGCCTCAGAAAATACACTTCCATCATCAAAAATTGTCTTGTAACTTTTGAATATGACAAACTAGAATTTTAGCTTTAGAACTGCAGGTCTAACCACTAGGTAATGTGATCAGTTCAGTCAAATTATTGTTACATGTCTGAAGTTTGTAGTCAACCTCTTTTGCATGCTATGAATTAATGATTTTCAAACTGTATTCCCAGAGCAAAGGGCTCTGCAGTGGTGAACCATAAGAACAAGCAGAGAACCACCCCCACACTCAGCCATGCGGATTCTATGGGCCCAGTCAGCCACGTTCCCACTCCATCCTCTCACCCCCCAACACAAGCCACTGTCCTTTCATGCAGACCAGTACAGGAGCCTCTTTACCGCTCTCCTTGCCTCTTCTTTTGCTGCCTCCATCTGTTCTTCACACAGTAACCCCATATTCTTTTTAAAATATAAATTAGCTTACATTTCTCATCCTGCCTAAGCTCCTTGAACCACCTCCAAATTCATTTCAAAGGAACTCCAAACTCCTTGCCTCACCTTGAAAGACCCTACAGTCCTGGGTGCAGTGGCTTACACCTGTAATCCCAGCACTTTGGGGGGCTGAGGTGGGAAGATTGTTAAAGCCAGGAGTTCAAGACCAGCCTAGGCAACATACTAAGACCCCATCTCTCAAAAAAAAAAAAAAAATTGTTTAAATTAGCCAGGGGTGGGGGTGAACACCTGTAGTTTCATTCCTAGGGAAGCTGAGGTGGGTGGATCACTCGAGGTCAAGAGTTGGAGACCAGCCTGGCCAACATGGTGAAACCCCGTCTCTACTAAAAATACAAAAAGTAGCCGGGCATCATGGTGGGCACCTGTAATCTCAGCTACTTGGGAGGCAGGAGAATCGCTTGAACCCGGAAGGCAGAGGTTGCAGTGAGCCAAGATGGCATCACTGCACTCCAGCCTGGGCGACAGAGTGACACTGTCTCAAAAAAAAAAAAAAAGACCCTATATGGTCTGCATGCACCCACTCATCCTCCCAGTTTGTGTCACTCTCCCTTACTCACAAAAAAGCTCTAACTGTGTAAGAAAGTCATTTTCTGTGCCTTGAAAGTATCAAGTTCCTTTGTACCCCAAAGATTTTAGAGCTCAAGGCTTTTGCCCCTGGTATTGCCTCTGCCTGGAATATGTTCTTCCTCCTTCTTTGCATGGCTGGCTTCTCCCCATCTTCAGGTTGAGCCTCCATGTCCTTTCCTCAAAGAGGCTGTCCCTGATCACCATGGACATTTGAAACCATGGATATTAACTCCTATTTACAAGTCCCTCATGGGCTGGACCACCGCCTTTTTTAATCCTTAGCTCCTAGCAAAATGATAATACAATTAACATTTGACAGCTGAATGAATGAAGAAAGGAAGAAATTAAGAAATGAATGAATCAATCAGCCCATTTGTAATGAATGCTAAAAAGGAGGACATAGGCTGGGTGTGGTAGCTCACACCTGTAATCCCAGCACTTTAAGAGGTGGAGGTGGAAGAAGCACTTGAGGTCAAGAGTTGGAGCCTAGCCTGGGCAACATATTGAGGCCCTGTCACTACAAAAAAAAAAAAAAAAAAAAAAAACTGTTTTGAATTAGCTGGGCATGATGGTGCATGTCTATAGTCCTAGCTACCCGGGAGGCTGAGGCAGGGGCATTGCTTGAGCCCAGGAGTTTGAAGCTGCAGTGAGCTATGATAGCACCACTGCACTTTAGCCTGGGCAACACAGTGAGACCCTGTCTCTATAAATAAATAAATAAATAAAATAAAAAGGATGACACATATAACAGGCAGGTCTCACTATTTCAGTGATGTCATTGGGGCCTGAAATTTAAAATTGAACTGAATTTTCCATAATCTGAATGATTTCCTTGCATGTCCTTTCCTTCCACATCCTCAGGGAAGAGGACATTGAAAGGAATTGGGAGTAAGCTTTGGATCTGGTTCAGCATACCCTGAGTAGTCTTGCCTCCTATTTCGTGGGGCAAACTAACACAAGCATCTGGGGGGCTCCTGAGACTCCTCCTACAGCAGCTTTCGGCAGGCTTGATTTATGCAGCAATCTTTCCTTATTGGCCCATGGTCCCTCCTTGTGTGTGGCTCAGGCAGCATATTCTTACCCAACTCTGTGAGGTCTCCTGGAACACATATAACATCTGGCAGCATCCTGAAATCACACGTCTGGATGCTGCAAACGTATCTCCATATATTACCCTCCTGCTCTGCAGGGAGAAATGTTATTTTTGGTTGAAATCACTTTTTCATTTATCCCAGGTCAAAGGAAGTTCATTTTCCCCATTGTTCAATTTTCCTCTGAGTCAATTTTTTAGTTTTGTCTCGTTTTAAAATAGACTATTTTTAAATGGGCTATTTTACATATATGTGTAGTTACAGACAAGGGCATGTGATTAGACAACTGATAATGATTGTTATTACTATAACTATCATTTCATCATGTATCAGGCACTTACTCTAGGCCAGCCTCTGTACAAGGCACTTCACATTTATTATATTTAAACATTCTATCAACAAGTATAACTTATGAGAATATACATACATATTATGAAAATTAAGTCATTTTAAATTGCAATTCACCATGCAATGTCAAGGTTTTTCCTCACACACAATTTATCAATACACTTACTATTTTTCCAATTTCGAAAAGATTGTTAATTCAAGTCTTCCATCATTCTATATTGGACAGAAACTCACCTACCAGAAAGTTTCAGCTCAGTAGAAAAAAGAATGAAGAAAAATATTTATTGTAAAAATTCTAGTACCAAGTGATATAGCAACTTTCACAAAAGATGTTCATTTTAAAATTGAAAGTCCACACCCAGATTTTATGACAAAACTATAAAGCCTTCCCTCACATCCACAAGCTGACCAAATTATAAAGTAATGCTTAGGCCATTTGGAAGAAATCTATGTTTTCCCATTTCTGTTTCAATAATTTGATTAAATGTTGAGAAAATGGAATCTGAAAAAATCATAAAGTATAAAATAGAATGATGATTGAGGTCTTTTAAATACTGAAGCTAAGATGAGGCCAAACAGATTTTCTTGAAAAATAATGTGTGGCATATATAATTTAGCCCCCAAAATATTTTGGAGAGGAACAATTTCTTCAAGAGGACCTGATATGTTTGCATAGAGAAGTATCTAGTGATCAGTCCCAACTGTGTTATAATTATTTCTTAACCCTTTATCCTTACATCCTTGCCAATCTGTACATACTTTTCCTTCTTGTGCCTTAAATTCTTTCTTTTTCGTGTTTTTCATTGCTTCCTGGGGTGAATGCGAGGGGAATTAGGGGCAGGGGAAGGATTCATCAATTCGTAGTTTTTCCTAGTTCATGTGATGAGTAGTAAGCACCAGGACATTTCCTATCAGAGCCAGTCGCCTGCAATCTCAGGGCCTGACAGCGGTGTCTTTAGCAGTCCTGCAGCTCCCTTCCTAGGGTCCTCTTCACAGCTGAAGGAAGGCCTCTTCCTCTCCCCAGGGACACCCACTCCACCCCAACCTTGCTCATGACCTATTACTTCAAGGCTTGTCCTCTCTAAGAGGTGCCTGACTGTGGCTTGCTCACTCTCCACCTCTTTACTTGCAATTACTTTGTGACTCATTCTTCCAAAAGTTGCCTTTCCAGGAGTCACTGAGCCTAAGTGGAAAAGACATGGGCTTTCGAGCTCACTGTCACTGGATTTGAATCCTAGCTATGCAGCCCATAGCTGTGTAACTTTGGGCAACTTACTTCATGTTTCTGAGACCCAGAATGTAAAATGTCTCCTGGAGGTAAAATTCAGTCTCCCTGGATGTGCAGTGAGACTAATAATTTCTTCTACATTTGTTGATAGAATGTTTAAATATAATAAATGTGAAGTGCCTTGTACAGAGGCTGGCTTAGAGTAAGTGCCTGGTACATGATGAAATGATAGTTATAATAATAACAATCATTATCAGTTGTCTGACTTTCACATTGGAAAATGTCTAATCAACAAATAAATGTAAGCGTATGAAGACTTATTATCAGGTTGACACTAAAACTATCTGGAAGCATTTTTGACCCAGGGCCATTACGGTTCTTTGAAGAAATACTACACAGACCTCCATCTACCATTTTTCATCCTAAGATCAGGCTTAATTTACTCCCGTAAGTATCATTTAAAAAGGTTTTATACCCAGCAGATTCTAGAAAACAAATAATCCCTTTTTTCAGTGTTGTAAAAATCGAATGGACTTACCTATTCAATCAAGATGACTGAATTACTTGTCCTACTGACAAAAGTTTCTCATTAAAAAAAAAATTTACAATTGCATAAGAAGTGAATGTTCTTACATACTGGAGTTTGATGTATCAAAAAGCAAACAAAATTTCTAAAACTGGAATACCCAAACAATTGATTGAAGCTTTCGTAAGTGGTGGGAAAATATATAATAGAGTGAAAGATCCATCAAAAATTGGTTAATAGTTATGAGGTCTAGACTTCTGGATGTAAATTTAAAAAAAGAAAAAGAAAGACAAGAAAAAGGAAATTGCTTAATAGTGTTCCCTCTCATCAGTAGCCATACTATTGAATGGAGACTTTGTGAATCACTCACTGTTTTAAAATATTGGTGTGTTAAATGCCAGTCGATAGGGGAATGACTGAACATGGGAATAACATTTCTTTTGGAGGTGATGGAAATATTCTTAAATTAGATTGTAGTGTAGGTTACATAACTCTGTAGATAGACTAAATTTCATTGACTTGTACACTTAAAACAGGTGCATTTAATGATATGTCAATTACATTCTCAACAAAGCTGTTGAGAAAAGTCAATCAGTAGAAGCTATGTTTCCAATCACACACCAGTCCTCTTTCTTTCTTCAAAAGAAAGGAACCTGAAAACGAACAGCCACCACCTTCTAATGTGTGAAGAGTGTTCCAGGGAGCAGTCCTTGGAATCCTGAGGGAGAAAACAAATGCCATCAACAACCACAACAAAAACACGGTGGGTGACTTGAAAGATTATCAGTAGTCTCAGTCTTCACAAGTTTGAAATATTCTTGGAGATATAGCAGCAGTCATGGCAGACTATAGGAAGAATGCAAAGAAATTCATGGAATGTCCATTAGAGATGCTAGCAAAGAACTTCCAACAGAAAAAGGGCCAGTTGGGCACTCTTGGGGGAACAGTGCAGCATTGGAACTTGCAATGTGACAGGAATGGAGAATATAATGAATTTGAATTGGCAAAAAGAAAACTTGGGCAGAGAGGGCATGAACTACGGCCAAGAGGTGGAACAATCACAGAAAGAGGTGCAAGGCAGGGAGGAGGTGTGGTGTCAGAGCAGCCTTACCATTGTTGGGGGAAGAGTAAGAACCATGACAGTCAAGTCAGGGTCTTCAAACTATACCAGCAATGGGTGGGCTCAGTTGCTCACTCACACCTGTAATCCCAGCACTTTGGGAGGCTGAGGCAGGCAGATCATTTGCGACCAGAAGTTCGATACCAGTTTGAACAACATGGCAAAACCCCATCTCTACAAAAAAGACAAGAAATTAGCCAGGCATAGTGGTGCAGGCCTGTGGTCCCAGCTATGCAGGAGGCCAAGGCAGGAGGATCACTTGAGCCTGGGAGGTTGAGGCTGCAGTGAGCTATGATCATGCCACTGCACTCCAGGCTGTGCAACAGAGTGAGACCCTGTCTCAAAAAAAAACAAAAAAACAAAAAAAAAAGTCAGTATTTGCTCTTACCAGCAATAGGGTCTAAACTCTAAGTTCTAGAAAAGATGAGGGAAAAGATAAAAAGCAATGTTGTAGATAGACTAATTTGAATCTGACCTGTCAAATCCAGTGTGAGAAGGAGAGAGTGACATTTATTTTAACGATCCCAAAGAGGAAACATTTTAGAGAAAGAATGTAGAGAAGGTTTACAGGAGGATCAAAGGAGAGGAAAGATTTCAAATGGCCACTGATTTTTGAACCTGATGGAAGAAACAGGAGTAAGTTTTATTAAAAATACTATTGTTTGGAAGAGAGAAAGGTTGGTTTATGTCTCCGATACTGAAATTGAAAACAGAACTTCTGAGCAAAACTGTTCTATCCAATAGTGACTGGTTCTGAGAAGGGGAAGGGAGGAAGAGAAAATAATATAATACCTGCATCCTTACCCTTCCTTGTCTCATTCTTAGGTATGAGGCACTGAGTCTGGCTCCAGAAAATATTCTGAGTCCTCCGAACTTCAGCTTTTAAAGATATTTAGTTTCTTCAAGTAAGTTGAGTTATGAAACAGTTAAAGTACAAATTAACAAGAATTCCAATGTCTTGAACAGATAATTCAATAACTGTGTATTATTGCTAGTTAAAGCGCTTTTCAAGGCATGCAACTGTATTGGTTCTATGAACAGATTTGCTTCATGTGATTTTTCTCTAGAAAATTAATAATTTTGGCAATGTGTTTTTGATGTTCTTTCTAACTTGTGTTATAGAAGGATATTGTTGCAACTGCTGCTTTGTGTATTCTGGCTCTTGAAGATGATTTCTCGCTCACTAAGATTGAAATCTAAATCATGGGTTTGGCTGAGGCTGTTGCCAGACAGCAATATCGCAGAGTTAGGATGAAGTTAAAAAATTTGTGTTGTCATTTTGGATTTTTAACTTTATTCAGAAAAAAAAAAATCCTGCATAATCTTAGAATTGCAGGCATGTGAGGCGTAGACTAATATTTTGTCTCAGATGAACAGTTTTTGCTCGTTCTGAAGGATCTGCAGGGCATGCGCTACTGAAACGGCTCATTCCCTAACTAAGCAATAAATCTAGAATTGACAGCTCCACAATTCCATCATAAGTCAGGGAGGCATTGTGTTTGGTGCTCAGGCAGTCAGGTAACTAGAAACTAGGAGGGGAACAGGAATAGCCTCTCCACTGTCAGGAGAGATGTCAGAGATCATTTTTAGATTATAATCTATTTGAAAGCACTGGATTTGAGAATATATGGGACACTTTTAAGTGTTTTTAATGCTAATAGCAGAACTCATCAAAAATTCGGCCAGGCGCGGTGGCTCAAGCCTGTAATCCCAGCACTTTGGGAGGCCGAGACGGGCGGATCACGAGGTCAGGAGATCGAGACCATCCTGGCTAACATGGTGAAACCCCGTCTCTACTAAAAACTACAAAAAAAAAAAACTAGCCGGGCGAGGTGGCGGCGCCTGTAGTCCCAGCTACCCGGGAGGCTGAGGCAGGAGAATGGCATGAACCCGGGAGGCAGTGCTTGCAGTGAGCTGAGATCTGGCCACAGCACTCCAGCCTGGGTGACAGAGCGAGACTCCGTCTCAAAAAAAAAAAAAAAAAAAAAATTCAACTTAGCTCCTAAAATTTAGTTAGGTTACCCTCTTAAACAACAGCATCAAGAACCGATTGATTGATTTTTTTTAATTAGACATTTTTAAGAAAAACTAATATGATTCAAGGTTTTGTGAAAAACAATGAATTTTTTTAAACTTTTAATGGAACTTAAACCCTCCTTATTCTAATTTATCCATTTAGGTTTGGGGCTATAAATATCATTTGGTCAAATAACACTGCCCCTAGAAAAATAACTTACATTTGAAATACAGATTCACATTTATATAAATCTAATACATTTATACCTAACTAAGAAAAAAATCACTAAAGTAGATTTAATTTATACTTAAACCTACATTTAGCAAAATAAATAAAATTATATATTAGAAACATCAGTCACTAGAGTTACAAAAATTACAAGTTTTTTCATGATAAATTTTCTTCACAATTTTGTTTTTCATGAAAATGCTTAAGACACTTCTCATGAAGTCATCCTTGGAATTTTTACAAAAGGTAGGCAGATATTTCTAATGGTGGCATATCGTTTTATTTATCTATCGTGTAGATATATATATCTACTCTATAATACTCTCTTTAGCTTATTGCCACAGCATTAAAAAGAAAATGGCAAGCTGTTTCCGGAAAACTGATTCTCAACTGCATCCTTTAAGACTAAAGGATGTTTTCTGGCTTAACAAGGAAGGGAAATATACAAAGATTTAAAAAAATCAAATGAGTGATACAACTTGAAGTTTCTTTAAAAACTATTGTTGGAGCCAGAGTTGCAAAATTTTAGCTGGAAGATATTGTCAATTATACAGATTTAAAAAAACAACAACAACTCCAAAAGGTAACTCATGGGGATGGCACAATTTAATGAAGATCTCTAAGGCAGAGAGCTAGTTCTCCCTATCACTTGGCATCAGAATCAGAAAATAACTCTTCTATAGAAATATCCAAAATGTGGAGGGACTAGTTGCAAATTTTACATACATTTGTGAAGTTACTGCCTAGAAGATGTGATTACAAACAAGTAAAAATCTAGCACATCTAACTCTCAGGTAGTTCAACATCAAATCTGTTATATGAGACATCAGAACATTTATAAATGGACAACCAGGAAGGCCCTTTTGACAGTAAACCAGCAACATCTACTGTCTGGAAATGGAAATAGCAATGGAAGGCATTTCCTACACTGTATGCATGAGGCCCTGGGAAAAGGCAGTGGGTTGTCACAGGTGCAGCTAAGACGCGAAGCAAAGTGAGTCTGGCTGGTAAGAGGTTGAGTACTCTGCAGACTGAAGAGGAGGAAGAGAAGAAAAACAGGAAGAGGGGAGTTACTTAGCGTAAGCAGTGAACCTGCAGATACCAAGCAAGGAGGGAGGAAGGCAGGGTGCTGGGGAGAGTGTCATCAGCAAGAATTATTTTTGTCTCTGAGCACTTAGCTCTTTTCAGAGAAAATCGCTCTCCTATGCCATCTACTTTATATCTTTCTGATCTCTCCTTTCCCACTCTCCTCCCTAACTGCAACTCCTGCAAACCTTTTTGAACTGAAAACTATTGATCATCTGAAGTTTTTTAAATTGCTTCATAAATCAAGGAATTTCTAGCTTTAAGATAATACAGTGAACATTACAGCTAGACCCACCCTTGCAGGCCATCTACTCTGTATTTAACAGATGAAGAAACAAGCTAAGAAAATTTGGGTGATGTTGGGGTCACCCCACTGGTGAGCGACAAAACCCAATCTGGATACCAGATTTCCTCATGAATTTGGCCCAGTAAGAATAAATTTCCCTGTAAGATGGCCATACCTACAAAAGAGTCCTCAAAAGTTTCCCCACCCCTACTCTGTTCCTATTACTTTTGTGCATGCTTGGAATTTCAGAAGCTCAGTAGAATTATACATTTTCCTCATACAAACTTTCCTCATTTTCTTTGAACTATTTTGAGGAAAATCAGAATTTAATATGAATACATAGCTTAGAATATAAAATGGGCAATTATCTCTAAGTCAATGTATCTAATACGATATATTTATGAAAATAATAAATCTAAATTTTAAGTTTTTATGGTCTTTTTTTAACACACTCAACAAAAGGAAACACCTAGCTTTCTATGTTTAATTCCTTCTATCTTTATACAACTTTCTGTCATAACACTGTCACTCATAGTGGAATGATGAAATTTCCTAGATGATCTGGAAATAAGTCTTTTTTTTTAAAAGCAAGTAGCTTAAGATGGGCTGGGTGCTTGGCTTTATGGTAAAGTTTCTGAATGATAATTTTAATTAATCAGTGTTCTAAAGATGATGTACCCCCTAATATGTAATTTATCTGCATGTGTAAAGCTCTAAACAAACCTTTTTCCTTTTTAACACTCTTTTATTGTAAATTAATTCAACCATTGTAGAAGCCAGGGTGGCGATTCCTCAAGGATCTAGAGCCAGAAATGCCATTTGATCCCATCACTGGGTATATATCCAAAGGATTCCATCACTGGGTATATACCCAATCAGCAATCCCATCATTGGGTATATACCCAAAGGATTATAAATCATTCTACTGTAAAGACACACGACACATGTTTATTGCAGCACTATTCACACATAGCAAAGACCTGGAACCAACCCAAATGCCCATCAGTGATAAACTGGATTAAGAAAATGTGACACATATACACCATGGAATACTATGCAGCCATAAAAAAGGATGAGTTCATGTCCTTTGCAGGGACATGGATGAAGCTGGAAACCACCATTCTCAGCAAACTAACACAGGAACAGAAAACCAAACACTGCATGTTCTCACTCATGAGTGGGAATTGAACAATGAGAACACATGGACACAGCGAGGGGAACATCACACACCGGGGCCTGTCAGGGGGTGGGGGACTAGGGGAGGGATAGCATTAGGAGAAATACCTAATGTAGATGATGTTGATGGATGCAGCAAACCACCATGGCACGTGCATACCTATGTAACAAACCTGCATGTTCTGCACATGTGAAGAAAGAAAGGAAGACTTTATTCCCCTTTTTTTTTCCAGAAACACCCTGGAGAGGAAATTTTCAATGTCAAAATTTTAAAACTATCCAGTTGTTTTCACTGTGGTCCTTCTATAAACAAGAGATAACAAGGCCAGGGTATTATTCTAATCCATTCTAGGTTTAGAAACTAACAGTGTTGAATTTTACCTGACCCCTGTCCTCCCAGAAAGTATCAAAGGTTAAATGATTAATGCCCCCACCTTTCTGTGTTCCATAAAGTTGTTTCCTGCAAAGAACCACCCTTTCTACAGGACAGAGGTAAGACTTAAGGCCACCTCTTTTTCACCTATGACAAGATCAGACACAGACCCTCCAACGTATCTTTTTTTGGCTCATAAATGATTAGCTTACAATAAATGAACTTCTTGTCCCTACTGATCAATAGGAACAAAATGATTGTTAGCCAAACTAATCCTTCCTCCAGGTCCCTGAATTTTAGCCCACCCTCTGCCTAAGCCAGCGTCTCACCCCTGTTTATGGCTGTCTACTGGAAAATAGGCTGGATCAGGATAAAACGCTCCCTGTTCCACGGTCCTGTACACTGCTTTCATTCCACTTCCTCACACCAGGTCTTTCTTGCCTCATTCACTCCTCTTATTTAAAAAAAAAAAAAAAAAAACTTTTTAGGGCTGGGCATGGTGGTTTATGCCTGTAATCGCAGCACTTTGGGAGGCTGAGGCAGGCAGATCACCTGAGGTCAGGAGTTCAAGACCAGCCTGGCCAACATGGTGAAACCTCATCTCTACTAAAAATACAAAAATCAGCCAGGCATGGTGCCAGGTGCCTGTAATCCCAGCTACTCGGGAGGCTAAGACAGAATAATCTACTGAACCTGGGAGGCAGAGATTGCAGTGAGCAGGAAAAACATCCTTTTAACCTAATTCTTAAAATACCAGAAGATTTTATGGTCTCAGCATTCTCCTTATTGCAACAGTTCCCCTCTCCCTACTGCAATAGTCTCTTCCCCTCCTTGTCATAATCCTTTTGAATAAACTGTCTCCTTAGTAAGCCTGGATTTGTTTTTTATTTGACAAAACCAAGAATTCTGATTTAAGCCAAGGTTAATCGACTAAATAAATCAGAGTTTAATAAGATAAAGCCCTCTTGCTCTAGAAGCAAAACTCTATAATGTTCCTAAGAGTATTCCTATTTCTCTTATTTTTTTTCTTTCCTCCAAAACAAAATTGCAAAGCTTTTCAAGGGCGAGGATTTATGGGAAATATTTGCATTCAGATGAATGAAAGGTAAACTTAATTTTTATTTTACAAATTCTAAGTATTTTCCAAGTCTTGTTCTGGCATACGAAGTTACTCAAATTTGCCCAGATCCAAGTTCACCTTCAGTTAATGAAAGAACTGCTTCTTTAGTATAAGCTCACTAGATCTTCTTGCAACTCACTATTTTGCAATAGAGTGAGAAATCTAAATGCTTCCATTCAAAATTCCTGTCAACAGGCTTAGTTCTCAGTTGTTTACCAGAAAAGAAATCTAATTTTTCAATGACAAAAACCACATTGTGAGGCCTAGTGCTACCGCAAATCTTCAGGACACCTCTATGGCCGGAACTGACCAATACCATATGCTACATTATGTAAACAAATATGTACCAATGGGCTCAATTGTATAAACCACAGGAGGAAACAAAAACGATGAGCTGAACAGATGTCTTTGAAATATAATCATTTCTCTGGCAACACAGGAGACAAAGACCCTTTGGTCTGCTGAAATAAGTTGGAAATCTTTATACACTCACTCTTTATTAAAAAAAAAAAAGATTGCAAACACCAATGAGACAATTAGTTGGCTTTTCATAAACTTAACTGATCTAGGTAAATGTGAATTAATTTAGCTAGTGCCTTTCTACACATGTTGGAAGGAATCATTCATTTCCCTTGACGTTAGTTCTAGGCTCAGATCCAACTCCTATATACTCTGATTCATTTCTACTGTATTTATTTAATGCTGTGATCTATTTATTCCTTTATTTATTAAATATTTATAGGCCTCCTACTGTGTGCTAAGCACTAGGGATGCAGTTGTGAACAAAATAGACAAAAATCTCTCTCCTCATGGAACTTGCAATCTAGACAGGAAATAAACCAAATGAGTTTTTTAAATATAGAATGCTAGATGTATGTTGTGCTAAGGAAAAAATAGTAATGGAGCAGAAAAAGGAGCTACAAAATGTTGTGGCACAGGATGAATTTTTTTTTTTTTTTTTTTGAGACAGGGTCTCACTTTGTCACCCAGGCTGGAGTGCAGTAGAGCAATCACGGCTCACTGCAGCCTCAACCTCCTGGGCTCAAGCAGTCCCCTGGCCTCAGCCTCTCAAGTAGCTAGGCCTACAGGCTCCTGCCACTGTGCCTGGCTAACTTTTGTATTTTTTATAGAGATGAGGTTTCGCCACCTTGTCTAGGCTGGTCTCAAGAGATCCACATATCTCTGCCTCCCAAAGTGCTGGGATTACAACTGTGAGCTGCTGAACCTGGCCAAAAAGGTGATTTTTCAGTCAAGAACTCAATGAAGGGAAAAAACTAGCCATGCCAGTATGTGGGGGCAACACTCCTGGCCAAGGAAGCAGCAAGTGCAAAGGCCTAGAGATAGACACTCTGCTACCTGCGGTGCTGAGCACCGCTGAGGATAGAAAGAGAAATCAACTCCAAGAGCTTAACTTCTAGTCAAAAAGGTTAGCACACAAAAGTCCTGAAACTAACACCATGTAGACTTTTTAAGAGTTAAAAGAAAGATGTAAACATGACTCCATAGCAGTTCAGGAAAGGAAGCACTCATTTTGTTGAGAAGGCTTAGCTGGTAGGGCAAGGTGGGGTTTGGAGTTAAAAACACTCCAGAGAGGGGTCTGGCATAGTGGTTCACACCTGTAATCCCAACACTTTGGAAGGCTGAGACAAAAGGATCGCTTGAGCCCAGGAGGTTAAGACCAGCCTGAGCAACACAGTGAGATGTGAGACCCCATCTCTACAAAAAAAAAGTAAAAATTAGCCAGGCTTGGTGACCCATAACTGTAGTCCCAGCAACTTGGGAGACTGAAGTAGGAGGATCACCTGAGCCCAGGAGGCTGAGGCCGCAGTGAAATATAATCACATCCTGCAACAGAGCAAGACTGTCTCAAAAAAAAAGTTAAAAAATAAAATTCATATGTTTTTTCAATACTCCATAGGAGCTTAAGTTTGAGAGGAGTCTTTACAAAGCATGTCAGTCAATGAAGTGGGACCCAGGGGTCAATTAGAGTCAGGACCAAAAAAGGGAAAAACATATAAATATTAAATATTATGCAGATATATAAATGTACAAATATTATATGTAATAGAAATATGTGATATGTATTGTACATATATAATGTTGTAATATATATTTATTGTACATATAAAACGTTATATTACATATAAAATGTACAAATATTATATGTGATACAAATATTATGTAATATATAAAATTTGGCCATATATTAAATATATACTATTTCCCCGTGCATAGAACTTTCCTTGGTACCTCAAATGTGTTATGAGTAGGGCTTCTTCCTATATTTGTTAATTGAGAAAAAGAGGTGGAAAGTTATTTGTCAAATATGAAGTCCTCACTGAGTGCAGTGGTTTACACCTGTAATCCCAGCACATTGGGAGGCCAAGGCAGGTGGATCACTTCAGGCCAGGAGTTTGAGACCAGCCTGGCCAACATGGCAACATTAAAAACACAGAAATTAGCCGCGTGCGGTGGTGCACGCCTATAATCCCAGCTACTCAGGAGGCTGAGACACAAGAACCACTTGAACCTGGGAGGTGGAGGTTGCAGTGAGCCGAGATTGCACCACAGCATTCCAGCCTGGGTGACAGGGCAAGACCCTGTCTCACAAAAAATAAAAAAATAAAGTCCTATAAGTGGAAAGTGAAAGGGGGGAGAGAAAATGGAATCCAGCTCTTAATTTGGAACCCAAAAGGGTCCAGATAATTATTTTCTCTCCCTTTGGCCAAAGACAACTATTGAGCAATATCAGGAAATTTATACCTCCTTTCATAGCTCCCTCCATACCAACTCTACACCTCTGACTTTACCACAATCATCCTTTCCTACGTCTAGAATCAATACCTTCCCTCCCTTGACAGGAAAACCTCTCTTCCTCCTCACCCTTGTGGACTCCTTTCCCTTCAGTTATCAGTCTGTGCCAGGCGTTTGCTAGGGTCTAGGGAATTTAATTATGAACAAGAAATAATTATCGGCCTCAACGAGGTGGGGGCTAAGACAAGTAAACAGGCAACTGCAACATGGTGTGACAGTAATGACAATACAGAACTACAACGATGCCACCTAAGGGGCTGTGGAAGCATAGTAGAGGAGAGAGGAAGACCCCGGGAGCAAGGGGTTTACAAGCTAAGACTTGGGGAATGAGCCTTGGAAGAAAGGCTAACTCTTCTTCCCTAATCTGAAGAAGCCTGGCGAAGAAAATAAGCCTCCTAAAGTGTTAATAATGAATGGTAGGATAATGCATTTTCCTTCGGGCATGTTTACTTTTTTCTTTTTTTTTAGAATCAGTCTCCCTCTTGTCACCCAGGTTGGAGTGCAATGGCACAATCTCGGCTCACTGCAACATCCTCCTCCCGGGTTCAAGCGATTCTCCTGCCTCAGCCTCTCGAGTAGCTGGTATTACAGGCGCCTGCCACCAAGCCTGGCTAATTTTTGTATTTTTAATAGACACGGGGTTTCACCATATTGGCCAGGCTGGTCTCAAACTCCTGACCTCAGGTAATCCACCCACCTCGGCCTCCCAAAGTGCTGGGATTATAGGCGTGAGCCACTGTACGTGGCCTCTTTTCTTTTTCAAGGCAAATGATTTGGCTGGGATAGTCAAGAGTGGGGTTCTCTCGACTTCCTTTCTGGTGTTTTGCACATTTCTTATTTTTAAAGAGTAGTAGCTACTCTTTTAAAATCATGAAAAACAGCGAGTATGATAGTTATTCTAAGTAAAAGAAATGGACCCCAGGTGGTGGCCCCATGAGAGGAGACATTTTGGAAGAAGGTCTTTAGAGAGTACCAGAAGACCCCCTCCTGGTCGGCCTTAGTTATGCCCGTGCCATCGATAACCCAGCCCAAAAAAGAGCCGCTACAGGAGTTGGACCTCTCCCATCACCTAGCAGCCTGGAGGGTAAAATTCATCTAAGGCCTCCCTCCACCCTTCCTGTAGCTCTGACTGTCCTGGCTCAGGCACCCCTACTCTTCTTCATGAGTATGCCTACCCTCCTCACTTTGGGTTAGTGTCTGCACAGTGGTTAATAGAGAACTATGGGTTTCCTCGACTTTAAAATTAATGTCCTTTAGAATGCTGGGGATCTTGTGTCTCAGTTCCAATTCTTCCATTTGATTTAAGGAAATTAGATTTAAGCCTCAGTTTGCCCATAAGGTTATCTAAGAATTAGTGATAAAATCTAGTAGTTGATAGCACAACAGGGTGACTATAGTCAACAGTAATTTATTGTACATTTTTAAGTAACTAAAAGTACAACTGGATTGTTTGTAACACAAGAAAGAATAAATGCTTAAGAGGATGGATACCTTACTTTGATGTGTTCATTATGCATTCATTGCATGCCCATATCAAAATATCTCATGTACCCCATGAATATATACACCTACTATGCACCCACAAAAAATAAAAAGTAAAAACTTGTAAAAAAAAAAAAGTTGCTATTTATTGCTATTTTAAGTTCTTTAAAGACAAAACATATAGTACTATTCTATGTATTATCTCTTTTAAAATGCTCTAAAGGTACCCCCTAAATCTTTATTTATAGTATGTGCAAACATTCTTTTTTACAACCTAGAAAACCCAAATTAATACTTAAGTTGGTTGTCATTTTTTATACTTCTTTAATATTTGAAAAAAATATTTTTACATACATGAATTTTTTTATAGAGGGAGACAGGGGTCTCGCTGTATTGCCCAGGCTAGTTTTGAACTCCTGGACTCAAGTGATCTTCCCACTTCAGCCTCCCCAAAGTACTGGGATTACAGGTATGAATCACCATCCTCAGCCAATACATAGATTTTTTTTTTTTTTTAAGAGACAAGGTCTTGCTCTGTCACAGGCTGGAGTGCAGTGATAAGATCATAACTCACTGCAACCTCAAACTTCTAGGCTCAAATGATCTTCCTGCCTCAGCCTCTTGCATAGCTGGGACTACAGGCATGTGCCACCATGCCCAGCTAATTTTTATTTTTATTTTTATTTTTGTAGGGACAGGGTCTTGCTATGTTGCCCAGACCAGTCTCGAACTCCTGGCCTCAAGGGATCCTCCCGCCTCAGCCTCCCAAAGTGCTACAATTACAGGCATGAGCCATAGTATCAGGCCACGAATTTTAAATTGCATTGCTAATTAAAAATATATCGGCATAAATACATACCCATTTTATTCCATTCTCTAGTTGTGATAAAAGCAATTAAAATATTTTTAAATAATACCCAAGACCTGGCATATTAACATATTATGAAATCAAAATGAAAAAATATTAGTGATGCTGACATTTATATTAAGATTCAGATCAAGATGATATCACATATTCTTTTTGTAAATTTAATATTTTAAAGCAATACTTTTAAGTTTTACTTTTAGACATTCATATTAAGATTCAGGTCAAGATGGTATCACATATTCTTTTTGTAAATTTAATATTTTAAAGCAATACTTTTAAGTTTTACTTTTAGCTTGAAAGTAATTTTATTCTAAAAGAAAAAAGAAAAGACCAAGGAAGATTTTCATTGTCTTATTTGGGGGCTTATTAATTACAATTAAACAGAAAAGCTACCTCTACAATTTTCATTTGCCCGATACATAGTTCAAAAGCAATCGTTTGCTGCCCCCTGCTGTAAAGAGATTCCTTATCTTTCAATAAAACTGACTTTAAAAGAAAAAAATTACTTTGGCAAACAATTGCAATATGATACTTTATTGTATTTTAAGTCTAAATATCGAATATCATGGCTTCTTTGGCATGCAGATTTAGAATTTTTTCTTTTCATTTTCATTTCTATGACTTTTTTTCTGGTTATCTTTTGGTCATTGTTTGCTAACTTCATTGCTCTGTGGTCAAGCATTTTCTGAGACATACATGGCCCCGTGTGTGGTTGGATATTATAGTTAGGAATTGCTGTTTCATCATGTTCAGTCTGCATGGAGTTATTGAATTGACTGCTTGACTGGATTTGTGAGAGCTCTGGTGGTAGCTTCATCAGTTCTCCTCAGAATTCTGTCCCTTTATTTATTTATTTATTTTTCATTCTTTTGAGGCTATGTTTTAAACACACACACACCTCTTTCTTGATTTATAACTCTTTTTATTATGTAATACTTCATTTTTCTCTATGAGCCTTTTTGCCTTGATCTATTGTTTAATACTAACATTCGAAGCAGCTTTCTTTTCTTTTTACTTACCTTATATATCCTTTTATTTACCTTCTTACTGTATTCTATTTTAAATGTCTCTTGTACATAGCACAAAATTGGATTGATCTATTCTGTGAATATTAATATTTTAGTTAAAGCATTAATTCCATTAACATCTTCTGTATTAGCATATTTGAATGTTACATTTGTCTATTTTTTCTTTTCTCTCGCTTCGTTTGAATATTTTTGTCATTTTGCTTTATTTTCTGTACATTTTGAAATTATTTACTCTATTATTTCAGTGGTTGTTCTAAACAATTCTTACCCATGCTTGTTCATTAAATCTAGATTCAGATATATGTTACTCTCCTGATTTACATGGTTTTCTTATCAAGCATTTTCAGGTTTCTTTATTGATACATCATACTTGCACATATTTAGTTCTTTTTTTAAATATCAGAAGAAATTTTTAGTGTTGGTGCATACTGTCATTTCTTGTTTCATTATACTTTCACATTTGCCATTTTGAGTGCTTTACTTGATTCTTACACTCTGATGTAATTCTTACACCCTTTGGTTAAGTAATCAAAGGATTACTTCTTTCTCCCTGAAGTACGTCTTTCATAATGTCTCTTTTCTGTGGGTTGCAAGCCCAAAGACACTATTTTTCCCTCTTTCTCATGGACATTTTTGGTGGTTATAAGATTTTATATTTTATTTCAGAACTATGAAGATGTTCCACTATCTTCTGGCTTCCACGGTTGCTAATGAGAAGTCAGATGTTGGTCTAATGTTTGTTTCTTTAAAGCAATAGTTCTTGGGGTCTGGTCTCCTGACCAGCAGCATCAGCATCACCTGGGAACTTGTTAGAAATACATACTCTTTGACCCCACTCCCCAGATCTTCTGAATCAGAAACCTGGGGATGGGGCCTAGAAATGTGAGGTTTTTGTTTTGTTTTGAAACAGAGTCTTGCTATGTTGTCCAGGGTGGTCTCAAACTCCTGCATGCAAGTGATCCACCCACCTTGGCCTCCCAACATGCTGGGATTACAGGTGTGAGCCACCATGCCCAGGATTGGTTTGTTTCTTAATAGAGAGATATTTACAATGTGTTTTAACAAGACCTCCAGGTGACTCTGATGTAACTTAAAGTTTGAGAACTATTGCTTAAAAGGTAACCTGTCTTTTGTCCTCTGGTTGCTGCTAAGATAATCTTTTTACCATTGGTTTTCTCTGGTTCCTTGTGCTTAAGATTTCTTTTCATCTCTTCAATCTGTTTATATTTTCCTCCTGAAATGAAAAATCTACAGCCACTATATTTTGCAGTAATTGCCTGGGCTCATTCTCTGTCTCTCATAGGTAACTGCAGTTGGAAATGATTCAGTTCTTTATCTTCTGCCCCCTCATGGTTCTTAGCTGTATTTATGTTTCTCAACTCTTTTTCTGCTTACCTTGCATTTATTGCTACAAGTAGTAGCTTTTAAACTTCAGCCTTCATAAAAATTTCATGTAGAGTTTGTTAAAGTACTAATTCATCAGCCCACCCCAAAGAGTCTGACTTAATTGAATTTCGATATGATCTGGGTATCAGAAATACTTAAAGTGCTCCAGGGTACATTTATGCAGCAGACTGTATTTAAGAAACAAATTTTTTTTTTTTTTGGCTGTGTGTAATCTAAAAGCTATTTACTTAGGTCTTTTGTTGTGGGTTTCCATTTTGCTTTTATTTTAGCAATTGTAATTGTCCTTTAGAAATCATAAACTTAATTTATATTTTTATATATATTTATATATTTTATATATATAATTTTATATATGGGGGGGTTTGAAACAGGGTCTCATTCAGTCACCCAGGCTGGAAGTACAGTGGCATGATCTTGACTCACTGCAACCTCCACATCTCAGGTTCAATTGATCCTCCCACCTCAGCCTCCCAAATAGCTGGGACTACAGGCATGCACCACCACGTTTGGCTAATTGTTTTGTATAATTGTTTTGTATTTTTAGTAGAGACAGGGTTTTACCATGTTGGCCAGGCTGATCTTGAACTTCCCGCCTCAGCCCCCCAAAGTGCTGGGATTACAGGCATGAGCCACCACGGTGGGCCTATATTTACATGAATAACAGTAGTAGAAATAGTCCTAGTAAGCCCAGAAGAAATATCAGTCAGTAAAAGTAACAAAAGAATTATTCTCTCTGTAATATTTACATCTGCAAATTCTGAATATCCTGGGACACTGTGATTAAGTTGAATATGGGGATAAAATCAAATATTGGGAGAATTATGGTCACAAGAGAGCTAATAATGGAACAGTTTGGAGCAACATTTGTTTTGGACCACAAACCTGATGGAGGAGGAAGATCTAAAACTGAGGAGCAGGGCTGGGTCCAGGGTGAGGTCTGTGAGTGCAGTGTCAGCTGCCACTCACTCTGAGCCAGCCCTGTGCTTGTCTGACTAGCACTGGAAGCGCCTCCTTAAATACTGCACACTTATCTACCAGCCTGGGTTGCCTCATCCCAGTCTTGGCCCTGGTGAGAAGAAAAACAGATCCCAATAAGGGTACAGTAAGATTTGTAGAAATAGAAAAATATAACTGCTTTTGCCATGCTGTAAAGAAAATTAAAAGAGAAATTAAGCAGCCTTAACAGCTCTGAAAAATTAACCTATCTGTTCTAACTATCCATGGTGACAGCATTCTAATTACCCTGGTTTTGTTTCACCTATCACATAGAAACGGGGCAGAACGTCTCTGAGTTCATGGATCCTACAGCTGTTCTAGACTCCCTGCTCCACATCCTGCCAGAGTCACTTAGATGCCAAAATCTCTTGCATTTGTTTTCAGGGCCACCAGTTCTTCCAGACCCTCTGATATAGTTTGGATGTGTATCCCCATGCAAATCTCAAATGGAAATGTAATTCCCAGTGTTGGAGATGGGGCCTGGTGGGAGGTGACTGGATTGTGGGGGCGGATTTCTCACGAATGGTTTAGGAGAATACACACCGGGGAGAAGCGTTAGGAGTGCAGCGACTGCGGGAAAGCCTTCAACGACCATTCAGCCCTTAGGACCACGCAAGAACTCACCTCAAAGAGAAGCCCTTTGACTGCAGTCAGTGTGGAAATGCATTCTGGACCCTCTCAGCCCTGAAAATCCACATGAGCGTTCACAATGGTGAGAGCCCTTACAAGTGTGATCAGTGCAGGAAGGCGTATGGCCGGAGCTGCCACCTCACTGCGCACAAAAGAATGCACACCGGAGAGAGGCCCTATGAGTGTCACGACTGCGGGAAAGCTTTCCGGCACCCCTCCCACCTCAAAGAGCACGTGACTAATCACAACCGGGAGAAGCTCTACGCATGCACGCAGTGCGGCAAAGCCTTCCGCTGGAAGTCGAACTTTAATTTGCACAAGAAGAACCACATTGTGGAGAAGACCTATGCATGTAAAGAATGTGGGAAATCCTTTGGCGATCTCGTGTCCCAGAGGAAACACACGAGAATTAACATCGTCAAGAAACCCGTGGAATGTCGGCAGTGTGGAAAAACCTTCCGAAACCAGGAAGACTCACATGAACTCTCACGCTGGAGAGAAACTGTATGGGTGCGATCTCTGCGGGAAAGCCTTCAGAGGGAGCGCAAACCTCACTGCACACAGGAAGATACACAAACAAGAGAGGCGTTACGAATACGCCACCTGCAGGAAAGTCTTCAGTGATTATTTATCCCGGCGGAGGCACATGAGCATTCACCTTGTAAAGAAACACGCCGAGTGTAGGCAGTGTGGCAGAGCCTTCAGGAACCAGTCAATGCTGAAGACGCACATGCCAAGCCAGATGAGGGAGAAACCGTAGGAATGTGATCACTATGGAAAAGCCTTCAGCATCGGCTCCAACCTGAACATGCACAGGAGGATCCACACCAGGGAGAAGCCCTATGAATGCCTTGTCTGCGGGAAAGCCTTCAGCGATCATTATTCCTTCAGGAGCCACGTGAAAACTCACCAGGGAGAGAATCTCTTTGTGTCGTCCGTTTGGAAAAGGCTCCAGTGAGCACGCCTGCTTTAAAGAAACAGGATTACTCAGACCAGAAACAGATCTCACGGGTGTAAGAGGAAGCCTCTTTCAGCCCGCACCTTACTGGGTGCAAAAGAATCCATGTAACTTGGGAGAAGTCCAATTCCTGTAAAAACTGTGGGAAGACGAAGTGTTCTCATCCCATAGGATATTTGTGAGAACTCACGCTGGGGGTGAAAATGTACATCTGTAGCATGGAGAAGCCTTCAGGGTACATTCAGCTCTTAACAATCACAGAAGGACTTAAGGCGAGAAACCCCAGGGTGGCATTTAATGTCAAAATGACTTCAGCACCACTTCTAGCCTCTGGGCCCATGAGTAATAAGCACACTAGGGAGAATCTCTGTAAATGCAGTGACTGGGGAAACCCTTCCTGGTCTCAATCGATTCCTCAGGACAGAAATCACACTGAAGAGAGAAATCAGTGAAGTAAGGAATGTGGGAAGGTCATGAAGAGGTCCACAAACCATGATGGGCTGTCTATCGTATGACTTGCGAGCTAACAATAGTTGGTCCATCTTTAAAGAGGAAGAATGTGTAATAGAGAACATATATGGCCAACGAAGTCTGAAATGCTTCCTGTCATCTGTCCCTTTCCGGAGAAACTTGACTGACCGTTTGTCAGCAGCAGGGGTTCTCAGCCAGGCCGCAATTTTTCTGTCCAGGTGTCATTTGATAATGTCTGCAGACATTTTTGGTGTTAGAACTGGGGGAAGGTGCTCCTGACTTGTAGTAGGAAGACATCAGGGATGCTGCTGAGTACCCTCCAGTGCACAGGAGCCCCCCACAACAAAGAGTTATGTGCCCCCAAACATCACTATTGCTGAGGTTGAAAATAATCATGCAGTCTTTCCTCAATTATTACCTGCAACAATTACTCAGTTTTCTGAATCTTCTGAGCACTTACGCTAGGAGAAATTTCTTTTACAAAGCCTTTAAAACACAATCAGTGCTGACAATTCCTATGTGGAAATGATTCCAGCCATGGTCCCCTCACTTGTGCATGTGAATATTCTCACTGGGGGAGAACCCCAACAGGATTTTTGTGTGAATTCGGGAGTGCACTTAATCTCTCATCATGAAAACAGACCCCACTTATACATTTTTCATCTTTATTTTTAAGGTTACACTCTTCTAAATAACCCTAAAGCCTCATCACAAAAGGTTTGTATATAGTATTTTTACTGTAGCTTCATCCTTGGTAACGTCCTAATTGCCTTTTGGACAACCTACTTGACCAATCACGTATGTAGATCTGTGTTACATGTGGGTATTTCTCAGTACTGGGTTGTTACTGGCACCTCATTCACACGCATTGTGAATGAGCATGATGTCTCCATGAAGTGGTGGTATGTTTGCAGCCTACTGTCCAGCCAAGAGTGGCAGATACTTCTAGTGGCTTCCCTCGTGTCCACTCTCATCTTCTTCCCATATGAAGAAAATCCAGGTTCTGTCAGATTAGTAAGGTGTGCTATTTTTAAAAATCTCTTACCGGTTTTCTTGCAACTACGACCATCCATGTCCCACAACCCTGGCCACTGACAAATCAGTGGATGTCACTGCATGGGCTTCTGAGAAAGCTCTTGAACAGAGGTCGTTCTTAAACCTGAATTCTTCCCTGTATGTTTTGCTCTTTGCTTTATCCCCTACTTCTCACCTTATAAGGACATCCAGTACCTAGTATTGGAAGATCCACCTTATGACCATGTGGATGAAAGCCACAGTGTAAGGAAGTGACTGCAGAAAGCCCACAGTGTCCCTGGCCTACCCTGTGGCTTCTTTGAGTGTCTGCACCAGCCCTGGACTTGTTACTTCCAGACTTCCTATCACATGAGAAAAAATAAAACTGATTATTGGTTTAAGCTGCTATGGATATTTGTTTTCCTTTTAAATTTATTTATTTTAAAAAATGAAATAATTGGGGGTCTCACTATGTTGCCTAGGCTAGAGTCAAACTCCTGGGCTCAAAGAATCTTCCTGCCTTGGTCTGCTAAATAGCTGAGAATACAGGCATGTGCCACCACACCTGGCTTGTTTTTCTATTTAATTTATTTATTGATGGGAGGGGGGCTCTACACTCAGCTGGATGCTGCCTGGAGCCCATACACCTGGTCACTGGTGAGTTTTATAACTAGTACCTAAATGTGTGAGCATAACATGTATACAATATACATAATATGTGTATTGGTTTTCACAAAAGTTCAAGGAGACAGGTATCGTCAGCATCTCTGTTTTCCATACAGGGAATCTGAAGCACAAAAGCTGAGATTTACTTGTCTGAGGTCAACCTGCTAGCTGGTAGCAGTGTTTGCCTTTGAACCCTGGTGTCTGGTTCTGGAGCTTATACCTCCTTTATGCCAGGCACAGGCGCCGCTCTGTGGTGTCCAGGGTCTATAGCAGTGATTCCAGATTTTTGCCCTAGTGGTGCTTGGGTGTGGGGCACCTGATAAACAAACCAGTAAATATGTTGTGTATCAGGTGGTGGTAAATGCAATGGAAATAACTATGGAGGGAGCATGTAGGTTGAAGGAAGCTATAGGGTGGGTAGGGAAAGCCTTGCATTTAAGCAGAGATGTCAGGGAACTGCAAGCATGTATCCTTAATCTCAGGAAGAGCGCCCTTGGCAACTCAAAGGCCACGAAGAAGAACTGTGCCTGGGGAAGCCCTGCAACAGCAGAAGGGCTGGCGTGCAGGAGTGAGGCAAGCCTGGGCATCATAAGAGGATGATGAGGTCAAAGCTGTATCAGAGACTGTTCACAAGGGCATCTGGCTGGTTAACTAGATCTTGAACAGAAGAATGACAACTATCCAATTTCAGTTTCCAAAAGGATCACAGTGGTTTCTGGATTGATAGGCTAAAGAGGGATGAGATATTAACAGAAACCAGTTACAAGGTCATTGCAGAATTCAAGTGAAATGTAATGGCGGACAGATTAAGTAGTGGGAGGAGTGGTTTGAGAGCCACATTGATGAATATAGTCGGAGTTTCATTTTTACTTCCAGACAGTGATCGTTTTATCGTTATCCCACTATTATGCTTTATAATGCTAATGAGCAGTCCGTTTTTCCCATTTTTCCCAGTTATGAACAGTGGTGCTGTAAGGTGTACATGCCTTCTGGAGCACTGGTAACTTTTTCAAGGAGTGCGACGTTGCTGGGTTGTAAGGTCTCTGCATGTTCATCTTATCAGTATAATGCCAAAGTCATTTCTACAGTGGTTGTGTAATAATACCGTATGTGTGTGTGTGTGTGTGTGTGTTAAAACAGGTTTTATTGAAATATGACATACATATAGAAATGTGCTTAATTCATAAGTATACAAACCAGTTATCACATGAACACTTCCATATAACCACCAGGTCAAGGAAGAATACTCCCAGTATTCCAGACGCCTCCTCTTTTTCCCTCCAAATTACACACTCTTCTCTACTCTGTAGGTAACCAGTATTCTGACTCTGACAGTATGGTTTGACTTTTTGTTTTGAGCCCTGTGCAAATGCAGCCATACAGTATGTATTCTTTCTTTTTTCCTTCTGTCCATCTTAATTTTCCCAATATTTTTGTGAAATGATACATATTGTTTCCTATATCTCTAACTAGTACATTTTACTCTGTTCCTTTGTTTGAATATTCCACAATTCATTTAAGCATCTTGTATTGATGACCATTGAACTTTGCAGTTTGGGGTTATTGTGATTAATACTGCTATGAGCACATGTTAATATTTCTGGTTGTGCATGGTGTGTGTACTTGTCTTGGGTGCATACCTTGGACAGAAATTGTTGGGTCATATGAGACTCATTTGTTCATTTTCAGTGGATGCTGCCACTTTTCTACAGTTCATATTCCCACAAACTATTTTGTGGAGTTAGACAAGAAGATACTCACGTTGCCTTCCTTTTCTTATTGATTTATATACATGTGAGCCCACTGGGTGGATACATGTTTTGTAGATATTTTCTCCCACTCTGTGGTATGTGTCTTCAGGTTCACTGATTCTTTGGCCATGTTCAGATGATTAGCCTATCAAAGGCATTCTTCCATTTCTCTTATGGTGGCTTTGATTTCTAATATTTCCTTCTGATTCTTTGAGTTTCCATTTTTCTGCTGATAATGCAGGGCAGATGAGCCCCCAAACTGGGGATTCGCCCAGGTGGTTCTCAGCTTTGCTCAGGAAAGAATTCAAGAGCCAGTGGTGGTAAAAGAAATTGGATTTATTGAAACAGCAGGGCACAGCAGAGTAGCTGCCCCTTGTGGAGCAGCGGTTACTCATAGGCATTGTGCCCAGAGTAGCAGCATATGGGCTGTTGGCTAGCAGTATTTATACCCACTTTTAATTACATGCAAATTAAGGGATGGGGTATTCAGATAGCTCTAGAAAAGGAGTGGTAACTTCCGGGTGTTGCCATGGCAGTTGTAAACTGTCATGGCGCTGGTGTGAGTGTCTTGTGCTGATGGGCAGTGAGCGCACCTGGAGTAGTCTTCAGCACCATTTGCTGGTTCTGCCACTTTATTTCATTCTGTCTAGACTAGGAAATAAGCCCCGCCTGTCTCCTATCACACTTAGATTACCCATCTGTTCTTGCGTATTGTCCACTCTTTCTGTTAGAACCCTTAGTATATTAACCACAGTTATTTTAAACTCCCAATCTGATGATTGCACAGTCTCTGCCATATCTGAGGCTGGTTCTAATGCTTTCTCTGTTGGCTTAGACTTATGTGTTTCCTTGCCTTTTAATGTGCCTTGTAGCTTGTTATTGAAAGCCAGGCATGGTGCATTCAGTGATAGGAACAGCAGTAAAAAATGCCTTCACTGTGGTTGTTCTGGCTAGAAGTTAGCCTCTGTTTACTGCTTGCTGTAGTGATGGTGTCAAAGGTTAAAATTTCCTCTAGTGTCTTTATTCTTATCCCCTCTGTTGTCTTTCAGTTTTCCTAGAGACTTGAAATAGGAGCTAAGGCTTGCAATGCTTCTAACTGTAGTCCTATTACTATACAGGAGCCCTACTGATGTGGTGGTTACAGTGCAGAAAGTGAAGTGTCTATAATACCAGGAGTAGGTCTCAGTCTTTAGTGAGCCTGAGTTGGATATTTTTCTTCCTCTAGGTCAGTTAGGTTTTGTTAAAACCCCAGTAGTTTAGTCTCTGGCAACATAGTTTCCCTTGAGGGCAGACCTTATCAAGAACAGAATGCTCTGGGTATAAATCAGAAATACTCTTTCCTCCCCCAGGTCAATCTTCACAGTAAGAACCTAGTTGGGCTCCTGGAGGGAAAACTCAACAAAGGTAGGAGAGAGGTTGTGAGTCTTTCAATTTGGTGTTTGTCTTGGAAGACTGTCAAATTTTCTGTTTTTCCTTCACCACCCAATTGCCAAAGGATCCCTCTCCCTTTGCTTCTGTCTTCCAGAAGCCTTGTTCTTAGAAGACTCTTTGATATGGTTTGGCTGTGTCCCCACCCAAATCTCATCTTGAATTGAGCTCTCATAGCTCCCATGTGTTGTGGGAGGGAGCCAGTGGGAGGTAATTGAATCATGGGGGCGGATCTTTCCTGTGCTGTTCTTGTGATAAGTGAGTAAGTCTAACAAGATCTGATGGTTTAAAAAGGGGAGTTCCCCTGCACAAGCTCTCTTGCCTGCCACCATGTAAGACATAACTTTGCTCCTCATTCACCTGCTGCCATGTAAGACATAACTTTGCTCCTCATTTGCCTTCCACCATGATTGTGAGGCCTCCCAAGCCATGTGGAACTGTGAATCCATTAAGCCTCTTTATAAAGTCTTGGGCGTGTGTTTATTAGCCGTGTGAGACACACAGTTGCTCCGTCCTGTAAATGACACATAGTTTTAAGTCCATTTCCTCAGTTCTCCTATGACTGGGCAGGGTTTTTTTGTGGTTTTTTTTTTGCATTTTCAAATTAAGGGTAGATCAGTTTGAGGGTCTCACTCCAGCTCTGTCTCAGGCCTCCACCAGCTGTCCCTCTTTCTTGCAGTTTACCTCATAGAGCCTTGAGGTGGGCATGTGTGGAACCATGGTGCTAAGATTTCATGCTTTATCTCATTTTACTCATAGCTATTTTGCAATTTTGGCATTCTCTCTGTCTTAAAGGCAGTGTTGAAGGTATAGTTTTCTGTAGAAGATTCATAGTTGTGGAGTTACTTCATAGCATTTCAGAGGAGATTTGGGGAGGTTGCCTACCACTCAGTGGCCATTGTTTTTAGTTACCTGGAAGTCTCTTCACCTTAGTTTTTGAAAATACTTTGACTTTTATTTTATTTTATTTTATTTTATTTTATTTTATTTTATTTTTTGAGACAGAGTCTCCATCAAACAGGCTGGAGTGCCGTTGCATGATCTCGGTTCACTGTAACCTCCACCTCCCCGATTCAAATGATTCTTGTGCCTCAGCCACCTGAGTAGCTAGGATTACAGGCATGCACCACCACACCCAGCAAATGTTTGCATTTTTAGTAGAGACGGGGTTTCACCATGTTAGCCAGGCTGGTCTCAAACTCCTGACCCCAGATGATCTGCCTGCCTCAGACTCCCAAAGTGCTGGGGTTACAGGGATGAGCCACTGCACCCGGCCTGGATATGCTTCAAAGAGGTCATTTATTTGTCTTCTGGCCCCCATTGTTTCTGACTAAAAGTTGGCGTTATTCTTAACAATACCCCCCTGTATATAATGCGTTGTTTGTCAAACCGTTGAAAACTCAAGATAATTATCTAAAGAGAAGTCAGTGACAAACAACACATAAATGTATATGCTTTTTTCTTATTAACCTAATCATATGTCAGTTTAATTCTTGGGCCCAGCTGGGATCCTAAAATGATGTAGGTGAAATTTTGTTGCCCTACAATACGGAAGTTAGTTTGCAAGTGTCTGTTTGAGTTCCTGCTTTCAATTCTCATGAGTTTTCATAAATTGTTTTCTTCCTCATTTTCTCTTTTTGGGACTCCAGTTGTGCCACAGGACTCTGAGATTCCTGTTTCATTCTTCTAATGTGTTTGTTTTCCAGTTTGTACGACTTCTGCTGATATATCTTAAAGTTCACTAACTCTCCTATCCTTTTCATCTGTTGAATCCATTTAGTGACTCCTTAAAATTTAGATGTCTGAGGTCCTTAGGAACACAGGTGCTTCTCCCCAATGTAGCTTGGATTTGCTCTGAATGTGGCAGTCCCCTAAGGCAATAACACACTGCCTCCTGGCCTTCCCTGGCCACCCAGGAAGGAGTGAAGGGAGAGATAGGTGTAGTGGTAATTAGCCTAGCTGTGCACAGCCTTGTGTAACAACTAGAAAAGGCAATATGTTTTTCTGCTCCCATCCCCAAGCCTGATTTCTTCAATATGCAGTAACTGACACCCCCACACATGCCCTCCCCTCTACCTCCCATTATTCCACCGAGAACCCTGTCTAAGGAACAAGGAAATCCTACAAAGAAGATGTCTCAGGTACTCATCAGCAGCCATGACATGATGACAAATGAGTCTGGTGTCATTAAAAGGTTGTCTTCAAACCACCTTCTGCTGCAAGCAGAACCCAATCACATGGAATCCAAGCTCCACAATAGAGAGGCTGAGATTGAGTCTGGAGGGCCGGTGGGGACCTCACGACTGCGAAGACCCTGGATTCCTGTGTTGCTGGAGATGGTGTCCATGTCCTCACATGTGCTCAGTCCTCTTTCTGACACATGGAGAGGCAGCTACTGTGGTTCAGCACAAACAGAAGAAGTAGTGTGCCTCCAGGGTGGGAGCATGCAAGTGGTGGACTCTGACTTTGACTTTAAGGATAGATTTATTCCTTAATGTTCTTCCTTATATGACTGGTTCTTCTGAGGGCCTCAGACTCCCTCTCCAACAGCCTTCTGCCCTCTCCCATTTTCACGTTTTCATTTTTGAGCTTCCTTAGCTAAGTGGTTTTACTTTTTTTTTTTTTTTTTTGGAGACAGGGTCTAGCTGTGTTGCCTAGGCTGGAGTGCAATGGCATGATCTCAGCTCACTGCAACTTCCACCTCCCGGATTCAAGAGATTCTCTTGCCTCAGCCTCCAAAGCAGCTGGGATTACAGGTGTGTACCACCATACCAAACTAATTTTTGTATTTTTAGTAGAGACAGATTTCACCATGTTGGCCAGGCTGGTCTCGAACTCCTGACCTCAAGTGATCCTACCACTTTGGCCTCAAGTGCTGGGATTACAGGTGTGAGCCACCGCACCTGGCCTTACATTCTTATTCTGTGCATATTGGCCATTGTGGGCATCGTTCCTCACCTGAGTGAACACATCCATGAGTGAACATCCTGAGTGAACACATTCTTAATATTTGTGTCCTGGGACCTGGGCTTAGAGTTTGGAGTAGAGAGGCCAAGGGTTTGCAGTCAGACAGTTTACTTTCAAAATATTTATGTATTGTGCTTTCTTCTTTATAAAAACCCTTGGAGGACTGTTAATTGTGTGTCTGAGCTTGGATTTGGGTTTTCTAGACTAGAGATCCCTAGTCCCCTTGAAGCTGTGAGTGTAAGGGTATTGTGTTTCTTGAGAAGGTCTAAGAGTTGCTATCAGTGTGGTTGCAGTGTATGTTGTACTTAGAGTCCTTGTCAGAATGGATAACCCATTTTGCCTCCATCACTTACGAAACAACGACTTTTATTAGCTACACTAAAATGCCACTGGTGTCATGCTACCTTCTCATAAATACTGGGAATTAACTGATGACTTTCTCTTCCAGGTATTCATAGGCTTTGGCAAGGCAGCAGTACACAAAACAGGTCACTTTCATAGGATTCTTGACGTTAAACTTTGGAGCCAGAGTGCAAGCGAATATATAAACACTAGGAAAAAAGTAAATACTGGCAAGAATAAATGCTATGAGGAAGAGTAAATTCGAATAGGAGTATAGACAGATGGGACTAACCCATTAAATTTGTACAGTGTACAGCATATACTCATTTTTGGTCAGTTTAACTTTTTAGGAAGCAAAATCATCACAGAAATCCTCAAGAGGCAGCTCTTCCTGTACATTTCAGTTTCTCCTAAAACAGAAGAGAGCTTAGAATCCTTATTGAGGAATCACCCAAGTATTTCTTTCTATCACAACAAGAGCAATTCCAGTTTGCTCCATGAGACCCTGTTTCTCTCAGAATCAAGAGATTCTCTTGCCTCAGCCTCCAAAGCAGCTGGGATTACAGGTGTGTACCACCATACCAAGCTAATTTTTGTATTTTTAGTAGAGACAGGTTTGGCCTCCAAGATCTTAATCTTCTGCCCAAGAAAATCCTTCCGTTTAAGCAACATGAGTTCCTTGATTTGTCTTTAACTAGCCCACTGCTACTTTTCTGAGTTCAGAATAAAAGTTGATTATTATTATTATTATTATTAATTGTTATTATTTTGAGACAGAGTTCTGCTCTGTCACCCAGGCTGGAGTGCAGGAGCATTATCCCAGCCCACTGCAACCTCTGCCTCCTGGACTCAAGTGATTCTTCTGCCTCAGCCTACTGAGTAGCTGGGATTACAGGAGTACACCACCACACCCAGCTAATTTTTGTATGTTTAGTAGAGATGAGGTTTTGCCATGTTGGCCAGGCTGGTCTTGAATTTCTGGACTTAAGTGATCCACCGGCTTTGACCTTCCAAAGTGCTGGGATTATAGGCGTGAGCCACCATGCCAAGCTTAACAACTGATTGTTAACCCAATCTAGCTACTCCTCAAGAATCTAAATCAGGCCGGGCGCGGTGGCTCAAGCCTGTAATCCCAGCACTTTGGGAGGCCGAGACGGGCGGATCACGAGGTCAGGAGATCGAGACCATCCTGGCGAACACAGTGAAACCCCGTCTCTACTAAAAATACAAAAACTAGCCGGGCGAGGTGGCGGGCGCCTGTAGTCCCAGCTACTCGGGAGGCTGAGGCAGGAGAATGGCGTGAACCCGGGAGGCGGAGCTTGCAGTGAGCTGAGATCCGGCCACTGCACTCCAGTACGGGCGACAGAGCTAGACTCCGCCTCAAAAAAAAAAAAAAAAAAAAAAAAAGAATCTAAATCAATCAATTTGCTTCCTAGAGACAGAATTTCCAGCCTTGGACCTTGACAGTTATTTTGACCTAACATTGGTGATAATGTTTCTCTACCTCATCCAAGAAGATGGCAGATTGGAGCTCTTTTTACATAGCTTCACCAGTCTTCCCAGCAACACTGGGGGGTAGTCATTTATTTTCTACAGAAAAAGAGACAGGTGCAAAGAGTCAACTTACCAGCTGGAAACTGGGACCAGTAACAAGTTCTTACTCTGACATTCAGCCCTCGCTTCACCTCTTGACCCCTTTCATGCCTGCATCAACCAGTGGTTCTGTTGGGCTCAGAGAGCATGACAGAGGGGCTCACGGTGTTCCATTTGGCTTCCTGAAATCCCTTCCTTTCCCCCTTGCAGTGCTTCCATGTAGGACTTTGGGTATGTAGTAAGGGCAATTTACATCCCTGAGTGAAAATGCTGAATGTTCAGCGAGCCTTGGTCAAAAGTTTTCCTAGGCTCATTAGTGAAGAAATAGCAATCACTCACTGGGTGTAGATGGGTATGAAAAAAAAAGAATGTATACCCTAGAGGCCAGGCCCAAAGGGAAAAGCGTCCTTTCTCTCAGCATTGAGTAAAATCTCTCTCAGCATTGAATAAAACGCACTGAGTAAAATTTCTCTCAGCATTGAGTAAAGTTGGCCATTTTTTAAATGAGCCTTGGGAATCCAGCATAACTATTCCCTCTATGCCCAATTTCTCCATCAAAATAATGAATTCCATGGACAACCTAAGTGACCCATGACTGTTGGGTCACTGCGCTTCCCTGCCAATTCTCAGAATAGACAGAGTATCACACAGTCTCTGGACAGAACTTCTAATTACAGGAACACAGTCTTCTTGTTTGAGTCTTATTTTCAGTTCTTGGAACCTCTCCAGCAGGGACCATCTCTGTCTTGTGTAACATTTAGGTAACATCCAATCCACTCAGGAATTCTTCCCTCCTAGGGAACCTACTATATACACCCAGTGAATATCAGCTAACTGACCTCCACTTTTAATTAGGTTTTAGGAAGAAAGATAAATAAGACATAGTCCTGCCTTTAAGGGAGTAAAGGTGTAGGAGAAGTGGGATATCAACAGTAAATAGGACTCCTAGTATGGCAGGTGAATCCATTTGGGAGGCCCCAAATGGGGAGGATGTTGAACTTGGACCATAAAGAAAATCTAAGGCCAATGTCTTACAATACATAGAATAGCAGGCCCCATGAAGAATTATCTGAACTGTCAACAGTTCCCAGGTTGAGGAACTTTGTGACAGACTAACAGTTTCTGGACCAGGAACTAAGGGAAAGATGGAGGGTAGTCAGCTACTCCTTAAGGCTCATAGGATGATACTCTTCCTGCTCCCATCTAGTTATGCCCAGGCCACCGGGACCAGGGGTTCCATAGAGTGGTTGGAAATGAAGAACTTATTGCACTAAATAAAACCTTTTTTTTCTCTCCCAAGAGCAATCAGTCTGTATCTCACCTTTACTCACCTCCTGGAGAAGAATGCATCCAGACAGATCTTCCAGGGGTTCAGGATCCTGCCAACAGATCTTCGTATTTTTTTTTAATGAGCTTTCTCAGGTTGAAAGAACCTGCCAATAGATGTGCCTCTTGGAACAAATTGAATAGTCAAGAAACACGCTAGCCAATGTAAACAAAAAGTAAAACTCTAAGCGCCCCAACCATCTAAATGAACCCCTTCTTTTGGCCAAGGACATTCCAAAGTTAACCTGAAAACCTAGTTCAGGCCATGATGAAAAGTGGGGGTCAAACATGACTCATTATCCCTCCTCCCTTTGGAATTCAGTATACCCTCCTCTCTTTGGAATATATCTTCAATATTCCTGCTAACATCACAGTGGGTGTACACCCTATGATATTATGCAGAATACATCTCTGATATTCCTGCTAATATCACAGTGGGTGTATACCCTGTGATATTATGAAGGATATATCTTCAATAGTCCTGCTAATATCACAATGGGTGTACATCTTGTGATATTTGCAGAATATATTTTTGATATTTCTGCTAATATCACAGTGAGTTTACACTCTGTGATATTATACAGAATATATCTTTGATATTCCTGCTAATATCACAGTGGGTGTACACAGTGTGTGTGCACCCTATGATATTATGCAGAATATATCTTCGATATTCATGCTAACATCACCTTGGGTGTACACCCTGTGATGTTATCCAGAATATGCCTTCAGTATTCCTGCCAGTATTACAGTGGATGTACACCATGTGATATTATGCAGAATGTATCTTTGATATTCCTGCTGATATCACAATCGGTGTACATCCTGTGTGTGCACCCTATGATATTATGCAGAATGTATTTTCGATATTCCTGCTAATATCACAGTTTGTGTACACCCTGTGATGTTATGCAGAATATATCTTCAATATTCCTGCTAAAATCACAGTGGGTATACACCCTGTGTGTACACCTTGTGATATCATGGAGAATATATCTTCGATATTCCTGCTAAGATTATAGTGGGTGCACACCCTGTGATATTATGCAGAATACATCTCTGATATTCCTGTTAACATCACAGTGGGTGTACACACCATGATATTATGCAGAATATATTTCTGATATTCCTGCTTGTATTACAGTGGGTGTACACCCTTTGATATTAGGCAGAACATGTCTTTGATATTCCTGCTAATAGGACAGTGGATGTACACCCTGTGTGTACACCCGGTGGTATTATGAAGAATATATTTTCAATATTCTTCCTAATATCATAGTGGATGTACACCCTGTGATATTGTGCAGAATGTATCATCCATATTCCTGCTAATATCACAGTGGGTGTACAGCATGTGGTATTATTCAGAATATATCTTTGATATTCCTGCTGATGTCACAGCGGATGTACACCCCATGATTTTACGCAGAATATATCTTTGATATTTCTGTTAATGTCACAGTGGTTGTACACTGGGTGGTATGACACAGAATATACCTTCAATATTCCTGCTAATATCACTGTAGGTGTACACTCTGTGATATTATGCAGCATATATCTTTGATACTCCTGTTAATATCACATTGGTTGTACACGCCCAGTGTGTAAAGAATATATCTTCGTGGCTCAAGCCTGTAATCCCAGCACTTTGGGAGGCCGAGATGGGCGGATCACAAGGTCGGGAGATTGAGACCATCCTGGCTAACAGGGTGAAACCCCGTCTCTACTAAAAAATACAAAAAAACTAGCCGGGCGAGGTGGCGGGCGCCTGTAGTCCCAGCTACTCGGGAGGCTGAGGCAGGAGAATGGCGTAAACCCAAGAGGCGGGGCTTGCAGTGAGCTGAGATCCGGCCACTGCACTCCAGCCTGGGCGACAGAGCAAGACTCCGTCTCAAAAAAAAAAAAAAAAAAAGAATATATCTTCAATATTCCTGCTAATATCACAAAGGTTGTACACCCTGTGTGTACACCATGTGATATTATGCAGAATATAGAGTCTGCATTCCTGCTAATATCACAGTGTTTGCACACCCACTGTGATATTATACAGAAAACTGATATTCCTGCTAATGTCGTAGTGGTTGTACACCCTATGATATTATGCAGGATATATCTTTGACATTCCTGCTCATAACACAGTGGGTGTACACCCTGTGATATTATTTAGAATATCTTTGATATTCCTGCTAATACCACAGTTGGTGTAAACCCTGTGTGTAAACCCTGTGATATTATTCAGAATATCTTGGATAGATATTTCTGCTAACATCACACAGTGTGTACACACGAGGTGTACACCCACTGATATTAGTCAGAATATCTTGGATAGATACTTCTGCTAATATCACAGTGGGTGTTCACCCTGGGTTTAAACTGGGTGATATTACTCAGAATATCTTGCATTGATACTCCTGCTAATAACACAGTGAGTGTCCACCCTGTGTGTACACCTCGTGATATCAGTCGGAATATCTTGGATAGATACTCCTGCTAATATCACAGTGGGTATACACAAAGTGTGTGATATTTGTCAGAATATACTGAACAGATACTTTTGCTAATATCACAGTGGGTGCACACCCTGTGTGTAAACCTGGTGATATTACCCAGAGTATCTTGGATAGGTACAGGGTGTACACCCACTGTGATATTATTTAGCATATCTTTTATATTCCTGCTATCACTGTGAGATAATTGATAAACACCCGAGCAATATTTCTTTCATTCATATCACAGTGAGTAAACACTCTGTGTAAACACTGTGAGATGACTGATGACATCCAAGGATATTTCTTTCTTTCATATCACAGTGAGTAAACACTCTGTGTAAACACCATGAGATGATTGATAAACATCCGAATTTCTTTCATTCATATCACAGTTTGTAAACACTCCGTGTTAACACTGTGAGATGATATGACTATTGGAGTAACATTTCATTAGTATCACAGTGCGTAAACACTGTGACATGATATGAATATCAGAAGGATATTTTATTAATATCACAGTATAAAAACACTGTGATATGAATATCCAAGTCATGTTTCATTAATATCACAGTGTGTACACACTCTCTGTACACACTATGATATGATGAATATCAGAGTGATATTTCTTTAATATCACAGTGTGTAAACACTATGATATGATGAATATTTGAGCAATATTTCATTCACACTGTGTGTACACGCTGTGATACTTCATTAATATCACAGCGTGTACACACTGTGATATGATGATTATCAGACTGATATTTTGAGTCTGTGTACACTCTGTGTGCACACTGTGATATGATGATTATCAGACTGATATTTTGAGTCTGTGTACACTCTGTGTGCACGCTGTGATATGATGATTATCAGACTGATATTTTGAGTCTGTGTACACTCTGTGTACACGCTGTGATATGATGATTATCAGATTGATATTTTGAGTCTGTGTACACTCTGTGTGCACGCTGTGATATGATGATTATCAGACTGATATTTTGAGTCTGTGTACACTCTGTGTGCACACTGTGATATGATGAATATCATAGCGACATTTCATTCATATCCCAGCATGTACACAGATGATGAATATCAGAGCTATATTTCATTAATTACTATCACAGTGTGTACACTCTGTGTAACCAGTGTGAAATGATGAATATCAGAGTGATATTTCATTAATATCACAATGTGTACACACTGTGCTATTGGAGCAATATTTCATTAATATCACAGTGTATACACACTGTGATATGTACATACAAATATACAGTGTACACACTGTGATATGATAAATATCACAGCAATATTGTGTTAATATCACCATGTGTAAACTCTCTGTGTAAACACTGTGATATTTATGAAATATCGCTCTGATGTTTATCATATCACAGTGTGTCAACTCTCTGTGTAAACACTGTGATATCATTACCATCATCAGACAGATAGTTTATTAATATCACAGTGTGTAAACACTCTTTGTAAACACTATGATATGATAACTATCATTAGAGAGATATTTCATTAATGTCACAGTGTGTAAACACTGGATATTATAATTATCTGAGTGATATTTCATTAATATCACATTGTGTAAACACTGTGTGTAAACTCTGGCTATTATAATTATCAGAGCGATATTTCATTAATATCACAGTGTGTCAACACTGTATTTACACTGTACAGTGTCAACACTGTAATTACACTACTTGTAATTACAAATATCAGAGCAATATGTCATCAATATCACAGTGTGTAAACACTGGATATTATAAATATCAGAGCGATATGTCAAAAATATCAGTGTGTAAACACTGTGCTTAATTACAAATATCAGAGCAAGATATTGCCAGGATCACAGTGTGTAAACACTGCACGAATTACAAATATCAGAGCGGTATGTCGTCAGTATCACAGTGTGTAAACACTGTGCGTGATTATAAATATCAGAGCGATATGTCGTCAGTATCGCAGTGTTACTGCATGTAATTACAAATATCAGAGCGATATATCGCCAGTATCACAGTGTGTAAACACTGTGCGTGATTACAAATATCAGAGCGATATGTCATCAGTATTACAGTGCATAAACACTGTGCAAATTACAAATATCAGAGCGATATATCATCAGTATCATAGTGCGTAAACACTGCGCGTAATTACAAATATCAGAGTGATATGTGGTCAGTATCACAGTATGTAAACACTGCACATAATTACAAGTATCAGAACGATATGTCATCAGTATCACAGTGTATAGACACTGCACGTAATTACAAATATCAAAGCGATACATCGCCAGTATCGCAGTGTGTAAACACTGCACGTAATTACAAATATCAGAGTGATATGTCATGAATATCACAATGTGTCAACACTCCGCATAATTACAAATATCAGAGCGATATGTCGTGAATATCACAGTGTGTAGACACCATGCATAATTACAAATATCAGAGCGATATGTCATCAGTATCACAAGGTGTAAACACTGCATATAATTTCAAATATAGCGATATGTCATGAATATCAGTGTGCAAACACTGCGTAATTACAAATATCAGAGCGATATGTCGTGAATATCATAGTGTGTAAACACTGTGCATAATTACAAATATCAGAGAGATATGTCGTGAATATCACAGTGTGTAAATGCTGCACATAATTACAAATATCAGAGCGATACCTCACCAGAATCACAGTGTGTAAACACTGCGTGTAATTACAAATATCAGAGTGATACATCAGCAATATCACAGTGTGTAAACACTGCACATAATTACAAATATCAGAGCAATATGTCACCAATATCACAGTGTGTAAACACTGCACATAATTACAAATATCAGAGTGATATATCACCAGTATCACAGTGTGTAAACACTGTGAATAATTACAAATATCGGAGCGATATGTCATCAGTATCAGTGTGTAAACACTGCGTGTATTTACAAATATCAGAGCAATATATCGTCAGTATCACCGTGTGGAAACACTGTGAGAAATTACAAATATCAGAGCGATATGTCGTCAGTACCATAATGTGTAAACACTGTGTGTAATTACAAGTATCAGAGCAATATATTGTCAGTATCACAGTGTATAAACACTCCGTGTAATTACAAATATCAGAGCAATATATCGTCAGTATCACAGTGTGTAAACACTGCGTGTAATTCAAATATCAGAGCGATATGTCAGCAATATCACGGTGTGTAAACACTGCATGTAGTTACAAATACCAGAGCGATAATACCATCAATATCACTGTGTGTAAACACTTTTCATAATTACAAATATCTGAGCAAGGGAGCAATGTATCGCCAATATCACCGTGTGTAAACACTGCGTGTAATTACAAATATCAGAGCAATATGTCGTCAATATCACAAATTGTGAACACTGGATATTATAAATATCGAGTGATATTTCATTAATATCACAGTGTGTTTTCACTGGATATTGTAAATATCAGGGTGATATTTCATTAACTTTTTCATTAAATTTTTTAAGTGATGTGAAGAATTTAGGGAATTTATCACCTCCCATAGATATTCGGATGCCAATTAACACTAATTAAGAACCTGAACTTTTAGATCAGACTGCCTGGGTTCAAATCCCAGTTGTACCATATGTGACCTTGGTCAAGTTGCTGAATCTGTCTTCTCTTCATTTCCTAATCTGTATAATGAGAACAATACGATTAGTGTCTATCCCGTGTGGCTATTGTGACTAGTAAGAGAATTAAATGAGCTCAGAAAGTGCTTAGACTGTTTGGCTCAACTGTTAGATTTTACTGGATACTGTACTTAGAAAGCAACAATGGGGGGACTCGAAATTGCCCACCATTATACAGCGCTCCTCATTATTTTTCTTTTGTTGTAGCACTTCTTTCCTTCTAATATACTGTAGAATTGAATTATTTATTGTATCTATTATTCTTTGCCTGCATTCATCACTCCAAGAGTACAGAGATCTTTGTTTTGTTCACGGACATGTGCCAAGCACTTTATCAGAGTCTGGCACATAGTAGGTACTTAACAAATATTTGGTAGAGAATAAATTTGCTGTCATAATTTCCTTGACATTTGTAGAAACTTCAACTCTTAAGATTGCCAGAAATTTTAAAGGACAGCACATTCATTCAATAACCTCGTGTCAAAGACATATTCTGTGACTTGTGTACAAGGCACCTGGTATACAAAATGACTAATGCACAATTTGTGATCAAGGAGCAAGCCAAGCACAAAAATGAAGCCTTTCAATACAATAAACAGTAATAGATTTAAGAACAAAAAGAGAATTGAAAAGGACACAGTGTAAATCTCTCCAGGAGAGTCAGAGACAACTGAGCTGGGATAAGAGGTGTTCCCAGGTAGAGAGTGCAGGGTACAGTCAAGCATGGCAACAGCATGAAGTAGAACCAGGAAACAACATAGTGTGTCTAGGAGACATAGAGCAGTGTAGGGAGCTCATGATGGGGAAGATTTATTAGCGTGATTATTGGCTGAGATGTCCTCAGTTCTGCAAGGACCATGTTTGTGATTATAGGCATTAACAAAGATTGGTTTGGTTTGGTTTCAACCAGGCATGACTAAACACTGAGAGATGGGATATCAATGAGGGGCTGGGACCATGCAAACAGAGGCCAGACTCTCAGCAGCAGGTACACAAGATCAGAACTCAGCAAATACAAAGAAATGAGAGTCAGAGGAAATCCTGGATAAGATATCAAGGAGATGACAATGGCTCTCTTTTGTGTGGGGGTCCAAAGAAATATAAAAGTGTTTTATGGAAGAAGAAAGAAAACGTTTATGGGTCTGTCAGAACAACCAGACTGGCCAAAGCTGGGATAACTTCAAAAGAAAAGCAGAGGAGTCTTGGGCCAGAGGAGAACCTAGCTAAGTAGCCCCACAAGAACAACCGCATTGAAGAGGATTTTTCCTGTTAATCCAGCACCACCCCCACTGTTATGGCTGGATATTATCATAACCTTGTTTTATATTTTCTAATACTTATATCACCTAGTTATCTAAGTATAACTCATTTCTATAATGTGAATACAATTTTTCTTAATAAATCATTTTGACATTTCTGAAATCTCAGGTTAAACAGTCTCTTCTATTATTAAAAAGGGGAGCCTGAACTGAGTGAACTTATCATTGCAGTCACCATCTTAGGGTCCAGAGAGAGCAAACCAGCAGACTTCAGACTATCCCTGACTAGGCGCAGTACCATCCCCTTCAAAGGGCTGGCAATGCACTGAAAGCCAAGTGAGTCTGCTGACAACACAGTAACAAGAAGGCCAGAGTTTACTGAATCACAGAATAATTCAGTGGTAGGCTAGCACTGGACTTTAATGAGCATCGTGTCCAGCCTTCTCACTCTGGGACCTTGTGATGTTCATTACCCGGCTAGCTAGTAACTCTTACTACACTGCCACCTTGTCTCGAGCAAGACCAGGCAGTTGTTTTAGTGAGTTCCGGAAAACAAAAAAAAATTTTAACACTTCAAACTTCAAACCAGTACTTTGTATACAAAATAACGAATTGGTTGATTAATTTTTCCATCTTCATAACTGCTTTTGTTGGCAAGAGTGAATCTATAATATGATCATTTTCATAGGAAAATGGAATGGATCATATTAAAAATCATGTTTATATTTATCCTTGATGATCTTTATGCCAAGTTTCTTAAAGGAAGGGCATTTCAACAAACACACCATTAAGAATATTTTCAGGTTTACAATTGCAAAATGGTGTATGTAGTTTGCAATTATTTCCTATTCTTCTAAAACTAGTAAAAGTTGTATAACGCAGATAGTAGCATACAGGGCCAAGCACAATATCTTGTAAAGGGCCAAATAGTAACTGTTTTCTGGTTTTCAGCCCATATGATCTCTACAGCAACTACTCAACTCAGACATCATAGCACAAAACCAACCATGGACAATATGTCAGAGAAGAGGCTGTGTTCCAATAAACCTTTATTTACAAAAACAGGCAGCAATTGGATTGTTTGCCAACTCCTAATCTAGATCATGTGTCATGTTTTTCTGTCTTAACAATATATCTTTTTTTTTTTTTTTTGAGATGGAGTTTCGCTCTGTTGCCCAGGCTAGAGTGCAGTGGCACTATCTCAGCTCACTGCAAGCTCCGCCTCCTGGGTTCACGCCCTTCTCCTGCCTCAGCCTCCTGAGTAGCTGGGACTACAGGTGGCCACCATCAGGCATGGCTAATTTTTTTTTTTTTTTAGTAGAGATGGGGTTTCACCGGGTTATCCAGGGGTGGCATATAAGGGATATGAAAATCAATTTAGATAAACATATTATCCATGATCTAATTTTTTTTTTTTTTTTTTTTTTTTTTTTTGAGATGGAGTCTGGCTCTGTCACCCAGGCTGGAGTGCTGTGGCCGGATCTCAGCTCACTGCAAGCTCCGCCTCCTGGGTTCACGCCATTCTCCTGCCTCAGCCTCCCAGGTAGCTGGGACTACAGGCGCCTGCCACCACGCCCGGCTAGCTTTTTGTATTTTTTAGTAGAGACGGGGTTTCACCGTGTTAGCCAGGATGGTCTCGATCTCCTGACCTCATGATCCGCCCGTCTCGGCCTCCCAAAGTGCTGGGATTACAGGCTTGAGCCACCACGCCCGGCCCATGATCTAATTTTGAAAACATCACAACTAGTTGTTGATACCATAAGCATGAGAAGCAAGTAGTTACATGTGTATGTTTTTATTAAAGTACTACTATGTTGTCCCATCCATCTGCAAAATTCTGCAGTTCTATGTAAAGATTTGTACCCACAACCCTGAGATTATGTCTTAATCTCCTGACCTCGTGATCTACCCGCCTGGACCTCCCAAAGTGCTGGGATTACAGGCGTGAGCCACCGTGCCCAGCCTGTCTTAACAATATATCTTAAAGTAAATTTTATATCAGGACATTAGAGAGGTCTCATTTTTAAAGAAATATATAGTAAGATACTATATGGATGTATCATGATTTATTTAGCCAATCCTATAATGACGGACGTTTTCATTGTTTTCCAGTTTTTTATTATTGTAAGTATTTGCTACAGTGAATTACATTTTACATATTTCTGTGTTCACATGTATGAATATATATGTTTTATTGTTTTTTTCAGAGATGGGGTCTTGGCAGGGCGCGGTGCCTTACGCGTGTAATCCCAACACTTTGAGAGGCCGAAGTGTGCAGATTGCTTGAGTCCAGGAGTTCCAGACCAGCCTGGCCAACATGGTGAAACCCCGTCTCTACTGAAAATACAAAAATTAGCAGGGCATGGTGGCTCACACCTGTAGTCCCAGCTACTCAGGAGGCTGAGGTGGGAGGATTTCCAGAGCCCAGGAGGCAGAGATTGCAGGGAGCCAAGATCATGCCACTGCACTCCAGCCTAGGTGAAAGAGGGAGACCCCATCACAAAAAACGAAAAAAGAGATGGGGTCTCCTTCTGTCACCCAGGCTGAAGTGCAGTGAGGCAATCACAATTCACTCCATCCTTGAACCCCTGAACTCAAGTGATCCTCCTACCTCAGTCTCCCGAATATTGAACCATGCAATAGCCACACATGGATATTGAGCACTTCAAATTTGGATAGTGCTCAGTGGGCACCACCATGACTGGCTTTTTTTTTTTTTTTTTTTTCTCCCTGTAGAGAAAAGGTCACACCATGTTACCCAGCCTGGTCTCAAACTTCTGGCCCCAAGCAATCCTCCCACCTCACCCTCCTAAAGTCTTAGGATTACAGGCATGAGTCAGTCAAATATGCGTGTTGAATAAATTCATAAAATTGCAAGCATACAAGTCTCATCAATATTGACAAAATTCCCTCCAATTTTGCATACCCCTCCGACAATGTATGAGAAAAAATGTTCTAGTTCCACATGGCACTGTGTTGGTATAGAAGAAAATTTGAGATCCAATTTTATTTTATTTTATTTTTTTTTTTTTTGAGGCGGAGTCTCACTCTGTCGCCCGGGCTGGAGTGCAGTGGCCAGATCTCAGCTCACTGCAAGCTCCGCCTCCCGGGTTTACGCCATTCTCCTGCCTCAGCCTCCCGAGTAGCTGGGACTACAGGCGCCCACCACCTCGCCCGGCTAGTTTTTGTATTTTTAGTAGAGACGAGGTTTCACCGTGTTAGCCAGGATGGTCTCGATCTCCTGACCTCGTGATCCGCCCGTCTCGGCCTCCCAAAGTGCTGGGATTACAGGCTTGAGCCACCGTGCCCGGCCGAGATCCAATTTTATTATTTTACAGTTCCACATATGAGTGCTCAGTTGTCCCAAGATAATTTCTTAATTATATTGTCTTTACCCACTAATTTAAAACGTTATCTTATTAAAGGCTTCTACCTTTTATAGCAGCCAAGAAAAATGTTAAAGAATTTAAACTCTGAATGTCAGGCTGGGTGTGGTGGCTCACGCTTGTAATCCCAGCACTTTGGGAGGCCAAGGTGGGCGGATCACGAGGTCAGGAGTTCGAGACCAGTCTGGCCAACATAGGGAAACCCCGTCTCTACTAAAACTACAAAAAATTAGCTGGGCATGGTGGCATGCACCTGTAATCCCAGCTACTCGGGAGGCTGAGGCAGGAGAATCGCATGAACCTGGAAGGTGGAGGTTGCAGTGAGCTGAGATCGCACCATTGCACTCCAGCCTCGGGGACAGTGTGAGACTCCGTCTCAAAAAAAAAAAAAAAAAATCTGAATGTCATTTTCACCAAAGCTACCTTTCTTCTTCCCCTACTCAAATCAAGGAGTGAGCAATTTTATTTTGAAGTTGTATTATATCAATCTATATAAGAGATATGGAAGTCAATTTAGATAAACATATTATCCATGATCAAATTTTGAAAACATCACAACTAGTTGTTGATACCATAAGCATGAGAAGCAAGTAGTTATATGTGTATGCTTTTATTAAAGTACTACTATGTTGTCTCATCCATCTCCAAAATTCTGCAGTTCTAAGTAAAGATTTGTACCCACAATGCTGAGATTATGTCACAGTCAGGTGGAGAGAAGAAACCCTTCTCTGGGTCATTTGCTTTATGGCATTTGATATTGAATAATGCAAAGCACAAAGATGACGGATTATCAAAGGTCATTCTATATCTGCACTGTCCATTACACACACTGAATATTGGACCATGCAGTAGCCAGTAGCCACGTGCAGATATTGAGCACTTGAAATTTGGATAGTCAAAATTGAAATGCGCTGTAAAATACACACCAAATTCATAAGACAGTATGAAAAAATAATATAAAATGTCTCAATAATTTTATATTGCTTACATTTTTAAATGCTAAAATTTTGATATATTTATTAGCAAAATTAATTTGACTCTTTTTTGTAATATGACTACTACAAAATGTATAACTACAATCATGGTTCATGTTATAGTTCTCTTAGACAGAGCTATTGTTTTCTTCTTTTCAACTTTTATTGTAGGTTCAGCAGGTACATGTGCAGGTTTGTTACATAGCTAAATTGTGTGTTACAGAGGTTTGGGGTACAGATAATTTTATCATCCAGGTAATCAGCGTAGTACCCAATAGCTGGTTTTCCATCCTCACCCTCCTCCTATCCTCCATCCTCAGGTAGGCTCTGGTGTCTATTGTCCCTTTCTTTGTGTCTATGTTTAACTCCCACTTATAAGCGAGAACATGCAGCATTTGGCTTTTTGTTTCTGCATTAATTTGCTTAGGATAATGACCTCCACCACCATCCGTGTTGCTGAAAAAGACATTATTTCATTCGTTTTTATGGCTGTGTAGTATTCCGTGGTGTGTATGTACCACAGTTTCTTTATCCAATCCCCCACTGATGATGGGCATCTAGGTTGATTCCACGTCTTTGCTATTGTGAATAGTGCTGCAATGAACATTCGTGTGCGTGTGTCTTTATGGTAGAATGATTTCTATTCCTTTGGGTATACACCCAGTAATGGGATTGCTGAGTCAAATGGTAGCTCCATTTTAAGTTCTTTGAGAAATCTCCAGCCTGCTTTCCACAGTGGCTGAGCTAATTTACATTCCCACCAGCAGTGTATAAGTGTTCCCTTTTTCCAAAACCTTGCCAGCATCTCAGAGCACTTTGGGAAGTCAAGGCAGGAGGATCACTTGAAGCCAGGAGTTTGAGATCAGCCTGGCCAACATGGTGAAATCCCACCTCTACTAAAAAGATACAAAAATTAGCAAGGTGGGGTGGCACATGCTTGTAATCCCAGCTACCTGGGTGGCTGAGGCGGGAGGATTGTTTGAACCCAGAAGATGGAGGTTGCAGTGAGCCATGATTCACACCAACAGAAATTGGAACTTCAGTATATGGCTTAGAGGATTAGCTGTGACTTCCTAAAAGTTCCTAAAGCTTCCTAAAAGTTCAGCATGGATAGTGGAAATCACAATATACTAGGAGGAAAGAGTATCATTCACTCCGCAAATACGGATTGAGTACCAGTTATTGCCAGGAAGAGGCTTGGCATTGAATCAGGGTTATAGAGTCCTAGATGACCACATAGCCTTGATCTGGTTGAGGCATTAAACTTCTCTGAGCCTCAAGGCCTCATCTGTAAAATTGGCCTGTGCTCAAAGAGAAGGAATTGGAGTGGATGCACTCCTGAAATTGTTTTCTACATTAAGATCTGTGATTCTGTACATACTTCAATTTCATAATCAAGGTCTCTAACTAATATAAAACTGTATTAGAAAAGCTTATATCATAAACTTATATACCACATTTGTATGCATAATTTACTATGAGCATTTTCTCTCAGCATGTAAATATATTTTCTTAGTGTTTAAAACATTTAAAGGAATAAGATTCTGTCATCAACAGTAAGCCAAAAAGAGAGATAAAATTAAATAATCTACATGCCACATTTTGACATCAGTTTTTTTGGGGGGCACATAGACTTTTATTTTCATTCATGTGTTCAATGCTTAGTTAATGAGCATAAGGCAAAGTGCCATGTAGGATAAAACATCCATAAACATGGTCCCTATTCATGAATGATTTGTTCCTGTGAAGCTTCCCCAACATCCCTGGCTAGAGTTACTCCTGAGGGTAGATTTAGTTACTTCATTGTCCATGCTTCTATTAAAGCACTCAACAACGCTATTATCATTTTTCTGTTACATTTTTGCTTCATCTCTGGGCTATAACCTCATTAGCAAAGAAATTCTTTTATTCATCTTTCAACCTAGAACTTCACATATATCTGCTATATAGGACAAGCTCATTAGAAACTTGACATAAGACTGTTACAATCACCAATAAGAACTATTGGCCAGGACCAGGTATGGTGACTCACCTCTATAATCCCAGCACTTTGGGAGGTCAAGGCAAGAGGATCACTTGAAGCCAGGAGTTTGAGACCAGCCTGGCCAACATGGTGAAATCCCACCTCTACTAAAAAGATACAAAAATTAGCAAGGTGGGGTGGCACATGCTTGTAATCCCAGCTACCTGGGTGGCTGAGGCGGGAGGATTGTTTGAACCCAGAAGATGGAGGTTGCAGTGAGCCAAGATCGCACCACTGCACTCCATCCTAGGCAATAGAGCAAGACTCTGTCTCAAGAAAAAAAAAAGAATGATTACCATTACCAATAATGGAGAGATGGACAACACGTGCCTCCAGATGTGATATCCTGAGAATGGCACAACATTAACTATGCAGAATGCTGGCCAAGAATGCGTAACTACAACTTGTTGTGAGAAAACATCAGACAAGGACAAAATGATGAAAATTCTACCACGGAAATTTATTTATTAGAAAGTCAGTTGGGGAGGATAGAAACTATATTTTTATAAAATATCAACGACATAAAAGACAAAGGAAGGCTATGAAAATGTTTCATATTAAAAGAGGCTGAAGAGACATGACAAATGCAATAACTTACCCTAGACTGGATTTTTTTTGCTGGAGGCGAAAAATGCTATCAAGAACATTATTAGGTCAGTGAACAAAATTGGGATATGAATGGTAGATTAAAGTATTGCATTTTAGATGAGATATATTCATCCAAAGAAAGAAAAAGTATATTTAAAAAGTATTATACCAATGAAAACTTATAAAATTGATAGCTTCATTGAGGTTATGCAAGAATATTCCTTTTCTTATAAAATACACATGGAAATACTTAGGAGTAAAGGACTATAATATTTGTAACCTTCAAATGGTTCAGTAAAAATTATACACACCACACACACACACACACACACACACACACAGCTATGCATGCATATACAAAGAGAGCAAATGATAAAGCAAGTGGGGTAAAATATTAGCAATTCAGGAACCATGGTAAAGGGTGTATGTTCCTTGTACTGTTTTTTATACTTGCAGCTTTTGCTAAGTTTGAAATTATTTCCAAATAAAATGTTTTTAAAAGGAACCAGAAATCACGTATTTTAAAGGATGCTCAACTTCACTACGATTCAAAGAAATGTGAATTAAAATATGAGGGAGCGGGTAAAGCAAGGTGGCTCACACCTGTAATCCCAGAACTTTGGGAGGCAGAGGATCACTTGAACCCAGGAGTTCAACAACAGCCTGGTAATATAGTGAGACCCCATTTCTAAAAATAGATAGATAGATAGATAGATAGATAGATACATAGATAGATACATAGATAGATACATAGATAGATACATAGATACATAGATACATAGATAGACACATACATATATACACACACACATATGGTAAAACCACATCCCTCCAAAGAAAAATACATATATACAAAAATTAGCTGGGCATAGTGGCAAATGCCTGTAGTCCCAGTCACTTGGGAGGCTGAGATGAGAGAATCGATTGAGCCTGGGAAATCAAGGCTGTAGCAAACTGTGATGGCACCACTGCACTCCAGTCTAGATGACAGAGTGAGACCCTATCTCAAAAAAAAAATTAAATTAAAAAATTTTTTAAAAAATTCTAGCCAATAGAAATGAAATATTAATGTAAAAAAAGATCATAATAACACAGTGGCTGGTAGAGTAGCCAAGTTGCCCATTTGGCAGACAGTTCTTTGAGGTACCAGGATATTGTGCAGAAGAGAGTGTTAACAGGGCAGACCAAAGAGCCAGAGCTGGTAAGCCACATAGCAGTGGTCAGTGGAATGACTCACAATGAAATAATCTGGGCGTGAAGTCCAGAAGATCAGGGACGTTGACAACAGGCAACTTTGGGAAAGTCAAGCAGAGGAGACTCCTCCAAAGTTGTGGAAAGGGGATGTGATGGTGGAAGAATTCGTTTCATGCTGACATTCAATATATGATCTCTGACCTGGCAAGGTGGCTCAGACCTATAATCCTAACACTTTGGGAGGCCAAGGTGGGTGGACCCCTTGAGTGCAGAAGTTCAAGGCCAGCCTGGGCAACATGGCAAAATCCCATCTCTACAAAAATTAGCTGGGAGTGGTAGTGGTGTATACCTGTAGGATCAGCTACTGGGGAGGCTGAGCTGTGAAGACCACTTGAGCCCAGAAGGTCAGGGTTGCAGTGAGCCATGATCTCCACTGCACTCCAGCCTGGGAGAGAGAGTGAGACCCTGTCTCAAAGAAAAAAAAAAAAGAATATGATCTCTAGCCTTGTCTATTGTACACAATCTCATTTTATGTGCATACATTCTGAAAAGAAACTTAAATAAAATTGTTCAATACTTTTTTTAAAAATGTCCATGTAGGCACTGACTAGCTCATTGCTGACAGTGGGGTATGTATCCATTGTAAGAGCTTATAGGAGCATGAATTCAGAATTCACCAATGTCTATCATACAAATAGGAAGGTGTACTAATTCTCTAGATGTCTTTTATCATCAAATAGCAATAACGATAGAGCCAAAGAATCCATGCCATAGTGGCTGAGTTTGAGTCTACATAATGAAGACTCTTGGATATTTTGTACACAAGGACAGGATACAGAATCCAACAGCCTGCTAGCTGAAAGTGGATTTGCTGATTTCCCATATCTTTCAGTGTATCCACTTTCAGTTACCTGCCATCTTTCTGTGCCCTTGCTATGGTTTGAATGTGTCCCTCAAAGTTCATGTGTTAGAAATTTGATCTCCAATATGATGGTGTTGGGAGGTGGGGCTTGATGGGAAATGTTTGGGACATGGAGGGAGCACCATGATCATGAATGGATTGATGTCATTATTTCAGGATTGGGTTCGTTATCACAGGAGTGGGTTCATTACAAGAGGGCAAGTTCAGTCCCCTTTTCTCTTTCTCTACCACTCTCTCACCTTCCACCATAGGATGATACAGCAAGAAGGCCCTTATCAGATGCCAGCACTTGCTCTTGAACTTCTTAGCCTCCAGAACGGTGAGAAATAAGTTTCTGTTCATTATAAAATACCCAGCGTCAGATACTATGTTACAGCAACAGAAGACAGACTAAGACACCCCCATCATGGCACTTACCATACTTCGAGAAGCAGGAAGCCTGTTTAAGGAATCTACAAATTGGTAGGTGCACCAGAAAATACTATTGTCCATGCCAGATTCATTCTCCTCTTCTTCCTTATTAAGAGGACCCCAATTTTATTCAGATAAACAATGTTCTCTGATAAAAGACCACATTTCCTAGCTTTCCTTGCAGCCAAGTGTGACCACGTGGCTAATTTTGGCCAAGGATATGTAAGCTGAGGTTGTGTGAGACTTTTAAAAGACTCCTTTAAAAGGGGACAGACCTTTAGGGAACACCCTTTTTGCTCTTAGCCTTTCCAAAAATTGGTGGAAACCAGAATTCTGTATGTAATGGTATCTCACTGCAAAAACAGAAAGAAGTCTACATTCTAGATAACTCTGTGGAGCCTCCATAAAAGAGGCAATGCCTACCTCTGTAAATCTTTGATGTGAGAGAAAAATAAATTTTGATCTTGTCTAAGGCACTTGCATCCCTGTTATCTGCTGTTGAATGCAATTCCCAAAGAAGGAATGCCAGAATATTACCTATTTAAAAAATGAAAACTTTTCTCAAGGCAGACCTGACAACACAGAGCTAGCTGGGTGTCCAAAGTCACCAGAAGTTCAGTGCCTATTTCCACTGTTTCTAACAACTCCAGCATTCCTGGAGCAAAGTGTGCAAAAATGAAGATCAGGATAGAGTCAAAAACACTTTTGTGATTGAGGATTTTCGTCTTATTTCTAGGTCTATACTTTAGAGACCCATCTGAGAGACTAATGGGATGGAAAGAAATTATACATGGGGCCCCAAATTATCAGGGAAGGGATATATTACTAAACCGACGGTACTGGGGGAAATCACCATTTAGAGATATCATATAACAGTGTTCCCTCCCAACTTACAATAAAATAACTTTTGGATGGATTTAAAAGTTAATTGCATAAAACAAAACCTTACAAATGCTATAGGGGAGGAAAAAGTGAACATTTAACTGATCAATTTGGAACAGTGTTTTCAAAATATAAAAGGCAAATTACAACGACAAATATTACCACTAAAATGGACTGCATCAATTTAATTATCTGCTAGTTTGAAAGCATAAATTTAAGAGGCAAATTACAAATTGGATTGGACTAGAAGATTATCTTTCTTAACTAGAAAAACTGTATTAGCAATCAACTGTATTTTATATTTTAGCTTCATCGTTCTACCCACATTCATTTTTTCTTTATTTTCAATGTTGGTATGAGTTTTCTCTTTTTCTGAGTTTTTATATTTTAGCAAATATTATGTATTCAGCAAAAATTTACTGACCATCTATTACATATAAGAACTGCCCAGTCCTGGGCACAGTGGCTCATGCCTGTAATCCCAACACTTTGCAAAGCTGAGACAGAAGGATTACTTGAGGTCAGGAGTTTGAGACCAGCCTGAGCAACATAGTGCGACCCCATCTCCACAAAGAATACAAAAATTAGCTAGGTTTGGTAGCACCAGCCTACAGTCCCAGCTACTGGGGAGGTTGAGGCGGTAGGATTGCTTGAGCCCAGGAGTTCAAGACTGCAATGAGCTATAATCACACCACTGCACTCCACCCTGGACAAAAGAGCAAGACCTTGTCTCAAAAAAAAAAAAAAAAAAAAAGACACTGGAGACTACAAGAAGGAAGAAGGAAGGAGGGAGGAGAAGAAAGGGTTGAAAAACTACTTATTGGGTACTATGCTAGCTACCTGGGTAAGGGGTTCAGTCATACTCCAAACCTCAGCATCATGCGATATAACATTGTAACAAACCTGCACATGTACCTCCAGAATCTAACTAAAAGTTGAAAAGGGGGGGAAAAAGTGTCCTAGTTTCTGGGCATCTGGTGGTGAACAGTGCAGTCACATATGCAGAGATGCAATCTACAATCTTAGAGAGTGACAGGCACAAGCAGTGCTCATTACCAATCAAGTATTTACTTAGAATTGTGATCAGTGCTACAGAGGAGAATTATGTAGAACACTGGTTCTACACCTCTCGGGTTTTTTTTTTTAATATTATAACTTTTTTTTTTTTTTTTTTGAGATGAAGTCTCACTCTCGTCCCTCAGACTGGAGTGAAGTGGCGCAATCTCAGCTCACTGCAATCTCCATCTCCTAGGTTCAGGAGATTCTCCTGCCTCGACCCCCGGAGTAGCTGGGATTACGGGCACCTGCCATCACGCCTAGCTAATTTTTGTATTTTCCGTTGAGACGGGGTTTCACCATGTTGGCCAGGCTGGTCTCGAACTTCTGACCTCAGGTGATCCATCCACCTTGGCCTCCCAAACTGCTGGGATTACAGGTGTGAGCCACTGCACCCAGTCTAAGTATTATAACTTTTATAGTAATTACAAAGCAACAGATATGTGGGAAAATTTTTTAAGAAAATAAAAGTTTGAAGTACACTGTCATTTTTAAAAATGAAAAAATATATTTTTATATAACATCATCTGGATTAAAAAGTAAATATTTCTGAAAATTATGTAAATGCTTCAGTTAGTAGATCTAGACATATTCTGATAAATTACTAAACTTCTTACTTCACGGTATTTGTAAACACTGTATTTATTAGATTCTCCAACTACCAGAATGAGAAGTATTTGTAAAAACTGGTGATATGAAGAAACATTACTTTCTTCCCATTAGGCTAATTCTACATGTTAAAGTGCATGAAAATGCCTCCAGCAGAAGAAAAATGTATTATTGCACAAAAACAATTTCAGAATTTCGCTACCTTAGGTCAAAAGTATAACGGCCCAATGAGCTATAGATTTATCTCAGTTTTTTCTTACTGTGATATTCTATTGTGAAAAAGATACACATATTGTTTCAGTGACCAGTGCAGCTAGCAGTTAAAATGGATGCTTTCAACTCTACTCAGCAAGCTAGCTATTCCCAAAATAATCTTGAGAGAATAGATCAATAAGGAATTTGGAGTTTTCAGTTTAAAATGATGTCTAGTTGTTCCTTAGAGAACTGGCTGATTTCAATTCTAGAGCAGAAAAAGTTACAAGTTGAGCCTGACACATCTTGTACCAGAACACAGGACAAATTTAAGAAAACTAGAAATGTATCAACACCAGTGCCAGCTGGATGGGCTCCCACCAGCCAACTCTTGGATAATTGGAGCATCAGAAAGAATAATCATTGCAATTGGTTGTTATACACTGATTAAGTAAAAATTCAACTGCTCACTTAAAATATCTCTGAAAACTCAGAAAAAGAGAAAACTCATACCAACATTGAAAATAAAGAAAAAACGAATGTGGGTAGAACGATGAAGCTAAAATGTAAAATACAGTTGATTGCTAATACACGTTTTTCCAGTTGAGAAAAATAATCTTCTAGTCCAAAGGACAGAGGAAAAAAAACTTATAAAATGAACCAAAATAGAGTAGCTTATTTTTACATTTTTCTCAGAAAAAAATAATTTTTATATCTAATTTTATCCTTTTTTAAAATTAGTGTGACCAGTACATAAAACTAATGGGCCATGTGTAGAACACAGATACTCTGCCCTTACGTGGAAGAATTACTTAGTTAACATTCACTGAGCACTGGTTATGTTCTAGACATTATGAAAAATGTCTTACACACATTATTTCATTTCATCTTCACATCCACACTTGAGACAGGCACCATTACAGTCTCCTTTTTGCAAATGAGAAAACAGGAATCTGTACAATGAAAAATCCGTAACTACTAGTAATCGATAACTACTATTAATAGTAGTAGCTGTGGCCAGGCGCGGTGGCTCACGCCTGTAATCCCAGCACTTTGGGAGGCCCAGGTGGGCGGATCACGAGGTCAGGAGATCGAGACCATCCTGGCTAACATGGTGAAACCTCATCTCTACTAAAAATACAAAAAAAAAAAAAAAAAAAAAATGAGCCGGGCATGGTGACAGGCACATAGTCCCAGCTACTCAGGAGGCTGAGGCAAGAGAATGGCGTGAACCCGGGAGGCAGAGCTTGCAATGAGCCGAGATTGTACCACTGCACTCCAGCCTGGGCGACAGAGCGAGACTCCGTCTCAAAAAAGTAATAACAATAATAAGAGTAGTTGTAGCAGCAACTTCATAAGGTTATTGTGAGGATTAGAGAAAGGAGTATAACACAATAAAAAGTTTAAAGAATTTCAGATAAAGACGATAGAATAAAGTTAGATCACAGAATCCTTTCCTTCCAACATCTAACAAAATAAATAAAGGTTGTAAAAAACTAACCAAAAAACACAATAAAAAATCAACACAGTAAGAGATACCAAATTATGTTATAGATGGAAAAGTTTCAGCCAAGACAGGATCATAATCCCCATACCTTCTTCCAAGGAATGGTTATGGAGAAAATGTTAAATTCAACTAAATCCCAGGAATTCCCCCAAACTTTGAGAGAAGTGAGAAAAAGTAGTAAGTAGGTAGCTCAGAGAAACAGCAAGGAAAACCCATGACAGTAGAATTTTCTGCTTCTCACTCATGATCTGCCTGGAGGCTACAATCTAGTTGCACACTAGAATCATATGGGAAGCTTTTAAAATTATCAATTGCTAGGATACAATCCAGATAAAGTATAATTTTTATTGGTAGGATACAGGCATTGGCATTTTTAAAAAGCCCTTCAGGTAATGAATATGCAGAGTTGATCACTAGGATAGAGCAATCCCTTGTGGTAATCATTTCGCATGGCCACATGCTGAATTGGAGCCAGAAGATATCTCCCATTATAGGCATAGAATAAATTCCAATTACACGGAGTAAGCCTGATGCAGGACATTAACAAAAACATCAAGAGGCAGTAAGACCTAGGTCTTTCAACAAATAATACATGGAATATAATTTTTAAAACAACTAGAAAGACAGTAGATTTTAATATTACTAGATCCATTATTACATTAAATATAAATGGTCTAGGCTGGGTGTGGTGGCTAATGCTTGTAATCCCAACACTTTGGGAGGCTGAGGCAGGAGGATCACTTGAGACCAGGAGTTTTGAGACCAGCCTGAGCAACATAACAAGACCCTGTCTCAAAAAACAAACAAACAAAAAAAAGGTAAATGGCCTAAACACACCAATTAAAGGCAAAGATTATCAAACTGGATACAGAAACAATACATAACTGTATTTTTGTATATAAAACAATACATAACTATATAGTTTCTATATAAAAAATTAGATAAAAGTAACAGGAAAAAAGGAAATTGGAACACTGATATATTGCTGCTATTAGAGCACTGTAATGTAAAATGGTGCAGCCATTTTGAAAAGTGAAGTGGCAGCCAGGTGCAGTGACTCACGCCTGTAATACCAGCACTTTGGGAGGCTGAGGCGGGCAGATCCCCTGAGGTCAGGAGTTCAAGACCAGCCTGACCAACATGGCGAAACCCCGTCTCTAATAAAAATTAAAAAATTAGCCGGGTGTGGTGGTGGGCACCTGTAATCCCAGCTACTCAGGAGGCTGAGGAAGGAGAATCATTTGAACCTGGGAGGCGGAGGTTGCAGTGAGCCAAGGTCACGCCACTGCACTCCAGCCTGGGAGACAGTGGGAGACTCCGTCTCAAAAAAAAAAAAAGAAAAGAAAGAAAAAGAAAAGTGAAGTGGCTGCACCACTTCACAGTCTAGAAGTTCCTCAAAAGATTAAACATAGTATTACCATAAGATACAGCAATTTTACTTTTTTATTTTTTTTTGGTTTTTCTCCCCTAATAGTAAATAACCAACCAAAGTAATTTCACTCTTAAGTGTATATCCAAGAGAAATGCAAACATATGTCCATACGAAAACGTGTGACACACAAATACTCATAGCAGCATTATTCATAATAGCTAAAAAATATAAACAAGCCAAATATCTATCAACTGATGAATGGATAAATCAAATCCAGAATATTCATACAACAGAATATTATTCGGTGATAAGAATGAAGTATTAAAACACATTACAACATGAATGAACCTTCAAAACATTATGCTCAGAAAAAGATATCAATCACAAGTGACCACATATTTTGTGATTCCACTTGTATGACATGAGGAAGAGGCAAATCTACAAAGACAGAAAGGAGATTACTGATTGCCTAGAACTGGAAGGTCTGGAGGGAAATAGGAAGTGACTGCTAACGTGCGCAGTTTCTTTTTGGGGTGTTGAAAACATTCAAAAATTGATTGTGGTGATGGTTGCACAATTCTGTGAATATACAAAAAATGATTAAACTGTACATTTTAAATGTGAAATATATAGTAGGTAATTATGTCTCAATAAAGCTATACAAAAAAGTAGATTAGGAAAATAAATTATGTTTGCATCCATTAAAAGATTTATTCAAGTTAAAGCCAAAGTGATTTATCTAACAAATCTATAAACAAGTTTCTCATGGTTTCAAGTAACTTATCTATTCAGAACATCCCTAATTAAAATGGGTCGTTATTGGCATGGCAATAGACAAATAGGCCAGTAAAAGAATGCCTAGAAAAAGGTCAACCTATGTCTAGAAATTTGGTATATCACAATAGTAGTAATAAAAATTAGTTGGTATGGGAATAAATAATTCAATAAACAAATTTGGCACAAATGACTACCCATATGGAAAAAGATAAAGTTAGACCCTTACCTCGCAGTATATACGAAAATAAATTTCCAGCTAGATTAAAAATCCAAAATTGAAAACTCCTAGGCCAGTCGTGGTGACTCATGCCTGTAATCCCAGCGCTTTGGGAGGCTGAGGCAGGTGGATCACCTGAGATCAGGAGTTCGAGACCAGCCTGGCCAACATAGCAAAACCCTGTTGTGCTACTGAAAAAAAAAAAAATACAAAATTAGCTGGGCATGGTGTCATGCACCTGTAATCCCAGCTGCTCGGGAGGCTGAGGCAGAAGAATCACTTGAAATTGGGAGGCAGAGGTTGCAGTGAGCTGAGATGGTGCCATTGCACTCCAGCCTGGGCAAAAAGAGTGAAACTCCATCTCAAAAAAGAAAAAAGAAAACTCCTGTTCTGCAAAACTTATTACAAACAACATGAAAAGACCAGCCATTTCTATATAGATTCTCTAGAGAAAATCAAGTACGGCCGGGCGCGGTGGCTCAAGCCTGTAATCCCAGCACTTTGGGAGGCCGAGACGGGCGGATCACGAGGTCAGGAGATCGAGACCATCCTGGCGAACACAGTGAAACCCCGTCTCTACTAAAAATACAAAAAACTAGCCGGGCGAGATGGCGGGCGCCTGTAGTCCCAGCTACTCGGGAGGCTGAGGCAGGAGAATGGCGTAAACCCGGGAGGCGGAGCTTGCAGTGAGCTGAGATCCGGCCACTGCACTCCAGCCTGGGCGACAGAGCAAGACTCCGTCTCAACAAAAAAAAAAAAAAAAAGAGAAAATCAAGTACATATGCATTGCAGCATATGTGACAATAGAAAATATTGGAAACAACTGATACCCATCAGAAGAAATTGTGAATTATTCATAGGACAGAAATCTATACAACACTAAATGTAACAACATGGATCAATCTCTAAGATATAATGTTGTGTTAAGAAAGTAAATTTCAAAAAGATATATGAAATATTATACCAATTATATAAAGTTTAAAAACAAATATATATATGTAGATATCATGAATGCATACATATATATAAAGAAGAAGTATAAAAGTAGACATGGAAAGAATACACACCATCTTGAAGATAGTAATTATCATGAGAAAAATCTACTGGTCCGAAGAGTACTTTTTATCATGAGAACTTTTGATTATTAAAATTCTGAAACAAATACAGTAAAATCTCCCCAGTGAATGCATAGGTGTCTGTTATTTTCTGTATGTTTCATATATTTCATAATGTGAAAACATTTTAAAACCCCAAAGTAAATTTAGAAATCAAACACAAAAATTCTATTTTTATAATCCTATTTTTATAAGATCTTCCTGTCTACTCTAAATATAACTACATAACCTGTATAACCTATATATAACTATATAACTTATATAGATATAAGTTATATATATGTAAAGTAGATGGGAAGAAATATGTGTGTAACATATTATATATAACATATCTATATGTGTTATGTATGTATACATATGTGTGTGTAACTTACGTATATCTAACTTACTGCACAATCATGGCTCATTGCAGCCTTGACCTCCTGGGCCCAAGTGAGCCTCCCACCTCAGCCCTCCAAGTAGCTAGGAAAACACGCAAGTGCCACCACACCTGGCTAATTTTTTAATTTTGTAGAGATGAGATCTCCCTATGTTGTCTAGGCTGGTCTCAAATTCCTGGGCTCAAGTGATCTTCATGGGAGGATATATCTTATCAGAATTTTATCTGAATTGTATTCAGATTTCCATATATAATATATGGAAATTTGAATAAAATATGGAGAAACGAAAAAGCAAAGCTTTTTGTCTTTTTATTTATTTATATATTCCTCTCATTATAAATACACGTATATAACATATGCATAACTTACGTATATATAAGTTCTACCTTATAAGGTAAAGACCTTCCAGATAAATAGATAGATCTAGAAAAATGTTCACTTAATATTGACATTTTATAATAAAAATATTGGTATTTTTTCCTATACTATACTTCTCAGTATTAATGAAACTTCTAATAATGATCATGTATCAATATTTTTTCTAAAAGACAAAAAGGCTAGGTGCTGTAGCTCACACCTATAATCCCAGCACTCTGGGGGGCCGAAACAGGAGGATCACTTGAGCTGCAGAGTTTGAGACCAGCCTGGGCAACATAGGGAGATACCACTTCTATAAAAATTTTTAAAAATTACTGGGCATGGTAGCTCCCATCTGAAATCCCAACACTTTGGGAGGCCAAGGCTGGCAGATCTCCTGAGGTCAGGAGTTCAAGACCAGCCCGGCCAACATGGTGAAACCCTGTCTCTACTAAAAATACAAAAATGAGCCAGGCATGGTGGTGTGCACCTGTAGTCTCAGCTACTCAGGAGGCTGAGGCACAAGAATTGCTTGAACCCAGGAGGCAGAGGTCACAGTGAGCTGAGATTGTGCCACTTCACTCCAGCCTGGGCAACAGAATAAGACTCTGTCTCAAAAAAATTAAAAAATTAAACAAAAAATTAGCCAGGTGTGGTGGTACTTGCCTGTGGTCCTAGTACTTGGAGGGTTGAGGTAGGAGGATCACTTGGGACCAGGAGGTAGAGGCTGCAATGAGCCATGACCATGCCACTACACACCAGCCTGGGTGACAGAATGAGACCCTATCTCGAAATCAATTAACTAATTAATTAAAAGAAAAAAGGTTTGCTTTATTTTTCTCCATATTTTATTCGGATTTCTTTAGTTTTTACCTGATGCTCATTTTCTGTTCTGGAATGCCACATTACACTTAGTAGAAGTTTATGTCTCCTTAGGTTCCTCTTAACTATAATGGTCTCTCAAATTATCCTTGTTTTTGATGACCTTGACAGTTTTGAGGTGTACTAGTCAAGTATTTTGTAAAATCTCCCCCTATTGGAATTTATCTGACATTTTTCTCAAAATTACACTGGGGTCATGAATTTGGAGGTAGAAAACCACAGGTGTAAGACACCATTTCCATCATGTCATAAAAAAGGTACATACTAGGAACATAACCCATAGCTATTGATACTGACCTTGATCACCTGACTGAGGTAGTGTTTGTCATGTTTCTCTACTGGAAAATTACTCTTTTTTTTTTCCTCCTTCCATACTGTGCTCTTTGGAAAGAGGTCACTACGTGCAGCCCACACTTAAGGAGACAGGACTTTTACTCTACCTCCTTGAGGATGAAGAAGCTACATAAATTATTTGGAATTATTCTGTGGGAGATTTGTCTCTTCTTCTCCATTCATTCATTAATTTAATCTCAGCATGGACTCAAGAATATTTAATTTTTTACTTTGGGTTACCATCCATTACTACTTTATTTTCTTGCTCAAATTGGAGCTTTGGCCATCCAGAGCTCTTTTAATTGACTCCTATGTCTCCTTAACATACCCTCCCATGTGTGTTTTTTCTTTTGTTTTGTATCAATTTTTCAAATCAATTCACAAAAAGATGAATATATTAATAATTAGACTGATGCAACAGGTATATTAACAGTGCTTGTGTAGTGTTAGGCACAAAGACCTTAATGATAAGACTGCTGCTATAACTTAGCTAACAATATTAGCTCAACAACAATATTATCACAAAGTTCTCCCTTTTTGAATTCTCCAAGTTAGAGAAACACTGACAAATCTATGGTATTAGTAGGTGCTGACCTTTGTGGACCACTTACCATTCCAGGTACCATACTAAGCACTTAACATCTAACACTCCACTTAATCTTCACAACCCCAGAGCTAACCCCTGAGGAATGTGAGGCACTCTAGGAGTCTAGGTCAGTGGTTCCCAAGGTGTGGTAGGGACCAGCAGGTTCAGTATCAACTGAGAATTTGTTATAAAGGCATATTCTTGATCCTCACCTCAGACCGCCTGAATGAGAAACTCCGGGGCTGGAGCCTAGAATACTGTGTTTTAACATGTTCTGCAAGTAATTCTTGCTAATGCTTGAGAGAGCGGTGGAGCCAGACTTTAAATCCAGATATTAGACATCAGAGCCCATCAAAGCCCTTGTGCTTAATTACTTAATTGTACTCCCTCCCTATTATACTAAGAAGAAAACCAGTAATAGGTGATTTCTACTTAAAAACCGGTCATAAAAGAGATAGTAATCCAGGGCAATTTCATTCTATTCCCTTTGTCTTCCAGTGCTTGACCAAGTAACTTTAAGTATTAAATTTACCACTAGAGGGAGTCCCGACATTCCTCAAATGCTGAACCTTTTAAGAGCATGTAAATAAACACACACTCAATTTTTTGCTGGAAAAAAAAATTTGATTTACATGTATCATCGTTAAAACAATTTGTTTAAGCTACTTAACATGGAACAGCTGCATCTGGAGTTATATTGTTAGGCACAAATCTACTTTTAACAAATAAATACAATATACCATGATTGGTCACTTAACATCTTTCTTATTTCTAAAACAGAACTGGAGAAGGGAAGGAGGAAACTCCAATTAGCAAAATAACAATATACTTTAAATAAAAATAATCTAGTTTAAACTACATCATCATCTCTAAATTCCTGATGAAATAAGACTGGAAAAGAATTCAACAAAATTAGCCAGTTGCCTCTATAGTATCTCCTTCCACCTTGCTCTGAGAAATGAGTTCAGGAATGTTAAATTCAGCACCTAGTACGTGGCAAGTTCTCAGCAAGTAATGCTGAATAAATATGTAAATAAAGCTAATGCAACTCTCTGCCTCCACTAGACCCCCCTTAAAACATGCTAAATAAATTGGAGTTCATTCAATGTTATACAAAATAATACTGTGTTGTTTTCACAATAAATATATAAATATCACAAAGTAGTTCAGAAAAGTCAGACCTTATAATGCTTCTAACCTGGAACAACAATTTCCAGAGATTTTGAAATGCCTTACTCAGGGATAGATGGATCCTATGACACACACCCTCCTTCTTCCAAATATGGAATGACATTCAAATGTTTCAATGTGTTTACGATCTTTGCAAAAAAAATCACTTTTTTGTTATTTTATTTAATTTTCTATTTCAATAGGTGTTTGGGGAACAGGCAGTGTTTGTTTACATGAATAAGTTCTTTAGTGGTGATTTCTGAGATTTTGGTGCACCCATCACCTGAGCAATGTACACTGTGCCCAATGTGCAGTCTTTTATTCCTCGCCTCCCCCTCCCAATTTTTCCCCCGAGTCCCCAAAGTCCATTGTATCATTATTATGCTTTTGTGACCTCATAGCTTAGCTCCTACATGTGAGTGAGAACATCAGATGTTTGGATTTCTATTGCTGAGTTACTTCACTTAGAGTAATAGTCTCCAATTCCATTCAGGTTGCTGCAAATGCCATTATTTTGTTCCTTTCTATGGCTGAGTATAATTCACTCATATTCCATAGTATATATACATATTTTCTTTATCCACTCATTGACTGATGGACATTTGGGCTGGTTCCATATTTTTGCAATTGTGAATTGTGCTGCTATAAACATGCATGTACAAGTATCCTTTTTGTATAATGACTTCTTTTCCTCTGGGTAGATAACCAGGAGTGGGATTGCTGGATCAAGTGGTAGATCTACCTCTAGTTCTTTAAGGAACCTCCACACTGTTTTCCACAGTGGTTGTACTAGTTTACATTCCCATCAGCAGTGTAAAAGTGTTCTCTCTTCACCACATCCACGCCAATATCTATTATTTTTCGATTTTTTTGATTATGGCCATTCTTGCAGGAGTAAGGTGGCTTTGATTGCATTGTGGCTTTGATTTGCAAAAAAATAAAAATAAATCACTTTTAAGAGAGAAAGAGATCCTGGTACTCTGGAAAGAACACTGAAGAAAGAAGACAAAGATTTAGTTCCAGCTCTTCTGCTATCTAATCTCACAACCCTGGCCAAGGCACTTGTCCTCCCAGGCCCCCAGCTCCTCTTTGATGAGATAATGTGTCCCTGGAAAAAGTGTAGCCTGTAAGAAAGAGCATGCCTGCAAGTAGTAAAAAGACTTGAGAACTATTGTGTTAATGCATGATTTTTATGTATCTGCTGACAGAAGGGTAAGATCAAGAGCCCATATCTCAGGAGGAAGTTTCCTTGAGCACTTTCATTTCCATATATTGAGTGCAGATTGAAGAGGGATAATTCAATATGCATCTGTTCAACAATTATGACACCATTTACCAAGCATTTGCTAACAGCTTTAAGAGTTACACAATAGACCTCCCACCTGAGGTCAGGAGCTTCTCACCAGCCTGACCAACATGGAGAAACCCATCTCCACTAAAAATACAAAATTAGCTGGGAGTGGTGGCGCATGCCTGTAATCCCAGCTACTCAGGAGGCTGAGGCAGGAGAATTGCTTGAACCCGGGAGGAGGAGATTGCAGTGAGCTGAGATTGCATCATTGTACTCCAACCTGGGCAACAAGAGCAAAAGTCCATCTCAAAAAAAAAAAAAAAAAAGAGCTACCCAATAAATAACTTGCTTTAACACATCAATAAATTCACATTGATACACAGACAATGACTGTGATGGTTAATTTTATGTGTGATTATGATTGAGCCACAGGTGCCCAGGCATTCCAACAAACATAATTCTGCATGTGTCTGTGAGGGTGTTTATGGATGAGACTAACATTTGCATAAAGGAGAGTGCCCTTCCTAATGTGGGCAGGCCTCATCCAGTCACTCGAAGGCCTGAATAGGAAAAAGTCTCAGTAGGAGGAAACTGCTGCCACCAGACTGCTTGACTTGGGACGTCATATTTTCCAGCCTTCCCTCTAGGACTCAGTCATCTGTTCTCCCTGGGTCTGCACCCTGCTTGCTTTCAGATGGGAACTAAACCATCAGCTCCTCTGGTTCTCCAGCCTTTGGACTTGAACTGAAATGACATATTGGCTCCCCTGGGTCTCCAGCTTGTGAACTGCAGATTTGGGGACTTCTCAGCCTCCACAATTATTTGGGGACTTCTCAGCCTCCATAATTACTCAAGTAATTATGGAGTAATTATATATATATAATTATATATAATATATATTTGTGTATTATATTATACAATGTAATTTTATTGTATAATAAAATTATACAATATATTATATATTATTATATTATATTATATCATATTTACAAACACAGACTATTGGTTCTGTTTCTCTAAAGAACCTTGACTAATACAAGAACAAATCTCTAAACTCCTTAGAATGGCCAAAACGCCTTATACGACCTGGTCCCCAACTACCCCTCCAACTAAATCCCAGACAGAACATGATGTCACCTCCTCCACTCCACCCTCATCAGCTTTCTTCCATGTCCTCACACATACTGTGTTCCCCTGTCATGGGGTTTTCACTCATTTATGTATTTATTCTTTGATAAACTCAACTAATTATTGAATTTCTACTATGAGTCAAGCACTGAGGTGGTAATGGGAATATAAAGTGAACAGGTAACAACATGGCTAGTTTCATGGAGAATATATTCTAGTCACAGAAGACAGAAATAGATCTACGGCCATACCTGAACATGCCTGATCTTGGAAGCTAAGTGGGGTCCAACCTGGTTAGTACATGGATGGGAGAAGACAGAAATAGCATATAAATAAATAGGTTAATTTCAGGACGTGACGTGCTTCAAAGGAAACAAAACAGGGTGATAGAATCATTTGATGATCAGAGAAAACCCCACTCATAGGTGCTCTTTAAGCACCATTTTATACGAAGGGGCCATCCCTGTGAAGACTTGAAGAAGGAGCATTCCAGGCAGAGAGAAATACAAACACAGAACTAACTCTGAGATAAGTTTATCTATAGATAGACACAGAGAGAGAAGCTTATATATATATATGTGTGTGTGTGTATATATATGTGTGCATGTATAGATATATATATACATATATATGACGTGTCTATAGGACAGTGGGGCAGCAAGAGAAGGTAGATGGGTAAACAGAAATGAGATAAAGCCTTAACAGCCAGAATAGGATTTAAATTTTTATTTGAAGCACACTGAGAGGCTTTGGAGGGTTGACATCATCTGATTTACACGTTTGATTTCACACTGCAATGTTTAACAGTGGACATGGGGAGACTAGTGAGGGAGGATTACAGTAAGGATGACTGGTGGTCGTATCTTGGATTATGGGGATGTAGAAAAAAATGAAGAAGGAATGATTCAGGATATATTTTGGAGATGGAACAGATAGGAACTGCCCATGTGGCTGGAAAAAAGAAAGGGTAACTCCTAGGTTTTTGACTTAACAATCAGCTGGCCAATAGTACCATTTTCTGAGATACGAAATTCTGGGTAGGGATGGGAATGGGGCTTGAAGAGGCAAGCGGGCAAACTGCCCACACTGTCCTTCTCTTGGGACTGTTTTTCACTCCCTCTTCACCTAGTTGACTCCTTCCTATTCTTTGGATCTTAGCTCAAATGTCACTTTCTCAATGAAGTCCTCCCCTGACAAGTTCAAACTAAAGCTCTATATTAAGTATACGCTCAATTGCTGCCATGTAGTTTCCCCTAATAGTAGCCTGGAAAAGTAGCCACCAATTCCTCTAGCAACCACACCATCCATAGCATTTCCACTTCCCTCTCACTCTGATCCCTCCAGTCTAGGCCACGTGGCTTGCATCTGCCAATAGGGTATCAGCAAACATAACACAGGCAGAGACTTGAAAGGCACTTGGGCAGTTGACTTGTCCTGCTCCACTATTTTGGAACTCTGAAAGCATGGAAAGAAGCTTGACTGACGCGCTAGACAATGAGAAACATGTGGCCCCTGCTAACGACCTGCCAATGCCATGACACAGGAGTCAGGCCCCCTAGATCATCCACCCGCCAGCTGACCAGAAAGGTGAGTAAGAGCCCACCTGAGCAGAACCAAGGTAAAAGAACCACCCAGCCCACTCAGAATCCCAAGCTAGCCAAACAATTGTAAAAAGTCACTAAGTTTTGTGGTGATTTGTTACACCGCAGAAGTGGATACAGTAGCACATACCTCAGTGGCAATTTTACACATCTTTGTTTGATTAGCTTCTATCCCTGCCACATGACTGTGAGCTCTCTAAAAGCATAGACTATTCCGATCTTAGGTTACTGTGCCAACCTCAAAGCCGAGCATAATACCTGGAACACACCAGGCATCCAACCAATAACATGCTGAGTGAACGCAAGGAGCAAAGAGAGGCACACATTGTAACTCAAGCGAATAGGGGAAGTTGAAAACAAAGGACGGCAGACATCTATTTGTCCAAAATAAAAACTTAATCAGCAGCACACGGCAGCGAGGAATACGAGACCAAAATCACATTTCCTCTGTCTCAAAGGGCTCAAAGTCTAGAGTATAGGAGACAGTACAAAATCAACAAAGTGTACCGTTTTAGCATTCCAACACTTTGCACTTCGCTCCTTCAGACAGTATTAGGGCCCTGTCCCAAAGCGTTAGGACCAGGCCCTAACGTTGCCTGAAAAAGCGAAGTGTGGGAGGATCCCAGAGAGGTTTCTCGAAGCAGATAAAGTCTGAATTGAGGATCATGCGTGTAATCCCAGCACTTTGGGAGGCTGAAGGGGGGCAGGTCACTTGAAGCCAAGAGTTCAAGACCAGCCTGGCCAACATGGCGCAACCCCATATCTACTAAAAATACAAAAAATTAGGCCAGCATAGTGGTGCACGCCTGTAATCCCAGCTATTTGGGAGGCTGAGGCAGCAGAATCGCTTGAACCCAGGAGGTGGAGGTTGCAGTGAGCCAAGATTGTGTCACTACACTCCAGTCTGGGCAACAAAGCAAGACTCCATCTCAAAAATACATATAAATAAATAAAGTCTGAATGGAGTCCTTGCAGTGTTTACTGGGAAAAGCAGCACACGCGAAGGACAGTAGGGTCAAAGGGACAGAGGCGTTCAAAGGACAAAGGAGAGCCTCCTGTTTGTTTGGGGTTTTAGTCTTTTTGAATTTTTGTTGCCCCAGGCCAACCCCGAGAGCCAGAACTGTTCGTTTTTTATCTCAGCACAGGTTCCGTGTAAGCGTTGCCTCCTCATCCAACGCTCAGGCCCTTCAGGTCCGGGATCCCTGCTTCTTAATTATGTGTCTGTTATTCCCAGTGTCTAACACAATCTCTTCCGCGAAGTCGGAACTTGATACGTATTTGCTGAACAAATGGAAAGTTAGGCAGTAAGCACCGCTCCTTCCAAGGGCAGCTCTCAAGAGCCCACGTTTTCAGATTAAGCAACGAAGTGGACGCGTCTGGTACGAGACTACAAGTAGTACAGGCGGAGACGCGGCCCCCAGGCCTCTGGTTTCACATCTCCCTCCTAGTTCCCGGCGGGCCGGCGTCTTTTCTCTGCTCGGTGTAGCCGAGCAGCCCTGGAGGCTGAGTGTCTGGTAAGCGCGGCTGTTAGGGAGGATGAAGGAGCCGCAGCCCCGCGGTGCTTCCCACACGCTTCGCCGGCAGGGACGCGCGGGACGACCGCGCAGGCGGCTCTGCAGGGGTGGGCGCCCCATCACCGTCTTGGTCCCTCGCTGCTTTGCGCTTTCCGAGCCCCAGCCGCGCTCAGGCTGCCTCGGGCATTGACCGCGGGGGCGCGCGCCCCGTTTCCATAGAAACGCTCGGGCTGGCGCGGCGGCGCGAGGGGCGGGCTCTCCGGCTCCCGGCGGCTGCTTGCGCCCCGGCGCGCGCCCAGGCGCCTTGGAATCCCCGTCCTTGGGCCCCCGCAAGGTCCCCTGCCGTGCGCGAGGCAGCATGATGAGGCGCACCCTGGAAAACCGGTAACAGCCCGAGCCCAGCTGCCCAGGGCCGCCCACACTGGAGGGCTGGGGTGAGGGAAGTGGAGCCTCTGTCCGTGGGGCCTCTGCGCCGTATTCCGACCCTGGGCGGCAGGCTGCACGGTCCCAGCTGTGGCCTGGGGCCTAATTCCCTGGGCTGCAGCCAGCGCCGGCGGCGAAGGGGAGCCCGGGGCCCGGCCGGCTGCCACCCACCCACGCCTCCGGGTCTTGGGTCCCCACACTGCCGCGGGCAGTGCAGAAGCCTAGGAGGCAGCCGGGCTCCCAGGCCGCGCTGCGCGGAGCAGCCAGACCAGCCACCTCCCCAGTTAAGGCCAGGCCCACCCGGCCTGGGCCTCTTCCTGTGCCTCTTCCTGTGCCTACACTGCCGGGATAGTGAGGTCAGGACCCCATGGAGAGCAGTCCGCGCCGGGAGACGGTGGATCGTTGGTGGGTTTGTGTCTTCAAAGCTGCAGAATGCCCGGGGAATGTTCGCATGTTACATTAACGTGAAGCCTTCTCATCTCTAACGAGAGTATTTTGCCTTTTGTGTCACCTTTTTCTCTAGGAACGCTCAAACGAAACAACTACAAACAGCTGTCTCAAATGTGGAGAAGCATTTTGGAGAACTATGCCAAATCTTCGCTGCCTATGTGCGGAAAACTGCCAGGCTGAGAGACAAAGCCGACCTCCTGGTGAATGAAATCAACGCGTATGCTGCTACAGAGACCCCACATTTAAAGCTGGGCCTGATGAACTTTGCTGATGAGTTTGCCAAACTTCAGGATTATCGACAAGCAGAGGTATGGAGTGAGATCACAGTGTCATTGTTATGAATGAGCCATGAAGTAGTGGATGAAGGAACCGTGGAAACTTTCACTTGTAATCTACCTAACTGCAGAGGTGGATACAAACTTGATGAAACCTACATTTTCATGTCTATAACACTGCGTGAATCTATTAAAGAGAAGCTTTCGGCCGGGCGCGGTGGCTCACGCCTGTAATCCCAGCACTTTGGGAGGCCGAGGCGGGCAGATCACGAGGTCAGGAGATCGAGACCATCCTGGCTAACACGATGAAACCCTGTCTCTACTAAAACTATAAAAAAATTAGCCGGGCGAGGTGGCGGGGCTCCTGTAGTCCCAGCTACTTGGGAGGCTGAAGCAGGAGAATGGCGTGAACCCGGGAGGCAGAGCTCGCAGTGAGCCGAGATCACGCCACTGCACTCCAGCCTGGGCGACAGAGCGAGACTCTGTCTCAAAAAAAAGAGAAGCTTTCTGTGTTTTATTTTACCGTTTTCAAGCTAAATTTTAGGGAATCCTGAAGTCTTGAATTTCCCCACTTTATTGGCCAACTTTTGGCCAAGGGGTGGCTGTTTACTGGGGGGTAGTGGGAATAGTACACAGGGGGAAGAAAATAAGCATAACTTAATGTCTTGTGTAGCACGTAAGTACATTTTAAAGAATGACTAGAGATGGAAATGTTGGGAATGGTAATGTGGATGGATAAATTATTAATAAATGGGCAAGAGATCATTGCTGCATCCAATTGGAAAATTGACCAATGGTTTACTAACAACAACAACAACAACAAAATGCTATGAATTATATCATGAAAGCAAACCAATACTGAGACACCATGTGGACTTTTTGCTCTGGGTAGCAGGAGAGGTATCCTTGTGATTGTTTTCTTTCTAAAAGCCCATTTTTTTCCTTTAAATACTTAATGAGCACTTTTACTTGTATTTATTTTCAGTTTCACAACATAGGTGAACTTATCAGAAGTTGCCCATTTAGAAATGCGTTGCTGTTTTGTACTTTTCTCATCAGAACCTAAAATGGGGCCGGGCGCGGTGGCTCAAGCCTGTAATCCTAGCACTTTGGGAGGCCGAGACGGGCGGATCACGAGGTCAGGAGATCGAGACCATCCTGACTAACACGATGAAACCCCGTCTCTACTAAAAACTACAAAAAACTAGCCGGGCGAGGTGGCGGCGCCTGTAGTCCCAGCTACTCGGGAGGCTGAGGCAGGAGAATGGCGTGAACCCGGGAGGCGGAGCTTGCAGTGAGCTGAGATCCGGCCACAGCACTCCAGCCTGGGTGACAGCGCGAGACTCCGTCTCAAAAAAAAAAAAAAAAAAAAAAGAACCTAAAATGGAAATTTCAATTTTCAAAAAATAGAGTAAGTATAAAAAAAATTGAACTCATCATTGCTATCCATGCAAATTTGAAGAGTAATCATGTTTGGAGGTACTTTTAGAAAAATGTTGAGTTCTTGTCATGAAACTTCTTCTGTAATAAACAAGTAACTCTCAGTTACATCTAACTGGAAACTTAATGTTTCAAAGATAATTTATATTCACAGGTAATCCTAAAATCTTATTTTAGCCAATAATTTCAGTGCCCCTTTGTAGAAAACCTTTATGCTATTTATCAAATAGCAAAGTGAATTGATTTGCATTTGTTCTCCTTTTATTTCCCTTGCTTACCAAATGGTGGAGGTCCTAATGAACAATGACAAAAAGGTAGGCAACAAAAAGGAGAACAGAAAAAAGACTTAGATAATCCTTAAGCTGAATAATCAGTATGGATTATAAGAAATGGTGTAAACCAAACTGTCCTGAATATCCATGATTTTAGGATTTCTAATATTTGAATACTTAATGGGAAGTTGATTTTTATTTTCCTAATATTTTAAAACAAAACAGTCATATACATTTGTTTACAGAAACTAAAGAAAAATCAATATGAAATTGTGTATTTGTCAATTATATAAATATGTATCATTAAAAAGCCCTTTTCCTGCTATTAAAATATGACATGTTCATTTTAAGCAATTGAATACATGTCACCTATCTTGAGAGAAAAAATTTTAATGTCCAAGAGAGTTATTTTTCCTATGCTGTATTTAAATACTTGCCTTAAAAAAAAAATCTGTCTCTTCAGTGCCTTCCACTAGTGCTACTTGTAAAAGAAGCAATTACTCAAAATGTGATTTAAAAACCTATAACGTTGAAGAAAAACTATTTAATTCTAAATGAAACAGAGATGAGACATACAGTTTGACAGCTCAGCAACTCAGACCATTTATCTTGTTCTGTAGGCTTTGATAATTCACAAATGGCTTCTCAGAAAAAAAAATGCAGCAAATACAGTGATCTCTAAGCTTTTTTGCTTTTGAAGGTTATGTTGCTTTAAATGTTTCCAAGATGCTCTGTTTTTCAGCTTTGATTTTCTTTTCTGAAAAGTTGAGCTATTACAGTTCAGAGATAATATACCTAAAGTATCCAGTACTGTGCTGAACACACTGAAAATGTTGGCTGTATTAAAATTTGAGCCCTCTTAACACCCTTAAACTACTACTTTAAGGTAACAAAGTAATCCTAAGATGATGATGTGGCCAGGATGAGCTCCTGAGACATTTTCTTGTCATTTTGCTTACCAGATGCTTTTCTACTTTTACTATTACTGTGCAGCTTAACAGTTTTTAATGTGTTTGAGTTTAGATTCTGAGTCTTACTAATTTCTAGTGATTAGCCTTTTATTTATAGGCTAAAAGGTTAAGCATTCTAATTTAAAATTTTAATAATTTTCAATAGGTTGAAAGACTTGAAGCCAAAGTAGTTGAACCCTTGAAAGCTTATGGGACCATTGTGAAAATGAAATGGGTAAGTAAATCCATTTTCTCACTTACTATGAGTTACTCTGGCAAAGAGTATGAGGTTTCCAATTGTTTTTTTAATAAGAAATACAAAGTAGTGGCCAGGAGTGGTGGCTCATGCGTGTAATCTCAGCACTCGGAGAGGCTGAGGAGGGCAGATCACGAGGTCAGGAGTTTGAGACCATCCTGGCCAACATAGTGGAACCCTGTCTCTACTAAAAATACAAAAAAATTAGCTGGGCGTGGTGATGTGCACCTGTAATCCCAGCTACTCAGGAGGCTGAGGCAAGAAAATCGCTTGAACCCGGGAGGCAGAGGTTGCAGTGAGCTAAGATAGTGCCACTGCACTCCAGCCTGGGCGACAGTGCGAGACTCTGTCTCAAAAAAAAAAAAAAAGAAAGAAATACAAACTAGTATATAGTCATTCTTTTTACTCTGAAAGGTCCCTTAGCTCTTTAAGAATAATGAAATATTTTTAATGAGCTTATTAAGTATACTGTAGCAACATAGACAACATAGACATTATTATGGAAACTTTAAAATAATTATAATCATGAAAAATACATGGACAGAAATTGCTTTACTATATGAATATAAGTTTTTGTTTAAAGCAGGTGATAGCATTTAGACTTTTAAAATGTGTGAGAGAGTTCTATTTTTAAAACTAACTTTATTGAAGTGTAATTTTAATTTACATCAGCAGTCCCCAACCTTTTTGGCACCAGGGACCGGTTTTGTGGAAGACAATTTTTATTTAGTTCACAATAGGGTTTGCACTCCTATGAGCATCTAATGCTGCCTCTGATCTAACAAGAGGCAGAGCTCAGGCCTTAATACTAGCTTGCCCCCTGCTCACCTGCTGTGCTGGCCCAGTTCCTGATAGACCTGGGAGTTGGGAGCCCCAGATTTATGTGCAATACAATTCTTCCATTTTAAGTGATCATTGAGTTTTGACAAATGTTTATACCCATGTAACCACTCCCACCATCAAAATTACACATTTATATACATATATCTATTATGGTTCATAGTTTTGCACTGAAATTGTGTCATTATTTTGAGAGAATATTAACACATTCTCACATACATAGACACTAATTATGTAATACTTGTAATTCCTGTGGTAATGGTACCAGGATCACACAAGAAATATTCTTCCATTCTTAAAACAGAGTGTGTGAATTTTCTTAAGTCAGACATTTTTACTAACAAAAAAATGCCAATTTGCAGGATGACCTCAAGGCAACATTCACAGCAAGGAATCGAGAAGCTAAGCAGTTAACTCAGTTAGAAAGAACACGTCAGCGAAACCCATCTGATCGACATGTTATTGTATCCTTTGAATTTGGGTCTTTAAAAAAATGTTTAAGGTATGGAGTACAAAAGTAAATGTATATAGAAATTGTGCATTTTTACTTTTAAATGAGTAGAGAATTTGAATATAAAGATTGAAAAGAAATGCATTTAGAAATTCTCAGTATAGAAATTGTCTAATTTTAAAGAGGTTACACCACCTAATTCAAATCCCCTTATATTGTTTTACACAGTAGACTTTGCAAATGAACAAACAAAAAATTCAGATGTTTTTATAAAGAGGAAATTCAGATTTCTGAATTTTATTTTCACATGGTGATGACTAAATATTAATTCTACAATTAACTTAAAGATCTATCGTTAATCCTAATATATCAGTGTCCTCTATGCCCTGTTTTGAGAAAAGGAAAGAAAATTTTCCCATTTAATTTCCTTCATCTTTTAGAAATACAGCAATTATGTGGGCCAGGCGTGGTAGCTCACCCCTGTAATCCCAGCACTTTGGGAGGCTGAGGCAGGCGGATCACAAGGTCAGGAGATCGAGACCATCCTGGCTAACACAGTGAAACCCCGTCTCTGCTAAAAATACAAAAAATTAGCCGGGCGTGGTGGCGGGCGCCTGTAGTCGTAACTACTCTGGAGGCTGAGGCAGGAGAATGGCGTGAACCTGGGAGGCGGAGCTTGCAGTGAGCCGAGATTGCGCCACTGCACTCCAGTCTGGGCGACAGAGCCAGACTCGTCTCAAAAAAAAAAGAAAGAAAGAAAGAAAACAACTATGTGAAATCATGACTTCCAGCCAGTTAACCTCAGGAGGGAGACTTAAGAGTATAATTAAGATCCAAGTTGGACACAAACCTAGACACGACTGTCTACTGTAACAAGGTTCTGTTAAACATGACTATTTCTTAAACTACAATGTGCCTTGTTCATTACTAAACAAAAGCATACAAAATAGTGCCTAACTGCCAGCAACTAAGATAGGTAGGACTGTGTAGAAAGCACTAACATCTGGCCGGGTGCATTGGCTTACGCTTGTAATCCCAGCACTTTGGGAGGCCAAGGCGGGCAGATCATGAGGTCAGGAGTTTGAGACCATCCTGGCCAACATAGTGAAATGCCGTCTCTACTAAAAATACAAAAATTAGCCAGGCATGGTAGCACGTGCCTGTAGTCTCAGCTACTTGGGAGGCTGAGGCAAGAGAATCACTTGAACTGGGAGATGGAGGTTGTGGTGAGCTGAGATCACACCACTGCACTACAGCCTGGAAAACAAAGTGAAACTCTGTCTCAAAAAAAAAAGAAAAAGCACTAACATCCCTACCGCCTCTTTTTTCCATTCCTTCTATGTGTCTCCTTCCTACTTCCTTAAGGTTGTTACTGCCCAGCTCAGCCAGAAACCACATGAGGAGTGGCTCTTTGAGAGCATTTGAGGTTCCAGAACACCTCCATTCCTGAGGGGAGTCCCTTGAGCAGCGATTTGGGGCTGCACCAATTGCTTGGTCCTTCTTCCTTTGGACCAAAGGTACAGAAGTCCAACTTCGTACTAAACAAAAATGGGCAGCCATAGGGCTGGGAGTGGAGTGCCCACTGGAGACTGGGACAGAAACATCTAGATGGTCATAGTGGCATAAGATCTGCAAATGGAGATGATAGAATCTGTGTTTTAAGCAAGTCAGACAAACCAGAGAATGCTGGAAAATTTATGACTGATAACTAGAGATCAAGGCAGAGGCTGTGGGTTGGGGTGCCGGGGGGGGGTTCACCAGTGTTTAAGAATTAAGCTAGGGATCAAAATTTTTTGTTTTGTTGTGTTCTTTGTTGGGGAGGTGGTGATACATGAAGACATCTGGAATCCTGAGTAGTTGGCAAGATTGAATCAGGAGTACTGGTGTCTACACTAAACACAGAAACTAATCTATTCCTAAGACAAACCTTTTTCTGACTTGAATACTGTGCTGTAAACTGCTGTGGAAGGGAGACAATCTTAGAGCACAGATGAAGCAGGTCTGTGGGTTCACATGGTGGGGAGATAAATACAACCTAAGAGGTTATTGCCACAGGTGAATCAATGTGCTTACTGGGTAAGATCTGCAACTTGTGTATTTTAACAACCTGAGACCAAAACATGAAGGACAATCTACATACAAATGTAGTCAATATAAATATACAAATATTCAATCATAGTATCATGGAATATTTCCCAGGATAAACTCTTTTTTTTTTTTTTTTTTTTTGAGACGGAGTCTCGCTCTGTAGCCCAGGCTGGAGTGCAGTGGCCGGATCTCAGCTCACTGCAAGCTCCGCCTCCCGGGTTTACGCCATTCTCCTGCCTCAGCCTCCCAAGTAGCTGGGACTACAGGCGCCCGCCAACTCGCCCGGCTAGTTTTTTGTATTTTTTAGTAGAGACGGGGTTTCGCCGTGTTAGCTAGGTTGGTCTCGATCTCCTGACCTCGCGATCCACCCATCTCGGCCTCCCAAAGTGCTGGGATTACAGGCTTGAGCCACCGCGCCCGGCCCAGGATAAACTCTTAAAATTCATATATGTAGAAGTATGTTTAAGTTTGATATGTAAGATAAGATAGAGTCACTCTGATAGAGAGGATAGGGAAAAGAACAATTCCAGGGCCCTGCCTGCTCACCCCCCAAAGTAGGACTCCGGGTGGCTTCTAAACAAGCTTCCTGTAATGCAGTGTCACAAATACCAATCTGGCTTACCCTTTTAAAAATCATTTTAAACTCTTAACTAATTCCATTTAATACACAAATATCTTTATTCATGGAGTTGTATCTTAGTATTTTAATACAAAGCATTTCCTATTCAAGTTGGTATATTATAGAATTTTGAAGAATTTTCAGTGAAAAGAAGAAATATTAGAAATCTATATTCTCTTTGCTAAAAATGGATGTGTTACTTTGGGTGAGTTGCTATGCTCAAGTAAAGGGATTTGAGACTTTCAGAAATAAATAGTAGTTGCTGGAGGGTGATAGAAGGTGAAGCTACACATATCCCAGCTATGGCTTCTGTTTCCCCATGCTTTCCTGATTTAGCCAACTCTACTTACCCTTCTAAATTTTAAAATGAAAATATCAGTAAATGAGGAGGGTAAAGACATGAGTCAAAAGGAAGTAGTCACAAGTAAAGAGCTGCATCAGTCATGTGTAATAAACAGTATTAGGAATTAGTCTGCTTGAATATTCTCACTAGCACAAGGTTAACGTGTATCAAGTAACTGTTAGAGATTTTTTCATAGTAGTAAGTCTTCAGAGGAGCTCTATTTTATCTTTGAATTTCCTGTAATGAAGTTGTAGTTTAAAGAATCTCAAACACAGAAATATAGAGAAATGTTTTTGATTCCTGGTTATGAATAAGTTGAAAGTTTGTATGATTTTTAAAAACTCTGCAGCCCATATGGTAAATGTATATACAAATACAGAGAGGTATAAATGAATATAATTTTAAGTACTTAATATCTTGAAAATGTGTAGTTGAATGAACCTAATTACAAAAGTAACCATAATTGATACATGGTTACAATTAATATATAACCTAATTGTAAGTGTGTATAATTCTGTGGGTATATAAATTTATTGAAAGAATTGTTATACTCTCTTTGAAATATATTTTTTCCTTTATGAAAAATTTCAGTCACAGGTGGGTAATAAAGTGGTGTGTCAAGAAATGGATCCTTATAGTAAACCCTTTTACTTGTTTCAATTTATACATTTTCTTGAAAAAGAAAGCAAAAGCTAAATGTCACGGTATTACTTATCACAGAACTTTGACAACAAATGCAAACTTTTTCTATGATTAATTATTAAATGGGCCGGGCGCGGTGGCTCAAGCCTGTAATCCCAGCACTTTGGGAGGCCGAGACGGGCGGATCACGAGGTCAGGAGATCGAGACCATCCTGGCTAATACGGTGAAACCCTGTCTCTACTTAAAAAAATACAAAAAACTAGCCGGGCGACGAGGCGGGCGCCTGTAGTCCCAGCTACTCGGGAGGCTGAGGCAGGAGAATGGCGTAAACCCGGGAGGCGGAGCTTGCAGTGAGCTGAGATCCGGCCACTGTACTCCAGCCTGGGTGGCAGAGCAAGACTCCGTCTCAAAAAAAAAAAAAAAAAAAAAAAAAAAAAAAAAAAAAAAAAAAAAAAATTATTAAATGATGATATATGTGACTTTTGAGTAAATGTAATATTAGCACAAGAAACAAAACTTTATTAGGAAGAATTCAATCCGAAAATTGGGCCGTGCCTTTTTAAATTTCTGTGTTACCGTTTAAGAAAAAATCTTAAATATTTTTGGGCAACTTTTGTTCTAGCAGAGGAGATGCTTAAAGAGAGATACACAATTAGATTAGAAATATTCTGCGCTTGACAGTACTATAGCCACTGGCTGTATATGGCTATTGAGTTCTTGAAATACAACTAGAGTAATTTTGGAGCTAGTTTTTAATTTTTTATTTAATTTTAATTAGTTTTAATGAAAATAGCCCCATATGGCTAGTGGCCACCATACTGATTGGACAGTACAGATCAGATAATATGAGTACATGTCCAAATGTGTTAGACTTGCCATCTAATTCATTAGTTACTAGTGTATTTATTTTTTTGTAATAAGCATTAACTAAATAGAAGCAGTGTAACATGGTTGTCTTGTAAAGAAGAATCTACAAGTAGAAATCCCATGCTGAAATATTTTGTAGTGTATATTATATTCCACCTGATGAGGATATTACAGAGTTAGGAATATTTAATGCATTTGGAGAACAAGTAGAAGCAAGCAAGGTAGAAAGAGTCTTGGTTATATACCTGCTAACCCAAAATACCTCAATGTTGTACATTTTAAAGATCAAACTCTCAGTGGTAGAACTTGTCATAGCTGTAGGTCTCTCTACTGTGTGCCACTCTCCTTAGTCCTTTCCAAAGATGATTTCATGTAATCCATACAATAGTCCTATGAGATAAGCATAAAGAGTAGGAGATAATAGGCCGGGCGCGGTGGCTTACACTTGTAATCCCTGCACTTTGGGAGGCTGAGGCGGGTGCCCCATCTCTTCTAAAAATACACAAAATTAGCTGGGCATGGTGGCATGCGCCTATAATCCTAGCTACTCAGGAGGCTGAGTAAGAAGAATCGCTTGAATCCAGGAGGTGGAGGTTGCGGTGAGCCGAGATTGCGCCACTGCACTCTAGCCTGGGCAACAAGAGCAAAACTCTATCAAAAAAATAAAATAAAATAAGGCCAGGCGCGGTGGCTCAAGCCTGTAATCCCAGCACTTTGGGAGGCCGAGACGGGCGGATCACGAGGTCAGGAGATCGAGACCATCCTGGCTAACACGGTGAAACCCCGTCTCTACTGAAAATACAAAAAAAAACTAGCCGGGCGAGGTGGCGGGCGCCTGTAGTCCCAGCTCCTCGGGAGGCTGAGGCAGGAGAATGGCGTAAACCCGGGAGGCGGAGCTTGCAGTGAGCTGAGATCTGGCCACTGCACTCCAGTCCGGGCGACAGAGCGAGACTCCGCCTCAAAAAAAAAAAAAAAAAGATAATCTGTAATTGAGAGAATTGAAATAATCTTTACTAAGTCATAAGTCCTTTTCAGGGGAGAAATGGCTAACGGAGAGAGAGAGAGACAAAAGAAAAATAATTTTTGATAAATGGCACAGATAGTGAAATAGAGGGAAGCAGTAGAAAATATGGGACATGGTTTTACAGTAGGTTATCCAAGGGTGTCTGGAAAAAAAAAAATGATTTTTTAGACAGAAAAGGAAGGATTTGGGGGTAGTTTTTGTCCTTGGGGTTTTTTTTTCTAGATCGTGAATCAAGTCAGTAAATAAAGTTTTTTATTCTGCATGTGCTTACATAGATCATTTTATTATATATGGTAAAATATAATATTAACAATTTACACTGTTATGCCAAAAAGCCAGTACTGCACAATGGTAGAATTTACCAGTAAGCTCAACTGAATGAATTTTCATTTTTTTTTTATATCTTTGGTTGGGGAATACTTTTGTAGGCAGAAACGGAATTACAGAGAGCTGCAATGGATGCTAGCCGAACAAGTCGTCATCTGGAGGAAACTATTAACAACTTTGAAAGGCAGAAAATTAAGGATATAAAGGTAATAAAGTAACTGTTAGGGTTCAAAATGTGTTTTTAACCTTATTTTTTACTTTAAACTCATGAAAAATTTAAATTACTCTATATTTTTTAGCCCATAAATACTGCTTATAAAGAAAATATGATAAATAAGGGGCCGGGCACAGTGGCTTATGCCTGTAATCCTAGCACTTTGGGAGGCCTAGGCAGGTGGATCAGTTGAGGCCAGGAGTTTGGGACGAGCCTGGGCAACATGGAAAAACCGCATCTCTACAAAAAACTAGCCAGGTGTGGTGGCACATGCTTGTAGACCCAGCTTCTTAGGGAGCTGAGGCAGGAGGATCACCTGAGCCTGGGTAGGTTAAAGCAGCAGTGAACCATGACTGCACCACTGCACTCCCTGCGTTCCAGCCTGGGCAACAGAGCCAGACCCTGCCCACCCCACCCCCCAACAACAACAAAAAGAAAACAGAAAAAGCAAAAAATATTATAAATAAAATATATCATGGGTTTTTGTTTTTTTTTAAATGGAAACAGTGGTATATAAAAGACCAACATTTCCAAACAGTAGCCAGATATTCAGCTTTTTATAACAAATACTATTTAATCAAGGGGAACTAACATTTATTGTGTTTTTATATACCAGGCGCTACAACAGGCACTTTATATAAATTCTTGCAGTCTTCACAGCACCTCCATGAGGATGAGGTGGTGTTATTAAGAAATTAAGCAGCCAGGCGCAGTGGCTCACACCTGTAATCCCAGCACTTTGGGAAGCTAAAGCGGACAGATCACTTGAGGTCAGGAGTTTGAGACCAGCCTGGCCAACATGGCGAAACTCCATCTCTACTAAAAATAAAAAAATTAGGCATGATGACATGCACCTGTAGTCCCAGCTACCGGTGGGGGGCTGAGGCAGGAGAATCACTTGAACCTAGGAGGTGGAGGTTGCAGTGAGCCAAGAAGAGCATGCCACTGCATTCCAGCGTGGGTGACATAGCGAGACTCTGACTCAAAAAAAAAAAAAGAAATTAAGCAGAGACATAAATATTTTACCCAAAGTACAATAGCCAGAAATAGGAGCTATAAACCAATTTTTTAATGTGTGATTTCTGTTATAATACAGTCATTAATTTTTTTATAGCTTAATACTGTGTAGTAACTACATATTATCAAATAAGTAAACAGGGTAATAGTAGCCAACCACATAAATTTGCATCTACTATGATATAGTATCTTAGTCAACAAAATCACAAGAATTGCCTTATTCTAACACATTTGTAGATTTGAAACTTTCTTGGGGATCATGAAATTCAGCAGGTCTTTTTGATAACCATCGTGGAAACACTTGAAGGACCTCTTATGACCATCTTACAGACTTTAAAACTCATCTAAGGCTCTTTTTGGCTCACTGAAGATTTTCCTGTAACAAGCTTTAAATATTTGTTTTACTTCTATTGACAAATCTTCCTTCATAAGCTATATTCTTTCAATAAAATAAGCATTATCTGCCACTTAATTATATTATTTATCTCTGAAATCCATGAAACAGTATTCATTTACATCTTTTATTTTCTTTAATTTCCTGTCATAGTTTCAAAGGATTTCTGAGCTTCTCAATTTAGTCACAGGCTCTGTACTCTTCTGTGTAATAGTAGATTGCTACCCACAGAAGAACATCTCAGGAGGCTGTCCCGAGACAAATTCCTTTACCAAGCTAGGAGAGTATGGTCAGGGTATAAAGTTTTATAATTGTTGACATCCCCTCTTAAACTGAGGGAGGAAGGAGAATTATTAAGATAATTAATTAACCTTAACCTGAAAAATGGGAATGGAGACTTGTGAGCTATGCCTGATTCCACTGTTGGGTAAAGGCTTCTTTAGTGATGGGAAACTGATTCCTTGCTCCATCGCTGTTCCTCAGACCTGCAAATTTTTCATTTACACATGGAAATTTGTCTCTACTCTGATCTTTGGGCTCGCTTCTGTGTTCTGCCTGGATGCTGGTTTTAATTCCCTGAGCATTAGAGTACCAAACCCCGCAGAGAAAGTGAGTGCAGCATTCCCAGCTACAATTCCTGCTACCTGGGATTTCCTGAAGCAACAGGAGATGGGAGTAAGGTGCTGTACGGTGGAGGGTGCACAGAGAAGAAAAGAGCTTCTAAGCTTTTCTCTATTATGCCCCCAAAAGAGGGAAGTCTCTTGATTTCAGGAAGTCTCTTGGTCACAGAAGAAAATTTTAAAAAGACAGCAAGAAACCTACACTTTAAAAACATTGAGCTGTAATTCACTGTGCAACTCTGGTTTTGAGTGTATACACAGACATATATATATATATATATATATATATATGTCTCTCCACTCCATGTTAGAACATTGTTGTCACTTCAACCTTGTACAGTTTAGCTTTTGCCCCTGTCTGCTTCCCAACCCTAAGCAACCACCACTAATCTTCATCTCTGTGGATCGAGCTATTCTACACATTTCATAGAATGGAATCATCAAATACATTGACTTCTATGACTGGCTTCTTTCACTTAGCCTGCTTTCAAGGCATATCCATGTTGTAGGATATGTCAGTACTTCATTCCTTTTTTTGACCAACTAATATTCCATTGTATGGATATACCACATTTTGTTTACTCATTTCAAGGACATTTCAGTTGTTTCCACCTTTTGGCTATTGTGAATACTAATATAAACATTTATGTACAAGTGTTTATGGACATATATTTTCATTTCTTTTGGATATATACCCAGGAGTGGAATTGCTAGATTATTGGTAACTTTATGCTTAAGAATTTGAGGAAGTGCCAGACTATTTTCTAAAGTGAATGCACCATTGTGTTTGCCCACCAGCAGTATATGAGGGTTACAACTTCTCTGCATCCTCAGTACTTGCTATTCATCAGACTTCTTGATTGTAGCCTTCCTAGTGGGTTTGAAGTAATAGTTTCATTGTAGTAGTCATCTCATTATAGTTTTGATTTGCATTCCATGATGATGCATTTTTTTTCTTTTTTTTAAATAGAGACAAGGTCTCACTATGTTGCCCAGGCTGGTTTTGAACTCCTGTTGCCCAGGCTGGTCTCAAGTGATCCTCCCACTTCAGCCTCCCAAAGTGCTGGCATTTACGGGTGTGAGTCACTGTGCCTTGCCTGATGCTTTTTGGCCATCTGTGTCATCTGCCTTGAACAAATGGCTATTGAGATCCTTTACCCTTTTTTTCTCCTTTTCGGTTTTTTTTTTTTTTGAGACGGATTCTCACTCTGTCGCCCAGGCTGGAGTGCAGTGGCGCGATCTCGGCCCACTGCAACCTCCACCTCCCAGATTCAAGTGATTCTCCTGCCTCAGCCTCCCAAGTAGCTGGGATTACAGGCATGCACCGCCACGCCTGGCTAATTTTTGTATTTTTAGTAGAGATGGGGTTTCGCCACGTTGGCCAGGCTGGTCGTGAACTCCTGATCCCAGGTGATCTGTGCACCTCCACCTCCCAAAGCTCTGGGATTACAGGCGTGAGCCACCATGCCCGGCTCCTTTACCCTTATTTTAACTGGATTGTCTTATTTCTGAGTCGTGAGAGATTTTTATATATTCTAGATAGAAGTCCCTTATCAGATAATCTGCAGTTTTTCCCATTCTGTGGGTTGCCTTGTCACTTTCTTGATAGTGTCTTTGAAGCACAAGTTTTTAATTTTGATGAAATCCAATTTCTCTCTCTCTTACTTGTGCTTTGATGTTATAACTAAGAATCCACTGCCAAATCCAAGGTCATGAATATTTATTCCTATGTTCTCTAACAGTTTTATAGTTTCAGCTCTTATATGTCTTTGATCCATTTGAATTAATTTTTATATATGGTTAAATTTTGTAAAGGTTAAATTTCATTATTTTGCATGTGACTGTCTAGTTGTTGCAGCGCCATTTGTTGAAGAGACTATTCTTTCCTCAATTGAATGGTCTTGGCATCTTTATTGAAAATCAGTTGACGTGGTTTTACTTCTGGGCTCCCGTTCCTTTTCATTAATCTATGTGTCTATCCTTATGCCAGTACCCACACTGTCCTAACATTGCTTTATGGTATGCTTTTAAATCAGGTAATGTGAGTCTTCGTACTTTCTTCAGATTTTTTAAAATTGATATGGCTATTCTGGATCTATTGCAATCCTGTATGAATCTTAGAATCAGTTTGTCAGTTTCTACAAAGAAGTCAGTTCGGGTTCTTACAAGGATTGTATCACATATGTAGATTAATTTCAGGAGTATTGACATCTTAAGAGTAATTCTTCCTGTCCATGAACATGGGATGTTTTTCCATTTATTTTAATATTCTTTACTTTCTTTAAGCACTATTTATAGTTTTCAGAATATAAATTGTGCATCTTTTGTTAAACTTCTTCCTATTTTATACTTCCTGTTGCTATCGTAAATGGGTTTGTTTTCCTAATTTCATTTTCAGATTGCTTGTCACAAATGTATAGAAAGACAGTTGATTTTTGCATACTGACTTACGTCTTACAACCTTGCCAAACTTGATTATTAGTTCTAATAGTTTTTTAGTAGATTGGTTACATTGAGATAAATTTAATAAATTGAGATAAATTAGATTTTCCACATATTAATTTTGTTTTCTGCAACAACCTACAATTTAAATGCAAACTCCCATAACCTTAGCAAACTCCCAGAAACATGAGCACCAGATTATCAATACTAGAGTCTGTTAGGGTTCTCAATCTCCATTCTGCACATCATTCCTCATTACTGTCAAATTGCTTCCTTTCCAAGTAAGGCCATATTTGGGATCTTTTATGATAAAGAGGGATGTAGAAATCTCACAAGGTTGCCTCAAAGATCAGTCAAAAGGGTTACATTACAGCTTTTTTTTTTTTTTTTAAGAGCTGGTGTCTCCCTGTGTTGCCCAGGCTGGTCTCAAACTCCTGGGCTCAAGCAATCCTCCCACCTCGACCTCCCCAGGTGCTGGGATTACAGGCGTGAGCTACCATGCCTGGCTGGCCCCCTTATTTCTAATAACAATATTCACATATTGCCATGTTGATCTTAGCATGTCTCATAAACATTTCTGTGAGAATACTTGGAAAAGTCAGATTATTGATACCACTCTTAATTTGGGGAGAAACAGACAAAACATTCCTATTCCTACCTATTATCAGGCTACTGCTTCTGATAAGGGCAGAGTTTGTGGCTCCTTGAACCACTCTGGAAGCAGAAATGATTGGTAGTAGTGAGCACTGCTCATAACTGTGTGTGCATTACTGTGTTTGAGGTGAGTTTAATTGATAAGTCCATTTGAGTTTTGGTATTGGAATTAAACAGCAAAGTAATACATTTTTGACAGACTTTTCATAGGAACTTTGCAGAGTATCTCTCTGAAATAGGCTGTTACAGAACTTAGTGTACAAAATGAGAGAAAAATCACAATCCCATTTGTTTCCATGTATTAGGAAAAGTCATCAGTATATGATGAATGTCAAGGGAATTTCACAATTACAAAAAAGGTACTTAACCAGGAGTTACTCCTGTCACAAACGGGGATAGGAACTCAGTATGTAGTGAAATCGCTGACATAAGCAAGAAACATCATAATTAATTTTTATAGCTTTATTTTTATTATAAATATAAATCATAAAACTTATCCATAAAATTAAAATTATAAGAGAAAAATTTAGTCTTACCACCCAAAAATATTCACCATTTTTTATTTTACCCTTCCAGATTTTTTCTATGTATATATACAGAGACATGGTAATAACAATAACAAACATTTCTTAAACATTGACTGTGTGCCAGGTACCATTCTAAGCATTTTGCATGAATAAACTCATTAATTCCTCAAAACATCATTATGAGGAAGGTACTATTTTTAGCCCTGACAATTATACCATTATTAATGGGACCACCGTATATATAGCATCTCTTCTTAAAACTTATGGATGTATTTATGCCAAGAAACAGATCCATATCATTTTTTGTTATCTTTATGATATTTTGCAGTATGGTTATATTGGTTCATTTAACCAGTCCTCATTGGTGAATGTCTAGGTTATTTTTGCAATTGTAGCTGTCACTGCATCATTACACATCGTTAAATAGCAGCCTTAACTGCTAGCCCAGTTATTTTCTTGAGACAAATTACCAGATGTGGAGTTCCTCCTTCAGAGCATACACTTTTAATGTTAATATATATTTTTAAAACTTCTGTCCACAAAGGTTAAACCAGTTTACATTCCTACTAAACCTTGCATAAGCACAGGTACAATGATGAGTTTGTTTGGTTTTTTTGTTGTTGTTGTTTTGAGATGGAGTCTCGCTCTGTCACACAGGCTGTAGTATGGTGGCATGATCTTGGCTTACTGCAACCTCTGCCGCCTGGATTCAAGTGATTCTTCTGCCTCAGCCTCCCAAGTAGCTGGGATTACAGGCGTGCACCACCATGCCCAGCTAATTTTCGTATTTTTAGTAGATGGGGTTTCACCATGTTGGCCAGGGTAGTCTAGAACTGCTGACCTCAGGTGATCCACCTGCCTCGGCCTCCCAAAGTGCTGGGATTACAGGCATAAGCCACTGCACCTGGTGTGTTTTTTGTTTATTGACACCGTAAGTTGCAGTATTTTTAATAAGACGATAGGTAAAAAATCAGTATCATTTGCATTATTACTGCTGAGCTTTTTAAATGTATTTAGCAATACATTTCTTTAGTAAATTATATTTTTCCTTAACCTATATTTCTGTTGGATGTTGGAATTTCTTACTAATTTCTAAAAATTACTTATATGGAGACAATTAGCCCTTCAAATGAAAGAGAAAGTATGTTGCAAATGTATTTTCTCATTTTACTGCTTACAGAGTTTTTGCCACCTCTTAAGTTTTTTTATTGCCAGATTTATCTGTCTTCTTTTTCGTTTCTTCCTTGGTGTCATGCTTAGAAAGGTTTTCATCCCCTAGGTTATATAAGTATTGCTTATATTTTCTTGATTTTTAAAATATTTTAAACATTAAATATTGAGCTGGCAGCTGTGTTTTGCAGTGTTATGACATGGATATATAACTTTAATTTTCAGATGGGTAGACAGTTCTCCTGACATCCTTTATTGAATATCCTATACTCTGGAGAGCTGTCATTTCCTCTTTGCCAAAATGTTCTTAAAACCTTTTCATTAAAGATCTCTTTTGTTAATCAAACAAGATAGAGGCTTTACTGTTAGTCACTACGTCCAATTTAGCTAGTTGACTTTGTTGTTGTTGAGACAGAAGTCTCCAAATGTTGCCAAGCTGGTCTGGGGCACCTGGACCCAAGGGAACCTCCTTCCTCAGCCTGCTAAGTAGCTGGGATTATAGGCACATGCCATTGTGCCTGACTAGTTTACTTCTTGAGCATTAAAAATGGGTGTTTTGGCTTGTCATCAACTCTTAGTTCAGTTTTCCCTCTAGGAGTTTCCACATTCAAGAAAACCTGACTCCTTTCTGGTTTGCAACTATCATAAGGACACTAACAACTAAGAGTAGGTCCCAGCCCTGGTCAGAAGCCATTCCTCCTCTAAAGTATTCCTGGGTATCTAGAGATACTTTAATATAAAATCCAAAATTGTATTTTAGCATAAGGCCGTTTATCAGTCAGTTGCCAGTCTGGTATACCTGAGCCCTCTCTAACTTACATGAAGTGACAATAAGGGTGATTGTGAATCATAGTTACAAGTCTCTTTTAACCTAGGCCCTGTCCTCTCAGTTAGAATGACATAAATCACTGAGTAGCAATCAAAGCCTCTTAATGCTCCCTTAAGTGTTTTTCTAATCATCTAGGAAAGAATGGGGCTGGAGGGAAGAACCACAGGCCACTGATAATTATCTATATGGCTGTCCTCCAAAGTATATGACCACTCTTTTCTGGGTTATCTTAGGAGAGCAGGGATGAAGCGAAATGTGTATTTGACTAGCCTTCTAATATAATCCATGCTTCAGTATTTTCTGCCTTGTTCTTATTCAGCCCAGTTCTCTCTACATTGCTTATTTTGTTATAATTAAGATGATACGATCATGTTTATTAAAAACTTGCCTGGTTCCCATCTTTTCCCTATCTACTGATTACCTCATCCCCTGCTTAGATCAACATGCACATCTTCACTCATACTTTTTGTTCATGATCTTCCTTGTCATAAGTTTCCATCATGCTTATATAGAGGTTACCTGCACAGTTTATCTGTGAAGGAAATTATTGATTCTGGCAAGAACAGCACAGTTCAGTGGGCAATAGCAAAAAAACCTTAAATGAGCTATAACCTTATAGTCTTAGAATCAGATCTGTGTCTAAAGAGTTTTATCTGTCAGCAACACTGGGCAAGTCAGTATCTGTAAACTGGAACGCTCTATGCAAATATATGGTATTATCATCAGTGGCAGGAGTGTCATTACTACCAAGTAACTCCTTTATGTTTAGAGAATACAAGTAGCATATAGTGTGGAACCTAATTCCTGTTGAAAAAAATGTTCTACTGTTTAAACATCAGTTGGAATTGCTAAAACACCAGCTTCATAACTGAACTGCTCTAATAGTAAGTATATGGTATTAAAAGTATACAGTAGCATACATTTTAGTCAGATCTTCTGTTATTATAAATGTCAGTTACTAAGTATAAAGAGAACTAACTAAAATAAAAAATAGGATGGAAGTGAATGGTGATAAAGGAAACACTTTGTATAATTTGAAGGTTTGGCAGCAAAAGGTCTTCACAACTGTTTCTCTTTCAGTTATCTTTTGCACTTTATTTGCCCTGTAGAAAAACAGATACTTCTGTATTTTATAAAATACCAAGACTATAGTGAGGAATAAAGTTACTATATTCATAAAGAAATTTAAATCCTTGTTTAAATTCAATTCTTTGGTTTTTTTTAGACTATATTTTCTGAATTTATCACAATCGAAATGTTATTTCACGGCAAAGCTTTAGAGGTCTACACTGCCGCCTACCAGAATATACAAAACATTGATGAAGATGAAGATTTAGAGGTAGGACTATGTCTATCTAAGCTCAGTTCTTCTGTTAATGTGGAAATATTTAAAAGAGAACATTAGTTTGTATGTGATTAGTATCTTTTTTTTTTTTTTTTTGAGACAGAGTCTCACTCTGTTGCCCAGGTAGGAGTGCAGTAGTGTGATCTCAGCTCACTGCAACTTCCGCCTTGTGGGTTTAAGCAATTCTCCTGCCTCAGCCTCCCAACTAGCTTGGATTATAGGTGCCCACCACCATGCCCAGCTAATTTTTGTATTTTTAGTAGAGACGGGGTTTCACCATGTTGGCCAGGCTGGTCTTGAACTCCTGATCTCAAGTGATGTGCCCACCTCGGCCTTCCAAAGTGCTGGGATTACAGGCATGAACCACCATGCCCAGCCATGATTAATATCTTAAATTTGAACACTACAGTGGTTATTATGTATAATCCAAAACAGATGAATTTTTATGATTTTCCATTTATTTTCAACTTTTCAAATTAACCATGGCAAAAGTTCCAGGAGTTAATTTATTAATAGCTAGTAAAATACAATTTACATACAGCCATTAAATAAAATACTGTGTATCATTTTTACTGGTAATATAAGCCCACTGAAGTGTGCTAAAAAAAAAACTAACATTTAGTGACTTCAGTAACATTTGAGTGTTTACATTATGCACAATACCCAAAGCTTTACATGCATTTTCTCATTCAAACCTCAAAATCTTAGGTGGTAGGTGCTGCTGTAACTCATTTTACAACTACAGAAACAGGCCGAGAGGATTTAAATAACTTATTTGTGGCCACTTAGCTAGTAAATAGCAGAATCAGGATTCTGACTGACTATGTAATGTAATCACTAAGCTATGAAATAAATGTAGGTTATGTAAGCTTGCTTCATGCTGATGGTTTTAGTTAAAAGCAGATAATTCTGATTGGCCAACTAACATTAGAGCAAGTAAATATCAAAGCCTGGTCCTCAATGAGCAATTCTGTAAATATCCAACCCTCTTACCTTCCAAAAGGAAAAAATAAAGGTACAAAAGTATTTATGCTGAAGTAAACTGTTCAAGACATACTTTCCCCATCTCATCTCTAATACAGAAGTGAAAAAAAGCCATGTAATCCCAACATATAACAAGAATTCTGTATTAATAAAATATGGAAGTGTCTACCACTTAACAAATTTGAAGATTCCCCCCAGTTTTTTTTTTTTGTATCTTCCCTCTGCCTCCAAGACAGAGTCTTGTTCTGTCACCAAGTCTGGAGTGCAATGGTGCGATCTCGGCTCACTGCAACCTCCACCTCCCAGGTTCAAGTGATTCTCCTGCCTCAGCCTCCCTAGTAGCCGGGATTACAGGTGCCTGCCACCACACCCGGCTAATTTTTCTATTTTTAGTAGAGATGGGGTTTCACCATGTTGGCCAGGCTGCTCTCGAACACCTGACCTCGTAATCGGCCCGCCTTGGCCTCCCAAAGTGCTGGGATCACCAGCGTGAGTCACTGCGCCTGGCCTAATTTTTTTTTGTATCTTAACTATCAATAAAGAGATCCTCTGAGCCTTCCTGTGCCATTACTCCATGGGCTTCAGGAAACTTAAAACCAGAATATAGGTTAAAGAAAATGAAGAAAGTACATATTACAGTATGTGTATATATGTTTCTAATGTCAAAATCTAATTTGTTTTATATCAGTTATATATACATATTTCTCTATTTGTCAGTAATGACTTCCCAAGTGTTACTTCCAAACACTACAGCTAAGGTTTCTTAACTTTCACTCCTTTTCATGTCCTGCTTTTAAAAACTGATTATAAAGGCCAGGCGCAGTGGCTCACGCCTGCAATCTCAGCACTTGGGGAGCCCAAGGCGGGTGGATCATCTGAGGTCAGGAGTTCAAGACCAGTCTGGCCACCATGGTGAAACCCCATCTCTACTAAAAATACAAAAATTAGCTGGGCATTGTGGCGGGCACCTGTAATCCCAGCTACTTGGGAGGCTGAGGCAGGAGAATCACTTGAACCCGGGACGCGGAGGTTGCAGTTAGCTCATATTGTGCCACTGCACTCCAGCCTGGGTGACAGAGTGAGACTCCATCTCCAAAAATAAAAAGGGCAGGCACGGTGGCTCATGCCTGTAATCCCAATACTTTGGGAGGCCGAGGCAGGCGGATCATGTGGTCAGGATATTGAGACCATCCTGGTCAACATGGTGAAACCCCGTCTCAAAAATTAGCCAGGCTTGGTGGCATGCGCCTGTAATCCCAGCTACTTGGGAGGCTGAGGCAGCAGAATCGCTTGAATCCGGGAGTCGGAGGTTGCAGTGAGCCAAGATCATGCCATTGCACTCCAGCCTGGCAACAGAAACTCCATCCCAAAAAAAAAATTGATTATCAAGCTTTCATCTGTCATTTATAAAATAATAGCAAATGTTTACATATTACAGTGAGTCAGCTATTGATCTTTGCATTTTAATTATATTATTTTAATCCTCTCAACAACTTTGATGAAAGTACTTATTCTGATTTCTGTGGATGAGAAAACAGAAGCATAGTGAGGTTAAGAAACTTCCCAGAGATCTCATAGCTACCAAGTAGCAGAGCTGAAAGTCTGATCCGGAAGTCTGACTACAAGGCCCATTATGCTTTAATCCTCTCTACATTAGACTTCCAGAAGTATGGTTCTTGCTGAGTGACATTAATCATTTCCTGCAAGAAATAACACTGCATTTAGTGGCAGGTTCAAAAGTGATCCCCCAATTCTTCTTCAAGACTGTAGTCCACTTTGTAAGTATTTTCATTCTTCTTTGTATAATACATTTGACATGCCATTTGTTAACTGACCTTAAAGTTCCTTCAAGCCCTTCAGTCCCCAAGGTTTTCCTTCTTATCCCAGAGGTCCTAGGTATTTTTTTGTTACACCACTTCCTTTATAACTTACCACTACTCTTAATCAGCCATCTAAGTAGTTTGTGGGAAAAGAGCTCTATGTAAAACTAAAGGTCTCGGGAATATGTGGTAGATTTTTTTTTTTTAATATCAACTCCCCTACTTTCTAGTGAAGTAATACTGAGCAAGTTAACTTACTCGCTCTTCAGCTTCCTCCTTTCTAAAATGGAGATACTGTAGTACTTACCTCATGTCGTGTTTGTTCAACAACTATTTATTGAGCACCTCATATGCACCAAGCACCATTCTAAGTGTGAAGGATTTAGCATTCTAAGTTAGAAACAGTCCAAGTTGTCAAAGCAGTAACTTTAAATCTACCAGGGAATTCAGACATTTAAAAAATAACTAACCATTTTTTAATAATATGACCAGTCCTATAAAGGGAAAAAAAAAAGTGTGCTGTGTGTGATGGAGGGTTACAAATAGTCTGGAGAATCAGAGTGATTTCTTAGAATCTTGAGAGATGCATGGGAGGGTGCCTGGCAAAAACTTTCAGGGAGAGTGCATAGATATACATACAAAGGTCCTGCGGCAGGACTGTTGTGAAGAAAGAACAGTGTATTTAAAACAATACAGTTGAGAATCATAGCATGTCATGGAAAAAAACAAAAGCAAAACAGCACAGTATAGGGCACGAGCACATGTTCAATGAACCACGGGCATAAACTATTTATTATTATGCCATATAGCAATTGTGGAAAGAACAGTCTGGAGAGAATTGTGGGACCAGGGGAAGTAACTAATTCATGTAACTGATACAATATCAAACAGGTACCTACCAAGAGGAAGGATCCTGTAAATACAAGGTTTCTTGGAAAGAAGCAAAGAAAACATGCAGAAAAAGACTGAGAAATAACTTGCTATTCTTCCAGATAGTCCATGCTTTGTAAGAACCGCTGAGATTTATTCCAGCTGCAGCCAGTGTTTTGTACTTAGGCTCCTCTAGTTGTATCACAAACCATCTTAATTGTTTTTCACATAGAAAGTATTGTCAGCCAGGCGCGGTGGCTCAGGCCTGTAATCTCAGCACTTTGGGAGGCTGAGGCAGGCGGATCATGAGGTCAGGAGTTCGAGACCATCCTGGCCAACATGGTGAAACTCTGTCTCTACTAAAAATATAAAAAATTAGCCAGGCGTGGTGGCGCGTGCCTGTGATCCCAACTACTTGGGAGACTGAGACAGAAGAATCACTTGACCCTGGGAGGCAGAGGTTGCAGTGAGCCAAGATCGTGACATTGCACTCCAGCCTGGGTGAAAGGGTGAGACTCCATCTCACGGAAAAAAAAAAAAAAAGTATTGTCAGGTCATCTCTGTATTAACTTCAGAGCACATTCAGATCTTGAGAACTGCTCTTAGAAGAAATATTGGACCATGTTGAAAAATGCATTATTGCCAATAAATTGGAGTAAAATGTTAATTTTAATAAATATTTAACTGGTATAGACTTGTATCCCAAGGGTTACATACTGTTTTCCATTTCCCACTTTAAATTCCATCTTTGCTAGAAAAGTTAAAGGAATGTTTTTAAGAAAAATGTTTCTCCTCCAAATACCAGTTGTTTAATGAGTCATTGCATTTTTTTTTTTTTTTTTTTTTTGAGATGGAGTCTCACTCTGTTGCCCAGGCTGGAGTGCAGTGGCACGATCTCGGCTCACTGCAACCTCCGCCTCCCGGGTTCACGCCATTCTCCTGCTTCAGCCTCCCACGTAGCTGGGACTACAGGCACCCACCACCTCGCCCAGCTAATTTTTTGTATTTTTAGTAGAGACGGGGTTTCACCGTGTTAGCCAAGATGGTCTCGATCTCCTGACCTCGTGATCCGCCCGCCTCAGCCTCCCAAAGTGCTGGGACTGCAGGCGTGAGCCACCGCGCCCGGCCCGTCATTGCATTTTTATATCATACCAGGATGTCAGTGGTCCATGTCTGGCACCAAAATTGAATTTGGTCCTTGGTAACCTGTTAACCTAATTAGCACCCCTGAATTACTTTAAAACACAAGTCTCACCTCCTATGTTTTATCCTTGATTCCTTCCGTGTCCTGCAGTTCTCTGAGATTTAAAGGAATGTATAGCCATCCCCTAATTTAGGTCTCCTTTTCCCCCCTATAGAAGATGTTAATTAAATTCACTTTTGCCAAATGAATGATGTTAACTATGTTTGCAAGTTAACGGTTAACATCATTCATTTGGCAAAAGTTAATTTAATTAACATCTTCTATTTGCCGGGGGGAGATGCATAGGTAAAACAGGGCTCCCTTGCTTAAGAGAGAACTTGAGACAGATATGTAATCAATTACAAAACACTGAGTTAAAAGCCATACTTGAGAGTATGAACAGTAGGAGCTACTCAGACAATAGGGGAATGTAGAAGAAAGATGGCGTTTTACATTGTTCTTGAAGGACAAGTAATTCTTGAAGGACAGTTTGCTGTAATTCTAGGCTAAGGAACCAGCACTGCAAAGGCATAGTATAACTTAGGTTCTGCATTTACAATCAAGAATCACAAAAAGTTTTAGAATAGAGAAAGAGGCCAAGCATGGTGGCTCACACTTGTAATCTCAGCATTATAGGAGGCTGAAGCAGGAGGTTTGTGGCCAGGAGTTTGAGACTGCCTGGGCAACATAGCAAGACACTGTCTGCACAAAAAATGTAAAAATTAGCCAGAGTACACCTGTGGCCCCAGCTACTCAGGAAGCTGAAGCAGAAGAATCACTTGAGCCCAGGAGTTCGAGGCTACAGCGAGCTATGACTGCACTACTGCATTTAAGCCTGAGTGACAGAGGGGTCTCTGTCTAAAAAAAGACAGCAATAACATATTTTGGCCTTAAATTAAAAGCAAGCTATAAAGGCATAGTATGTAGAGTCAATAAAAGAGAAGTGCCTCAGGTGAGAAAATTTATAAGTTTTATATATATATGAATTTTTTTTTTTTTTTGAGACAGGGTCTCATCCTATTGCCCATGCTGGCGTGCAGTGGCACAATCACGGCTCACTGCAGCCTTGACCTCTGAGCTTAGGTGATCCTCCCACCCTGGCTTCCCAAGTAGCTGGAATTATAGGCACGTCCCACTATGCCTGGCTAATTTTCATATTTTTTGTAGAGATGGAGTTTCACCATGTTGCCCAGGCTGGTCTTGAACTCCTAGGGCTCAAGCGATCCACCTGCGTCAGCCTCCCAAAGTGTCAGGTGAGAAATTTAGAGAGAATGCCCAGGCTTATACCTTGGTCTTCTAGGTAAAAGATAATGTCTTTTATTGTAATAGCTAATCTAGAGCTACACTGTTCAGTAGCCATTAGGCATATATAACTATTTAAAGTTCAATTTAAAAATTCAGCTCCTCAGCCACATGAACCACATTTCAAGTACTTAGTAGCCACACATGGCCAGTGGCTACGTTTTTGTACAGTACAGAACAGCAAGCATTTCCATCATCTCAGAAAGTTCTACTGGACAGTGCTGGTCTAGAGCAGGAGATAATTGGGAGCATGAATACAGCTATCACAGGGTATGCTTGTCAGGGGATTAGTTGAAGGGTAGTCATTAACAGTGTAGATAAGATCTTGCAGAGAAATTCTGAGACAGGGTCTCCCTCTGTTGCCAGGATGGAGTGCAGTGGTGGGATCTTGGCTCACTGCAACCTCTGCCTCCCAGGCTCAAGTGATTCTCCTGCCTCAGCCTCCCAAGTAGCTGGGACTACAGGCATGCACCACCACCCCTGGCTGATTGCTTTTTTAATTGTTTGGAGAGATGGAGTTTCGCCATGTTGCCCAGGCTGGTCTCAAACTCCTACTAGGCTCAAGTGATCCTCCTGCCTTGGCCTCCCAAAGCGCTGGGATTATAGGCATGAGCCACTGTGCACAGCAGCATTGTTTTTATATATAAAAAGTGGCCTAACGGAAACCCTTTAAAAATATTTTAGGTATAAGTAGTAGAAAAGGACATGTAAAGAAATAGAGAAGCTAGGACAATGAAAGAGCTTGGTAGCATTTAAGTTTCAGGAAGGGGGTCAGTGAGGATGAAGAGGAAAAAAAGACCTGGTGATGTGAGCAAGAGCAATTTTAGTGGAAGGTGAAAAGCTCAACTGTAGTTTGTTGATAAATAAATAGAAATTTTTTTAAAAAGAAAAAAATGGAGATGGAAGTCGAATATTCTAGAAAGTTTAAGAAGTTATACCTTGAGATAACTAAAAAAAAAGAGAGAGAGACTGATCTTGAGCTTGTTTTCTAGGAGAGGGAAACTGTGGACAACAGAAGCTTTTGTTTGCTGGTTGGGTTTGAAGTTTTGGTTAAAGGAAAAAATGCACATTGGAAATAAATGAGAATGGTATTTTTAAAAAGAGAGAAGGGAAAGGAGGAAAGCTGAAGAGATTCATATCTGATAACCTTACCTAATTAGTCTATTAGAGAAGTGGTGGGGATAGGGTAGAAAAGATGGAGCTAGAAAGGCTTGAGAATGGTAACATTTGGAAATAGTGCCTTAAGGAAAGAGAACTGACAAGTCTTGGCATTCCAGATCCTAGTAAGGTTGGAATCCATACATTATAGTGGTTCCAATTTAGTCTTATGTAATTTTCATAGCAGTACTGCAGAGTTAAATTGGTAGGAGTTGAGAATATGCAGAACAGAAAGATTCAAAGGCATGAGTCGCAGCCTCCCTACTAGCTTGCACGCTCTTGGAAGGTCTCAACTTTCGCAGTTCTTCTGGCAAAAGCATTTAAATGGTTGTTTCATGACTAATTAGTTTAATATCTGTCATCATCTTGCATAGTTCAAATAGAATTTTTAGCTTTCATCTTTCTAGCTTATTTTTGTTTTTTCTTTTACATTTACAATAATTGGAATTTTGTCCATTTGGGGGCAGTTGTTTTTAAATAAAAAAAAAAAAAACTAAGGAACTTAATTTGACTGTCTTTTGTTTAGCATCTAGTTTATAATGCTATTTTATCATTATAATAGGTTTTCCGAAATTCTCTGTATGCACCAGATTATTCATCTCGTTTAGATATTGTACGAGCAAATTCAAAGTCACCTCTTCAGAGATCACTGTCAGCTAAGTGTGTATCTGGAACAGGACAGGTGAGCAAGAAACCATACTCTTAAAGGAATTTGAGCTGCTGCCTTTGGAATTGTTGAGTTCTAAAAATGTTTCCCCTCAGTCATACCACCTCAGGTAATTTACCTTCCCCTGGACCTATTTCCTCTTCTATAATGACAGAAGATTGCACTAAGTTGCAACTCTTTTATTTCTTAAGTATCTTTTATACTGTAATTACATATTACTCTCTAAAGCATAACACTTCAGAGCAGAAGTGGAAAAGACAGAAGAATGCTCATGCAGATGTGTTATTTGCTATAATATGAAGAGCATAGATTCTGAAGTCAAACTTAGGTTTAAATCTCACTATCAAGACTTAGTGGATCTGATTAAATTATAAAGTTAAATACCAAGTTATACCAAAAAAGGGCTTTTACTGAACACAGAAATCATTTTTGTCTACATCCAGAAAGCCTGAGTTTCCCAGTATCTAGAGCAGGGGCTGACAAACTTTTTCTGTAAGATGTGGAGACTAAGTGTTTTAGGCTTTGTGGGTCATATGGTTTCTACCCCAACAACTATAAATAACAACTAGAAGTAACACATAAAGCAGTATGACTGTGTTCTAATAAAATTCTATTTACAAAAGCAGGAGGCTGGCTGGGCCACAACTTGCCAAACCCTGATCTAGAGAGCTGTGCCCTTTTCATATCTAGCCTTCAGAATATGAAACTCAACAAACTATTTTCAAAATACAACTTTTAGGTAAATTGCATACCTTCTATTTTCATTTGATTCTCCTCTAAGCATTTATTTTGTTTTATATGTATGTATCTCTCCCCCAACCCAATTATATTTTTATTATTCCAACATTAAGTGCTTTGAACATAAATTCTATAAATTTACTTTTATAGTCCATATAAAGTTTTGCCGGGCACAGTGGCTCACACTTGCAATCCCAGCACTTTGGGAGGCCGAGGTGGGCAGATCACGAGGTCAGGAGATCGAGACAATCCTGGCTAACACGGTGAAACCCCATCTCTATTAAAAATGCAAAAAAAAAAATTAGCCGGGCATGGTGGCAGGCGCCTGTAGTCCCAGCTACTCGGGAGGCTGAGGCAGGAGAAGGGCGTGAACCCAGGAGGCGGAGGCTGCAGTGAGCAGAGATCGGGCCACTGCACTCTAGCCTGAGCAACAGAGCGAGACTCCATCTCAAAAAAAAAAAAAAAAAGTTTTGACTACAACTAATAATGTTACCTTAGCTAACACTTGCATAGCACTTTAGAATGTATTATCCCAGGTTTCTCAACCTCAACACTGCTGACTTTGGGACAAATAATTGGGCCCACCAGGAAGGAAGAAGGGGATGGAATACTGTCCTGTATATTGTGACAATATTAGGCAGATATTAGCATCCCAGCCTGTACCCACAACATGCCAGCAGCACACATAAACACACAGCCCCAATAGTGACAAACAACAGTGTCTCTAGACATTCCCAAATGTCCTCTGGGTTAGATATAATCACTCTCAGAGAAGTTTTAAGCAACATGCCCTATGTGGCAGCAGTCAGGCAACTTAAACTGGTGAGTTCAGATTCTCAACTCATTCCATTTAAATCACACTACTTTTACATCAGTATTTCTGTCCCACTGCCTACCTGAAATATCCTTCTATTTTTGCCATCCATTTTATGATTCTCAAATGCTGTTTTTGTGACCCAAAATTTATTTTTAACATTCATAATATACTAAGTCTATACTTTTAAAGCAGTGTTTCTGAAGTATTGATGGCTATCCAACTAAAATCAAACGGCTAATTACACATTTTTATTCAAAAAATATCATGAATGAAAAAACTGGCCTCTGACATTAAAATTCATAGGGAATTGTCACTACTAAAAATTATGACATGGACATTTTTTTGAAATATTTGTTGTGTGCCCTTTTCTTTAATAGCATAAAAAGATACCAAGCATGTAAAATTTTTTTAAGTTAGTATTTTTATTTTAAAAAGTGTGTTGACTTTTAACAGGTATCCACTTGTCGACTAAGAAAGGATCAACAAGCAGATGATGATGAGGATGAAGAGTTAGATGTCACAGAAGAAGAAAATTTTCTTAAGTAAACTACACATTTCCATTTTCATCATAAATGACATGGAATCCACAATGACTAAACTATAGAACTTTATACTCACTTTGATATGTTAAGCCTCAAAGTGAAGTCCAACTGGAAACAGAAAAACAATTAAAGGAAACTTATGCTGACCAAAAATGAAGGCTTTAAAAAATAATTACATACCAGTCATTTCAACATCCTACCTAGTGTTAGGTTGATTTTTGTGTAAGTACCTCTTTTTTTCAAAGATGCTGTATTTCAAAGTATTTCATATGAATGTACTATATCTACTTGAAGTTCCAATAGTACATTATGACAGAAACCAAAAGATCTAACAATTCTGCTTAGCTTTTTGGGTTAAGACTCCATGCTTTCATTACCAGAAAAGGGTCCTATGTAGTCATTCTGATTACATGTAATTCTATTCCATGAAGCCTTAAGAAAAAATATTTTACTTTCCCTTAAAACTTTATCATTTGATAAGTAAATTTACTTTTCAAGAGTATAATCAAAGAGTAAAGATAATGTGACACTAAGATATCAGTGTTTTATGAATACACATAAGGCATAAATTTCAGCTGTAAAGAAAAGCCACATTCAATCTGACTCTGGTTTTAAAACAAAACTGCTGTCATACTTATACATGATACTGCAACTTTTGGAAGGCTAATTTAGTGGAATGTTGGCTCATCACAGAACACCATAAATCATTAAAAAATTCTATAAAAATTGGCCGGGCGCGGTGGCTCAAGCCTGTAATCCCAGCACTTTGGGAGGCCGAGACGGGCGGATCACGAGGTCAGGAGATCGAGACCATACTGGCTAACACGGTGAAACCCCATCTCTACTAAAAATACAAAAACTAGCCGGGCGAAGTGGCGGGCGCCTGTAGTCCCAGCTACTCGGAGGCTGAGGCAGGAGAATGGCGTGAACCCGGGAGGCGGAGCTTGCAGTGAGCTGAGATCCGGCCACTGCACTCCAGTCCGGGCGACAGAGCGAGACTCCGCCTCAAAAAAAAAAAAAAAAAAAAAAAATTCTATAAAAATTTTGCCAAGCTACCATGCAGTTAATAAAAGGTATACAATCACTTTTATTTCTGAAAATATAAAACAGTTGGAGACTTTCAGTGTCTCTGATGCTTCTCTTTTGGTAAGGAATTATACTTTTATTTCATGGATCCCAGGAAGGCATATAAAAGTTAGGGAATTTATAAAATCATTTGGGATAATTAGAAAATGCAGTTATCATAACAGAAAAATAAAGATTTCTAGAAAGCTTTTGACTTTGTCATTCATGGCTCTTAACAAAGCACTCCTTCCTGAGAATAGTCCTAAGTGACAAAGTTATTTCAGTACTTTGTAAAATATTTAAAACATTTTAAAACCCTAAATAAATTGATATTAAGAAACTCAAGATTATCATTGGATATTTACTGCTCCCTCACTATTTAAATTTGGTTGTAGTTCGGGGGAAAACAGTTACTATATTTATTTTGCTGTTTACTAAACAGCAACTTCTCTTGAGCATTATTTGCCTTATTTGTAAAGTTAAAACTGCATAAAACAATAATTCTAGAATAAAACATACATTCTGCCTACCTCAAAGAAATATTCTAAGAACAAAAGGAATCCATGAAAATACTTTCATTAATGTAAAATTTTCATTATTTAGACCAGACCTAGGTTGGCGAACTTTTTAAAGGGCCAGATAGTAAACATTTTTCCTCTTTGTGGGTTGAGGCAAATTCAAGACTATTATACGGGTACTTATGTAACCATTTAAGACTTAAGTACACTTAAAAATGTAAAAAACCATTCCTAGCTTCCCACTGCAACAACAACAAAAAACAGGCAACCAACCCAGCCTGTAAGTCTCCATCTCTTATCTCCAAAATAGCAATACAAATTGAGTATCCTTTATCTGAAATGCTTGGGACCAGAAGTATTTAAGACTTTGGATTTCTTCAGATTTTGGAGTATTTGCATTATACCAGTTCAACATTCCTAACCCAAAAATCTGAAATCTTAAATGCTGCAATGAGCATTCTCTTTGAGCATCATGTTGGCACTCAAAAAGTTTGCAATTTTCGGAGCATTTGAAATTTCAAATTTCCAGATCAGGAATACTCGACCTGTAGTACATTTATTAGGATTATCAGAATTAAATGATAGTTAATTCATACATAATTATACATCATATAGTATCTGATACACCTCAATAAACAACAGCTATTATTTACTGCAAAAACAGGCAGCAAGGTCACTACTTAACAGGTGATATATGGATCAAGAACCACTGCTCTTAACAGTGATGTCAGTAAATTAATAGAAATGCATTCCTAATATGATTTTTACCTATCTCTTGGTTGTGGGATTGACTTTCTAGACATGATCTACATTTTTTTAGATACTTTCTAGACAAAAATGTTTAAGACAAATACCACTGGATATCAGACTAGAGAATACACCTCCAGTGTACCTGGTATAGCTTGAGGATAGAAGAGGAAAAACTGGCTATGAGATGACAATTACTGAAGCTGAGTGATGTGTACATGAAAATTTACTATTCTTTTTTTTATAATTGAAATTGATGAGGTGCTGGGAAGCTGGCTCTCTGAGGGGACAACGGAAGGGGAATTCCTTGATTTGCTGCATTTATCAATTTCCATGGTGTAAAATATTCCTGTCATGGCCAATTTGTTATTGACATATCACTAAAGGCAGAGTTGGAGAGAGATGTGCAAAGATGGCTCCCAACTAGAAGACATCACTTCTGTAATAAACGTTTTACAATGAAGTTTAAAAATATTAAGCCCTGATATATTATGGAGTAAAATGAAATATTCACATAATTTAAAAATCAAATTACAAGGCTGGGCACAGTGGCTCACACCTGTAATCCCAACACATTCTGGGAGCCCAAGGAGGATGGATTACTTGAGGCCAGGAGACCACAAATTTGAGAACAGCCTGGGCAACACAGTGAGACCCTGTCTCTACAAATAATAAAAAAGTTAGCCAGACAAGATGGCACACACCTGTAGTCCCAGCTCTCAGGAGGCTGAGGCAGGAAGACAGCTTGAGCCCAGGAGTTGGAAGCTGCAGTGAACCATTATCAGACCACTGCACTCCAGCCTGGCCAACAGAACAAGACTCTGGCTCTTAAAATAATAAAACTACAAAGCTTATGTTTACTATAGCTGGCCTCTTATCTACCACCACCATCCCACCTCAGCCTAGTTTGAAAAGCAATTCCACAGTAAGTAATCCCTCATGTTAAGCTTCATCTTAGCTTTATTCCTTTGTATTTGAGAAGTATTTTTTAACTTTCCATATATTCAAGATGGGTGACCAAATGAACCATCTATACAATCTCTGCTCAATTAAAAATATTTCTTTCTTTCTTTATTGTGCTTGGTTTGGATATTCCAAACAATGTAACATTATCCTAGCTACTTACAAGCTTAAAGAATCATACTGCGGTGCTTTTTTGTATCAAATTTACCTGTTTATTCATTTCATAGTGAGCAGGATATTCACTATTTAAAACAAATTTAAGCAGATTTGTTAGATTTCTTTAAATCACTGAAAAGTAACACAAAAATACATATAGGTAGTAACTAAGTACTGACAAAGTATTCTACCTATGCAATATCCTATTAAATGTCTAAATTACCCTATGCAAATTCAATTGTATTCTTATTTACTCAATGGGGAAAATCTGGATTACAGAACTGAGGAAAATTATGTTTTATGAAAATTATAAAAGGCCAACCAGAGTCAATCATGTTGAATAAAATGAACAACTGTGAAATATAAGCCAGTAATATACAATGTGAGTATCCCAAGAGAAATCCTGGATAGAAAGAAACTTTTAAAGTCACTCGGAGTTTTTAAATTAATAATGTTAATGTTTGAGCTTAATGTTTAAGCATGCTGGTTTTACCTTTTTATGCTAATTTTAAACCAACAACCGAAGTGAGAAAATATATCACTTATCCTTGAAAGTATCTTTAGCATGGTCTTCCTAATTAAAAATACTACTTAAAAAAGTGAGGCAGCAAAAGCATGAACTGGAGTCAGTGGTCTGTCTGGGTTAAAACTGGCCCCATGATTTATTACCTGTGACTTCAAACAAGTTGCTTAACCTCCCACTTCATTATCTCATTTGTGAAACAGAGGTAAATAATTAACCCTGTACTCATAGGGAATACTGAGATTATGCATGTAAAGTGCTTACAGTGCCTAGCACATAGTAAGTGCCTAATAAATGTTAGCCATAAATATGGGTACAGAAAATCAAATTCCCTATTTGCAAAAATGTACGCACTAAATGCTGAATATCAAAGAAGTCAAAATTCAACCACACAAGTCTTAACAGTTATGGAGTCTTTGCATGGACACAAAGTTTTGAAGCTAAAAACTGAGAACCTAATATTACATGCAAGTTATGTGACTCATCAGTAAATTCTTCCTAGGAAAACTATACCATTTGTCAGATTCTTTCCAGCATAAGCCTGAGTCCTCTTGCACCTATAATTAGATTCTTATTTTACTGTCTTTTGCGTATGTTGTATTAATCTTATTTGGTTGATAAGATGTTGAAGAAACCATGGAATTATACACAGCACTATACATTATTACTATAGAATGTCTGGTCCCTCCCATCATAAATATAGTTTAATGAAGTTACTGAAAAACTTCACAGTATCAAGCTGCAATTCTTTTTTCTTTTTATACAAATACAAGTTAATTAGTTCTATTAAGTTGCAATTTTATTGTTATAAAACTTTGTAAAGTTATGAACATGGAAACCCTAAGAATCACCTAAGCTTTTTACATAAGTAAATTTCAAGTTGACAGTCTGTCCATTTTGAACTATTTATAATTAACAGGACACTTAACACAGTAATATCTCAGACAAGGAAGAGGGCATTAATTCTGCAGGCAAGTAGCAATGAAAATGCCAAACCTGAACAGTCACTATTTCCTTATACAGTTTGAGTAAACGATGTAGACTACAGAATGAAAAAAAAAAAAGTGAATATAAAATGTATCTTCCCAAAATACAACTCAACTTCAATAAGTCTTGAAGCTTACCCATGACATCAACAAAAATGAATGAACTCAGGGAATTAGTTCTTTCTCCCCATCAAAGAAAAAAACAGCATATGTAATTTTAAATTAGAAAAAAAATTAATGGCAATTTGCAAGCAAAAGAAAACCAGATTCACATTCTACTATTTACATTTGTTCTATTCACAGGTCAAAAATAAAGTATTTCATTAGATAATTTTAAAAAAAACACACTTTTTAAAACAAATGTATTTTACTCCATCAATACTGCAAGGAAGATAACTGAATTTAGAAATGCTCTCTCTCTACAGCAAAGTTAACTTAACTTTTCGGGGCCCAACTGGCCTATCGTTTAGATCTTTAATAGCAGCCATAGCTTCGTTATAGTTTATCATAGCAACAATGGCTTCCCCTGTAGGTAAGCCTTGCTCATTATACTGTATTGAAACTGAATCAGGTATGATTCTGTAACCATGGAAAAAGTCTAAAATTTCATTAACATTAGCTTTAAATGGAAGATTCATTATCTTAATAGGAGTTACTCTACCTGAACCACAATTTATCTTTGGATCAGGCATAAATCTCCCCTCAGGAAAACTTCCCATATTATGCTTTCCAAAATCAAACTTGCCACCTTCTGGACGACCAAAATTCACAAAAGGGCGGTGACTTCTAAAATCATCAGGCGGGCTCCTAAAATCCTCACCAGGTCTAAAATTGTCAGGAAGTCTCGGGTCCTCCTCCGGAGCTTCCCTAAGGTCTTCCTCTGGGAGCTGCCTGAAGTCCTCATCAGAAGGGCATCTAAAATCTTCCTCCTGGGGGCTCCTGAAGTCCTCATCAGGAAGGTGCCTAAAGTCTTCATCAGGAGGGCCCCTGAAGTCTTCATCTGGTGGGTGCCTGAAATCTTCCTCTCGGGAGCGCCTGAAATGCTCCTGAGGCGGCCGCCTGAAATGCTCCTGGGGCGGTCTCCGGAAGTGCTCTGGGGGTGGGCGCCTGAAATGTTCTGGGGGTGGGCGCCTGAAATGCTCTGGGGGTGGCCGCCGGAAGTGCTCTGGGGGAGGCCGCCTAAAATGCTCTGGAGGTGGTCTCCGGAAATGTTCTGGGGGTGGCCGACGGAAATGCTCCTGAGGTGGCCTCCGGAAATGCTCCTGGGGTGACTGCCTGAAGTCTTCCTCAGGGGAATGCCTGAAATCCTCCTCTGGGGGACGCCTGAAGTCATCCTCGGGTGGTCGCCTCCATTCTCCCTGAAGAGGCCGCCTAAAGTCCTCCTCTGGGGGCCGTCTCCAGTCCTCCTCAGGTGGCTGCCTGAAATCTTCCTCTGGGAGCCACCTGAAGTCCTCCTCAGGGGGTTGCCTGAAGTCCTCCTCGGGGAGCTGCCTGAAGTCCTCCGTGGGAGACCGCCTGAAATCCTCCTCCGGCGGCCGCCTCCAATCCTCCTCAAGGGGCCTCCTCCAGTCCTCCTCCCTAGGGTGCCTGAAGTCTTCCTCCCAAGGACGCCTGAAGTCCTCCTCAGAAGGCCGCCTGAAGTCTTCCTCCCGAGGTCGCCTGAAGTCCTCTGGGGAGTGCCTGAAATCCTCTGGGGGGAACCTAAAGTCCTCTGAGGAGTGTCGGAAGTCTTCTGGAGGGTGCCTGTCAGGCTGCCGGAAATCCCTCTGGGGATGCTTGAAGTTATCCAGTTGCCTCAAGTCTTCTAGCTGATGTCTGAAGTTTTCAAAAGCACCAACTGAGTATACTGGTGGGTCCTTTGAGTCAAATAAATGAGAATGGTCACCTCGCTCATGTGACTCTAAGCGAGCTTGCATTTTTTCACTGGACATCAAGGAAAAATTTACACCAAACTCCTGCATTTGTGCCTCAGATATAAGTCTTAATAATACCTCTGTCCCTAAGAATCTTCGTCGGTTTAAACGTTCAGCTTTCATGGCCTGTTCTTCTGATTTAAATTTCACTAATGCTTCTCCCAGACCAACACCTTTGTCATCATAAAGCAAGTAAATGTCATCCTCAGCAAGAAGAAAGTCTGCAAAGAACTTCTGCACTTCAACTTTTGTAACATCAAATGGAAAATTTCTTATATAGATGCACAGCTTTTGGCCAGAGTTACCTTCTTGAGAGTATTTTTGTGAAACATGTCCAGGCCTATCTCTCTCTACTGACCCTGATCTCTTCTTTTCATAACGTGCAATGAACTTCAACATTTGTTTTCTAGAAATTGGATCAATATGAACTGGACGATACTGTAAAACAGTTTTATGTAAACTCAGAGCAGTATTATAGTCTTTCAGGGTCTTGAACATCACAAAGGCATATCTTGTTCTGTTTTCATCTTTATATAAAAACCTAATCTGTTCATCAGTCAGATCAGTACCTCTAAAGAAATTTCTTAAATCTCTTTCATCAATACTGAGGGACAGATTTTTTAGGTGAACATAAAATCCAAGAGGGGAACGAGAACGTGTTCTTCTGGGAGATTTTGAATGAGACCGTTTTCGAAAATGTCTATCATTAATTCCTCTTGGTGGAGAATGTTCTTCAGATCTCCTAAGAACGTCATCCTCCTTAACTGCATTACCACCAAACTCAATCCACTGTTGTTCTGATCCTTGCATTACTTCTATAAATCTTGAACCCATAAAACTTCTATGACATTTAAGACCTCCTGAAGCATCAACACATGAAGCAAATTTTACTATGGCATCACCATTATTTCGGCCATCATGATGTTTTAAGAAAATTACTCCATCCACGCACAAACCAGAGAAAAAGACACGTACATCATCTTCATTTACTAGGTAAGGCAAACCTCGTAGAAACAAGAAAGGATTCTCGGCCTTCAATGGCCTTGTCTTTCTTGGCCTTAAATTACCATGTCCTGTACCATTAGTATGAAACCCAGCATCTTGATTAATTGAAGAGCCATATCCGGAATTACTTGCTTCTTCCTTAACAGACTCAATAAAATTAGACAGGCTGCCAACCCCTGAAGTCCCAGATCCTGGACGCCCTCTTCCTACACGATCAGTCCTTTTCATTTCTATAGTCTTCTGCATTTCTGCCTTGCTACTAAGAAAGAGCTCTACAGATGAATCCTTGATAAACCCTCCTGAACGACTTATGGCACGTCTTGCATCTTCATCTGTTGCAAAAATAATAAAAGCCTCCCCAATTTCCCCTCCAATTATATGCACTCCTCCATCAGGAATAGTCAATCCCGTGAAGAAGTGACGAATATCCACAGGCCCCGCAATAAAAGGAAGCCCCAGTAAACGGATGACTACAGCCATGCTGAGTTCAAACCACAGCAATAATGACCTGCAGACAAAAAGGTACACATAATAGCAAGTCTTATTTTTGAAGTACCTTAGCCCAAACTAAGCTTAATAATTACCTGGTTCCTGCTTCCTTCAACATTTATAAATGAAAACAAGATACAAGTTCACAAAAATACTGATCATATCTAATTATTAAAGAAAACTTTCTCCCATCTAAAAATACAAATAAACCAACTACCTTGAAGAAACATTTCGTATCACCTATTCTATACAATAGGAACATCAAAAATATCAAATCTTCCTTTGTAGGTCTGCCAAATGCTGCTTCACAAGAAGACCAAACTACTTTCAGACTCATTTAGAATCTTATCTTCTACTGAAACATGACAGCTTTGTAGATTATTTTATCAACTGCAATGAATTTTACATATTTAGAAAAGTCATCTATGGTTAGTATGTAATTTCTGCTCATGATAATAAATTGCCTACCACTGGCCAGACACAGAGAACAAAAGCCAGGGCCAGCATGATAGCTCACGCCTATAATTCCAGGCTTTGGAAGGCCAAGGCAAGAGGATTGCTTGAGGCCAGGAGTTCAAGACCAGCCTCGGCAACAGAGCGAGAGCCTGTCTCTAAAAAGAAAAAATTAGCCAGGCAGGGTGGCATGCACCTGTAGTCCCAGCTACTCAGGAGGCTGAGGCAGGAAGACTGCCTGAGCCCAATTTGAAATTTTCAGGATACAATGGGTTGCAACTGTGCCACTGCACTCCAGCCTGGGTGACAGAGTGAGGCCCTGTCTTTAAAAAAAAAAAGGGAACAGAAGCCATGGGTACCTAGATGTACTATTCTATTTCACATGTTTTTTGTCAAGCCTCTGTAAAAAGCCTTAAACTCTGGATATCTTACCTTTTTTACAATTTCTTGGAGACCTGTTAATTCTGTAAAAGCAACTTAACTGTGGAAAGAAAATGAAATATAATTAATCCTCGAACCCTGTAATTTATCTTAAACAATGCCAGATTAGGATATCCATTTCAGAATTACCTATCAAATGTGAAGCAGTATAAGGAACCACAATTACAGGTGTTACAAAATGGTATTTTGTTCCAAGGGGAAATTAATCATCCTCCTGCAAAAAGGAGATACAATATCCAAATAGACATATAAAAATTATTTAAAAATTTAAAACTTGCTGAAAATTGAACAACTGCTCCTTGATTGGAAGTAGCATGAAAAAAGGAGTGACTGAAATGTTACATATTTTGAATGTAGTAGTAGTTACACGGGTGTATAAATTTATCAAGGTTTACTGAATTCTATCCTTGCGGTCTATACATTTTGCTGTACACAAGTTTTACATCTACTTCAAAAAACTGTTCTACAAGTAAAATCTCAATACCAAAAGTTAAAAAAAAAAAAAAGACCTTCAATCATTTTGCCACATGAAAATTCAAAAACCTAGTACATATTTATATCCAACTCTCGTGCTGTTCTCCTCCCTTTCAAAACATAAGACCAAATCAAATTAAGGCAACCATTCAAAATTACACAATAAATGAATAAAACAGCAAAGCCTGAAATTCAAAAATCAATTTTTAAAACAATAAATCCAAACCTATGGGCTACTGTTTGGATACAATTTAAAGGTCTACCTAAACAGCTCACATGTCTGAGCATAGAACCAAATTTCATAATACCAGTATAATTAAGGCAAATACTACAATATCCCTAAAGTTAAAAATCTCAATAGCACTCCTTATACTGCAAAAATATTAACTGGTAAAATTCTTCTCAGCCAAACAGAAAATGCTATTTATCTTATTAGTAATGCCAATAGCAGATTTCCATTTCAAACAACTATTCTGCACTCTACTAAGGAAACCCAAATGATGATGTAGAAAGTAAAAGTAAAAATTAACCTGGAATACTGGGATTACCAGTTTACTGAAAATCTCAATGTATTTTTTTTTTTAAAGAAGTTTGTGTTTAATACTTTCAGGGATACCCAAACTATTTCACGAAGACTTGTCAAAATAATAATTATAATTTACACTCACTTTTTTTGGTGGAGGAGACAGGGTCTCTCTCGCTCTGCTACCCAGGCTGGAGTGCAGTGGTGCGATCTTGGCTCACTACAGCCTAGACTTACCCAGGCTCAGGCAATCCTCCCACCTCAGCCTCTCAAGTAGCTGGGACTACAGGTGTGCACCACCACACCGAGCTAATTTTTGTATTTTTTGTAGAGCCAGGGTTTCACCATGTTGCCCAGGCTGGTAGGGAACTCACGGGCTCAAGCAATTAGCTCGCCTCAGCCTCCCACAGTGATAGGATTTACAGGTATGCTCCACTGCGCCTGGCGTAATTTATGTTTTCAATGTACAAATAAATGTTACGTTAATCGAGAATCCAGTACTTACACTTAAGTACCACTGTTCCCCAAAGTGGGGGTCTGAAGATATATTCACTGAGGTCTGTTTGTTTTCCTTTAAAAAGGGTCCATAGATTAACTAGAAGCTAAACTAGCAAAGACATCAAATTACTTCGCACATTCTACATCTGAAAAATATTAATGAGGTTTGCTATTCAAGTATTTGCACAATGACAACCAAAAAAAAGCCTATTTTCTTCAACAAACCAGTATCCATACAAACACTTCAACAAAAACTATAAATGGCTTCTGGAATGCTTATCCATATTAAAGTCCCAAGACTCCTTCCTATGCAAATTGGCTTAGCTACTCTTTTACTGTTAAGGTATTTTAGAAAGCACCGTAAGATATACATATTCTTGTCTCTCCTAAGCTTTTTTTAAAAATTTAAAGGGATTTACCCTGGGAACATAAATTCATCTACAAGAGAAATTAGAGACATTTCAAGGAATAATTATATTTCAAATTCAAAAAAATCTCTAGTAAGATCTTTTAACTAAGTAGTTTCATGAGCACAAATCTCATGAATTCCAATTCAAGCAGACTATTTAAAAAGCTTACTCTCATTTGCCACAGTTAAACACAACTAATGCTTAAACCTCTCTGCCCTTGAGACAGTAGGGTAATGTACCATTTATGCCTCCACAGTAACACACGTTGGAGACCAACTATAAAAGACCAGCTCTCAAAATGGGCACTTCTGTGGTTCCAACATGCTATTTCCTTAAGCAAATTCTCCAGAAATTCAGCTCTTAACACACGAAATTACACAAAAGCAAAACACGAAAATTACCCTAGTCTGCAATTAAAATTTTGCATTTTTCTAGTTATGAATGCAAAAAGTATTATCGTGCCTTTGTGTTCATTTGAAGACAATAATCTGTTAAAATTTCTATGAAAATAAGAAAGTGGGTCCCTAAAAGGTCACTTAAGTCAGTGAAATTAAAGCGCATTTTAAATAACTTCTATTTTTATACAACGATTCATCCCACTTAATCACCATTATAGCTAAACAATATGTAATGTGTATCTTCTAATCAAGATTTAACGGGATACGGAGAGGGAAACGGGAGGGAGGCAGAATTTGAATAAGTAATATCTCATTAGATCCATTTGATTTTTAACTAGCGAAGAAAAAGTCACTTTGCAGATATGGTGAGAGAGAGAATTTTTTTTAACTCTTTGCGACTAATTCGTAAAGCCCAAAGTCATGATGTAGCATATTCACACTCTAAACGTGAGTTTCCCCTGGAGAAAATAATCTACACCAACCCACAATTATTCTTTATGATGATCCACCTTTTATAATGTAGATGTTTAAAATAAAAACCAAAGGAATGACCAATGAGAGCCACAGTCCCTAAGAAGAACTGTAAATGAAGACGAATCCACACGGCACAGGATTTCTCCCAACATCCTCAAACGGGAATCATCCGAAGGCATCGATTCTACAGCCCAAAGCCTTTGTCCACAACTCCCAGGGGTCAGAGCTTCCTTCTTTCGCGCCAGGCCAAAGTTGCTACGTGGGATCCGACGTTGTTGCCAGACTTTCAGCCAAAATCAGCCTTCAAATTAACCTGGACCGCCCAACCTCTGTGCCTTTCCGTCACGCCGTCTCAAGGGCAAACATTCCACCCTAACTCGCCAGAGGGTGAATTGCCCCCAAATCTAACTGAAAACACTTGCCCTTCTCAAGCCTAACGAGCCAGGCCTGCAGCGCTTTTCTGCCACTACAAACTACGATGACATAGCAAAGAAAAAAAATACCTATGAAATCCTTCGAGATCTTCACTCTCAAGATCCCTGGGAAGCGCACATACACCACCACATGGAAGCTGACGGGAAAGGGAGAGTCGGTGTTTTAGCAAAAAAAGAGGGTGCCCTAACGGCAGGAGCTACGCTAGATACTGGCGCGGCCGCCGGTCCCGCCTTTCCCCGTTCTTCCGACTTGGTCGCCCAGCCCTCCCCGCCCCCGGCGCCCCGAGGGGAACTGCTTCGCACTTGGCAATAAACACACACCACTGCTGCCGAGTCGGACACACAAGGCCGGAGGCTGAGGGCACTCCTCGTCGCAGCAGCCTCCCCAGAACACGTAGAGCCCTCAGTGAGCCTAGAAGAAGATGGCGCCCACTGCCCCTCCGGTCCGGACAAACGGACGTAAGATTTCTCTGCCCATGCGCTCTCCAGGCGTAACCCACCACCACGCTTGCGCACGCGCGCTGCCGCTCACCCGCTTCCCCTCGCTAGAGGAGAGGAGGCGGAGCCCCGAGTTGGCTGAGCTTCTGCGCATGCCCAGATTGTGCCCAGTCCAGGGACCTCGATTTGCAACAGGAGAAATTCGGAGACACAGTCAAGGCTCACATGGTAGATGTACTGAGACTCTTCGGTAGACAACTGTGGAAGTACAGCGCACAAACTTTCAAGATTTCCAGAAGTTAAGGAAAGAGATGCAGAAGCAGAGAAAAGGCTACTTGTCTTTTCAGTGTTGCATTACTGTGTGGCGTAAAGCATCTTCTAAAAAGCTCCTGTGGCCGGGCGCGGTGGCTCACGTCCGTAATCCCAGCACTTTGGGAGGCCGAAGCGGGCGGATCATTTGCGGTCGTAGTTCGAGACCAGCCTGGCCAATAGGGCGAAACCCCTGTCTCTACTAAAAATACAAAAAAAAAAAAAAAAAAAAAATTAGCCTGGCATGGTGGCGGGCGCCTGTAATCCCAGCTGCTCGGGAGGCTGAGGCAGGAGAATCGCTTGAACCCGAGAAATGGAGGCTGCAGTGAGCCGAGATCGCACCGCTGCACTCCAGCCTGGTCAAAAGCGTGAGACTCCATCTCAAAACATAAAAATAAAAAAGCTCCTGTAGACCATAGAATACCACAGAAAAGGTAATTTTACTGCCTTAGATGTTCACCAAGTACAATCCCAACACCTGGGGGCTTAATAAATGCATGCTTAGTCGGTTTTATAGGTATTAATAACCTTGTAAAGTGTCTTTATAAATTTGTTCCCATCTTCTGAATTTTTGAAACAAGAGAACAGATGAGCCAGTACTGAAATTTAAGTAATGAAAAATCACTATTACAGGTATACTGTGTGATGCCTGCTACATAATAGCTGGTGAACAACCTTGTGTTTGGTTTTATCATTTGCAAATAACAAAGTTGTCCACCACGTTATATAGCTACTTGATGCGTTTGTGGATGGATTCAAAGCTCGTTAAGCAGAAAGTACATTTTAAAAACATTGTTACAGATGACACAAAAAGTGAGTTGTGGATCCCTTTCTCACTGCAAAATACCCATTCTTGAATGATAAGATTATAAGAAAGAAGAGGTAGTTTAATAAGTAAATAAAAAGATGGTTAACACAAATGAGAGCCATCTTTTACTCACTGGACAAATTATCCTCTCTGTGCCTCAGTTTCCTCATCTGTAAAATGGGGATACTACTAGTAGGGTTGTGGGAAACGTTCAATAAATATGTATGTCTCAGATATATGTAAATAAGTGAGACTATTATAAGTATTTGTGACTTGTTTGAAATGTCAAGATGATCTATAGAGAAGCAGAGGATGGGCCGGGCGCGGTGGCTCAAGCCTGTAATCCCAGCACTTTGGGAGGCCGAGGCGGGCGGATCACGAGGTCAGGAGATCAAGACCCTCCTGGCTAACACAGTGAAACCCCGTCTCTACTAAAAATACAAAAAACTAGCCGGGCGCGGTGGCGGGCGCCTGTAGTCCCAGCTACTCAGAGGCTGAGGCGGGAGAATGGCGGGAACCCGGGAGGCGGAGCTTGCAGTGAGCTGAGATCCGGCCACTGCACTCCAGCCTGGGCGACACAGCGAGACTCCGTCTCAAAAAAAAAAAAAAAAAAGAGAGAGAGAAGCAGAGGATGTCATTCTGAAGAGCTAGGCTCATTGACTAGATATCATTTACCTTGGTAATCCATAGTTTGGTCCTGGCCTTGCAGTCTCAGGAACATGACCTTAAAAGTTAACATTTATTGGCCAGGCATGGTGACTCACGCCTGTAATCCCGGCATTTTGGGAGGCAGAGGTGGGCGAATCACCTGAGTTCAGGAGTTCAAGACCAGCCTGGCCAACATGGTGAAACCCTGTCTCTAGTAACATTACAAAAATTAGCTGGGTGTGGTGGCAGGCACCTGTAATCCCAGCTACTCAGGAGGCTGAGGAAGGAGAATCTCTTGAACCCAGGAGGAGGAGGTTGCAGTGAGCCGAGACCATGCCACTGCACTTCAGCCTGGGTGACAAGAGCAAAGCTCTGTCTCAAAAAAAAAGAAAAGAAAAGAAAAAAAAGTTAACATTTATTGAGAATTTATTATGTGCCAGGACATATGCATGATCTCAATTTATTTTTACAACTACTTTTGGAGGTAGGTACTATTATTATTCCTATTTTACAGATAAGGGAAACTGAGGCATGGAGGATTACATAGATTGCACAAAAAGCCAGGCAAAATTGAACCCTACTTGTTTCCCTGCAGAAGCCATTACTCTGTATTGCACAGAAAGAGGACTCTGTCCTCAGAGGCAGATTCTTCAAACAAGAATACAGAAGCAATACTCTAAGAAATAGAACAAGAGTTACCTAATCTCAAAAGGTGATTCTCAGTTAAGGCTCCCTGGAGACATCCTCACTCATCTTAACAAAAATAACAGCTGTCATTTAATGACCACTTACTATAGGACTCACCTGACCAAGTGTGCTCAGATCAGACCCTGTCCCCTGAGCAAGCTCTGACAGGCATTGCCAGCCTCCCATGTCCTCCTTCATTGTTCTGGGCTGACCACCCTCCTTCTATTCACACAGACTTTCTCCAGCGAGGACACTGTATTGAATGTCTGTCCATTTTGGGTGTTTTTGAGACAGAGCCTCACTCTGTCACCCAGGCTGGAGTACAATGGTACAATCCTGGCACACTGGGTTCAAAGGATTCTCGTGCCTCAGCTTCATTAGTATCTGAGATTACAGGCATGTGCCACCATGTCTGGCTAAGTTTTTCTCTATTTTCAGTAGAGATGAGGTTTCGCCATGTAGCCCAGGCTGGTCTTGAACTCCTGACTTCAAGTGATCTGCCTGCCTCTGTCTCCCAAAATGCTGGGATTATAGGCGTGAGCCACCACGCCCCGCCTGAATGCCTTTTCTAGTCTGCCCCTTGCCTTTCTTAGATGATCATACCATTATAATCAGAACAAGAAAATTCTGGTCAAGGTAATTTGAGCATAATCACATGATATTCTGGTTATTGAACAGTTTCTTATGCCTTTGGTGTGTCAGCATGAAAACCTAATCATTTTGGGAAATCAAGAGAAAATGAAGTTTCTCAAATGGAGAAACAGCAGACTAGACCCTAAACCTGGTGACCACACTGAGCTGTGGCCATTCTGTGACTCTGCTTGGATAATTAGCCTTCCGGGTGTTTCGCCACACTGCACCACCACCCACCCTTCATGGACAATTTTGGTGTCAGAGAGTTTTCAGCTGCCCTTCCTCGGTCTTTAGCATCCATACGAAGAGCCTTTTATCACTTGGTCTCAGAGTTCCTTAATCTTCTCAACTTCTGGGACCTTTATCTTCACAACTCATTCCTTGATTTCTACTCTGAGAGCCTCCATTCCTTGACTTCCAGTCAATTTGTAACCCAAGGTCCTGGGTTTTGAGTATGCACTGTGAAAAAGTACCCACTTATAACTGTTTCACCTTGCATTCTTGTTGTTTCAAAAAAGTTCTAGGAAGAAGCTCAGCCCCAGAAAAACAAAAACAAAAACCGTTCGGATCCAGAAATGCCTGAGTTGAAGATGAACTTTGGTGAACTCCCTTTACTACCCTGCTAAAATCCCCGCCCAGGGAAGAGCTTATTCACCATTTTCTATACATGCAACTTATGTAGAAGCATGATCGACAATTGTGTCTTTGCTGCCTTTACTCCACCTGTACATACAATGACTGAGCTAACCAGCCCAATAAAAGCACTGTTTTCAGTGTTGCTCGGAGAAGCACTGCTTTAGGAACTATCCCCAGTGTCCTCTTTACTTGTTGCAAGTAATGAAATCCCCTCGTTAAATCCTCCTTGGTTGTGGTCATTGGACTGTCACCTTCCAAGCTAACAAATCCACCCACTGTGTAGGTAACAAATCTAGCATTTATTAAGCATCATTGAGTATGAGTCAAGAACCTTGCTAAGTCCTCTGTACCACAGTTCCAGAAGAAGAAGAAGGAGAAGGAGAAGGAGAAGGAGAAGAAGCAGCAGCAGAGGCGGCAGCAGCAGCAGCAGCGGAGGAAGAGGAGGAGGAGGAGGAGGAGAGGAAGAAGAAGGAGGAGGAAAAGAAGAGAATAAGGAGGGGGAGGGGAAGAGGGAGAAGGAGAGGAAGAAGGAGAAGGAGAAGAAGAAAGAGCAACAAAAACAACCGCCACCTTGCTAAGGCTCCTGAAAGACAAAGATAGAAGAAGAACCTTGCTAAGGCTCCTGAAAGACAAAGATAGAAGAAGAAGAACCTTGCTAAGGCTCCTGAAAGACAAAGATAAAAAAGGTATTGTCCTCTTTCCTCAAAAAGCTCACATTCTAGCAGAGGAGAAAGCACACACAATCCACTAGTCATTACACACAGGAAGATGTGTGTGTAATGGGATTAAGTCAGTGGGCTCTCAGGGCAGGCAGACCCAAGTGTGAACACAGCTCTGCCACTCCATGACTGTGAACAAATTCCTTATATTTCTTCATTGAAAGAGTAAAGATAAGGCCAGGCTCAGTGGTTCATGCCTGTAATCCCAGCACTTTGGGAGGCCAAGGCGGGCGAATCATGAGGTCAGGAGATGAAGACCATCCTGGCTAATATGGTGAAACCCAGTCTCTACTAAAAATACAAAAAATTAGCCGGGCATGGTGGCACATGTCTGCAGTCCCAGCTACTCAGGAGGCTGAGGCAGGAGAATCGCTTGAACCCGGGAGGCAGAGATTGCAGTGAGCTGAGATCGTGCCACTGCACTCCAGCCTGGGTGACAGAGCAAGACTCTGTCTCAAAAACAAAAACAAAAAAAGCAAAAAGAGAAAGAGTAAAGATAATAGTACCCACTGTATAGGGCAGTCATGAAAAATGAATGAAATCATTAACATTCAGCACAATCCTCAGCACACAGTAAACTCCAGTATAAAGTAGAAATCAAGAAAGCTGGCTCAGAAATCAGAATATCATAGTTCCAAGCCTAACTCTGCTACTTGTCACCTATATCACTTTAGTTGCTGAATCTCTCTGTGCCTTAATTTCTTCATGTATCAAAGGAAGATGATAATAATAGGGTTGTTGTGTAGATAAAATTAGTATACACATACATACACACATATACACACACCCACACATATACATATAAACATTAAGCAAGACACGTAGTAAAGCACCAAGAAAGTCACATAGCATGTTTCTCTGATGTCCCTCATGCTCTTTGCCAACTTGTCTCCCGCAGTGGTCCTCAGAGATGCAACTACAAAACTCCTAGGGATTATTGGAGCATGATTTGGACACTGCTGATCAAATAAAGGAGCTTGGTCTGGTCAGTTGTGTGTGACAGAAGTTAGATTCAAGAGACTCAACAGAATTAACAAATGATTTGTGGTAGATAGAACTGAACAGGACCTCCAACTTCCAACTTGGGTAATTTTTTGCCTGAGTTAAATGGGAGTCTTGTCTCTGGGGTCTTGACTGACACTCTATCAATGTTATAGGTTCAGAAAGGAGGTATGTAGAAAGGATACTGGATAAAATCTCTTGGTTTACTGCTGCAGCTTTGGATCACAAATCTCAGGTGAATCCATTTAGTGAATGGGGCAAGACCCCATGTAAAACAGGATGTCCTTCTGCTTAGCCTTCCTTTCCCCCTGGGTACCATCCAATCCCAGGTGTATGAAACAGAAGAGAGCAGCAAGAGGAAGACCTAAAGCTCTAAAAACAAACTCTACAGAGAGAGAGAATTTAAGGAGAAAACCAAAAAGTGTAAACTCAAATGTTAACAGCAATAGGTTCTTGGGCTCTCAATGCAATAGAGATTGATACGAGGCCAAAAAAGTTTTCCCAGGCAAGGTTTCATTGGAGCTTATGCCAAGGCATAAGAGGGAGAGAATTCCTTGACTGACTCTCCAAAGAAAAGAGTCAGTTGGGCTTTTTTATTAGGCAAAGCATGGGAATTGTCATCAGGATTAGCGTATGCAGGTCAGCATTACTGGTTGCAGTGCTTATCTTGAGTAATGGGCCACCTGGTGGATTGGCCTGAGGCAACAAGGCTATAAATAATTTGTTTAATATTCCTTCCCAAGGTAGGGCACTCCACAACCTTGCTTACCTCCTAAGGCCAGTTCCTAGAATTCTTTAAGTAAAAGGACTCTTAGCAGTGTGATAGTGGTATGGATTTTATGATCAGTGGGAATGCATGAAAGAGTACTCTAAGTGACAGTGAGCTGAAACTGTGCCCTGTTCCTACTCTGTCTGACAAAGACCATGTCATATGGACACAAAAAATCTTCTGTCCTTTAGGACAGTGGTCAGAGATGTGGTCGCCTGAGAAGTTTCTACTGCCCACTGCACAGATGAAACCAATTCACTGACACCATGGGATTGCAGTACAGAAAGAGTTTATTATGCAAGACTGGCCATGTGGGAGATGGAGTTATTATTCAAATCAGTCACCCCAAAGGTTTGGAGGTTAGGGTTTTTCAAGGATAGTTTGGTGGACAGGGGATTAGGGAATGGGTGCAGCTGATTGGTTGGGGATGAAATCATAGAGGACTGGAAAACAATCCTCTTGCACTGAGTACACCTCTATGTGGGGGACGGGTTGCGGGGGCAGGCATAGGACCAATTGAGTCATGAGTCATGAATCCAGGTGGGGTCAGTCTGAAAAATATCTCAAAAGACCAATCATAGGTTTTACAATAGTGGTGTTTTCTATGGGAGCAATTGAGGAAGTCACAAATCTTGTGACCTCTGGCCACATGACTCCTGAGCAATAAGGGATTATAGAAACTGCATCTACAGTTTAGCAAATTTCAGGCCCTCCCATAATCTTAATCTTGTGCCCTTTCATTAGTTTCACAAGGGCAATTTTTGGGCCCTGAGCAAGAGGGGTTAGTTTTAGGAAAGGGCTATTATCATCCTTGCTTTCAAGTTAAACTAGAAACTAAATTCCTCCCATAGTTAGCTTGGCCTTCACCCAGGAATGAGCACCCCCAGCCTGTGAGGCTAGAAGCAAGATGGGGTGAAGCCACGTTAGATTTCTCTCACTGTCATGATCTTTGCAAAGGCAGTTTCAGAGGCTCTGTTGTCCTGGACCCAAACCCATATTGGCCCTCTATCCTCTTCCTTGTGATGAAATGAGAGAAGAAAACATCAAGTTCCCCTCACAGTTTGGAAGTCGACAATAAACTAAAGGAAAGAAATGAGACACGTTTTATTTTTTCCACTACAAAAAATGTGTATTAAATGCTTACAATGTAAAACAGGTGTGATGGCTCGCACCAATAATCCCAACTACTTAGGAGGCTAAGGCAGGAGGTTCGTTTGAGTCCAAGAGTTTCAGGTGAGCCCTGGGCAACATAGTGAGACACCCCCAACCCTGCTTCTCAAAAAATTTTAAAAATAAAATAGCCAGGTGTGGTGGTACACACATGTAGTCTCAACTACTTGGGAGGCTGGGGCAGGAAGATTGCTTGAGCCCAGATGTTCAAGGCTTCAGTAGGCTATGACGGCACCACTGTACTCCATCCGGGGTGACAGCCTGAGACCCAATCTCTAAGAAAAAATAGGAAAACAAAATAAAATTGGCCAGGGGTGGTGGCTCACATTTGTAATCCCAGCACTTTGGGAGGCTGAGGTAGGAGGATCACTTGAGTCCAGGAGTTTGAGGCCTAGGCAATGTGCCAAAACCTCATCTCTACAAACAATACACAAATTAGGTGGGCATGCTACTGCCTGTCTGTGGTCTCAGCTACCCAGGAGACTGAAGTGGGAGGATTTCTTGAGCCCAGGGGGCCGAGGCTACAGTGAGCTGTGTCCATGACACTGCACTCCAGCCTGAGTGACTAAAGTGGGAGGATTGCTTGAGCCCAGGGGGCGGAGGCTACAGTGAACTGTGTCCATGCCACTGCACTCCAGCCTGAGTGACAGAGACCCTTTCTCAAAATAAATACAAAAATAAATAAAAATAAAATAATGACAGAAATAAATGCTTACAATATGCCAAGCACAGTGCTATGCTAAGGAGGCAGTGGTGACCAAAACACACACATACACACATACACACACACACACACACACACACACACGATCCTTGCTTTCACAAAGCCTGCAGTTCTGAAAAGTAAAACTAATGAAAGAATTACCCAACTAAATGTGAATTTACTACAGTGATAAGTGCTATGGATGAGAAGTCCATGGTACTCTGAAAGAATTTCACAGGAGAGCCTGGCCTGGTCAGGAAGGGTGGGAGATGTTCCCCGAGGAAGTAATGAATGAGCTGCTTGGAAAGGAGGAGTTAAAAAAATAAAAGGAAATTGCTGGGAAGGGGAGGGAGTGGTCCAGGCAGAGAAGCGAAAAGGCTTGGCAGCATCCAGGGAAGGAAAAGAAGGCCAGTGCAGGTACAGAGCACAGGAGCACACAGGACAATGCAGGGCTGCAAGAAGAAGTCAGACCATGCTGAGGGTTAGGGTTCATGTTAAGGACTTTGATCTTTCCATCGGAAAAACAGCAGGCAGCTGATATATTAGGACTTGCATTTCAAAAGAGTACTCCAGCTGAGGTATGGAGAATAGATTAGAGAGTGGTAAGAGTATGTTCATGAAGACAGGTTAACAGGTTATTTTGGCTTCCAGTTTAATGTGACAGTTTAAACACAGGTATTTATCTCCACTCCTTCTGGAAATTCTAATAAATAACAGAGAAGAAACTTTTGAAAAGACAAAAACTAACAAGAATAAAGAGAATAGGGTAAGAGGAACAGCAATAAAACTTTGCAAGCAGGAAGCAAGTGGATAGGTGATAATTTCTTCTGTGGATCCAAGAGAGCTGAATCCTAAATTAACAGTGGGAAGAGCTAAGAAGCAATCTTATATGCACCAGAGAAGTCCTCAAAGGCTTAGGAGACAATAATATCTTCTGTTTATGGAGGGGAGTGAAAACAGAAGTGATTGAACATCAACTTTCAAAGCACTTTCCTTCCAATACCTAGAAACCTGTCTCTGTCCCACTCCAACAAAAGATTGAAAGTTTATTCTCAGTGCATTTGCAAACAGGGATTCTATTTAATATATGTAAAAAGAAAGGCATCATGTGAACGATGAAACTCACACCCTCTAAATATTACACCCAGGATTAAAATCTCCAAGGAGAAGAATCTTTCTGAGAAATTTGATAATCTCAATAGGATAGGGAAAGGAGACAGGAAGAATGAGGGAGTGCCCTAAGAAACAACCCAGGCAAGTCACTCTACAGATTGTTGCCTGGTCAACAAGCCCTTCCTATCTTTGTAGAGCTTCTAATTAGCTTGTCAGTGTACTTACTTTTTTTTTTTTTTTTTTTTTGAGACAAAGTTTTGCTCTTGTTGCCCGTTCTGGAGTGCAATGGCACAGCCTCAGCTCACTGCGACCCTCACCTCCTGGGTTCAAGCAATTCTCCTTCCTCAGCCTTCTGAGCTGAGTAGCTGGAATTAAAGGCATGCACCACCACGCCCAGCTAATTTTCGTATTTTTAGTAAAGATGGAGTTTCACCATTTTGGCCAGGCTGGTCTCGAACTCCTGACCTCAGATGATCCACCTGCTTCAGCCTCCCAAAGTGCTGGATTACAGGCATGAGCCACCGCGCCTGGCCACCCACTTTTGTATGTGTGTAAATGGCAAAAGATCACCAGATTTAGGAGGACAGCCTTTTATACAAAACATAACTTCGAAGAAACAGATTATGCAACAGAGGAAAACTTTAAAACACTACTTGTAATGTACTCTAGGAAATAAAATATTGCAGCATGGAAGAATTTAAAAATACCATAATTAAGATATAGCCAGAAAACAAATGAGAGCGCTTAGAAATTAAATTTATAATAGAAGAAATGAAAAGTTCAATGCAATGTTTGACAGATAAGCTCATGAAAATCTTCCAGAAAGTAGAATCAAACAAAATAAAATGAAAAATGAAGCCTGAGGTTGGTGGCTCAAGCCTGTAATCCCTGCACTTTGGGAGGCCGAAGTGGGCGGATCACCAGAGGTCAGGAGTTCGAGACCAGCCTGACAAACATGGAGAAACTCTGTGTCTACTAAAAATAACAAAATTAGCCAGGCATGGTGGCACATGCTTGTAATCTCGGCTACTCGGGAGGCTGAGGCAGGAGAATCACTTGAACCCAGGAGGCGGAGGTTGTGGTGAGCCGAGATGGTGCCATTGCACTCCAGCCTGGGCAACAAGTGCAAAAAAACTCCGTCTCTCTCTCTCTCTCACACACACACACACATACACACACACACACACACAGAGGCTGGGTGCAGTGGCTCACGCCTGTAATCCCAGCACTTTGGGAGGCCGAGGCGGGCAGATCACGAGGTCAGGAGATCGAGACCATCTGGCTAATACGGTGAAACCCCATCTCTACTAAAAATACAAAAAAAAAAAAAAGAAGAAAATTAGCTGGGCGTGGTGACAGGTGCCTGTAGTCCCAGCTACTCGGGAGGCTGAGGCAGAAGAATGGTATGAACCCAGGAGGCAGAGCTTGCAGTGAGCCAAGATCATGCCACTGCACTCCAGCCTGGGCAACAGAGCGAGACTCCGTCTCGAAATAAAGAAAAGAAAAAAGAAAAATGGAAAAATAATCTGAGAAAATTAGAGGAACAGTCCATGAGGTCTAGTATCTGAAAAACAGGGTGTCCAGAAGGCAAAAAAAAAAATAGAGAGAAAGTCTTCAAAGGAATAGTTAATAGAAGAAATCATTTCCCAGTGTTAAAGGTCATGAATTTCTTTGCTGGATTGCAACGTTACAACATGTGTTCCACACAAAAGATGACAATGAAACATGCCCAGATGTATCACTGTAAAATTAAGAAAAATGAGAAGGTGGGGCACAGAGAGGAACATCCTGAAGACTTCAAGTGAGTAAAAAACAAGTTACACACAAAAGGTTAACAAATCAAAAGGGCACTAAGTGTCTGGAGATTGGGAATAAGCACAGGGTTCACCACACAAAGTACCCCAGCTGTAAGATCTGAACCTCACTAATTCCCCTTTCTGCACAACCTCCACTTCTGTTTTTCACCTTCTTTGTAATATTTTAATTCATTAATCTTGTCTTGAACTTACTTGCCTTTAGCTTTTCTTTATTCCTGCCCAGAAAAGCACATCCAGAGATTCAAAGGCAACAATAAAAAACAGGGCTTAAGAGTGTGGGCTCTGCATTATCCAAAGCGAACTTGTCACAGAACAAACCTCAAAATTAGGGTTCAGCCTGAGTGGCCATGTAGGTTCTCAGCTTCATGCAGGAAGGAATTCAAGAGCAATCTGACAGAATAAAGTGAAAGCAAGTTTGTTAAGAAAGTAAAGGAATAAAGAGTGGCTATTTCATAGGCAGAGCAATGGCATGGCCTGCTAGACTGAGTATATTTATGGTTATTCCTTGATCATATGCTAAACAAGGGGTGGATTATTCATGAGTTTTCCAGGAAAAAGGTGGGGAGTTCCTGGAACAGAGTGTCCTCCCTTGTTAGACCATATAGGGTAACTTCTCTAAGTGGGCATGGCATGGGCAAACTGTCATGGTGCTGGTGGGAGTGTCTTTTACCATGCTAATCCATTATGATTAGCATATAATGAACAGTGAGGATGACCAGAGGTAGCTTTGGTCACCATCTTGGTTTTAGCAGGTTTCAGTCCTCTTCTTTACCTATCCTGTTTTATCAGCCAGGTCTTTATGACCTTATCCTGTGAAATCGGTCCTGCCAACCTCCTATCTCAAACTAACACAGGAAAGAAAATAAAATACTGTGTGTTCTCACTTGTAAGTTGGAGCTAAACATTGGGTACAGATGGACACAAAGAAGGGAACAATAGATACTGGGTGCTACTTGAGGGTGCAGGGTGAAAGGAGAGTACAGATCAAAAAACTACCTATTGGGTACTATGCTTATCACATGGGTAAGGAAATAATCTGTACCCCAAGCCCCCGAGACACTCAATTTACCTATATAACAAACCTGCACATGTACCTCTGAACCTAAATTAAAGTTTAAAACAACAGCAACAACAACAAACCGAAGAAAAGTATGGGCTCTGGTGTCAAATTAACAGGGTTAGAATCATGAATTAAGTGTGACCTTAGAGTCACTTATACTTTCCAAGCCTTGGTTATTTCATGTAAATTAAAGGTGATGATAACAGTCCCAATTTAGGATCAAATGAGATATTGTAATACCAGACACATTAAAAGTGTCTCCATGGGACTAGCCCAAACTGGGCCTACTCTGTTGATAACAAAATATCGTGTTACCTTTTAGATATAATAGAGCCAAAAACTGCAAGTCATGTAGCCCAGGCATGTACAATAGAAAAAGCTTGGACCTCTAACAACACCCAAAACCAATGAATCCTTTCCTTGGAACCAAGAAGACCAGGACATGACTGGAACCTGAACTTGGAACTCTTTCAAAAGTGATGGGTTCATTTGACTGGAGGATCGGGCCTAAAATCGGCCTCTACGTACCTTTTTCTAAATGGTCAAATTTTAAGTCCTCCAATCAGCCTGCCAGGACACATTCGTAAATCCTTTCCCTTGGCTTTCCAAGCCCGTGAGTTTACCCCAGACGCCAAATCAGGGAGACAGATTTGAATGCACTCCTATATCCTTGCTGAACAGTTGTGCAGATAAAGCCTTTTTTTCCTCAAAAGCTTGTGCCACATAGTATTGGCTTCTGTGCGCACATTGGATACAGAGCTCATTTGCTTGATAACAAAAACAAGCTATTAATACCTATTATTTCTATTATTATTCACCCCCCAGCGCCCCACCATGTTAAATATTCCTATAACTTTCATTTCTGCCCTAAAATTTTATTTATCCAATAAATTTTTGCTTAGAAGCTATCTGCCACAGGTATCTTCCTTTAATATCACAACCATCTACCCAGCCACCCAAATCAGACTGGAAGTTATCCTTGATTCTGTTTCTTTACTTCCTATGTCCAAATCATAAAATTCTTATAATTCTTCTTCCTGAATAGCTCCTTTATTCATCCTCTCCTGCCTCTCCTTTCCTCCATGGCTCCAATTTAGACTCTAGATTTCTACCTTAGCCTCGCAAGTGGTCTCTAACTCTAAAAGTTCCCATGTATTTGTCCAGGATTTTTTTTTTTTTTTTTTTTGATACAGGGTCTCTGACATCCAGGCTGGAGTGCAGTGGCACGATCACAGCTCATTGCAGCCTTTGGGCTCATTGACCTCCTGGGCTGAAATGGTTCTCCCGCCTCAGCCTTCCAAGTAGTCGGGACCATAGGCATGTGCCACCCACCCAGCTAATTAAAATAAATTTTATTCGTAGAGGTGGAGTCCCACTATGTTGCCCAGGCTGGTCTTGAATTCCTGGGCTCAGACAATCCTTCTGCGGTGGCCTCCCAAAATGTTAGGGTTAGAGGCATGAGCCACAGCACCAGGCTTAGATTCTTTTATTCACAAGAGGTGTAAAGGTGATCTCATTTTATATACATGTCAACTAAAGATAAAAATAAGGCTTTTAAAGACTCAAAGTTAGTTTTATTCGGAGTCTTACTGAGGAATGCAACACTGGGGAGTCGTTCAAAGAGTTTATGTTATACTGCTCCAAAGCAGCGGTTCTGCCCACAGTTTCTATTATCAAGGGATGGAATTCTGCATGTGCTCAAAAGTTACATTAAACATGCTCAGAAGTTACACTGGAGCAAAATCTCATCAAAGTTTTGGTTGGAGAGTACATCTGATTATAGGTTACAGAGGAATAATCTTTAATCCTGTCAGATGTTATCTTACCTACAGGAAGAGGCAAGAGCTATGATCACTGAACGTGTCTTTTTAGAAAATGAAGTGATTCAAGCAACAGTTTTGGAAACCTGTGCTCTATCCTCGTACTGTCTTCAGGGCATTCTTCTGGAGGACTGTGTTCAGTCACTGAGTCAGGGGCTTTGTGAAATTCCGCTGGCAACAGAATGAGCAAACATGGTTTCTTCCGTTTCCTACTTTGTCTCACATACATGATTTCCTATGCTCAAACCTGGCAGGAAAGATTTTTTATTTTTTCAGTGCTTGAGCTATAGTAATCCTTCACTGAGTTTTAAGTCAGTGGGTTTTTTTTTTGACATCAAATTGTTAAACTACAAGTCATGTTTCCTTTAACGTGAAAATTACCTAGTCTGAATAAATTCTGATGTAAATATAACTCGACAAATTATGATATTTTCAATTTACGATGGGTTTATTGAGGGGAGGGGGCAGCCCTATCGTAAGTAGAGGAACTCTATACACTTTTGAAAATACCGCTGGGGGCCGGGCGCGGTGGCTCAAGCCTGTAATCCCAGCACTTTGGGAGGCCGAGACGGGCGGATCACGAGGTCAGGAGATCGAGACCATCCTGGCTAACACGGTGAAACTCCGTCTCTACTAAAAAAAATACAAAAAACTAGCCGGGCGAGGTGGCGGGCGCCTGTAGTCCCAGCTACTCGGGAGGCTGAGGCAGGAGAATGGCGTAAACCCGGGAGGCGGAGCTTGCAGTGACCTGAGATCCGGCCACTGCACTCCAGCCTGGGCGACAGCGCGAGACTCCGTCTCAAAAAAAAAAAAAAAAAGAAAAGAAAATACCGCTGGACTTCAGGGTTAGCCGGCCTCTAACCCACTCTTTACTGGACCTGCCAACTTCGCGCAGGGTTGGTAACCTAGCAACCAAGCAACACCAGCAGTGACTTCCGGTACCCAGACTTGGGTTGTCCAATCAGCTCAGCGGAGCTGCCGCAGAGGCTGATGGGGGGCTGACGCCTGTGAGGCTTCCAGCGTCGGTACCATGGCGACGCGCGGTGGGGCTGAGGTGGCAATGGCGGCTTGGTCCCTCTTATCCGCCCGGGCCGTGACCGTGTTCCTCCTGTTGTCCCTCCCTCGCTTCTTACAGGCCCAGACCTTCTCTTTCCCTTTCCAGCAGCCGGAGAAGTGCGACAACAACCAGTATTTTGATATCTCCGCGCTCTCCTGTATTCCGTGTGGAGCTAACCAGAGGCAGGATGCCCGAGGTAAGACGGTTTGAGGTGGGCCCTGGCAAAAGTAACACTCCCGCCTTGGTCGACCCCTAGTCTCTGGAGATGGAGTTTCATCGTGTTGATCAGTCTAGTCGCGAACTTCTGACCTCAGGTGATCCACCCGCCTCCGCCTCCTAAAGTGCTGGGATTACAGACGTGAGCCACCGCGCCTGGCCCGAATACATATATATTGTTTAGTGACGTAGAAATGTAAAATTTCCAGCAGCAGTTAAGTAGTTTAATAGTTTAGTTATACTTGCACTTAAAATGGTAGCAACACAATACCAGCTGTGTGACAGTCTAAGACCTTTACGTATAATAACTAATTTTATACTCATACTAATACTATGAGGTAGGTACCGATTTTTTTTTCTCCTTTTTATTGTAGAGGAAGCCAAGGCAGAGAGTTTAGTAACTTGTTCAAGGTCGTGCAACCGAGTAGGAGTACTAAGTTTGGAACTCAAGAAGTATGTTTCTGGATTTGAACCCAGGCAGTACTGGCTCCAGAATCCTGCTGTTAATCACTATACTGCTTCTCAAGATCTTCAAACTTATTAAAAGTTTCACTGTCTTGGAACTTTATTTTTATTTATCAAGGATAAAGTTGGCTTTTTTTTTTTTTAGGAACTTCGTGTGTATGTCTACCAGGATTTCAGATGATCTCTAATAATGGAGGACCTGCTGTTATTTGTAAAAAGTGCCCAGAAAACATGGTATGCATAATTTATTTTAAAATAACTTAACTGTAAAAGTAATAAGTTAAATATCTTTATTTTTCAAACTATAATTTAATGTTTAATGTTTCCCCACAAACTTTAAAATTACTATGCTAACTTTATTTTTACTAGAGTAAGTTTTGGGAAATCAGCGAAATTTTATGCAAACTTGGAGAAAACAGAAATGTATTTCTTTTAAAATCTGAAATCCCAAAAACCACAAAGCTGTAAAAATTTTAAGTTTTTGTTTTTACTCATAGAATAACTCGATTATGAAGAAAATTAAATGAATAAGGAATATATAGAGCAGTTTGGGATGTGTGCAATTTGGGATGTGTATATTCTTTGACTGATGCAAATGGAGTTGTCTTAGACCTACCATGTCAACAGTTTATATGATTATTGATGTTCATAATGATATCTGAGGTGTAATTATTTCATGAAATACCAATTGCACTAATAAGTAGGTTAAATAATGTCTGTTTCTGTTTTGTTAGTAATTTCATTATATTGTAATTTTTGAAAAATTAGTAAATAGTTACTATATATGATAATTCTCAATTAACAAATATATTTTTCAATCATGTTGGATAATTAAAAGTCTGTGTAACAGTTCTGACATTTACAGTAATGTTTCTTCTTATTGTCATAAAAAATATTAATTCTGGGAATTTAATATGAAGTTATCAATTGTCCCAATTTACAGCTATCTGTATTACTTGTAGGTCTGATTACCATTTTTTATATTACCATTTATTTTATATCTTTATAATAGATTACCACTTATTTTATATCTTTGCAAATGTTGATCCTACCTGAATTACCCATGATAAAATGCTGCTAATAAAAAGTGGTCTCACAGCAGATTTGTTTTTCAGTGACATTGTTTAAGTTACTGTAATCTTTAAATTGTCCTATATAGGCCGGGCACAGTGACTCACGCCTGTAATCCCTGCAATTTGGGAGGCTGAGGCCGGTGGATCATGAGCTTGGGAGACCAGCCTGGCCAATATGGTGAAACCCTATCTCTACTAAAAATACAAAAATAAGCTGGGCATGGTGGCGTGTGCCTGTAGTCCCCGCTGCTTGGGAGGCTGAGGCAGGAGAATCACTTGAATCCAGGAGGTGGAGGTTACAGTGAGCCAAGATTGCACCGTTGCACTCCAGCCTGAGTGACAAAGTGAGACTCTGTCTCAAAAAAATAAATAAATAAATAAATAAATAGTCCTATATAAAAGTATTGCAAAATAGGAGTATTTCTTGATAAATTCAGTCTTTTCAACTAAAATTTAAAATAATTTGTGGCATTGTTTTTGTTCTTTATAAACTTTGGGTACAACGGTGTTTGTAATTATTGTGTTTTCTGCCCCAGGCTTTTCGTAAACCATATACTATAATAAGCCCAATTTTGAATGCTGTCATACTTTATCAAAAACCTTTACTAGGCTGGGCGCAGTGGCTCACGCCTGTAATCCCAGCACTTTGAGAGGCCGAGGCAGGCGGATCACGAGGTCAGGAGATCAAGACCATCCTGGCAAACATGGTGAAACCCCATCTCTACTAAAAATACAAAAATTAGCTGGACATGGTGGCGTGTGCCTGTAGTCCCAGCTACTTGGGAGACTGAGGCAGGAGAATCGCTTGAACCCGGGAGGCGGAGCTTGCAGTGAGCCAAGATTGTGCCACTGCACTCCAACCTGGTGACAGAGCGAAGACTGTCTCAAAAGAAAAAAAAAAGTGTACTAGTACAAGCCATAAATGGATAGAAGAAAATATTCTCATGAATCAATTTCAACAACTGTGTATAATTTATATTTCATAAAATTTACCCATTTTGAATCATAAATGAATTTTTTTTTTTTTTGAGACAGAGTATTACTGTTGCCCAGGCTGGAGCTCAGTGGCATGATCTCAGCTCACTGCAACCTCCACCTTTCTGGTTCAAGCCATTCTGGTGCCTCAGCCTCCCAAGTAGGATTATAGGCGTACACCACCACACCCAGCTAATTTTTGTATTTTTAGTAGAGACGAGGTTTCACCACATTGGCCAGGCTAGCCTCAAACTTTTGGCCTCAAGTAATCCACCCACCTTGACCTCCCAAAGTGCTGAAATTACAGATGTGAGCCACCATGCCTGGACTAAATTTTTTATGTATTTGAATTTTTAAAAATTAGAATAATGTTTTAGAACAGGTGAGATTAACCTATTAACTGACTATTGATTCAATCTTTTTGTGTTGTGTTGTGTTTTATATTTGTAAACAGAAAAATGAAATGACAAATAATTATGAAAGTAGGCATCCATTTGAATTAAAGATCCTGAAGAAGAGAGAACTGTTATCTAGAGTTAATCCTTTAATAGTTGTCAGGACATAGTAATAATATAGAGCTTAATTTTGGAATATAAGCATGAATTATCTCTCCAGGGAATTTTTATGTGGCTCATATATGTATGATTTATTTGAATGTTCACTGCAGTTACATACTGTTATGGCATTTTGAACTTACACGATTATGAAGAAGAAAGTTAATTAAAAAAGAGAAAGGCTTTTTTTTTTCTTTTAATTTAGAAAGGTGTTACAGAAGATGGCTGGAACTGCATTTCTTGCCCTAGTGGCTTAACTGCCGAAGGAAAATGTCACTGTCCCACTGGCCATATTTTAGGTAAGAATTAGATTCCTTACAAAGAAGTAGTGATAAATCTTCATTTGTGTTTTTGTTTTTGTTTTTGAAAAGGGCATTAATTTAAATAGTTAAACGATTACTTACAATTTTTGTAATGGTTCAAGCAATCCTCCTGCCTCAGCTTCCTGAGTAGCTAGGACTGCACACATACACCACTGCAGCTGGCTGATTTTTAAATTTTTTGTGGAAACTGGGTCTTGTTATGTTGCCCAGCCTGGTCTTGAACTCCTGGCCTCGAGAGATCTTCATGCCTCAGCCTCCTAAAGTGCTGGAATTATAGGCATCAGTCACTGTGTCCAGCCCTTAATAGTGTTTATAAAAATTATTTTTGTACAAATTTAGTGATACTTAAGACATCAGCAGGCATTGAGAAGAAAATACAGAGTTTTGTCTGGTTTTCTGAAACTCTTAATTGTGTAAGATTAGATGGTTACTTCTTTAACCTAACATGATAAAATATGTATGCCTCAACTCAAAAACCAAGTTGATGCCTAATAGGGAAAAAGTGTAAGCGTTCCTATTAATGTCAGGACCTGGAAAAGGATGCAAACTATGCACTTAAGTAAGAGAAAAAAAATATTTATCACTGGAAAAGAAAAGATAGGCCGTTAATCCCAACATTTTGGAAGGCCAAGGCAGGTGTATTGTTTGAGCTTAAGAGTTCGAGACCAGTCTGGGCAACACAGTGAAACCCCATCTCTACAAATAACAAAGAAATTATTCAGGTATGGTGGCATGCACCTGTAGTCCCAGCTACTCGAGAGGCAAAGGTGGGAAGATCGCTTGAGCCTGGAAGGTTAAGACAGCAGTGAGCTGAGATGGCGCCACTGCACTCCAGCCTGAGCGACAGGGTAAGACCCTGTCTCAAACAAACAAGCAAAAAAAGTAAAATACCATTGTTTACAGATGATTTGATTGTATGTTTAAAACACCCAAGAGAATGACTAAAAATTACTATAAACAGTGATGAAAGAAAATATCTCATATACAATAGCAACAAAAAAGAAAAAATAAGTAGGTATATCTTTTTTTTTTTTATTTTAATTTTTGGATTTTTTTTGAGACAAGAGTTTTCACTGTTGTTGCCCAAGCTAGAGTGCAATGGTGCGACCTCAGCTCACTGCAGCCTCCCTCCGGGTTCAAGCGATTCTCCTGCCTCAGCCTCCCGAGTAGCTGGGATTACAGGCATGTGCCACCACGCTTGGCTAATTCTGTATTTTTAGTAGATAACAGGGTTTCTCCATGTTGGTCGCTGGTTTTGAACTCCTGACCTCAGGTGGTCCGCCCGCCTCAGCCTCCCAAAGTGCTGGGATTACAGGCTTGAGCCACTGCGCCCGACCTTGGCATATACTTTAGAAGGAATGTACAACATAATTAATTGAAGAAATTTGTGAGTATTGCTGAGGGATATGAAGGCAGGCTTTTATAAGTGAAAATGCATTCTCTGTTTTTGCATAGGAAGATTAAATATTAGAAAGATGCCAACTCTCCTACCAGACTGTATATTTTAAAGGACCCTTGGAAATTCTATCAGGATATTATTTGTTTGTTTCGGGGTAATATACAAATAGATTCTGAAGTTTATCAGGAAAGATATATGAGATCTAAGAAAATTCTGGAAAGGGAAAGAAGGAACTACCCCATCAGATAATATGCATGTTATATAGCTACTATAATCACATGTATGACAGGCTTATGGGTACACAGACTGATTGATGGAACTTAGACAATCAGAATAGATTCAATTCATATGGGAATTTGGTATGTGCAAAAAGTGGCATTTCATCCAAGTGGGGATAAAACTGATAAATGGTGCTGGGAAAACTGAGAAAACACCAAGTTGGGTTTCTACCTTATTTCTGAGAAGATTAAACTCCAAATGAGTCAAATACTAAAATGAATATATGAAAGTTCTTAAAGAAAATGTAGGAAAAACTTGTATAGTTTTGTTGTAATAGGCCTAAGTATGACCAAAAATACTCAATCACTTTGGAGGCCTAGGTGGGAGGATTACTTGAGCCAAGGAGTTCCTGACCAGCCTGGGCAATGTAGGGAGACTCTGTCTCTCCAAAAAAAAAAAAAAAAAGACAAAAAGAAAAGAGAAAAACCACAGAAGGAAAAATTGGTAAATTTATAAAATGCCATAAAAATTATAATACCAAAAACCAAACTACAAACTAAAGAAAAATATTAATGCATACAATAGACAGAGGTCAAAGTTCTTCAATAAATGTAAAGGTCCTACAGATAAATAAAAGTAAGATGAATAGCCCAATTTTTAAAATAGCCAAAAATCATAAATAAAGTTCACATAGAAAAAAATATTTTAACATGAGAAAAAATATTCAACCTTACTCAGAGTAAGAAAATGTACATTACCATCCTGGCTAACACAGTGAAACCCCGTCTCTACTAAAAAAAAATACAAAAACTAGCCGGGCGAGGTGGCGGGCGTCTGTAGTCCCAGCTACTCGGGAGGCTGAGGCGGGAGAATGGCGCAAACCCGGGAGGCAGAGCTTGCAGTGAGCTGAGATCCGGCCACTGCACTCCAGTCCGGGCGACAGAGCGAGACTCCGCCTCAAAAAAAAAAAAAAAAAAAAAAAAAAAAAAGAAAATGTACATTAAAGCTAAAATGAGATTTTACTTTTAACCTACCAGATTTTATTATAAAACTTTTTCGACCAGGCACAGTGGCTCACACCTGTAATCAAGCACTTTGGGAGGCCGAGGTGGGCAGATCACCTGAGTTCACGAGTTCAAGACCAGCCTGATGAACGTAGTCACTACTAAAAATTCAGAATTAGCCAGGCATGGTGGCACATGCCTGTAATCCCAGTTTTTTGGAGGCTGAGGCAGGATAATTGCTTGAACCCGGGAGGTGGAGGTTGCAGTGAGCCAAGATCATGCCATTGCACTCCAGCCTGGGCAACAAGAGGGAAACTCTATCTGAAAACAACAAAAAGAAACTTTTTCAACTTTGACAATGTATTTATAAGGATACAGGGAAATAGTTATTCATGTATTAATAGGGAAAATTATAAGTTGGTGCAGCCTCTGTGGAGAGAAAATTTACAGTGTTTATCAAAATTAAATATACAGATTATCTTTGCCTAGAAAGCTCTCGTCTAGAAATTTCTCATTTGGATACACTTAACTATATGCCTGAAGAAGTGTTGAATGTTTTTTTCTTGCATATTCCTAAGACAAAAGATTGTAAACAATATAAGAGTCTATCAAGATGAGATCAGCCAAATAAATTATGATATAGTCATACAATGGTATAGAATGCAATTGTGGAAAAATAAAGAGGCAGTTCTACACATATTACTATGGAAAGAAATCTAAGATATATTGAGTAAAAAAGCAAGATATAGAATAATTTATTCATTCATCTACAAGTATTTATTGAGTACTTGTTATTTATCAGCACTGTTTTATGTATTTGGTATTCCACTATTTAGCTTTTTAAAGACTATTATATATGCATATGTGCTTGAATATGCACAGGCTATTTCTGAAAGGATTCATAAGAAACTGGTAACAATGCTGCCTCCTGAGTGAAGAACTGAGTGCCTGGGAATGGCAGGAAAGAGACTTAATTTTCATTTTAAATCCTTTTGTGCTTGGTGCGGTGGCTCACGCCTATAATTGCAGCACTTTGGGAGGCCAAGGCAGGTGGATCGCCTGAGGTTAGAAGTTCGAGACCATCCTGGCCAACATGGTGAAACCCCATGTCTACTAAAAATACAAAAATTAGCTGAGCATGGTGGCAGGTGCCTGTAGTCCCAGCTACTTGGGAGGCTGAGGCAGGAGAATCACTTGAATCTGGGAGGCGGAGGTTACAGTGAGTGAGATCATGCCACTGCGCTCCAGCCTGGGTGACAAGAGCAAAACTGTTTCAAAAAATAAAATAAAATAAATCCTTTTGTGCCTTTTATTTTTATATTTTATATATTACTCATTCAAAGATTAATTTTTAAATTATCTCAATTTTTTTTTTTTTTTTTCGTTTCAACAAATGTTTTTTGTAGTGATGGGGGTCTTACTATATATCTCAGGCTGGTCTCGAACTCCTGACCTCAAGCAGTCCTCCTGCCTTGACCTCCCCATATGTGGGATTACAGTTGCCTGGTCTTATTTTTTTTAGAGATGAGGTCTTCTTATGTTACCCAGGCTAGATTCAAACTCCTGGGCTTAAGCAATCTACCGCACCCGGCTTCTTAGTAGTTTCGTTGGCACTGTTGCCTCCATTGAAAATATTAACTTGATTCTCATGGTATTTGGGGGGTGTATTCTTAGGGATGGGGCTAATGAAAGTTTTATGAGTTGGATGGCAATATGAAATTTATTACACTTCATGATGTACTATTTCTACTGTAAATTTTAGGATTATGGGAAGATGAAGGTAAGTCAGATTTAATTATAAATTTGGAATAAAAACTGTTAAGGCCAAATATGCTGGCGTTTATTTAAAGTAGTGCAGTTCAGTAGAAATACAATGCAAACCAAATACGTAATTTTTAATTTTCTTGTCTACACATTAAAAAAAGCAAAAAGAAACATGAAATGAATTTTAATAATATACTTTATTTAGCCTAATATTATTTAAAATATTATCCTTTGAACAGGTAATCAAGGCGAACAATTTTTGAGATATCTTCATTCTTTTGTTCTTTTTTTTTTTTTTTTGAGACAGAGTTTCACTCTTGTCGCTCAGGCTGGAGTGCAGTGGCACAATCTCGGTTCACTGCAACCTCTGCCTCCCAGGTTCAAGTGATTCTCCTGCCTCAGCCTCCTGAGTAGCTGTGACTACAGGCACCTGCCACTGCGCCCAGCTAATTTTTGTGTTTTTTAGTAGAGATGGGGTTTTACCATGTTGACCAGGCTGGTCTCAAACTTCTGACCTCAGGTGATCCGCCCGCCTTGGCCTCCCAAATTGCTGGAATTACAGGCATGAGCCACCATGCTCAGCCCGTTCTTTTGTTCTTAAAATTTTTGAGATTTCAGTTCTGGCTAGGCACATTTCAAGTGGTCAGTAATCACAAGTGGCTAGTAACCACAGTCAACAGTAACTGTATTGGACAGCACAAGTTAATATCAAGAGAAAATACATACTAGTACACTTGCTATCAGCCATGTGCGTAAGCCAGTTAATTACTGGAAGAATAAAAACTAGTTTGAAATCTTATATAGTTAACCACTCAAGTTATGTTTCTATTACTGTAGCTATGTTACTGTAATTCTTATAATTCTTCATTCCCTAAATTAGATGCTCTTGAGATATCTGTGGATGAGAAGTAGGGGAAAGGAACGTTGTTTGCTGCTTTCTCTAAACAGTGGCTCTGACATCTTCTGGCCCCTTCGGGTTAGGTTACAGCTGTGGAAACAGTATTTTGCTATTTTAGAGGGTACTATTACGTGATTAAAATTCTCTATGGTGCAAGAGAAGGGAGAGAGAATAGGGTATTATTTTGCATACATTATCATGGAAGTCCTCTCTGGAAAGGTGAAACCTAAGAAAGACTTGAAGGAAGGGAGGGATAGAGCCATGAGGATGACTGGGGAACATCATTCTAAGCAGAGGGAATAGCAAGTACTAAGGTTCTAAGATGGGAGTATATTTGGCATTTTTCAGAGAACAGAAAGTATATTAATGTGGCTAAAGCAAAGAAGTAAAGTAAAGTGGAAGCATCTGGGTCTGAAAATTTGGGGTCATAGTGTGCAGATCATGTAAGACCTTTATGCTGTGTTAGTGACCTTTGAAATTGTCCTATGTGAGATGGGAGGCCATTTGGAAGGTTTTAAGCAAAAGAATGACATGATCACACTGAAGTTTTAAAAGCTTCACTTTAGCTTCTGCATGGAGCACAAAACCAGCACTCCAGTTAAGATGCTGTTACGAAAACCCAGGTGATAGATGATGGTGCTTGGGCCAGAGTTTTTTCTTTTTTCTTTTTTCTTTTTATATTTTATTTTTGGACAGACTCTTGCTCTGTCACCCAAGCTGGAGGGCCGTGGCATGATCACAGCTCACTGCAGCCTCGACCTCCTGGGGTCAAGTGATCCTCCTGCCCCAGCCTCCTGAGTAGCTGGGACTACAGGCACGTGCCACCACACCTGGCTGTGTGTGTGTGTGTGTGTGGTGTGTGTGTGTGTGTATAGAGATGAAGTTTTGCTATGTTGTCTGGGCTGGTCTTGAATGCCTGGCCTCAAGCAATCATCCTGTATTGGCTTCCTAAAATACTGGGATTACAGGATGAGCCACTGTACCCAGCAGGCCACGATATTAGTTGTAGAGGTAGAGAAAATAATTTTGTTTCTGAATATATTTTGAAGAGAGAGCTGACAGAATTTGCACATTAATTTTTTTATTTTTATTTTTTTAATATGGAACATGAGGGGACTCTTAAGGACTGGGACCACAGTAAATGGTCAAATGGAGCTGTCATTTATTGAGACAGGGATGACTGTAAGAGGAACAAGTTGCTCATCTTTACTTTTGTTAAAATTACTTTTTACTACCATGCAAAAACTTAGAACATTAGGATAAGACTAAAGTCCTTTTTGACCATTTTCCCCAATACTGTTTTTCTGTTGCTCCTTCAACCCCGAAGTAACTGGTTATTTGTGTGTGTGTGTGTATAGAGATGAAGTTTTGCTATGTTGTCTGGGCTGGTCTTGAATGCCTGGCCTCAAGCAATCATCCTGTATTGGCTTCCTAAAATACTGGGATTACAGGATGAGCCACTGTACCCAGCAGGCCACGATATTAGTTGTAGAGGTAGAGAAAATAATTTTGTTTCTGAATATATTTTGAAGAGAGAGCTGACAGAATTTGCACATTAATTTTTTTATTTTTATTTTTTTAATATGGAACATGAGGGGACTCTTAAGGACTGGGACCACAGTAAATGGTCAAATGGAGCTGTCATTTATTGAGACAGGGATGACTGTAAGAGGAACAAGTTGCTCATCTTTACTTTTGTTAAAATTACTTTTTACTACCATGCAAAAACTTAGAACATTAGGATAAGACTAAAGTCCTTTTTGACCATTTTCCCCAATACTGTTTTTCTGTTGCTCCTTCAACCCCGAAGTAACTGGTTATTTGTGTGTGTGTGTGTACGTGTGTGTGTGCACGTGTGTGTGTGCACATTCAGAATTTGTTTCCTGTTATAAGGATCTACATTATATAGCCTCAAGAAACATAAGTGGTATGTTTGCATAAATGTTTCATACACAAATATTGTTCTAGCATACTTTTTTCAGTTAATGGTATACTCTGATACTCTGTTAGATTTACCTGATTCTTTTTTTTTTTTTTGAAACAGGGTCTCACTCTTGCCCAGGATGGAGTGTAGTGGTGTGATCTCAGCTCACTTTAACCTCCACCTACCAGGTTCAAGCAATTCTCATGCCTCAGCCACCTGAGTAGCTGGGATTACAGGCACATGCCACCACACCCAGCTAATTTTTGTATTTTTTTAGTAGAGACAAGGTTTTGCCATATTGGCCAGGCTGGTCTTGAACTCCTGGCCTCATGTGATCCACCCACCTTAGCCTCCCAAAGGGCTGGGATTGCAGGCATGATCCTCCTCACCTGGCCTTACCTGATTCTTTTTCATCTGTTCCATAGTATTTTGTAGCATGGATATACCACCATTCTGCTATTTTAAATATTCATGTTGTTTCTAACAAATAATGCTTCAATGAATATACTTATGTACATGTTCAAGTGTTTCTGTAGGTTAGGTATCTAAAAACAAAATTGTAGTGTTGTAAGGATGTGAATTTGAAACTTTAATAGATACTACTAAAAGCCTTCTAAGTTGCAGAAACTTATCAGTAATCTATGAAAATACTTGCTTCACTATCCCAGTGTGACAGAAATGTATAGATAAGAGGTAAGACAATTCTGAGGAAAAAAATACTGACTTAATTGTTATGATGATGTGGAAAATGACTTTCTGTATTTTACTATGTGAAAATAGGGAAGGCATCACTTCTTTCTTTTTTTTTGGAGGCATGGATGGGTATGAAGGGATCACCTCTCTATACTTTATTATGGAGATACTTGTTATGCCTTTAATGCAAATAAAGTGTTTTGAAAATTAATAGAATAATAGTTACAATTGGGTTTTGTTAAATATTTTCTGAATATGTAGAAGCTTATATGTTTACTATGAGTTACATCTTTTTTTTTGTTTCTAAACTGTTTAGTGGAAAGAGATATTAATGGAACATTGCTGTCTCAAGCAACTTGTGAGCTCTGTGATGGAAATGAAAACTCTTTTACAGTAGCAAATGCTTTAGGAGACAGGTAAGCAGTGTGGTGGGGCTGACTTCATTAATATCATCTTATACTAATGTATAATTTGTACTTTTAAGAGTGTTTTCCTATCATATCACTTAGTTCACTTAGTTTTCACAAGGATAGAAGTAGACATTAACAGATACAGAAGCTGAGGCCTAGAGCATGAGACACACTAGGGTTCAAATTTTGGTCCAGTCTATTAGTTGTCTGACCTTAGATAGCTCACTACTTTACAATCCCTTGTCTTTGGAATGGTACTATTGCCACCCACTTCATAGGCTGTAATGGCTCAGAAATAAGTAAGTACAGTTCTTAGTATAGTGCTACATAGTAACCACTCTGTAAAGGGTAGCTATTTTTGTTTGTTGTTATGTAATTGGTATATAATCTGTAATATAATTTTGTGCTAAGTGCTGTACTAAAGCACTATAATACATAAAACATTAATGTATACTAATAATAGCCCAGGTACCCTGACTTATAGTCCCATTTTCTGTTGCTTCCTGTTCCCCCTTTGTGCATGTGTTTGTGAAACACACACACACACATGCACACACCCCTGCCTGCCTATGTACTTCCCTCTCATTTAAGCATATATACCAATTTCAGCTTCTTTAATTTTTTTAAATTTCTACATCATGACTTCCCTCCAGGCACAGTTTTTTCTTTAGTTTCCAAGTTTAATATAGAATATAGTTGAGCAGCTTTTCTGAGGGCTACTTAGTGTTGGATCATCTTTTCTCTAAGGCTGACCTGAGTTACGGCATCCAAATACCAATTTTTTTTGCCCCTCTAATCTTTCCCCAAGCCTCGTCTGTTTTACGTCATGCCCCAGCCCCACTCCTACCTGCTCTATTTTGCAAGTGAAGAATACCTATATATTCACTCATCACTGGTCCAGTACCCTCCCCCATCTATCTCATTCATTAATGAAAAATATGAAGTATTTTTCTAAAATAAACAAAGATGATAAATAGAATTTATTTAAAAGTGTTGGCTATAGTTTTAATAGGAGCTAGAGATGCATTTCTCTTCAGCTTATGCTACCTTTTTACTTTGTGGCACATAAAATAAGGAAAGTATATTTGATATAACTAATTGTAAAAATTGATTGGGTTTCATTTATATGAGTTTGTTGGTCTCTTTTGTTAGTTGAATGACTTAATTATCTTTGATATTCAGAATTATTCATTCTGTACATTCCATGTAGTTAAAAAATACTCTTCTATTATTGACTAGTTTTACATACTTTATACTTTGTAACACAGAATGGCCTAAAACTATTCAAATCGGTGTTATTCTAAATTTGTTTAACATATTTACATAATTGCTTACAAGAATGAATCTACTCTAATCCATTGTTTAGAAAGACAGCTTTTCTATTAGGTTTGGTATAATTTATTAACATTTTAAAAATTATTTTTGTTATATTGAACAGGTGCATCAGATGTGAGCCAACATTTGTTAATACCAGCAGGTCCTGTGCATGTTCAGAACCTAACATTTTCGTAAGGCTAACCAAATTGATAAACTGCATATATTTTTAATTCAATCGCTTATGCCTTTTCATAAGCTTCTATTTTTTCCCTCATTTATTTATGAAGACAGGGGGATTATGTTTCAGCAACACAGGGAATTTTCCTCTACGTAGAATTTCAACTGCACGTTATGGAGAAGATGTGAGTATGCTTCAATTTTTTTGGTCTGTTGTTAAGAAATTTTCTATATTTCATCCATTAGTAATTAATTTCAGGCTAGAATGAGAAACACTTTTGTATAAATCATTTTAAAACAGAAAAAAATCAATCTAAGAAACATTAGTCTAATAATTCAGCATTATGATTTCTAAGTACAGTACTGAGTCTGTACCATAGCCTGTTTGTTTTTCAGTGTGCTACAGAATGTTTACACCAGAAATATCTGGTATATGTTCTGTGTAGGATACAGTATAATGCATTTACGGGCACCAGAAACTCTAGATTTGAACCCTGGATTTGTAAGTCATTAGTTTTGTATCCTTGGACCTTGAGAAGATTTCAAAGCTTCAGTTGATTGTCTGTAAATTGGACATAATAAAAATACCTTTATCACAGTGTCTGTACATAGTAATCATTAGAGAAATCAGGATTATTCTTAATTTGGTCAGATTGTTCCTTATTATTCTATTTTATTTTTGTTTGAGATGGAGTCTTGCTCTGTTGCCCAGGCTGGAGTGCTGTGGCTCAGTCTCGGCTCACTGCAACCTCCACCTCCCGGGTTCAAGCAATTCTCCTGCCTCAGCCTCCCAGGTAGCTGGGATTATAGGCACCTGCCACCATGCCTGGCTAATTTTTTGTATTTTCAGTAGAGACAGGATTTCACCATGTTGGCCAGGCTGGTCTCGAACTCCTGACCTCGTGATCCACCCACTTCGGCCTCACAAAGTACTGGGATTACATGCATGAGCCACCACACCCAGCCAATTGTTTCTTATTTTATGGAGGAGAGCATTGAGGCCTAGAGTTAGAGCTTTGGCAGCAGGTGCTGGTGATAACCACTTCTAGGGTATAAAATGGAAAGTAAGTAGAGGAATTGAAACTACAGAAGTTGCAAATCCAAGAGCACAGGAGTTAGATGACTGGGAGTTAGAATAGGAATTAATGAATGAACATTGAAGATGCTTAGTACGCCAGAGTTAAGGGTGGACACGGTGTGATCTGGTTGTTAATATCATTATTGTTAATATTATTATTGAATATAGGAGTGATTAAAAAGACTGTGAGGATAGCAATAATGAGGGTGGGATCTAGGATCTTGATGAATTAGGCAAAAATTCCTCTCCTCCAGTATAGTTTTGTGAGGAAGACAGGCAAGTACCAAGTAGTTACAAGACAGCAAAATAAAAGCTAAAATACATAGGGAGCTCTGAGATTATCCAAAAATTGGCTGACCTGTAACAAGATATGTGTCTTCCGGGGCATTCTTCTCCAGATTGGAGTGCATATCTGTATATGATTATTAAATTTGCAGGCCTTTAATTTTCCTTTTTCAAAAAATTTAAGTTGAAATAATTTTGCTGGAAGTCCCAACAATGACTCTTTGTTCTTTCCGGTCTGAGATCCCCAGTCATTTAGTGGTCATGTCCCTTTAGCTTCCTCCAATCTGAAACTAGGTCCTCAGTGTTTGCCTATCTTTCATGGATGTAACAGTTTTGAAGATTACAGGCCTTACCATCCTACAGATACTTTCCTCATACTGAGTAACTGCTTAGATGAAAGCCACAACAAAGATGTCATGTTCTTCTCAGTGGACTGCATCACATCCAGGGGCGCACAGTGTCTACCTGTGCCACCACTGATGCTGTTAACCTTGATCACCTGCCCTAAAGTCACCATGACTACCATAAAGTTACCATTTACCATTTGTAATTGATTAGTATTTTGTGAGGAGTGTTTCTGAGATTACACTTCCTCACTAACCTTTAACTCACTAGCATTAGTCTCCATTGTTGACCACTACTGTGATGATTGCCAAAGATTAATTTTTGATTTCCATCCACATTTGATTACTTCCACATTTATTAATTGGCATTCTATTATAAGGAAGAACTATCTCTTCTTCCCAATTTATACACTTATTTTTTAAAATTCATGTCCACGTGGATGTGTGGGTTCCTAATTTATTCAGTTATAATCCAGCATACTCATTATTTGTTTAGGTGCTCAAATTGTCCTACATCTGGAATAAAAGTCCCTTCAAGTTGGCTCCTGCGTGTTTTTTTTTGTTTTTTGTTTTTTGTTTTTTTTTTTTTTGACATGTTCCTATCATTCTTTGAACGTTTACTTACTTTATGGTACAAGATTTCTAGGCTAATCTTGTACTTTTCCTGCCTCAGACCTGGAATCAGCCATTTCTTTACTTCTTTCTTTTTTTTTTTTTTTTTTTTTGAGACAGAGTTTCACTCTTGTTGTCTAGGCTGGAGTGTAATGGCACAATCAGCTCACCGCAACCTCCACCTCCCGGGTTCAAGTGGTTCTCCTGCCTCCGCCTCCTGAGTAGCTGGGATTATAGGCATGCGTCACCACACCCAGCTAAATTTTTGTGTTTTTACTAGAGACAGAGTTTCTCCATGTTGGTCAGGCTGGTCTCGAACTCCTGACCTCAGGTGATGCCCACCTCGGCCTCCCAAAGTGCTGGGATTACAGGCATGAGCCACTGCACCTGGCCGGAATCAGCCATTTCCTTAATCAGTTTTGTAGGATAAATATTTAGAAACCTAGATTAACACACTTAGTATGTCCTCTCAGCAAACATAGCTAGGAAATATACACATATATACATACACATATCTATGACTATTTCTGTGTCTGTGTATATATACTAAAAGGGCTGGGCGTGGTGGCCTGTAATCCTAGCACTTTGGGAGGCTGAGGCAGGTGGATCACTTGAGGTCAGGAGTTTGAGACCAGTCTGGCCAAGATGGTAAAACCTTGTCTCTGCTAAAAATACAAAAATTGGCTGGATGTGGTGGTGCGCTCCTGTAATCCCAGCTACTCGAGAGGCTGAGACGGGAGAATCACTTGAACCTGGGAAGTGAAGATTGCAGTAAGCCAAGATCGGGCTACTGCCTTCCAGCCTGGGTGACAGAGCAAGACTCTGTCTTAAAATAAAATAAATAAAATAGCTCATACTGATCCCTTTAATTCTGAAGCAATACTTCAGGGTTCTTTCTAACCTTTCCCTTTGATAGGTTTGAACTATCTTCTCCAGGAGTGAGAAATCTGGGATTCATTATCCTCAATTTATTTATATGATCAATGTGACCAATCGTCCAACCCCCTCACTTTCTGTTCCACCCCCACATTCTCCCTCCTCTGCTAGCACCGTGCAGTTGACCCATTATAGACTTCTTTGATAGGTGGGTAGGGAGGAACTGTTCCATCCTTAATGTTGTTCTGATTCAGTTAATGTATTTCATTTAAACATACCAGATTTTTTTAAAGTTAAAAATAATTTAAAACTACATTTAAAAAAAAACAAAACCACCTCGACCCTCCCCAAAACTTTCCAGGTCCCACAAGCAGACACTGCAGTGGTGAGTGGAGGATTGGGCACTGGGAACAGGAAGGACACCTCTGCTCGGCCTGGGGCACCTGAAGGACAACCTGGAGCACTCCAGGAGCACAGCAAAGGTCTAGCAGAGCCAACACTGGTGCGAGCAGGGAAGAGCAGCCTGACGGGCTTGTGGGGCAGCTCCCGCCACCATGAAGAAAGGCTGCCTGCAAGGCAATGGCCGTAAGAGGCCAGCAAGGGGTGCCTGCTGTCTCAGAGGACCCCGCAGTCCTGCCAGGATGCCATGAGGCAGAGGGTGGAGGAAACGAGGTCAACCGGATTCCACATCGCTGCATCCCACATACTGCCCAAGGGCAGGGAGGAGAGGCGAGGGGCCCATAGGAGGAATGAGAAGAGTGGTTCCATTTGCCATGAATGTCTTTCTCTCATCTGTCGAGGCTCAGACCTGGCCAGGGAGAGCATGACATCACCACAGCAATTGTGCACTAAACATACCAGTTCTGAACACTGATTCTTTCCTAAGGATGGATTTGAGATTCCTGATTTTAAGTCATGTTGCAACTGCTTTTCAGACTGGTGCCGTGAAGCCAGATTATAAAACGTGTAAGCAAAATCTAGTTAAGTTGTTTTGACTACCCTAGCCTAGTCTCAGTTTGCAAGAATAAGAACTCAATTTTATCCATGTACTTGTAAGTCAGTCAGATTCTAAGGGCTTGTTTAAAGTAATTAAACTCAGACAAGATTAGATTAATTGATAAACCAGAATACATGTTTATTAGTTTTATGTTGAGACTGTAATTGCCAGTTAGACTGAAACATTTGTATTGACTCCATAACATACATTCTTCCTAATTGGAAAAGTCTACTTTGAACATTAAGGTCGGAAGTTTTCTTAGAGAACAAAATTGGAACATAATTCTGTTTGTATGATTTTATAACAAGGCATCCAATCCTACTCATCCCACTCTTGGAATATACTTGCTAATCAGAAAAAATTTTCACATACATGAGTTAGTGTCTTCCCCCCATTCCCTTTCCCTCAAAGACATTAATAGTGAACTATCTTTGTGGTTTTTGGTTTTCCCAACTTTTATTTTGAAAAATTTCAAAATTGCAGAAAAACTGAAAGAATTAAACAATGACTATGCATATGTCTTTCACCTAGGTTAACAAATTATTAATGTTTTGCCACATTTGCTTTCTCTCTCTATATATATAAATATATATACACACACTATGTTTTTTTCCCCTGAGCCATTTGAAAATAAGTTGTAGACATAATGACACTGCACTCCAAATACTTTAGTGGGAATCTCCAAAGAATAAGGCATTTTCCTAGAATCACACCCAAGGAATTTAAAATTAACATATTATTAACTGATACCCATTCATACCCAAATTTTCCCAGTTGTTCAAAAGTGTTCTTTATTCTCCCTGCCTTTTTTCGGGGAAGGGATACCTAGGATCCAATCAAGGACTAACTGCAGTTAGTCTTTCTAGTGTCCTTTAATTTAGAACATATCCCTGCTTCACTTTGCTTTTGTGGTTTTCTCCTCTGTGTTTTTCTGATTGTTTTCTCGTGATTAGACTCAGTGAAACATATTTTTGCAAGATATTATATAGATGTTGTATACCTCCCATTGCATCACAACAGGGGGTATGTGGTAATGTCTGTCAGGTTGTCCAGTTATTGGTGATACTAAATTTGATTGCTAGGCTGGGTGTGGTGGCTTACTCCTGTAATCCCAGCACTTTGGGAGGCCGAGGCAGGTAGCTCACCTGAGGTCAGGAGTTCGAGACCAGCCTGGCCAACATGGTGAACCCCCAACTCTACTGAAAATACAAAGATTAGCTGGGCATAGCAGCAGGCTCCTGTAACCCCAGCTACTCGGGAGGCTGAGGCAGGAGAATTGCTTGAACAGAGGAGGCAGAGGTTGCAGTGAGCCAAGATTGCGCCATTGCACTCCAGCCAAGGCAACAATAGCGAAACTCCGTCTCAAAAAAAAAAAATTGATTTCTTGGTCATAGTTGTGTCTGTCACTTCTCTCCATTGTAAAGGTATTGTGATTAATACGTTAGTCTGAGACAATGTAAATATCCATATCCATTTTAGTATTCATTAATGAATCTTGCCTGTATCAGTTATCAAACTGGTCATTTCTAATAACAATCCTATTATTCCCTCTACATTTATTAGCTAGCAATTGTCTGTAGAAGCACTTTACTTTTTCTCTGTGCTTTTTTTTTTTAAAAAAAAGCTTTATTATGAACTCATAGAATGTTTACTCATTGTGTTATAATCTGTTACTGTTATTCTTCTTTTCGAAGTTCAAGTTGTACCAAATTTGAACTTTCTTTCAGCATAGCTCCTGTGTTGTTTTGACGTAACTTTAGACTTTAGGGATTTCCTTGGTTTCTCTATACCATGTTCCAGACTCACCTTGTATAATTATATTTTTTAATAGTTCCACAATATTCTGGTTTATGCATTAAAATTTGTATAATGGTATCTCCAGAGGATATTTAGGTTTTCAGTTATTAACTATATTGCCATCAGCCATTTTATGCACATAAATATGTTTTCCCATTTAGAGGGATTATTGCTTTAAGATAAATTTCCTAAGTGTTCCTAAATTTCTGGGTTAGAGTATGTGGATATTGCTTTATAAAAGTATCACGCAACTTTAACACTATCAGTGGCATTGTATGTGGCTCCATTTTACATGCATTTGTTAGTACTGTTTTGTTGCATTTCATTTTTTACCAGTTTGTGTGCATGTGTTCTTTAGCCTTCTATGCATATTTTTTCTTACAAAATAACTTTTGCTTATTAAATATACAAAAATAGTACCTCATAATTTTATTATAGATTTCTCTGATCACTGTGGTGCCATATTCATATAATTTAGTTGTATCACTTATGTGTGTGCCCAGACAATTTTCTCTGAATGGTGCTTCTTAATTTCTCATATTTTAGCAAGATGTGCAGATAAGCTTTAAAGCAATGTTTTTTAACTAGAGGTTTTTATCTGTAGCCTTCAAAACCCATGTAATTGCCTTGGTCTCATCTGGAGATACTGATTCCTTTTTGGGATGAAGCCAGGCATGTTTTGTTTTTAGAAAGTTCTGCAGGTGATTGTGATGCCCACCATTGTTTGAGAACCACCACTTTGGAGATGTGAAATTATTTCCCCCCATTTTGTTTTATAGCTTGCCAGTTCGGTACAGTATTTACAAAAATTCTAAACCAGTAAATGTTAACCACTCAATACTAAGTCAGGATCTGTTATTTTTTCTTTTGCCATTTTATTTTTTATGTTAGTGAAATAGGCATATAGTATTTTTGGATTATAGACACATTTTGTCTCGTTATATCTTTTGCCTAAGTGTGATTATTTTGTAATGCGGTCTTATTTATAATAATTGACATTGGTTAAAATCAATTCTTGTATTCCTATTGGTATCTTTTTTCTACTAACATTGTGAAAGTAATGTGAGACATTTCCTATTCAACAATATGCATATTGAGGTCATTTGAACTTAAAATTTATCTTTTGGTATACAGGGCGTGTCTTTAACTTCAGAATGGTTTGCAAAGTATTTGCAATCATCAGCAGCTGCATGTTTGGTAAGTTTGAATTTTTAAAAATAAATTTCATTTTATTTTGAAGAATTATACCATGTATTTACCCAGATAATAAAAGTTTTATTTCTAAGTAGCTATAGCTTCTTGGTCATAATCTTATAAGAAGAATAAACCCTTTCTTGTGGGCTGAAAGGGAATACATAAAGAAGATGTTATTTAGTGTACACATATTGGATGTCTCCAAGCTTTTTTTTTTTTTTTGAGACGGAGTCTCGCTCTGTCGCCCAGGCTGGAGTGCAGTGGCCGGATCTCAGCTCACTGCAAACTCCGCCTCCCAGGTTTACGCCATTCTCCTGCCTCAGCCTCCCGAGTAGCTGGGACTACAGGCGCCCGCCACCTCGCCCGGCTAGTTTTTTTTGTATTTTTTAGTAGAGACGGGGTTTCACCGTGTTAGCCAGGATGGTCTCGATTTCCTGACCTCGTGATCCACCTGTCTCGGCCTCCCAAAATGCTGGGATTACAGGCTTGAGCCACTGCGCTTGGCCGTCTCCAAGCTTTTTTAGCTGAAATGGAGTGTTAGGGGAAACGGACTGTCATTTAGTAAATGTTTATTGATGACCTACTGTGTGCCAGGCCCAATTCTTAAATCAGGTTAGATATTTCAGAAAAAGAAAAAAACAAGCCTTCATGGAGTCACAGCCTAAGTAAATGTCAGGTTGTGCTAAGTGCTATGAAGGCAAATAGTTAAGAGTAAAGTACATAGAGGGGGTGGGGGATGATATTTTATATAGTGATCAGGACAGACATCTCTGACAAGGTTATAGTTGAGCAAAGAACTGAAAAAAGTGAGAGTGAGCCATATAAACATCAAGGAGAAGAATGTTCTAAGCAGAAACCATAGCAGGAGCAAAGACCTCAAAGCAGAGTTTACTGGCTTATTCATGCCTAAGAGAGGAGGAGGAGGCTGGAGTGGGTGGAGCAGAGTGAGCAGGGAAACGAGTGGAAATGAGGTCAAGGATGTAGGGAGTGGCTACAGCAAAGCCCTGGAGCTTATTTTAAGGGAAATACAAGGAGTTCATGCAAAGGACGACATGATAGAACTTCAGTTCTTGAAAGGATCATTGTAGCATGGAGAATAGAATTTTTGGGGTAAGGGACCATTTAGGAGAGTATTAGAGTAATCTGAGTGAGAGGCAGTGGACCATTGCACAAGGGTGGTATTATAGAAATGAGAGAAGCGTTTACCTTCAGCTTTGCTTTGAAGATTTAGCTGGTGGAATTTACTCATGAGCTGGATAAGGGGCAAGAGAGAAAAAAAGTTCCAAGTTTTTCACATGAATAACTGTAAAAATGGAATTGCCTTTTCCTGATAGGGAAAACTGAGAAAGAAGGTTGAGGCAAACTCAACAAATGATCTCATTTTGTTGTTTATAAAGCAGATTACTTAAACAAAATGGATTAGATTTTATGTGTAAGATCTAATATATAAATTATTATTCTTTCAAATATAGTCTGAGTTTGTTTTAATGCCATGCTATGAGTTTTTCCTTAGTTCTTCTTTCAGTTTCTTGTCTTTATATTTTAGCCTAAAATTTACAATGAAAATGTTTGTGTTATTTCTCTTCCCAAGTGGAAAGTTTATTTTCTACTTAAGCTAGAGGAAAGATTTTAACAAGCAAAAGAATACAAACAAAAATAAATTATCATTAAAATAGGTAAAAAAAAAAAAAAAAATTTTTTTTTTTGTTGAGACAGAGTCTCACCCTGTTGCCCAGACTGGAGTGCACAATCTTGACTCACTCCAACCTCTGTCTCCTGAGCTCAAGAGATCCTCCTGCCTTAGCTTCCGGGCAGCTGGGACTACAGGTGCATGCCACCACCATACTGGGCTAATTTTTCTATTTGTAGTAGAGACAGGGTTTCACCACATTGGGCAGGCTGCTCTCAAACTCCTGACCTCAAGTGATCTGCCTGCCTCTGCCTCCCAAAGTTCTGCGATTATAGCTGTGGGTCACCATGGCTGCCCTAGAATAGGCAAAATGAAAACAAAGTAATATTTTTTCTTTTTATTTATTTATTTTTTAAATTATACTTTTAAGTTCTAGGGTACATGTGCGCAACGTGCAGGTTTGTTACATAGGTATACATGTGCCATGTTGGTTTGCTGCATCCATTAACTCATCATTTATAAGAAATAAGAAATTACTTATTTCTCCTAATGCTATCCCTTGCCCAGTCCCCCACCCAAAGACAGGCCCTGGTGTGTGATGTTCCCCGCCCTGTGTCCAAGTGTTCTCGTTGTTCAGTTCCTACCTATGAGTGAGAACATGCGGTATTTAGTTTTCTGTCCTTGTGACAGTTTGCTCAGAATGATGGTTTCCAGCTTCATCCATGTTCCTGCAAAGGACATGAACTCATCCTTTTTTCTGGCTGCATAGTATTCCATGGTATATATGTGCCGCATTTTCTTAATCCAGTCTATCGTTGATGGACATTTGGGTTGGTTCCAAGTCTTTGCTAATGTGAATAGTGCCGCAATAAACATGTGGGTGCATGTGTCTTTATAGTAGCATGATTTATAATCTTTTGGGTGTATACCCAGTAATGGGATGGCTGGGTCAAATGGTATTTCTAGTTCTAGATCCTTGAGGAATCGCCATACTGTTTTCTACAATGGTTGAACTAGTTTACAGTCCCACCAACAGTGTAAAAGTGTTCCTGTTTCTCCACATCCTCTCCAGCATCTGTTGTTTCCTGACTTCTTAATGATTGCCATTCTAACTGGCATGAGATGGTATCTCGTTGTGGTTTTGATTTGCATTTCTCTGATGGCCAGTGATGATGAGTATTTTTTCATGTCTGTTGGCTGCATAAATGTCTTCTTTTGAGAAGTGTCTATTCGTATCCTTCAGCCACTTTTTGATGGGGTTGTTTGATTTTTTCTTGTAAATTTGTTTAAGTTCTTTGTAGATTCTGGATATTAGTTCTTTGTCAGATGGGTAGATTGCAAAAATGTTCTCCCATTCTGTAGGCTGCCTATCCACTCTGATGGTAGTTTCTTTTGCTGTGCAGAAGCTCTTTAGTTTAATTAGATGCTATTTTTCAATTTTGGCTTTTGTTGCCTTTGCTTTTGATGTTTTAATCATGAAGTCCTTGCCCATGCCTACAGCCTGAATGGTATTGCCTAGGATTTCTTCTAGGGTTTTTATGGTTTTAGGTCTAACATTTAAGTCTTTACTCCATCTTGAATTAATTTTTATATAAGGTGTAAGGAAGGGATCCAGTTTCAGCTTTCTACATATGGCTAGCCAGTTTTCCCAGCACCATTTATTAAATAGGAAATCCTTTCCCCATTTCTTGTTTTTGTCAGGTTTGTCAAAGATCAGATGGTCGTAGATGTGTTATTTCTGAGGGCTCTGTTCTGTTCCATTGGTCTATGTATCTGTTTTGGTACCAGTACCATGCTGTTTTGGTTACTGTAGCTTTGTAGTACAGTTTTAAGTCAGGTAGTGTGATGCCTCCAGCTTTGTTCTTCTTGCTTAGGATTGTCTTGGCAATGTGGACTCTTTTTTGGTTCCATATGGACTTTACGGTAGTTATTTCCAATTACGTGAAGAAAGTAATTGGTAGCTTGATGGGGATGGCATTGAATCTATTAAGTTATGTTAGGCAGTCGGGCCATTTTCACGATATTGATTCTTCCTATCCATGAGCATGGAATGTTCTTCCATTTATTTGTGTCCTCCTTTATTTCGTTGAGCAGTGGTTTGTAATTCTCCTTGAAGAGGTCCTTCACATCCCTTGTAAGTTGGATTCCTAGGTATTTTTTCTCTTTGTAGCAATTGTGAATGGAGTTCACTCATGATTTGGCTCTCTTTTTGTCTGTTATTGGTGTATAGGAATGCTTGTGATTTTCACACATTGATTTTGTGTCCTGAGACTTTGCTGAAGTTGCTTATCAGCTTAAGGAGATTTTGGGCTGAGACAAGGGTTTTCTAAATATACAATCATGTCATTTGCAAACAGGGACAATTTGACTTCCTTTTTTCGTAATTCAATATCCTTTATTTCTTTCTCTTGCCTAATTGCCCTAACCAGAACTTCCAACACTGTGTTGAATAGGAGTGGTGAGAAAGGGCATCCCTGTTTTGTGCCAGTTTTCAAAGGGAATGCTTCCGGTTTTGCCTATTCAGTATGATATTGGCTGTGGGTTTGCCATAAACAGCTCTTATTATTTTGAGATACGTTCCATTGATACCTAGTTTATTGAGAATTTTTAGCATGAAGGACTGTTGAATTTTGTTGAAGGCCTATTCCGCATCTGTTGAGGTAATCATGTGGCAGTTTTGTCATTGGTTCTGTTTATGTGGTAGATTATGTTTATTGATTTGTGTGTGTTGAACCAGCCTAGCATCTCAGGGATGAAGCCAACTTGATCGTGTTGGATATGCTTTTTGATGTGTTGCTGGATTCAGTTTGCCAGTGTTTTATTGAGGATTTTTGCATTGATGTTCATCAGGGATATTGGTCTAAAATCCTCTTGTTTTTTGTTGTTGTGTCTCTGCCAGGTTTTGGTATCAGGATGATGCTGGCCTCACAAAATGAGTTAGGGAGGATTCCCTCTTTTTCTATTCATTGGAATAGTTTCAGAAGGAATGGTACCAGCTCTTCTTTATACCTCTGGTAGAATTCGGCTGTGAATCCATCTGGTCCTGTACTTCTTTTGGTTGATAGGGTATTGATTATTGCCTAAATTTCAGAGCCTGTTATTGGTCTATTCAGAGATTCAACTTCTTCCTGTTTTAGTCTTGGGAGGGTGTCTGTGTCCAGGAATTTATCCATTTCTTCTAGATTTTCTAGTTTATTTGCATAGAGGTGTTTATAGTATTCTCTGATGGTAGTTTATATTTCTGTGGGATCGGTGGTGATATCCCCTTTATCATTTTTTATTGCATCTATTTGATTCTTCTCTCTTTTCTTCTTTATTAGTCTTGCTAGCGGTCTATCAATTTTGTTGATGTTTTGAAAAAACCAGCTCCTGGATTCATTGATGTTTTGAAGGGTTTTTTTGTGTCTCTGTCTCCTTCAGTTCTGCTCTGATCTTAGTTATTTCTTGCCTTCTGCTAGCTTTTGAATTTGTTTGCTCTTGCTTCTTTACTTCTTTTAATTGTGATGTTAGGGTGTCCATTTTAGATCTTTCCTGCTTTCTCTTGTGGGCATTTAGTCCTGTAAATTTCCCTCTACACACTGCTTTAAATGTGTCCCAGAGATTCTGGTATGTTATATCTTTGTTCTCATTGGTTTCAAAGAACATCTTTATTTCTGCCTTCATTTCATTATTTACCCAGTAGTCATTCAGGAGCAAGTTGTTCAGTTTCCATATAGTTGAGCGGTTTTGAGTGAGTTTCTTAATCCTGAGTTCTAATTTGGTTGCACTGTGGTCTCAAAGATAGTTTCTTGTGATTTCTATTCTTTTACATTTGCTGAGGAATGCTTTACTTTCAACTATGTGGTCAGTTTTGGAATAAGTGTGATGTGGTGCTGAGAAGAATGTATATTCTGTTGATTTGGGGAGGAGAGTTCTGTAGATGTCTATTAGGTCCACTTGGTGCAGAGCTGAGTTCAAGTCCTGGATATCCTTGTTAACCTTCTGTCTTGTTGTTCTGTCTAATGTTGACAGTGGGGTGTTAAAGTCTCCCATTATTATTGTGTGGGAGTCTAAGTCTCTTTGTAGGTCTCTAAGGACTCACTTTATGAATCTGGGTGCTCCTATATTGGGTGCATATATATTTAGGATAGTTAGCTTTTCTTGTTGAATTGATCCCTTTACCATTATGTAATGGCCTTCTTTGTCTCTTTTGATCTTTGTTGGTTTAACGTCAGTTTTATCAAGACTAGGATTGCAACCCCTGCTTGTTTTTTTTTTTTCCATTTGCTTGGTAGATCGTCCTCCATCCCTTTATTTTGAGCCTATGTGTGTCTCTGCAGGTGAGATGGGTCTCCTGGATACAGCACACTGATTTGTTTTGACTCTTTATCCAATTTGCCAGTCCGTGTCTTTTACTTGGGGCATTTAGCCCATTTACAGTTAAGGTTAATATTGTTATATGTGAATTTGATCCTGTCATTATGATGCTAGCTGGTTATTTTGCCCATTAGTTGATGCAGTTTCTTCCTAGCATCAATGGTCTTTACAATTCGGCATGTTTTTGCAGTGGCTGGTACCGGTTGTTCCTTTCCATGTTTAGTGCTTCCTTCAGGAGCTCTTGTAAGGCAGGCCTGGTGGTCACAAAATCTCTCAGCATTTGTCTGTAAAGGATTTTATTTCTCCTTCACTTAATGAAGCTTAGTTTGACTAGATATGAAATTCTGGGTTGAACATTCTTTTCTTTGAGAATGTTTTATATTGGCCCGCACTGTCTTCTGGCTTAGTTTCTCCCAAGAGATCTGCTGTTTGTATTATGGGCTTCCCTTTGTGGGTAACCCAACCTTTCTCTCTGGCTGCCCTTAACATTTTTTCCTTCATTTCAACCTTGGTGAATATGACAATTATGTGTCTTAGGGTTGCTTTTCTCAAAGAGTATCTTTGTGGTGTTCTCTGTATTTCCTGAATTGGAATGTTGGCCTGCCTTGCTGGGTTAGGGAAGTTCTCCTGGACAATATCCTGAAGAGTGTTTTCCAACTTGGTTCCATTCTCCCTGTCACTTTCAGGTACCCCAATCAAACGTAGATTTAGTCTTTTCACATAGTCCCATATTTCTTGGAGGCTTTGTTCGTTTCTTTTTACTCTTTTTTTCTCTAACCTTGCCTTCTCGCTTTATTTCATTAATTTGATCTTTAATCACTGATACCCTTTTGTTCACTTGATAGAATCAGCTACTGAAGCTTGTGCATGCATTACGTAGTTCTTGTGCCATTGTTTTCAGCTCCATCAGGTCATTTAAGGTCTGCTCTATACTGTTTATTCTAGTTAGCCATTCATCTAATCTTTTTTCAAGGTTTTTAGCTTCCTTGCAGTGAGTTCAAGCATCCTCCCTTAGCTTGGAGAAGTTTGTTATTACTGACCTTCTTAAGCCTACTTCTGTCAATTTGTCAAAGTCGTTCTCCATCCAGCTTTGTTCTGTTGCTGGCAAGGAGCTGCGATCCTTCGGAGGGGAAGAGACACTCTGGTTTTTAGAATTTTCAGCTTTTCTGTTCTGGTTTCTCCCTATCTTTGTGGTTTTATCTACCTTTGGTCTTTGATGTTGGGGACCTACAGATGGGGTTTTGGTGTAGATGTCCTTTTTGTTGATATTGATGCTGTTCCTTTCTGTTTGTTAGTTTTCCTTCTAACAGTCAGGTCCCTAAGCTGTAGGTCTGTTGGAGTTTGCTGGAGGTCCACTCCAGACCCTGTTTGCCTGGGTATCACCAGCAGAGGCTGTAGAACAGCAAATATTGCAGAACAACAAATACTGCTGCCTGATCCTTCCTCTAGAAGCTTCGTCCCAGAGGGACGCCCGCCTGTATGAGGTGTCAGTCGGTCCCTCCTGGGAGGCGTCTCCCAGTTAGGCTACACGGGGTCAGGAACCCAGTTGAGGAGGCAATCTGTCCATTCTCAGAGCTCAAACGCCATGCTAGGAGAATCACTGCTGTCTTCAAAGCTGTCATACAGGGATGTTTAAGTCTGTGGAAGTTTCTGCTGCCTTTTGTTCAGCTATGCCTTGCCCCCAGAGGTGGAGTTGGCAAAGGCAGCAGGCCTTGCTGAGCTGCAGTGGGCTCCGCCCAGCTCGAGCTTCCCCTGGCTGCTTTGTTTTCCTACTCAAGCCTCAGCAATGGCAGATGCCCCTCCCCCAGGCTGCTGCCTCGCTGTGGATCTCAGACTGCTGTGCAGGCAGTGAACAAGGCTCCGTGGGCATGGGACCCGCCGAGCCAGGGGCGGGATATAATCTCCTGGTGTGCCGTTTGCTAAGACCATTGGAAAAGCGCAGTATTTAGGTAGAGTTGTCCTGTTTTTCTAGGTACAGTCTGTCATGGCTTCCCTTGGCTACAAAAGGGAAATCCCCCGACCCCTTGCACTTCCCAGGTAAGGCAATGCCCCACTGTGCTTCAGCTCACCCTCCGTGGGGTGCACCCACTGTCCAACCAGTCCCAATGAGATGAACCAGGTATCTCAGTTGGAAATGCAGAAATCACCCATCTTCTGCGTTGATTACGCTGGGAGCTGCAGACCGGAGCTATTCCTACTTGGCCGTCTTCGAACAGACCTGCACAAAGTAAAATTTTTATATCAACTTTTGCATAGACTGTTCAGGTTCATGTTACTTTTCTTTGCCATTGTTCTGTTGTAGGTATATGCCAATCTAACATCTTGTCAAGCTCTTGGAAATATATGTGTGATGAACATGAATTCTTACGACTTTGCCACATTTGATGCATGTCGACTATTTCAGTTTATCTTTGAAAATACTGCTGGACTAAGCACTGTTCATTCTATTTCATTTTGGTAAGGATATTTTAATTGATGAAATGTTATTTTGACTGAATTCAGTGCAGTTATTAATATATTCACAAATATTAATAAGAAATATTTATTCTCCGTTATTAAAACAGTTGTAACTGTTTATAGGAGACAGAATCTTCCTTGGCTGTTTTATGGAGACCAGTTAGGATTAGCACCTCAAGTCCTCAGTTCTACCTCTCTTCCTACAAATTTCAGTTTTAAAGGAGAAAACCAGGTAAAAATGTCTAATATCATTCGAGGATAACTACATTTTGATTTATAATTTTAAAAGGTAATAAAAAAGTTACAATTCTTACCTTTTTAGGTTATTGCTACAAACTCAGTTACTAAACTAAATATAAATGTCAACAACTTACAAGAACCAAACAGTATAGAGTTTAGCTGTCATATTGAATATGTGGATACTTCTGGATTATGTGGTTATGACAAGAAGTAGTACTTGTAGGGTTGGGAAGAGTAGTTTTCAACACCAAATGCAAAAAATCTCTGTCCTGTTTTTCCATACCTTAAAGAAGTGCTTCCAAAGATTGACTGGGGCTCTGTGACATTGCTCAGCACTTCACAGGGCCAGATTCCTACCTCTAACTTTTTGACCTTCCAGAATGAGGAGATACTGTTTTCCCACACTGCCTCCTATTTAACAGGTTCGAAAGGAGGCTATCTGTCACTAGCCTCCTAGTGAGAGGCACTAGGGCTGCCTCTCAATTCTAGAATAATAATTTTCATGCAAAAAAAAAGTCCAATTATTTTAGGTGTATTTAGTCATAGAAATAGATTAATTGAGCCTCAAAATAAAGGTAATTGAATGTAATTTGTCAATGATGAACATTTCTTTATAGGACATTGTATGACTTTCAGAGTATTTGACCTGATTTTGCTCTTGTTTTCTTTAATCAGAATACAAAACTGAAGTTTGTTGCTGCTTCCTATGATATAAGAGGAAATTTTCTCAAGTGGCAAACTTTAGAAGGAGGTGTTTTACAGGTAAGCACAATTCTAGTTAAAGAATTAATAATGTGCATTATTTTTGCCTGAGGCAAAGATGAAAAGATTAGATTATTGTATGAATAAAGCATCAGTTACATACTACAGTTGATTTTTTTTCTTACGCTTTAAATTAGAATTTCTTAAGTTTCTTTCTTTTTTTTTTTGAGAGAGTGTGTCACTCTCTCGCCGAGGCTGTAGTGCAATGGTGCTATCTTGGCTCACTCAGCCTCCCAAATAACTGGGAGCTGGAACTACAGGTGCCAGCCGCCACGCCTGGCTAATTTTTTTTTTTTTTTTCTTGAGACAGAGTCTCGCTCTCTCACCCAGGCTGGAGTGCAGTGGTGTGATCTTGGCTCACTGCAAACTCTGCCTCCCAGGTTCACACCATTCTCCTGCCTTAGCCTCCCGAGTAGCTGGGACTACAGGCGCCCACCACCACACCCGGCTAGTTTTTTGTATTTTTAGTAGAGACGGCGTTTCACCGTGTTAGCCAGGATGGTCTTGATCTCCTGACCTCGTGATCCGCCCATCTTGGCCTCTCAAAGTGCTGCGATTAGAGGTGTGAGCCACCATGCCTGGCTAAGTTTTATTTCTTTAAAGTTGTGACTTTAATTTATAACAGATGTTCCCTTAACTTTTCATATCCTTGATACATTACATAAGTATGACGTAGAGCGTATATCCATGTTTGGGTGAGTATAAGAATAGAAAACAGTTGTGAGAGATATTTATGTGTTGTATTATTTTACTGTAGCTTTGTCCAGACACAGAAACAAGGCTAAATGCTGCTTATTCATTTGGAACAACCTACCAACAAAATGTAAGTTTGAACAATATTAGACTATATTTTAGCTTTATTTTTCAAAATATCATATCAGCAGTAATTGGAATAATACTTAAATTTTGAGATTGGAAATTTTTTTTTCTTGTTTTTGTTTTTTTTTTTTTTCTTTGAGATAGAGTTTTGCTCTCGTTGCCCAGGCTGGAGTGCAGTGGCGCGATCTCAGCTCACTGCAACCTCCACCTCCCAGGTTCAAGCGATTCTCCTGCCTCAGCCTCCCGAGTAGCTGGGATTACAGACGTGCCACCATGCCCGGCTAAAGACGGGGTTTCTCCATGTTGGTCAGTCTGGTCTCGAACTCCCCACCTCAGGTGATCTGCCCTCCTCAGCCTCCCGAAGTGCTGAGATTATAGGCATGAGCCACTGTGCCTGGCCAGAAATGTTTTTAATAGTGATGAATAATTTCACTAATTAATATAATTTTTTATTACCTGGGTACAGAAAAGCTTGATTTCAGTGGCATAAACAGAGCACCTTGTTATCTATAGAGGTTTTTGTTTTGTTTTGTTTTGTTTTGTTTTTTGAGACAGAATCTTGCTCTGTTGCCCAGGCCGGAGTGTAGTGGGGCGATATTGGCTCACTGCAATCTCGGCTCACTGCAATCTCTGCCTCCTGGGTTCAAGCAGTTCATGTGCCTCAGCCACCTGAGTAGCTGGGACAACAGGCATGTACCACCACACCCAGCTAATTCTTGTGTTTTTCTTAGAGATGGGGTTTTGCCATGTTGACCAGGCTGGTCTCAAACTCCTGGCCTCAAGTGATCCACCAGCCTCGGACTCCCAAAGTGCTAGGATTACAGGTGCGAGCCACCTCGCCCAGCCTAGAGTCTTAAACATCATATAATATTACATATTCGTAATAAATTGTTTATCTGCTTCTAGGCTTATAGGTCTTAAAAAGTAATGCTTACTTCTGAGCATTTTGAAATAAGGTAAAAATGCTTTTTTTTAAATGACTAATAAAGGGTTACTCCCTTCTTCTACCCCCTAATAACAAACAAAAATAATTCCTTCATCTTCCTCCATTTTTTTCTTTCTCCTTCCTTCTCTGACATTCCTTACTTTGGTACCTATTTTGAAATTACATTATCTTACTAAGGAATATTATGAGCCATTAAATTCTTGAAAGACATGCACGTATTAGTCCATTCTCACACTGCTAATAAAAACACACCGGAGACTGGGTAGTTTACAAAGGAAATAGGTTTAATTGACTTACAGTTCAGCATGACCGAGGAGGCCTTAGGAAACTTACGGTGACAGGAAGAGAAGTGCTGAGCAAAAAAGGGAAAAGCCCCTCATAAAACCGTCAGATCTCATGAGAACTCACTCACTATTATGAGAACAGCATGAGGGTAACCGCCCCCATGATTCAATTACCTCCCTCCAGTCCTTCCCATGACACATGGGGATTATAGGAACTATAGTTCAAGATGAGATTTAGGTGAGAACACAGCCAAACCATATCAATTCATTAGTCTGTAAAAATACATCTTGATAAAGTTCCACACACAACCATAGAACAAAACCACAACAAAAAATACCATTATGGAAAGTAGATTGGAAGAATCTACTAACAGTGATTACCTCTGGATAGTGGGGTCAGAAATTATTTTTGTTTTCTTGTTTATAATTTCCAAATTTTCTACCATGAACATGAATTTACTTCTTTTGTCAGAAATGATTTACATGTTGTTGTTGTTGCTGTTTTCAAAATAAATGTTATTGTGCTTCTAACATAGGCCAGAAAGATCAACATTTATGTAATGCCTGTCTCTGTGTGCTCAACGTTTTATCATTATTATCCCATTTGATTCATAAAATAACTATGTGAGATACATAATATCTGTGCTTCACAGATGAGGAAATTATGCCAAGTAATTAGGTAATTTACTCAAAGACTTGTGTCACATAAACAGTGGAGCCAATGTTCCATCAGGTTTAAAAAGCATTTTTATTTCATTGAACCTGGCCAACTCTCAAGTTCTTCGTAGTGTAGTAGGCAAAACAGTTATATAGACAAATAATTGCAAAGAATATAATAAGTGTAATTCTATAGATTTGTACAAGGTATTGATTCCTGGGGAAGTATAGAAAGGCTTCACAAAGTAAGTGATACTTGAGCTTGTATAATGAATATGAGTTTTCCAGGAGAACACAGTGGGGAAGGAAATGTCAGACAGAAGCCACATTTTAATGACAGAGAGGCATACAGTAGCATGGCATATTTAGAAACTACAAGTTGATTAGTATGAATGGACCACCATAGACAGATAGGGAGTAATGAGAGATAAACCTGGCTTGGTTAATGGAAGGCAGATCATAGACATCATTGTACAGCAGGAGAAAAAATTGGGAATTTATCCCATAGGACAGTAGTTTTAAACCTTTTCACTGATGTACACTTAATATTGAGAATGAAAGCATACCTCCTTCATCTGAGTTGAGGCTCAAGAAGTTTTCAAAGTTCTCAAAGCAGTTCTTTACTATTAGTGTTTTTGGTCCTTATAAAATAATCATATTTACAGTATTCAGATTTTGGAAGGCAAGTGGAAACGCATATAAACAAGGTAGTATAAAGATATTTTGCACAACTAGAAAAACATTCTGAAGATAATAAATATGCTTGCTAATTTTCAATTGTAATTTTTTTGTTTTGCTTTTTAGTGCTTTAAGTTGCTGTTTCATGTGCTTTTATTTTTAATTTTACTTTTCAGTGTGAGATTCCTATCTCTAAGATCTTAATTGACTTTCCCACTCCTATATTTTATGATGTGTACCTTGAATATGCTGATGAAAATCAACATCAATATATTTTGGCTGTGCCTGTGTTAAACCTAAATCTTCAACACAATAAGATATTTGTGAACCAAGGTAAGACATCCATACATACCACTTTTTCCCTGAGCAGGAATCAATAAATAAGTTAACCTACATGATAATTTAATAAACCACATAAGAAAGCTCATGAATTCTCTCTTATATGGTTCTATACAGTGTGCCAAAAAATAAAACAATATATTGATGGTGGATTTAGAAACTTTTACTAATTTTATTACCAGACATATTGTTAAGAAATTATACTGTTGCTAAGGGTATATCCTGAGAAACATTAGTAGAACTGTAAATTGGGGCTTTTTGTTTTTTTTTTTTGAGACGGAGTCTCACTCTGTCGCCCAGTCTGGAGTGCAGTGGCCAGATCTCAGCTCACTGCAAGCTCCGCCTCCCGGGTTTACGCCATTCTCCTGCCTCAGCCTCCCGAGTAGCTGGGACTACAGGCGCCCGCCACCTCGCCCAGCTAGTTTTTTGTATTTTTTTTTTTTTAGTAGAGACGGGGTTTCACCATGTTAGCCAGGATGGTCTCGATCTCCTGACCTCGTGATCCGCCCATCTCGGCCTCCCAAAGTGCTGGGATTACAGGCTTGAGCCACTGTGCCCGGCCAGGGCTTTTTCTTCAAACTGTCCTGAATATGCTTTTTTGGACAAATTAGTTTCTTTTGTTATTACTCATATTATAAAATTCCGCTTTTTCAGGTAATTTGCAGGGAAAAGCCTTCCAAATCTATGCAAAGTTCAAACAATCAGAAGACATTCAAGTCCAAGGCGCAGTGGCTCACACCTATAATCACAGCACTTTGGGAGACCAAGAGGGGAGAATTGCTTGAGCCTAGAAATTCAAGACCAACCTAGGCAACATGATGAGAACCTGTTGCTACAAAAAAAAATAAAATTAACTTGGTGTGGTGGTGCACTCTTGTAGTCCCGGCTACTCTGGAAGCAGAGGTGGGAGGATCACTTGAGCCCAGGTTGAGAATGCAGTGAGCCATGATTATGCTACTGCACTATAGCCTGGTCAACAGAGTGAGACCCTGTCTAAAAAAAAACAAAAGAGGCCGGGCGCGGTGGCTCACGCCTGTAATCCCAGCACTTTGGGAGGCTGAGGCAGGCAGATCACGAGGTCAGGAGATCAAGACCATTCTGGCTAACACGATGAAATCCCATCTCTACTAAAGAATACAAAAAAATTAGCTGGGTGTGGTGGCGGGCACCTGTAATCCCAGCTACTCGGGAGACTGAGGCAGGAGAATGGTGTGAACCCAGGAGGCAGAGCTTTCAGTGAGCCAAGATTGCGCCACTGCATTCCAGCCTGGGCGACAGAGTGAGACTCTGTCTCAAAAAAAGAAAGAAGACATTCACATGAGTTAGAGAAGGCCATTGTCAGGTGTTTCTTATACTAGTAGCTTTTTGCAGCCATCTTATCTAAAACAATAATTTTGTTTTAAATGTGTACAGTAAACTTTTTTCTTTTTATAATAAAAGACAGCAACTCTGGCAAGTGGCTTCTAACTCGGCGCATTTTCTTAGTGGATGCAGTAAGTGGACGAGAAAATGACTTAGGAAGTCAGCCAAGAGTAATTCGAGTTGCTACCCAAATATCACTGAGGTAAACAAATGTCTAATGATATTATTTATGGGAAAATATAATGGAAGTGTTTGCCAGTCTTTAGTAGATGAAAACAGTAAGGACAACTGAGTTGGAACAGTTGGTCAGGTTATTTTAAGTCTATGTGTAGATTGGCATAGACCAGTAAAAGTGAACAGCCAAGGGGAAACTATGTAGCAGAAGAGTGTGAGGAGTTAGGTCAAAATTCACATGCCAGGTCCCCCTCTAGACCTGCTCAATTAGAATGGGTTGTGAATAGCTAAGTAAATACCAGTGAGCTGAAATTGGTGTTTTAGAAAGAGCTTGCCAGATGGTTGGTGATATTTAGGACTCCCCTATCCTCATTTCTTTCAGTGACTTTTGTTCTGGGTTTACCCAGATTAATTATCAACACCCCCCTCTTCCTAGGATAACCTAACTGTAATCGTACCTTAGGTTAGTACTGCACCACTTAAATTTTTCTTTGTATTCCAGTGTGAGATCTCTAAAATCTTAGTGACTTTCCCACTCTAATGTTTTATGATGTGTACCTTGAATACACTGATGAAAATCAACACCATCATCTCACAGTAGTTTGGTACTTTGAAGTACTTCAATACACTTTTTTTTTTCAGTTGTTTCATTTTGATTCTCATAATCTTATGAGGTAAACAGTGCAGAAACTTTGTTATGTATCATGCTGAAATCCAAATGTACTGTGTTTTCAGCATTTCTTCAATCTGCTAATACAGTGTTCTAGTAAAAATGAAAATGCACCTAATCAGACTTGATGTGTTCTTGATGAAACCATGCTGGCCCCTAGTGATTGGCACTTTCCTTTTTGAATTCACAAACTATACAGTACTAATGCATTGAATTTGGCAAAATGAACCTCACTTTGTGCCATAACCATATTACAGCTGACACTTTTTTTTTTTAATTAAAAAATTTATTTATTTGTTTATCTTGAGACAGGGTCTTGCTATGTTGCCCAGACTGGTCTTGAACTCCTGGGCTCAAACAATCTTCCCACTTTGGCCTCCCAAAGTGCTGGGATTACAGGCATGAGCCACTGCACCTGGCTTGACATATATTATTTTGTTAAGAATTCATCTTTCTGGAACTGGGTGGAGCTCACAGCAGCTCAAGGAAACCTGCCTGTCTCTGTAGACTCCACCTCTGGGGACAGCCCACAGCTGAGGTCCAATAGGGAAAGCAGCGGGGGCGGTGCAGAGGCGAACGACTCTGTCTGACAGCTTTGGGGAGAGCCGTGGATCTCCCAAGGCGGAGGTTGAGATCCGAGAACGGACAGACTGCCTGCTCAGGTGGGTCCCTGACCCCTGAGTAGCCTAGCTGGGAGACATCCCCCACTAGGGGCAGTCTGACACCCCACACCTCACAGGGTGGAGTCATCCCTGAGAGGAAACTTCCAAAGGAAGAATCAGACAGGTACACTCGCTGCTCAGCAATATTCTATCTTTGGCAACCTCTGCTGCTGATACCCAGGCAAACAGGGTCTGGAGTGGACCTCAAGCAATCTCCAACAGACCAACAGACAGTCCTTCTGACTGTCAGACGGAAAACTATCAAACAGGAAGGACACCTATACCAAAACCCCATCAGTACGTCACCATCATCAAAGACCAGAGACAGATAAAACCACAAAGATGGGGAAAAAGCAAGGCAGAAAAGCTGGAAATTCAAAAAATAAGAGCGCATCTCCCCCTGCAAAGGAGCGCAGCCCATCGCCAGCAACAGATCAAAGCTGGTCAGAGAATGACTTTGACGAGATGAGAGAAGAAGGCTTCAGTCCATCAAACTTCTCAGAGCTAAAGGAGGAATTACGTACCCAGCGCAAAGAAACTAAAATCTTGAAAAAAAAGTGGAAGAATTGACAGCTAGACTAATTAATGCAGAGAAGATCATAAACGAAATGACAGAGATGAAAACCATGACACGAGAAATACATGACAAATGCACAAGCTTCAGTAACCGACTCGATCAACTGGAAGAAAGAGTATCAGCGATTGAGGATCAAATGAATGAAATGAAGCGAGAAGAGAAACCAAAAGAAAAAAGAAGAAAAAGAAATGAACAAAGCCTGCAAGAAGTATGGGATTATGTAAAAAGACCAAATCTACGTCTGATTGGGGTGCCTGAAAGTGAGGGGGAAAATGGAACCAAGTTGGAAAACACTCTTCAGGATATCATCCAGGAGAACTTCCCCAACCTAGTAGGGCAGGCCAACATTCAAATTCAGGAAATACAGAGAACGCCACAAAGATACTCCTCCAGAAGAGCAACTCCAAGACACATAATTGCCAGATTCACCAAAGTTGAAATGAAGGAAAAAATCTTAAGGGCAGCCAGAGAGAAAGGTCGGGTTACCCACAAAGGGAAGCCCATCAGACTAACAGCAGATCTCTCGGCAGAAACTCTACAAGCCAGAAGAGAGTGGGGGCCAATATTCAACGTTCTTAAAGAAAAGAATTTTCAACCCAGAATTTCATATCCAGCCAAACTAAGTTTCATCAGTGAAGGAGAAATAAAATCCTTTACAGATAAGCAAATGCTTAGAGATTTTGTCACCACCAGGCCTGCCTTACAAGAGACCCTGAAGGAAGCCTAAACATGGAAAGGAACAACCGGTACCAGCCATTGCAAAAACATGCCAAAATGTAAAGACCATCGAGGCTAGGAAGAAACTGCATCAACTAACGAGCAAAATAACCAGTTAATATCATAATGACAGGATCAAGTTCACACATAACAATATTAACCTTAAATGTAATGGACTAAATGCTCCAATTAAAAGACACAGACTGGCAAACTGGATAAAGAGTCAAGACCCATCAGTCTGCTGTATTCAGGAGACCCATCTCACATGCAGAGACATACATAGGCTCAAAATAAAGGGATGGAGAAAGATCTACCAAGCAAATGGAGAACAAAAAAAAGCAGGGGTTGCAATCCTAGTCTCTGATAAAACAGACTTTAAACCATCAAAGATCAAAAGAGACAAAGAAGGCCATTACATAATGGTAAAGGGATCAATTCAACAGGAAGAGCTAACTCTCCTAAATATATATGCACCCAATACAGGAGCACCCAGATTCATAAAGCAAGTCCTTAGAGACCTACAAAGAGACTTAGACTCCCATACAATAATAATGGGAGATTTCAACACTCCACTGTCAACATTAGACAGATCAACGAGACAGAAAGTTAACAAGGATATCCAGGAATTGAACTCATCTCTGCACCAAGCGGACCTAATAGACATCTATAGAACTCTCCACCCCAAATCAACAGAATATACATTCTTCTCAGCACCACATCGCACTTATTCCAAAATTGACCACATAATTGGAAGTAAAGCACTCCTCAGCAAATGTACAAGAACAGAAATTATAACAAACTGTCTCTCAGACCACAGTGCAATCAAACTAGAACTCAGGACTAAGAAACTCAATCAAAACCGCTCAACTACATGGAAACTGAATAACCTGCTCCTGAATGACTACTGGGTACATAACGAAATGAAAGCAGAAATAAAGATGTTCTTTGAAACCAATGAGAACAAAGATACAACATACCAGAATCTCTGGGACACATTTAAAGCAGTGTGTAGAGGGAAATTTATAGCACTAAATGCCCACAAGAGAAAGCAGGAAAGATCTAAAATTGACACTTTAACATCACAATTAAAAGAACTAGAGAGGCAAGAGCAAACACATTCAAAAGCTAGCAGAAGGCAAGAAATAACTAAGATCAGAGCAGAACTGAAGGAGATAGAGTCACAAAAAACCCTCCAAAAAATCAATGAATCCAGGAGTTGGTTTTTTGAAAAGATCAACAAAATTGACAGACCGCTAGCAAGACTAATAAGAAGAAAAGAGAGAGGAATCAAATAGTCGCAATAAAAAATGATAAAGGGGATATCACCACCGACCCCACAGAAATACAAACAACCATCAGAGAATACTATAAATGCCTCTACGCAAATCGACTAGAAAATCTAGAAGAAATGGATAATTTCCTGGACACTTACACTCTCCCAAGACTGAACCAGGAAGAAGTTGAATCCCTGAATAGACCAATAACAGGCTCTGAAATTGAGGCAACAATTAATAGCCTACCCACGAAAAAAAGTCCAGGACCAGATGGATTCACAGCTGAATTCTACCAGAGGTACAAGGAGGAGCTGGTACCATTCCTTCTGAAACTATTCCAATCAATAGAAAAAGAGGGAATCCTCCCTAACTCATTTTATGAGGCCAACATCATCCTGATACCAAAGCCTGGCAGAGACACAACAAAAAAAGAGAATTTTAGACCAATATCCCTGATGAACATCGATGCAAAAATCCTCAATAAAATACTGGCAAACCGATTCAGCAGCACATCAAAAAGCTTATCCACCATGATCAAGTGGGCTTCATCCCTGGGATGCAAGGCTGGTTCAACATTCGCAAATCAATAAACGTAATCCAGCATATAAACAGAACCAAAGACAAGAACCACATGATTATCTCAATAGATGCAGAAAAGGCTTTTGACAAAATTCAACAGCCCTTTATGCTAAAAACGCTCAATAAATTCGGTATTGATGGAACGTACCTCAAAATAATAAGAGCTATTTACGACAAACCCACAGCTAATATCATACCGAATGGGCAAAAACTGGAAAAATTCCCTTTGAAAACTGGCACAAGACAGGGATGCCCTCTCTCACCACTCCTATTCAACATAGTGTTGGAAGTTCTGGCTAGGGCAATCAGGCAAGAGAAAGAAATCAAGGGTATCCAGTTAGGAAAAGAAGAAGTCAAATTGTCCCTGTTTGCAGATGACATGATTGTATATTTAGAAAACCCCATCGTCTCAGCCCAAAATCTCCTTAAGCTGATAAGCAACTTCAGCAAAGTCTCAGGATACAAAATTAATGTGCAAAAATCACAAGCATTCTTATACACCAGTAACAGACAAGCAGAGAGCCAAGTCAGGAATGAACTTCCATTCACAATTGCTTCAAAGAGAATAAAATACCTAGGAATCCAGCTTACAAGGGATGTAAAGGACCTCTTCAAGGAGAACTACAAACCACTGCTCAGTGAAATCAAAGAGGACACAAACAAATGGAAGAACATACCATGCTCATGGATAGGAAGAATCAATATCGTGAAAATGGCCATACTGCCCAAGGTTATTTATAGATTCAATGCCATCCCCATCAAGCTACCAATGAGTTTCTTCACAGAATTGGAAAAAACTGCTTTAAAGTTCATATGGAACCAAAAAAGAGCCCGCATTGCCAAGACAATCCTAGGTCAAAAGGACAAAGCTGGAGGCGTCACGCTACCTGACTTCAAACTATACTACAAGGCTACAGTAACCAAAACAGCATGGTACTGGTACCACAACAGAGAAATAGACCAGTGGAACAGAACAGAGTCCTCAGAAATAATACCACACATCTACAGCCATCTGATCTTTGACAAACATGACAAAAACAAGAAATGGGGAAAGGATTCCCTATTTAATAAATGGTGCTGGGAAAATTGGCTAGCCACAAGTAGAAAGCTGAAACTGGATCCTTTCCTTACCCCTTATACGAAAATTAATTCAAGATGGATTAGAGACTTAAATGTTAGACCTAATACCATAAAAACCCTAGAAGAAAATCTAGGTAGTACCATTCAGGACATAGGCATGGGCAAGGACTTCATGTCTAAAACACCAAAAGCAACGGCAGCAAAAGCCAAAATTGACAAATGGGATCTCATTAAACTAAAGAGCTTTTGCACAGCAAAAGAAACTACCATCAGAGTGAACAGGCAACCTACAGAATGGAGAAAATTTTTGCAACCTACTCATCTGACAAAGGGCTAATATCCAGAATCTACAAAGAACTCAAACAAATATACAAGAAAAAAACAACAACCCCATCAAAAAGTGGGGAAAGGATATGAACAGACATTTCTCAAAAGAAGACATCCATACAGCCAACAGACACATGAAAAAATGCTCGTCATCACTCGCCATCAGAGAAATGCAAATCAAAACCACAATGAGATACCATCTCACACCAGTTAGAATGGCAATCATTAAGAAGTCAGGAAACAATAGATGTTGGAGAGGATGTGGAGAAATAGGAACACTTTTACACTGTTGGTGGGATTGTAAACTAGTTCAACCATTATGGAAAACAGTATGGCGATTCCTCAAGGATCTAGAACTAGATGTACCATATGACCCAGCTATCCCACTACTGGTATATACCCAAAGGATTATAAATTACTCTACTACAAAGACACATGCACACGTATGTTTATTGCGGCACTATTCACAATAGCAAAGACTTGGAATCAACCCAAATGTCCATCTGTGACAGACTGGATTAAGAAAATGTGGCACATATACACCATGGAATACTATGCAGCCATCAAAAAGGATGAGTTTGCGTCCTTTGTAGGGACATGGATGCAGCTGGAAACCATCATTCTTAGCAAACTATCACAAGAAGAGAAACCAAACACCGCATGTTCTCACTCATAGGTGGAAACTGAACAATGAGATCACTTGGACTCGGGAAGGGGAACATCACACACTGGGGCCTATCATGGGGAGGGGGGAGGAGGGAGGGATTGCATTGGGGAGTTATACATGATATAAACGTCATGCACATGTACCCTAGAACTTAAAGTATAATAAAAAATAAAAAATAAAAAATAAAAAAAATTAAAAAAAAAAAAAAAATTCATCTTTCTCTTTTGAAATCAAGATCTTATCTGCCTTTCTTTAGGCTTCATGTAGCACTGTACTTTTGATTATTCCTCAAAGATAGTTTATAGTGCTTCAGTGATTTCATCTGTAAACTTCATAGGACTTGGATTGAGATTCTAATTTATCTCAGATGGTACATTTTTAGTTTGTTTTTTCTTTAATCTTACACCATCAGATGATATATTTTAATGTTCAAGTCTTGATCACTGAAGATAGCTTGTGTTGTCATCATTAGTTTACGTGTAACCTTCCTTAGTCCTTGTTAACTGATTGGTTCTGAGATCATCGCACAATTCATATTAAATTCAAAAGAAATGGTAAATTAAATGTATGTTTAAGGGCCTGGATATACTGATTACTATAAATGTATTTTCTTTTAAATAGCGTCCACCTTGTACCCAACACAATAAATGGAAACATCTACCCTCCCTTAATCACCATTGCCTACAGTGACATTGATATCAAAGATGCCAACAGCCAGTCTGTGAAGGTGAGTTCCTGACTAATCAGTGCCCTTATATGTATAAATAGAGTATAATACTGATTCAGTTTACATTTTGGTCAAAAGACAGTCTTTTTTTTTTAAGTTCTAAATAAACCTTTCTCTACATATAGTCAAGTCTTAATTATTTTTTACTAATAATGGTAAGAGGTGAGTTCATATGGACCCTGAGTATAAAAAAGTAAGAATGGATTATGTTTTTCAGTAGAAGTCTCACCAGCAGCCCAGTATCCTTGTTCGGGTTACTGGGGTATGCTGAGATGTGCAATGTCTGCTCCTGTTCTTTTTGGCCACCTTGCTTTTGTTAAGATTTTGTGGGCTGGGTGTGGTGGCTCATGCCTGTAATCCCAGTACTTTGGGAGGCCAAGGCGGGTGGATCACCTGAGGTCGGGAGTTCGAGACCAGCCTGACCAACATGGTGAAACCCTGTCTCTACTAAAACTACAAAAATTAGCCAGGTGTGGTGGCACGCATCTGTAATCCCAGCTACTCTGGAGGCTGAGGCAGGAGAATCGCTTGAGCCCAGGAGGCAAAGGTTGCAGTGAGCCGAGATCACACCACTGCACTCCAGCCTGGGCAAAAGAATGAGACTCCGTCTCAAAAAAAAAAAAAAAAAGATCTTGTGTCTTTGCCCAATTAAGCCAGGAACTCAGACTTTACAGTGGGCATATGTGTACTCACCAATCCATGACCTACTTAATAGAGACATACTTCAACAGGCAGAAGGAGATGATAATTATCAGCGTTATAACTAGTACAGCTAACATGAACTAGAGGATGTAGTTTGGACCTGCAGCCAAATAGGTTTCCCACTACTTCGCCAACTAAATTAAACTTAACTATAGGACAGAAGGCCTCTTCTGCCTGGGTGGGCCTGTATATGGAAGTGAGACCTCTTAGGCTGCACTGCAGAGAATGAGCTTAGAGAAGGTTGAGCCACACATGCTCAGTTCCTCTTCTCAACTTCTCCAGTCAGATAAAGCATCCTTGCTTTGAGGAGGGATAAATGAGAGAGGGATAGAGGTAAAAAAAACAGAGGTAATTCTTCTATACTTTTTCCTCCTAGAGATTAAGTGGCTATTCCCTTCTTTCCCTAAAAACATGAGAAGTGGAGCATAGCATTTCTTACCTCCAAACTCTGTAAGAGCTTTGAATTTCTACTATTTTACTTCTGTATTTTAATATTCTAGTTCCTTCAGCTGGTGCTTTTGGCCTCTCTGTTGTGCTTGTACTTGTACTTGACTGCTATTGGATTCAAACTTTAATTAAGTAAAAATACACATGTAGTATAACTTTTAAAGATTTTCCATCCTCATTTGTATTACCTAATCCAGTGCTAAAATTAGTTTCCATTGACCGAGCTTACATACACTGTAATGAGAGAAGAAAATCCAAAACATACTTGGTAACAACAAAAGACTGCCTGGTTTAAAACTTCCTGGACTGGTATTATGAGTAATCAAGAATATATTTATTTTCAGCTTGACCAACATAGTGAAACCCTGTCTCTACTAAAAATACAAAATTAGCCAGGCATGGTGGTGCATGCCTGTAATCCCGGCTGCTTGGGAGGCTGAGGCAGGAGAATCACTTGAACCCGGGAGGAGGAGGTTGCAGTGAGCCGAGAGCGTGCCATTGCATTCCAGCCTGGGCAACAAGAGCAAAACTCTGTCTCAAAAAAAATAAAACAATTGTGTGTGTGTGTGTATATATATATATTTATTTTAATGTAAAACACTTCTGAGTCTTTTCTTTAGATATTATTCTTGTCCAAAATAATTCTAAACTAAGCCTTGATAAATTGAAAAATAATAAATAGAAAAAAGTTAAGTCCGCTGGTTGTGGTGACTCACGCCTGTAATCCCAGCACTATGGGAGGCCAAGGTGGGCAGATCAGTTGAGGTCAGGAGTTAGAGACCAGCCTGGCCAACATGGTGAAACCCTGTTTCTGCTAAAAATATAACACACAAAAAATTATCTGGGCATGGTGGTGGTTACCTGTAATTCCAGCTACTTGGGAGGCTGAGGCAGGAGAATTCTTGTTGCTTGAACCTGGGATGTACAGATTGTAGTAAACCAAGATTGCACCACTGCACTCCAGAGTAAGACTGTCTCAAAAGAGAGAGAAAAAAAAAGTTAAGTCATGAAACTACATTGATGAAGTCTACCTCAAATTACTCTAATTATAAAATATACAATTCTTTCATCATTTCTTAATTTCTCATGGCAGCTGTTGCAAAATTTTACGTCAGTTGTAAACATCCAGCTATGTCTCTGCCCTTTATCTGGTCTTGAGCAGATCAGGACCATCTAATACGAATTCCTTAAGATTTCCTCTTTAATATTTCAGAATCTCTGTTTCATTGTCCTTCCCATTTCTTGTTCCTGTTTCCAAGAAAGAAGGTCCCCTCCTCTCTTCCTAAACTAATCTTCTATCTAACTCGTTTATAGTACATTTTCCAATATCCTGTTCCATCCCTAATGTCTTATTCAGACAGCCTCTCTATGAGTCCCTTTCCTTTGTTTATAAAAACTCTCAGATTGCCTTATCTTAAAAACAAACTAAAACAACCAACCAACCAAACAAACATTTTACTCAGTTCTGCCAGCTGCCCAGCTTGCTAATGTATCTCTTCATTTCCCAACCATTTACTCTTTCATAATTTGCAGTCTGGCTCTTGCCATTTACTTCTTTGAAAACCTCTTTCATGAAAGTCAGCGATGGTTTCCACGTATAGTGGCTTTCTTCACCTTGACATTTATACAACATTTGAAACTGTACTCAATGTCCTCCTCCTTCTTGAAACTCCCTATTCTGTGACCATGGTAAGACTTAGGTATCTTCCTCTCCTACCCCCACAGTCCTCTTCTCTGACCTTTTACTAGGTTCTTCTTTCTCTTGTCTCTTAACGTAGTGGTATCTTTAAGGTTTTGTTCAGATCTTTGATTAATCTGCGGTTTAGCAACTGGTGGTTTACCCAGTTGCTAAATTCCTAATGTACAAGTTTAGTCAAATTCCTCAGTTACAGAAGTCTATCAGAAAATGAAATATGGTTAGTCTGTGCATGAATTTAACTTACCTCCTAACAAGCCCCGTTTTTAATGTGCGTGAAAGAGATATTTAAAGTAGCACAAATAATTCTCAAAAGCGTATCTATTTACATGTAAGTAAATCAGCTCTAGTAATATTGATAGTTAGAAGCTATAGTGTTTATGGTAAAACCCAGCTACAAATGTGTTTTTTAAGAAAAGTAAGTTTGTATTACATAATTTCAGTATAGCTAATTTCTTTTGTTTTAAATACCAGGTTTCTTTCTCAGTCACATATGAAATGGATCATGGAGAAGCACATGTTCAGACAGATGTAAGTTTATTTTAACCTATTAAAATATATACAGTGTATTTTATAATTAAATAATTTCAGATGTGCAAGAAAGTTGCTAAAACAAATTTGCCAGATATTCTTTTCCTAGCCTCCCCTAATGTTAGCATACATAACCTTAGCACAATGATCATAATCTGGAAATTAATATTGATGTAGTCCTACTAACTCATCTACATACTTTTTGAATTTCACTATTGAATTTTTTTCTGTTTTAGGACCCAGTCTAGTGTCACATATTGCTTTTAGCTGTCATATCTCCTTAGTGTTTTACAATGTGTGACAGATTCTTAGTCTTTTGTGACCGTAATACTTTTGAAGAGTACTGGTCCCTTATTTTGGCCCTCAATTTGGGTTTGTCTGGTATTTTCCCATGATCAGATTGAGTTCATACAGTGTTGGCAAAGATGCCATCAAAGTGATGCTATAATAATAAATAAAAATAAGTATCTCATGGGGAAGATTCTTTGAAATTACGCAAACATCCTGCTTCTTATTCTTCTTATTCTCCTATTCTCCCCCTCTTTTTTTTTTTTTTTTTGGAGACAGAGTTTTGCTCTTGTTGCCCAGACTGGAGTACAATGGTGTGATCTCAGCTCACCGTAACCTCTGCCTCCCGGGTTCAAGTGATTCTCTTGTCTCAGCCTTCTGAGTATCTGGGATTACAGGCTTGTGTCACCATGCCCAGCTAATTTTTGTATTTTTAGTAGAGATGGGGTTTCTCCATGTTCGTCATTCTGGTCTCAAATTCCCAGCCTCAGGTGAGCCACCGCACTCAGCCGGCCCTCTAATTTTATTTTATTTTATTTTATTTTATTTTATTTTATTTTATTTTATTTTATTTTGTTTTAGATGGAGTCTTACTCTGTTGCCCAGGCTGGAGTGCAGTGGTGTGATCTCGGCCCACTGCAACCTTCACCTTGCTGGTTTAAGCAATTCCCCTGCCTCAGCCTCCCTAGTATCTGGGATTACAGGTGCATGCCACCACACCCGGCTAATTTCTTTGTATTTTTAGTGGAGACGGGGTTTCACCATGTTGGCCAGACTGGTCTTGAACTCCTGACCTCAGGCAATCCACCCGCCTCAGCCTCCCAAAATGCTGGGATTACAGGCGTGAGCCACCGCACCCGGCCCTCTAATTTTGTTGAATAGCATCCATTGATGATTCTTACCTGCAGAAAGTTTCACTGTGATATTTGCCTGATGGTGATTTTCTGTTTCCCTAATTACTTTTTTATTTATTATTTTGGAACTTTACTATAAGGAGAAACTCTCCCTTTGCTCACATTATTTATTCAATTATTTATTTTTAAATCAGTGTAAACTTGTATTTATTTTATTCTAGTAATTATGATATGTTATTATTTGTTTTCTTGTTCAAATTGTCCCACATTTGGCCATTACAAGTTCCTCCAACTTGACTCCTGTGTCCTTTCAACATGTCCCACCCCACCATTTTTTTGAGCACTTCCTTACTTTCTGTTCACAGTGTTTTTGAGCACCAATGAGAAAAATTACATAAATTCTCAATTGTTCTTTTGTTTTTTAGATTGCTTTGGGTGTATTGGGTGGGCTAGCTGTTTTAGCATCTCTTTTGAAGACAGCAGGATGGAAGAGGCGCACTGGGAGTCCCATGATTGATTTACAGGTATAATCTCAGGAGTTTTTAAATAATATTTTAATCTTTTGACTATTCTAGATCCTTTTCATAAGACACAGCTAGAGGATAAGTAAAGAAGTTGCATTGAATTTTTCTGGGGTATGTAATTAGGATAAGTATTGCTGGGTCATATGGTATATGCGTACCTCATTTTCTTCCCACCATACTGTATGCCAGTCTATATTCCTACCAGCAGTGCTCTTCTTATTTCTGCACAAACTTGGCAACACTTGATATTTTTCCAACCTTTCCAATTTTTGCCAATCTCATGGCATATAGTAGTATGTCACTGTTGATTTCATTTTCATTTCTCTGTACTCTTCATATACATTTTAATCATTCAGGTTTTTCCTTCTGTGAACTGCCTGTTTATATCCCTTGCCTACTTCTCTATTATGTTTCCAGTTTTTCTTGTTTATGTGAAGGATTTTTTTTATTTTCTAAATAGTAACCTCTTTTTGGTTTCTGATGTTGAAATATATGAACAAATAAATATGTGACCCATCTGTCATTTTTATCCATGTGGTCCTTTGTTTAACAGAAACTTTCAGGTTTGTTTTTGTTTTTGTTTGTTTTTATGAGACAGAGTCTCACTCTGTCGCCCAGGCTGGAGTGCAGAGGCACGGTCTTGGTTCACTGCAACCTCCACCTCCCGGGTTCAAGTGATTCTCCTGCCTCAGTCTGCTGAGTAGCTGGGATTACAGGCATGCACCACCTTGCCTGGCTACTTTTTTTATTTTTAATAGAGACAGGGTTTCGCCATGTTGGTCAGGCTGGTCTTGAACTCCTGGCCTCATGATCCGCCCACCTCGGCCTCCCAAAGTGCTGGGATTACAGGCATGAGCCACCATGCCTGGCCAGAAACTTTTAGTTTTGATATCATCATATCTGAATATTTTTTCAGTGCTTTTAGGATCTTGTTTAGGAAAACCTTCCCTATATCAACATCACAAAGATAGTCTACATTTTATTCTATTAACTTTATACTTTCACTTCATATTTAACCTTTTATTTTTATCAAACATTTAAAAAATATTTACCATGTACCAGGCACTTTTTAAAGCTTTATGTATGTAATTTTCTTAATCCTCACAGTAGCTCTTTGAAGTTAGGTTATTATTATTATTCGCATTTTACACATGAGGAAATTGAGGCAAAGGTTAAATTTTCTACTCACTTGATTTTTACAACAACTCAGTAATAGATATTTCCATTTTGCTGATGAAGAACATGAGAAAGGTTACAGGGTAGCTTTAACCAAAGGATCTTTCTGATTCCAAAGCCAGTGAGCTAAGGAATCAGCAGGGGGACTTGATTTACTACTTGGGATAGTCCAGAAAGGCTTCCCAGAGAAGTGAACTTTAAGTGGGATTATCTCTTCATTCTACAATAGTCACTGAGGCTCTACTGTCTAAGTGTCTGGCACTCTGCCAGGAACTAGAGGCTGTGATAGTGAGCGAAGACAGACATAGTCTGTGCTCTCAGAAATCATGAGAGCTTACCAGAGAGAGGAAGAGAAGAATATTTGGTAAAACAATGCCCATTTTATTCCACAAAGTATTCGAGATGAAAGTATGGAGTGGTTAGTCATTGACTAATTAGATGACTGGAACTGGCAGATGAGGCTAAAAAGTTAATTTTGGCCCATATTGTGAAAGACCTTGTGGATCAGGAATTTATACTGCAGTGAGGAGTTGTTCATTTTTAACAAGGGAAGTGACACAATCTAATTCACATTTTAGAAAACTAACTCTGGTGTTAGTGTGGAGGAGAGATTAAAGGGGACTAAGAGAAAATTAGAAAGCAGTTCAATTTTCTTAGATAGTGAAAGATGAGAAGCATTGAAAAAAGAGGCTACCAGGAATGGCCAGAAAGGTAAGGAACCAAAAGGTAGCAAGGAGGAGGAAGCAGGTGGTCTTTATAGCCAGATCATATGTGGATATGTGAAACAAGGTGTTTCAGGCTTAAGAAATGTAGTGGATGATGTATAAAAGTGGTAGTATTACTAACAGTGGTTTATACATTGAGTCTTAAACAGCTGTAATTCTTGTTTTTTAATTGCAGACAGTTATGAAATTCTTGGTGTACTATGCTGGTGATCTGGCCAATGTTTTCTTTATCATCACAGTGGGAACAGGTCTTTACTGGCTTATTTTCTTCAAAGTGAGTGAGTTTCTGAATTTACCCCAACTGCCAGTATCGGAATAATTGAAAAATTTTCTTTATAAAGGAACTATTTTTGTTTGGGAGAATTTTTGATCAACAGTATTACGAAAAACCCGGGCGACAGAGCGAGACTCCGCCTCAAAAAAAAAAAAGAAAAGTGCCCAACTCTCCATTCCTTGAGTGTGCTGAGCTTATCAATTACATCACTATCTTCCTCTTTTATGCTTTCTTTGGTTTTTAAATTGTGCTTAATAAAAACCTTGTTCAATTGGAAGACTTACGTGGGAGGATCCTGTGAGTCCAGAATCGAGTCCTGCCCGGGCAGCATACTGAGACCCTCCTTTCCCCCCCCCAAAAAAAAACAAAAAAAAAACTTTGTGTGATTATATTTATCAAGTAATTTTTATTATAGGCACAGAAGTCTGTCTCTGTTTTGCTACCAATGCCAGTTCAGGAAGAACGTTTTGTCACTTACGTTGGATGTGCCTTTGCTCTGAAGGTAAGTTTTAAAGGACAGGTTACCAAATTTAAAAGGCCTGCTAATAAACTAGTAAGTCTTTAAAATTAAAATGCTTTCAAAAATCTTTGGTGTGAAATTCACTTTGGTTTTGAAAGAAAGCATTAATTATTTTATGTGGTAAATTTACTTTTATTTGTAGTAGATGCTCAGTCTGAAAATCTGCCTTAAATATTTTTTTCAAAGAAGCCATAAATTTGTATGGCTTATTTGATAAAATGATATTTCAGTATATAACTTTCCTTAAAGTCTGATGATACATTCACAATGGGACAAAATGTCTTCAGGCATGAATTTTGTCTCCATTAATCAAGGATAAAGTGTTGAGATCTTAAAGCTGTTTTGTCTGTCTCTAGATTCCTTTGCTCCTTTCTTCCTATGACCCCCATCCTCAACTTAGTGTTCTCTATCAATGTAGGTGAAGCTCTTTATATGCCTCTTGGTAGTCCTTATCCCATCGTACTGTGAATATTAAGTGTCTCCTTTTTCCACTGACTGGGAGCTTCTCGAAGTGAAGTATCCCATACTCAGATTTTTATCCCTTATTTGATCAATAATGCAACAACTAGAAAGAATGCCTCAGTTTAAACATATTGCTTCTATAAATGAGAAAGATGTGTTTCAACAACACATTATATAAAAATCAGAAATCTTAATAGCAGAAATAGAAAAAACAGAGCATTCAAAAACTTTAATTAGGAAAAACAAACTATAGTTGAAAATATCTTTACTTATAAAGAAGTCAACTGATCTACAAAACGAGGTATGCTTCTAGAATCTTTGGGAAAGAGTCAATTATATAAGTCCCTATGTAAGGAGGAAAATGTCGCCTCTTTTCATATTCCTATTTTAAAGAAATAAAAAGGAAAGGTAAATTAAAATGTATATGAAAATTCTGTGAATTTGGTGATTCCAGGTTATCTGATGAGCTTCTAATGATCCCCTAGTGGTATTATAACTTCATGTGAATTCACTTATAAAAGTATATGTTCTTGTGATAACAGTATGTTTCTTAAAGAGTCAATATTGGTTTTATAAGTGGGCTTAATGCTGGTACTTTTTCAGGTGTTTTATTATATGTCATTCTCAGGCACTACAATTTTTGCATAAGCTCATATCCCAGATTACAATAGATGTATTCTTTATTGATTGGGAGCGACCTAAAGGAAAGGTTCTTAAAGCTGTTGAAGGTAAGTGAAATAAACATTTGTACCAAAATTCTTTTGTTATCCTTGCAGAGCAAAGGAGGTAGAATTCTTTTACTCATTTTGTTTTTCTGACCAGGTGAGGGTGGTATACGAAGTGCCACTGTTCCTGTAAGCATATGGAGAACATATTTTGTAGCAAATGAATGGAATGAAATTCAGACTGTGAGAAAAATTAATTCACTATTTCAAGTACTTACTGTCCTCTTCTTTTTGGAGGTATAAACTGTTTGATGTGATTATATGCAACTTACATGTACCTTACAAATATTAAACTAATATAATTCCAACTAAGTTTTCATGACAGTGGAAGATTTCTCTAAAGGTTGAAATATTGTTGTGAAGCCATTAAAAAGGAGTGACTTTATGTTATTTATTTTACCACAATTTTTTTTTTAAGTTTACCATCTTAAGCATTTTTAAGTGTAGAGTTTAATAGTGTTAAGTCAGCCAGGCGCAGTGGCTCATGCCTCACTTTGGGAGGCCAAGGCAGGCGGATCACCTGAGGTCGCCAGTTTGAGACCACCCTGGCCAACATGGAGAAACCCTGTCTCTACCAAAAAATACAAAATTAGCCGGGCATGGTGGCACATGCCTATAATCCCAACTGCTCGGGAGGCTGAGGCAGGAGAAGCGCTTGAACCCGGGAGGCGGAGGTTGCAGTGAGCAGAGATCACGCCATTGCGTTCCAGTCTGGGCAAAAAGAGCGAAACTCCATCTCAAAAAAAAAAGATGGTGTTAAGTACATTCGCATTGTCATGCAAAATCATCACCATTCATCTCTAGAACTCTTCATCTTGCAAAACTGAAACTCTATACCCCTTAAACAACCCTGTACCCATTCCCTGCTACACCTAACCCCTGGCAACCACCATTCTATAATACTTTCTGTCTCTGTGTGTTTTGACTGCTCTAGGTGTAAGGAGTGGCTTTAAAACCAATAGTTTGTGTCAGAAGCCCTCGGGGATCTTTTGTAAAATACCTATGCTCAGGCTCACCGTTAGAGACTATGTTTGATTTAGTAGCTTTGAGGTAACCCCAGGTATCTATGTTTTGAAAAAGCTCCCTACTTCCTGATCCATATTCTCCTCTGCATTAGAATCACTATTATAAGTTTGATATTTTTCAACTAATTTTTATTGAAAACTTACTATGGACTATGTTCTGTGCTAAGAGCTGGGGCTAAAATGAACAAGATGCAACATATTTATTATACATTTGCAGTTATTTCATGGATTTAGTTGAAATTATTAAAGAAAGTATTCAGTACTAAGTATAAGACTGAACATGGAAACCGTTTATATGGGAATAGGTTTTCTCAGGAATTATCTGCTTAATTAAGATTGAATATAAATCATTAACTCTTAGGTCTGTCTGTCTTCCCTCTTTTTTCTTCTTTCTTTCCATTCTCTTTCCCCTTTCCCTTCCTTTACTTTTGTAAAGCTAGTAGAAGACTGTTTGTATCCTTAGAGCTTTTAAATAATATGAGCAATACTTCCAAAATTCACTTGAAGTAGTATTTTGGTTTTTCTTAAATAAACAGATAAAATTTACATATGTTTATAGTTTACAATACAGTGTTTTGATATATGTATTCATTGTGGAATGGCTAAATCAGGCTAGTTTATCTGTTACCTCACATACTTCTTTTCTTTTTGAAGGGGTGTGTGTGTGTGTGTGTGTGTGTGTGTTTGTGTGTGTGTGTGTGTTTAGGAGTTTCCTCAGCTTTAAAAGATGTTACGTGAAAAAGTTTTATAGTCAAGTAAGTTTGGAAAATATTGGATTCAGTATAATCATGTAGCATCTTTTACTGTAAAACTTCTCAGAGCCTTTATTCTACAAGGGTGGGAAGCATGGAGGTGAGCGTAATGGATGGACCAAATGTGTTTAAACATAGATTACTTTTTCAAAGAACTTATGCCCTTTAGAAGACATTTTGTAATATACTGTTTTAAAGTATAAAAATGTTTAGTACAGTGCCTGGCACATGTCAAATACTCATGAAATACTAGTTGTTGGTTTCACTCATTGGTAGTTTACTAATGAAAGTTTTATCCTTTTAATTAAATTTGTAGTCTTGTCAGTGTGTATGACAACAAGGTTATATTTGACCCTTAGTCATATTGAGAAGAATGCCAAATGAACTAACTAAATATTGTGTAATAAATACTTTGTAGTTAAGATACTGGATAATAATTATTTTTATCTAGATTTTCTACTGTTTATACAAACTTGGATATTTTAGTTTTTCAAGGTGAGTAGGGAGAGGTTTTCTATTTTCAGTCTAGAGTAGTTTTCTTTATCCATGTCTGTTTAAATTATTACTTTTCCTTTTTACTCCAGGTTGTGGGATTCAAGAACTTGGCATTAATGGACTCATCTTCTAGTCTTTCTAGAAGTCCATCTGGCTATGTAGCTCCTTATAGCCGCATTTTGAGATATGCAGTGTCTGCTGCTCTTTGGCTAGCCATTGGAATTATACAGGTAAGGAATTATACAGGTAATATTACTTCTAAGTAACATTGCTTCTTCATAACTCTGCCTACTTACTGATTATCATCAAACATTGACCACATCCTTCTTTCTGTAGCAGAAAGAAGGTGACAAGAGCAATAAGCTAATAGTCAGTTCTTTTTTTTTTTTTTTTTTTTGAAACAGCCTTCGCTCTGTCGCCCAGGCTGGAGTGCAGTGGCATGATCTTGGTTCACTGCAGCCCCTGCCTCCCAGGTTCAAGCAATTCTCCCACCACAACCTTCTGAGTAGCTGGGACTGTAGGCGCCCACCACTACGTCCAGCTAATTTTTTTGTATTTTTAGTAGAGACGGGGTTTCACCATGTTGGCTAGGCTTGTCTTGAACTCCTGACTTCAGGTGACCCTCCTCCCCTCCCAAAGTGCTGGGATTACAGGTGTGAGCCATTGCACCCAGCCAGTAGTCAATTCTTACATTGTGTTAGTCACTGTACTAGTTAACTACTGTTGATCCATCACTTCTTGGCTTTTAGGCTAAGATCAAGTGTAATTACTGTTGATCCTTGAACAACATGGGGTTAAACTATTTGAACTCATTGAGAGTAGAAAATACAGTGTTCACAGAATGCAAATTCTGCATCTGCAGAGGGCCAGCTTTCTGTATAGATGGGTTCCAGCAGGACTGAATGTGGGACTTGAATATGGGTGGATTTTGATATACTTGGGGGTTCTGGACTCAATCCCAACATACTAAAGGAAAATTGTAATTGCTTTATACCTAATAATGCCTCAGTCTTTATAATAGCCCACAGAGATAAGCTCTGTTATTATCCTCATTTTATAGATGAGGAAACTGAGACACAGGAAGGCTAAAAAAATTGCCTGAAGTCATGTGACTAGTAACTGACAGAACTGGAATTTGAACTCAGACAGCCTGATTTCAGAGTTCACGTTCTTGTCGATAGTGGGGCTCTGAAGGGCCTTTGAGAGTCTGCAGCTTTATAGTCATAGGACAGACTCCTTGTTTAGTTTATATGTAAATACAGGGACAGATAAGCTACCCTAAATATGTTGTTTTCTTTTGAAACATAACTTATTGTTTACATTTATTTATATATCATGAAACCTTACTCAAATTGCTCGTACCCCTTGTGGAGTTTTTATTGAAATATTTATTAAAATGACCAAAAGTAAAAATAAGTCTTTTTAGCCTCAGGTCCCATGGATCTAGTAGAGGCTATAAAGAAAAAAAAAAAAAAAGGAAAGAAAAAAAAGAAAAAGAAAAGCAGCAGCAAGCATCTAACTTTCAGGTACTCATAAACAGAAAGAGTCCTTCTGTTTAAAATTTCCTTAACTTTTATAATCAGCACATGAAGATAGGACCTCTAGAGAGACCACTTTTAACTTCCTATGGCTGGCTAATAGCTATCTACCTAGAACAGCCTACTTTTAAGGATCTTTTGAGATTTTTGTTTGTTTGGTTTTTGTTTTTAGAGACAGTCTTCCCCTCTCTCCCAGTCTGGAGTGCAATGATGCAATCATAGTTCACTGCAGAATCAACCTCCCAGGCTCAACCAATCCTCCTGCCTCAGTCTCCTCAGTAGCTGGGACTATAGACACATGCCACCACACCCAGTGATTTTTTTTTTTTTTTTTGAGACAGAGTTTCACTCTTGTCTCCCAGGTTGGAGTGCAGTGGTGTGATCTCGGCTCATTGTAATCTTTGCCTCCCAGATTCAAGCGATTCTCCTGCCTCAGCTTCCCAAGAAGCTGGGATTACAGGGGCCTGCCACCATGCCCAGCTAATTTTTGTGTTTTTAGTAGAGACGGGGTTTCACCATGTTGGCCAGGCTGGTCATAAACTCCTGAACTCAAGCTATCCTCCCATCTCGGCCTCCCAAAGTGCCAGGATTACAGTTATGAGCCAGACTGAAATATTTTTAAGAGAACATATTCTTAGAGAATTAGGTCCAGGTGGTGGTATTCAGTAATCTGTGTATTAACTTTTTAAATATATATTTATTTTAAATTGATGAGACTTACTCAAAGTTGAAACTACAGGGATGGAGTTAGTAAAGGACAACTGACAACCAGAAAAAGAAAACAAACATATTAGAATTGGAAACAAGATAGAATCAAAAGAGTATGGAGTTTGATGTTTACCATCAATGTAATAGTAAGGAAATATTTTGTACAATATACCAATATATTTTGTGAGTATATCAGATTCATCTGGATGTAGAGAGTCTAAAGCAGTATCATCTGAAACTTTTCATATTTGGTTGAATATAACACAATCAAAAACAAAATAAGAGTGGCTGAAATCAAAGAGAACCTTATCTTTCCCATGAAAAAGATAAGCAGAGGTCCAAAGTACAGGGCTGGAGTGGAATGGTGGCTTAGTGCTACTGTCAGGACCCAGAAGCCTGTCCTTCTGCCCAGCCACAAGGGACTTCCATCTCCACAGTCCCTTCATGGTCCATAATGGCCAATGAAGTTACAGGAGGGAATTGAAGTAGGTAAGCTCACCTTTTCTTTAACAGCCTTTTCAGAAGTGCCTTTCAACATCTTCTTGGCTAGAACTTAATAGCATGGCCACACCTAACTGCACTAACTTTCAGCTGGGCAGCAGTATATCCTGCTCAAGGAAGGGATCTGTTACTAAGGAGAAAGGGTTGTTGGGACAGCACCTAGCAATCTCAGACACCACCATCTAACTTCATTCTTTGCATCTCACTTTGCTGTCAGCTGGATAGTAAACCTTTTCTCTCCATGGTAATATTCTAAAATGATCAGTGTTTATATATTTGTCAAGAATCTTTGAGAGTTCCTTTAACAACCTGTTACAGTTTTGTAAATTTGTCTAAACTCTTCTTGATTCTAATAATGTCAGGCTTTATTGTTCACTCCTTCTATTTCCTTAAACCCAGCCTCTTCAGCTTTTAAGTGGTGTCTTTTAATTTTTAAACCTTGAATATTGCTGTTTTTGACATCCTTTAAAGAGGTTTACAATATATATATATAGAGTATGTAGGAAAACATTTTCAGCAGTCAGCTACTGTAGATTCACTCTATTCATTCACATATTTGAGTGCATTTTATGTACTGGATGCTGTGCTGAGCTTATGGATATGCTGTTACAGGAACAAATGACAGATTGTGCCAAGTGCTGTGAAGAGATGCAGCAGGGACATGAGATAGAGAGTAAAAAGAAGGGAGGGGAGTGGAGGGTAGGAATGGGGGACAGTGGGGACAGCTTTAAATAGAGGAGTTAGGAAATTTTACCTTTTTGTGAAACATGTCTAAAGAGATGTACCAGGTAAAATTTTTATTTATAAAATTTCTGTTTCTACTATTAAATCTAAGAAAACACTGGAAACCATTCCATATGAATTTTTAATACTTTATAGTCAGAATACTAGATATATGCTTTTTATGTGCTGTTCTGGCAGAGAAAATTAATTTGAAAAGTAGAGAATTTTCTCATGTCTTGTAATTTAGATGAGCAAAATGACAAAACCAAACATAAATCTGACCATCGATGCATTGATTTGTCCTACATTTTTAAAAGACTTTTTCTTTCTTCCCACATGTTTGTCATAGCTTGTTTTAATGACACAGAAAGTTTTCAGAACTCAAAATAGGTTCCCTCAATGACTCAACACAATTTCAAAATCCTCCTCCCTTGGACAGAAGACTCAGAAATGATAAGTAGGACTTTATCACATAGGAACTGTTAAAGACCACTGTGCTTTTGGTTGGAACTTTTTTTTTCTTAAGATACTACACTGTGGCTGTAACAGAAAATTAAAATCCTAAAAGCTAATAAACATAAACTTGGCTTAATGTTTCAGATCGTGTTCTTTGCTGTCTTTTATGAGAGATTTATAGAAGATAAAATTCGACAGTTCGTTGATTTATGCTCTATGAGTAATGTAAGTACTTTCTGACTTCATCTTGCAACTGTTACTTTCCCTTTTTAAAGGTCATGAGTTTGTTAAGAGAGGCTTTAAAAGTGATTTGGTATGATTGAATTTTTGGTCCAATTTTCCACTGGTTGTTAATTCCAGAGATATTATAATTTTTATATTATATAATTTTAATATTTTAATAATATTACAAGTTAATATTTACTGCCTTAGTTTTTTCATCTTTTTTGTTTGTTTGTTTGTTTTTGGAAACGGTCTTGCTCTGTCACCCAGGCTGGAGTGCAGTGGCACCATCTTGGCTCACTGCAACCTCTGGCTCCCGGATTCAAGCAATTCTCACACCTCAATCTCCTGAGTAGCTGGGATTACAGGTGCGCACCACTCTGCTGGACTAATTTTTTTTTTTTTTTTTTTGTATTTTTGGTACAGGTGGGGTTCACCATGTTGGCCAGGCTGGTCTTGAACTCCACCTGCCTCCAGCCTCCCCAAGTGCCGGGATTACAGGTGTGAGCCACTGTGCCCAGCCTGTTTTTTTCATCTTTATTTACAGTTTCTTAATTATGTATTTCTTATGCTGCCAAGTAGTTCATTAATTCCAGCACCCCTGAAAATTGTTTGTATATCAACGCTGTTTCTTCTTTTCCTTTTTTTTTTTTCTTTTTTTTCGAGAAAAGGTCTCGCACTGTAACCCAGGCTGGAGTACAGTGGTGCAGTCGTAGCTCACTGCAACCTTGACCTCCTGAGTTAAAGCAATCCTCCCACCTCAGCTTCCCAAGTAACTGGGACCACAGGTGTGCACCACCACCAACTCAACTTTTTTTTTTTTTTTTTGTAGAGAAAGAGTTTCCCTATGTTGCACAGACTTATTTCTCCCTTTCTTGGAAAATATCTTCAATCTCTTTCTCAAACACTTTAAAAAAAAACCTTATTATCCTTGTTTACTGTATTATCCTCTTTATATATTTCCCAAGAATACAATCTTCATTATTTTGGGAAAAAGAAAGCAATTTTAAGGAAAACTTAATTTTTTATTGTTTTGCAGAAGAGTTGCTAATAGCTTCTTTTTATTCTCTTTTTATAGATATCAGTGTTTCTGTTATCCCACAAATGTTTTGGATATTACATTCATGGTAGATCAGTACATGGGCATGCAGATACTAATATGGAAGAAATGAATGTGAACCTTAAAAGAGAAGCGGTATGAAAATGTTTTACATCTTTTTGTTTTTAAGTTGAGAAATGGATTCTTATAAATCTTGGATTTGTTTTTTTGAAAAAAGTCTTTATTGATAACTTTTTTTTTTTGAGATGGAGTCTCGCTCTGTCACCCAGGCTGGAGTGCAGTGGCGCAGTCTTGGCTCACTGCAGCCTCTGCCTCCTGGATTCAAGTGATCCTCCCGTCTCAGCTTCCTGAGCAGCTGGGACTACAGGCATCTGCCACTACACCTGGCTAATTTTGTATTTTTAGTAGAGACGAGGTTTCACCATGTTGGCCAGGCTGGTCTTGAATCCTGACCTCAGGTGATCCACCCACCTTGGCCTCCTAAAGTGCTTGGATTACAGGCGTGAGTCACCGCACCTGGCCTATTGATCACTTTGAAAGTTGCTAGGGACTGCCGGACATGGTGGCTAACACCTGTAATCCCAGCACTTTGGGAGGCCAAGGCGGGTGGGTCATGAGGTCAGGAGATAGAGACCATCTTGGCTAACACAGTGAAATCCTGTCTCTACCAAAAATACAAAAAAGTTAGCTGGGCATGGTGTTGGCGCCTGTATTCCTAGCTACTCACGAGGCTGAGGCAGAATGGTGTGAACCCGGGAGGCGGAACTTGCAGTGAGCTGAGATCGCACCACCGCACTCCAGCTTAGGCGACAGAGCGAGACTCTGTCTCAGAAAAAAAAAAAAAAAAAAATTGCTAGGAACCAGCTCACCCTGAACATCCACAAAGGCAAAGAATCTGATTTTATCTTGTAGTTCCTATATGAACTGTATTTCACAGTAACCAAATAATTCATGAGGGAAAGTTCCTCTTTATAGAAGAAAGTAGAAGGAATTCTAAGTTAGAAAACTTACCATTTTGCAGCGACTAATGGATTGATGAATGTAGTCTGCCATCATCAGTGGATGCTAAACAATTAAGTGATTGTTGACAGGGAACTTTATAATGAGGGATCAGGTTGACGTAATATAGATGCCCTGTAAATAAAAATAAGGATAACTGACCTATACACTTCTTGCCATGATGTAGTAGGAAGTATATAATACCAATTAAGTATTTTTGCCTAAAAAACTGAACCTGAGTATAATCAACCCTCTAGCCTAATCACCAGTTTACAGGAAATACAGGCGATAAAGGGACAAATTAAATAGTGCCATAGAAGGTAATTAGCCAGGTCCGGGTATAGGCTGCCTCACAGGATAGATTACTCAGTGTCTCCAGACAAATCAATGGCATGAAAAGAAAAGGAAGGATGATGGTGCCAGTGTAGGAACATTATAAGAAAGATTTGAAAAACAAACCAATCTGATACAATGTGTGGACTTTATTTGGATCCTGATTCAGACAAACCAACTATTTAGAAAATCTGAGAGACTTTTAGTGGACTAAATGTTAAGGAATAACTAATTTTGTTAGGTATGAAAATGGCATGGTAGTTATTTCTTTTAAAGTCCTTGTTAGAAATGCATACAAAGCATTTACAGATGAAATGACATGGTCTGGGTTTTACTTTAAAATACTCTAAGAAAAAAGAAAATTTGGGAGGATAGATGAAACAAAATTGATAAAATATTAGTAATTGCTGAAGCTAGGTAATGAGTGGTTTACTGTTCTCTCTACTATGTACATCTGGAAAACTTCCATAATAAAATTTTTTAGAGAATAGGATGTGCTTAAGTGGAAAAACCAAGAGGATTTCGTGATTAAGGGCCATACCTGTGACTTGTAAGAATTTGATACGTGATAATGACATTTCAGAGAAGAATTTATTTAATACATTGAACTGGATCACTTGATTAAACATTAGAAATTACCTTATAATTAAAAAGTTAAATGTAAAACATGAAGCCATAAGAACCTAGAAAAGAATATTTCAGACTGGAGGATGATATTCTAAGGATAAAGAATAGAAAGCATCAAAAAAATATTAATTGGTGTTACTTTATTAATATAGTACATTTACATATCAAGCAATCATAAATAAAAGGTAAATTAGAGTAAAATACTTATAATAAATATGACAAAGATATTGATAACAATATTGAAAGTTATGCAAATCATTAAGAAAACACTAAATTAAAATCTCAATGGAAAAATGACCAATAGACACTAATAAACCTCTAAAAAGATTTTAACTCATAATCAGAGAGCTGAATATAAAAATAATGATTT